>NW_022631047.1:6453385-7073303 GCF_010015895.1 Lontra canadensis | reverse complement strand
TTTGAAGACTCAACTCTTGGTTTTGTGGATTTTCTCTGTTTCTATTCTCTATTTTGCTTATCTTGTTTTGTTTATCTTATTTTTATTCTCTATTTTGCTATCTCTATTTTGCTCATCTTTATTATTTTCTTCATTATGCTAGCTTTTGATTTAATTTGTCCTTCTTCTTTTTTTCCTAGCTCCTTGTGGTGTAAAGTTAGGTTGCTGATTTTGAGATACTTCTTCTTTTTCAATGTAAGCATTGAAAGTTATAAATTTCCCTATTACCACTTCTTTTGCTACATCCCATAAGTTTTGCGAGGTTGTGGTTTCATTCCCATTTGTCTCAATAAATTTTAACATTTCCTTTGTGATTTATTCCTTGACTCATTTGTTGCCTAAGGTAATGTTGTTCAATTTCCACATATTTGTAGATTTTCCAGTTTCCCTTCTGAAACCTTTCTGGTTTCATTTCATTTTGATCTGAAAAGATATTTTTCCTGATCCCCATCTTTCTAAATTTTTTAAGACTTGTTTTATGGGCTAACATCTGGTCTATAATGGAGAATGTTCCATGTATTTTCGAGAAAGTGTATTCTACAATCTACTGTGTATTCTACTGTTGTTGGATGGAGTATTTTGTAAATCTCTGTTGTGACCAATTGGCTTATAGCCTTGTTCACATCTCCTAATTTTTACTGATCTTCTGTCTGATTATTCTGTTTGTTATTGAAAATGTGGTATTGAAGTCTCCTTCTTTTATTCTAGATCAATCTATTTCTCCCTTCAGTACTGTCAGTTTGATATGTAGGTACTCTGATGTTGGTTGCACATTTATTTATAATTCTTATATCCTCTTGGTGAATTGAGCTCTTATCATTTTATAATGTTCTTCATTGCTTGAAACACTTCTTGCCATAGTCTGCTTTGTCTGATATTAGAATACCAACCCTGGTCTTTTGGATACTAATTGCATGGGACATCGTTTTTTATCCTTTTTACTTCCAAATCTATGTTTGTGTCCTTACATCTAAAATGAGTATGTTATAGATAGAATAAAGTTGGATCCTGGGTGTTTTGTTTTGTTTTGTTTTAGTTTTTTGGTATCATTCCACCAATACAGGTCTTTTGACTGGGGAAATTAATTCACTTACATTTAAAGTGGTTACTGGTAGGGTGACCTACTATTGGCATTTTGTTATTTGTTGTCTTTATGTTTTAAATGTTTTGTTCCTCCTGTATTGTTTTCTTTTGTATTTAATTTTTTTACTCATTTTGATTTATACATTTTGATTAAATTTTTATTTCCTTTTCTGTAAATTTTATAAATATTTTCTTGGTGATTTCTATGGGGGATTACATGTAATATCTTAAAGTTATAATAACCTGTTTTTACCTGATATTTAATTTTATTGCATACAAAACCCCTTCTTTTAGCTCTTCTACCTACACATTATGTATGTATGTATGTATGTATGTATGTATGTATTCACCCACACTTTACCTTATTGATGTCACAAATTACATTTTTATATATTTTGTACTTAGTAACATAGATTTATAATTATTATATATACTTAAATATATATTCATGGCTATTTGTTGTGAATCTTGTAGAAGAATAAAAAATGGAGTTATGTATGTCAGTAATTTCTCAATAAAAGTGGAAAGGAGTAACAATTAAAAATTACAATAATACTTTGCTAGCTTTTTATATTTGTCCATGTCCATATCTTGTCTCTCCTGGAGATGATATTTTCATATGGCTTTGAGTTGCCATCTAGCATCTTTAATTCCAACTTGATAGACTCTCCTTAGCATTTCTTGAATGGCAGGTCTAGTGGTAATGGACATTCTCAGTTTCTGTTGTTGATCTGGGAATGTCTTTCCTTCTCCCTCTTTTATGCAGGACATTTGCCTAATGTTGAATTCTCCCTGACCTGCCTTTGTGCCTGAGGAACTCACTGATAGGTTACAGAGGCTGCCCTGTAAGTGATGAGTCACTCTTCTTTTGGTGTAGGTCTTTTTGTTTTTATACTTGGCATTTCTTAAGCTTATATTGCTATATCCATGACACTTCTCAGACTTGTGAAATGCATGGCCATTATTTCTCACAGTAACTTCTCTGCCTTTTTCTCTGTGATTTCTCCCCTGCATGTCCCATAATGTCTATATTGGTCAGCTTGATATTATCCCTTCATAAGTCTCTCAGACTGTGTTCACTGTTCTTCCTTTTTTTCTCATTTTACTCTTCAGTCTCAGTAGTTTCCAAGAACCTGTATTCAAGTTCGCTGAGCATTTCTTTCTGTTTGACTCTGCTATTGAACCCCTCAAATGTTTTTTTTTTTCAATTCAGTTTTGTATTTTCCATCTCCAAAATTTCCATTTGATTGTTTCTTTTTTAAAAAAAGATTTTATTTATTTATTTGACAGACCGAGATCACAAGTAGGCAGAGAGATAGGCAGAGAGAGAGAGGGGGAAGCAGGCTCCCTGCTGAGCAGAGAGCCTTATGCAGAGCTCGATCTCAGGACCCTGGGATCATGACCTGAACCAAAGGCAGAGGCGTTAACCCACTGAGCCACCCAGGCACCCCTCCAATTGATTGTTTCTAATAATTCCTTTGTAGATATTCTCATTTTGCTCATATATTTTCTTGATTTCCTTTATTTCTTTTGTCTATGTTTTCCTTTAGCCTTTAGAGCATATTTAAGGCAATTGTTTTAAAACCTTTCTCTAGTAGATCCAAAGACAATGTTTCTTTAGGGATGGTTTCTGGAGATGTATTTTGTTCCTTTCAATGAGCCACATTTTACTTTTTCTTTGTATGGCTTGTGATCTTTTATTGAAAACTGGATATAAAACAGCTCCATCTCCCAAGCTTTGCATGCTGGCTTCATGCAGGGGAGACCCTTTCTAATCATCCTGGCATGCACTTTTCTCATGCCTGTATTGTCCCTACATCTATGCACGTGCTCTCTTCCCAGGTCTCCTATTGGTATGGCTGCTTTTAATGTCTTCCTCTCTGTAAGGCTCACACCCTTGCTCATTTTAGGGATGTTAGCTGTTCTATTGTATTTCTCAATCAGTAATCACTTGCCCCAGATGTCTGTGTCTGTATTTACCTTTAGGATGGTTTTCACAAGTCGTACCTGCTGCTTCCAGTGATTTTCCCCCTTCTGAGCTGTGAGCCGCTTTTGGTTCTCTGAACTCTGTCTTGGGTGTCCCAAGACCAGTCCCTCAGGTATCCCCTAGTCAGGTTAGAAATCAAAGGGTCACAGATTAGTCCCCTCTGCTCTCTCTGATTTGCAGAGGGGACTAGCTTTGGGTGACTACTCTGCTTAAGCTGTTCTGCCCAGCACGGTCACAGAATTTCCTGCCCTGCCACATGTGGCTCATTGTTGACCGGGCACCCACTTGGTTGCTGTCGCTCTTTCGCTGTTCCCACAGTTCCCATATGTTATTTTAGTCAGTCTCTAGTTGTGTGTTTGGTGTTTCTCTGGAGGGAATAGGCCTGGAGTTTTCTTGTGTGTCATCTTGCTGACATCACTCTCCTGAATTTTTAAGTAAGTTTTTAAAATATCCAATCTATTTCAAAATGTTCTGGTGAATAAATGTTCGTGTTCTGTTATTTTTGTCTCCCAGTTTCCATATTTTTAAAATGAAAACACAGTGTGAGTGGGTTCCAGTCACTGCTGGAAAAAGAAGTCTTTACCCTGCCGGCCTGATATGTGTGATGCCTAAGAGGACCTTTAAACTGAGTGACCCTGTGTGAGTGGAGAGGCTCCTCCTTGCACACAGATGTGCTTCCTTCACTGAGGGCTGGTATCCGTCTCTCCAGATGCTGCTGGAAACACCACATGTCTGGACACTCATGGCATGAAAGGGCACTGCCAAGGCTCCCGGGTACCAGGGACCGTCCCACTGGTGCTCAGGCCATGACAGTTACTATAACAGCTCATTTTCAGGCATCCGCACTTCTCGTTTCCTGTCAGATGTTTCCTGAGGTCCAGCTGGATGTGACGGTCACCCGGGGGAAAGCAGTGCCATCTCCGGGACTCTCTAAATGACCACTTCTGTGGGGCACATCATCAAAGCCCAGGGACCTCAGCAAGTGCAGCAGGGAGGCCGCTTACAAAGAAGGGACAGGTCCGCAGGCCCCCTCTCAGGGCCCTCTCCAGGGCAACCCCTCCAGAGGAAGGAGAGACAGTCCTCTCTCTGACCTCAGGCTGTGGAGTCTCAAGGACTTGGGATCCACGCAAGTCTCTCAGGGTCCCGGACCTCCCCTCGGGGAGCCCTGGGTGAGCCGCATCCACATGAGAAGATGGGGACCCTGCTTCCTGTGGCCCCCACCCAGGCCCAGCTAGTCACTGGAACTCTGTTGGTCACTGACTTCACTGCAGCTGGTTGGAAAAGAAGGAAAACCCAACAACAAAAGCCAGGCTGGGCACCAGGAGGCAACCCACCTTGCGACCTTACAAGAACTGGTCTTACTCCATTTTACTCAGTCCTGATGACTAATTCGCTCCATTTCAGATAGTCTGTAAAGATAGATTCCCAGCCCAGGTTCTCAGTAGCCCCACTCCCCTACCCCACTCCAGGCCCTGCAGGGTTGTCCCACTGGAGCAGATGCGGGTCTGCACCCTGAAGCCCCCCTGAGTGCCCCTTACCTGGGGACTGCATCACCCTTCCTGGCTTGGGCCCTCAGGATTCCTCTCAGTGTGGCATCCTGAACCAGTTTGCAGGCTTGTCCCCTGGTCAGCCCGTGTCCTAAACGTCCTCCCATGTCCTGGGGGAGGCCTGCCAGCCCCCTGCAGCCTTCTTCCAGTTTGGTTTCTTCCCTGCAGGTTTTCCCTGCCCCAATCATCCCAGCTCTGGTGGCCTCCATCTAAACTCCGTGCTATGAAAACCCCACATCCACAGCCTCCTCCTCCAGGGAGCATTCCCTGACTTCTGACGAACACACCTACTGCATTTCACCGCGGACCCTGGGCTCTGGGGTTCCTGATCTGGTGGTGCTGGTTCCTGGCCTGTAGTACTAGCCTGCGCAGCCCTGACAGCCTGGCTCTGACCCATTGCACTCAGTGTCCAGTGTGTTTTCTCACCCGTCAGTCATTGTAATTTTGTAAGGAAAGTATTTACTGTATTTTCAGGTGAAAGCAGCTGTCATATAGAAAATAATCTCTTTACACGATTCTCTGTATATAGAGCATGTCGTAGTTCTGTCACTGGTGGGTAGGCAGGGCTGATGTAAAATATTTTACAGGATTCCTAGTGTCCAATCACCAGAGTGATGATGAAGGGCAAGGACAGCTATGACAGCTTCTGCAGAATAATTTTGAATTCACAAAACCCATTCATTGTAAGACTGAAAAGTCATGTATGACATAAGCCTATGGTGACAACATCCACAAGCACATTGTTCTGGGTGTCCTGCCGTTAGATTCTCTCTGCATGGGTTAGACTTTCAGCTGCATTCAGGACTTCTGACTTGCTCATGCTACAATATCCCATAGCTTTATGCTTCATCTCATTTAGTTAAAAAATCACACTTGAATAAATACTGAGCAAAGGTGAAACTAACTCTTTTCGTAATCAAAAAAGATAATATTAGGAACTCTGATTGTCCTTTTTGTAAAAAGCATTCTAATATTATATGTGTTAAATTACATTTACTTAGCACACACTGTCTTCTTAAAATCAGTTATAGATCATGAGTGATCTGAGGGACTGGCCTGCTCAGACGGAGCTGCATAGCCTCCTGTGCTAGATGTCTTGACATCTTCTGATTCATGTTTTAAGAAGTTTTGTAGTGTTTTAAGAGACTGTGGCAGAAGTATGACTTCTGTATCAATCATTACTCATGCAAGGTCCTCCTTCTAGTGTATTTTATACAATCGTATTTGACTAATCATAAGCCATGGCTGATGGTCATGAGAACAGGGCCAGCCATGAGCAGAGTAGCAAGGATTTGGGGTGGAGAGGAACTGAGCTATTGTGATCCACTGTGCAGGAAAAGGGCTCACTGAATTCATCAGGCATCTAGGATGCAGGGACCTTCTAGAAGTCTGGTTTAGTAAGTCACTTAGCTTTTCCGGACCACGTGTATTTGTAATGAAGATTCTGTTTTCTGCCAATACCACTGTGTTGTGAGTAGGGGAGGTTAGTCCCCCTTGTGGGGTCTTTAAGGAACATTCTATATTGGTTGTGGAAGTCATGCACAGGAAAGCTAAGAAATGACCGGATTTGTTATGCTCACAGGTGCTAGGGCGGGAGGAACCATGGTGGCAGCATGGCAGACGGGCCCAGAAGGTGACCATATCCAGCAGGTGCAGACCTGAAACACTGAGAACCCCTGGGCAGGTCCCTGTATTCCAGGTTGGGATGGCCACAAAGCCTTGAGGGGATTTCACTGTTATGTTTGGAGTCTCTGGGTCACAGACAGTGGAGGGCGAGATGGGGACCTTGTGACAAGAGCCAGTCTGACCACCCTGGTGGGCCCAGGAGGGGGCTCACAGCCTCTGCCTGGTGATGTTGACTCATCAGGAAGAGAGGACGTGCTAACAATTTATGATCAGTCTTCACCCTTTATTCTCATTTTCAACCTTATTTTCCTTCTCAGGTAAGAGAACCAAGACTCTGAGAAGTTCTGCCTGAGACAGTTCCAAATTATATAAACAGTCTTTCATCACCTGAAGCTGACAGAGAGGAAACATTTCTGTTCATTAATGGTGACATGGAACTGAGATTTGTGCATTCTGATGAGGCTCAGGGGTCCGTGGTGTCCTCAGGGACCTAGACCTCAGCTCCTGGCCACCTTTCAGACTCCTTGGTGCATCTCTTACTGTCTGAAAGAAAAGGACACTGCACGATTCTGTTTTTGTTCCTTCTTTAACTTCTTTCTTCCTAGCTGGCATGGTTCCACAAATCATCAGCCTTGGGATTCCTGTGCTTTCTCTCAGTCTATACATCACAAGTACCCCTTCCCTCCTCCATGGTGGGGGCTAGCCAGGGCGTCACTGTCCCCTCGATTTTGCATGGAAAGAGTGGAAGTCCATGAAGAGTCAAAGATTTATGCACAGATGCTATAGGACAGTCAGGAACTCTGCATTAGAGCTACTTAACAGATATAGTTTTCTTCCCTGGTGCGTCACTGCCTCAGTAAGATTACATGTATGTCACATGTGGGCAGAAAGCTCTCATAACCCTAGTTTGTAGCAGCCACCACTGCATCCTGGGAGTGGGTAGCCAGGAGCTGAGGTGGGGTGCTGCCCCCAGTGAGGGGGGCAGGGAGCCCAGGGGAAGCAGTGCTAAGCGTTCTCACTGCCCTTGATCTTCCCTGTTTCTACCCTCGGCTGTGGTAGGACTCTGTGGGCAGATCATGTGGTCTCCAGGGCTCTCCTAGTGGGTCCAGCTGAGAAGCCAGGATCCCAGAACACAGAACCTCAGCAGTCCCGCAAACTGTTGGCCGCACAGAGTGGGGCAGGTAAGCCCAGTGATGGGACAGGCAGAGCCCGCATGGAAGCAGAACATGTCAGTGGCTCCTCTGGGCTGAAGTGAACCTTTGAGTAACAGGCATTGAATGGAAAACACCACCCTTGTATCAGGACACCCAGCACATGTAGGTCACTTTCAATGCACAGTGTTCTCAAAAACAAACTAAAAGGCTTTGAGGCACAAGAACATAATGAGAAAATTATATCTTTTAATATTTCCACAATACTTGAAGTGGGTTTGTAGATGAAAATAAGTAGTCAAAATATTTGTTCCAAATCACTGCTTAAGCAGCTATAAACATTGAGAAGAAAAATAGCCCAGGACAGGAACATAATAGAGACTGCACACATTCATGAATCTGTCTGACCCCTAACAAGCTTATCATGGGAGGCATGGAGCATTTCCTATGTTAGAAGTGGAATTATAAAACGCTAAAATGCCCACTTGATCACAGTACAGAACATTTTTATGGCTTCACTTGAATGCTCACTTAAGAGTTTTCTCTGAGATTATGCTGAGTGAAATAAGTCAAGCAGAGAGAGTCAATTATCATATGGTTTCACTCAATTGTGGAGCATAACAAATAGCATGGAGGACGTGGGGAGTTAGGAGAAGGGAGTTGGGGGAAATTGGAAGGCGAGGTGAACAATGAGAGACTATGGACTCTGAAAAACAATCTGAAGGGTTTGAAGAGGTGGGGGGGTGGGAGGTTGGGGGAACCAGGTGGTGGGTATTAGAGAGGGCACGGACTGCATGGAGCACTGGGTGTGGTACAAAAACAATGAATACTGTTATGCTGAAAATTAAAAAAAATGATAATATAAAAAAAGAATTTTCTCTGAGGGGCAACTGGGTGGCTCAGTGGGTTAAGCCTCTGCCTTTGGCTCAGGTCATGATCTCAGGGTCTTGGGATCGAGCCCCGCATCAGGCTCTCTGCTCAGCAGGGAGCCTGCTTCCCAGTCTCTCTCTCTTTGCCTGCCGACTTGTGATCTCCGCCGTTGAAATAAATAAAATCTTAAAAAAAAAATTAAAAGCATTTTCTCTGAAGTGTACTCAGAGCAGAGACAGTTAAATAATAAAAGTGAGGTATTGTAAGACCATAATACTAACTTAGGAATAGTTGGGGTAGAAACCACTTCCCCTGGCTCAGCCTTTCCTCGTGTTTTGTTTGTTTGTTTATTTTTCGGGTGGCATGTTTTGAATGAAGGAGGGATGGTCTTTCCATGCTTACAGGAAGGAGTGCCAGAATTTTCTGCCTTCCTTCCCATGCAAAGCAGGCCTGTGAGGGGCTAAGCTGTACCTTTCTCCTCCAGATGTCCCTGGCTTCTTCTGATGGGGAATCTTGGCTCTCTCTGCTGTCCTTTAAACTCCTGGGCATTGGTGAAATCTTGTCATGGGGTCTTTCTTTTAGTCAGAGTTTGTAAAGCTTCTGAGCCCATCCGTCCAAACCCTCTGCATGCTGACGGGGTAGTTGAAGGCATGAGACAGATGAAGGATTGACTAAAGACAGTCACTCAGCACCCTAGTCTCGATGTTTCTTTCTTGGTGTTTCCCCTGAGAATTCCTACTGAGTGTTTCCATCACTCAGCAGTCCTATTTGGTAGGAAAACCGAGGAGTATGTATAGATAAAACCTCACACGTTCAGTCTCAGGAGCAGGCCTCTCGGGGGATGACCCCTTGGTCAAGAAACTTTCCCGACCTCAACCTCTGTTTTTCCTTGTTTCCATAAAAAACATCCTGACTAACCTTAACACACAGGGTCATGGCATGGATTTGTTGAGATCCTGCTTATGAAAAAAATCACGTTTAGTGTTCTGGAAACAGATCTCAGCACAGATGAACCCCTTTCTTCAGATGTCTGTCTGGTTCAAACCAGCAGAGGCTGATGTGGGGGTCCTCTTCCAGGCTCCATGCTAACCCTGGCTGTTTGACAAATACGTTTGGATGAATAAATGAAGGAGAGAAAGTGACTTAAAAGAATGCCACAAAAGGGTAGTTCCATTTCAGAAACAGACTTCTCTAGATTGAAAAGCTTTTACGACTTATGGTAAATCAAAAGTTCGAGGCCTCTCCAGGCCCTCGGACTCTGTGGGAAAGAATAGGAGGGATGTCTTGAAAGACAGTGACCATTTCTAGGATTTTTCAAATCCCACATCATAGTTTGCCCCGTGATTGCAAAGTCATCATCATCGTCCTTCTCTATAGTTGATCTGCTGCAGGTCTCTGCTGGTCTGCTTAAGCCTCAGGTGTGCGGCTTCAATCACTAATTCGCTATCTTTCTTTCTTAGCATTTACATGAATGAGATAAATCTTTGCTTCTATTCATTTGTAGAAAATATTATGTATTACATTGGCATTTCTGAAATGTTTGTAGGAAAGGTTTGTGATAAAATGTGGGAGGATTCAATCTCCTAGATGAGGGAGAACTTTCTTCTAAAGCTTTGTCTAATGTCTGTGAAATAATCCAGAAGAGAAGTGGCAACAAGCAACCTTGCTTTACAAAGCAGACAACAGCAACAAACTTTCTTGGTCTTCATCACTTACATGGATTGATTCCTGCAAAGGTGGGAGCTGTTAGGGGAGCAGTTAGGGGAGTTGTTAGAGAAGTGGTTAGAGGACGGGTTAGGGGAGCAGTTATTGGGTGTGGGTAGAGGAGGCTTTAAGGGAGAGGTTAGGGGAGGGGGTTAGGGTTGTGAGCAAGGTGCTCTAAGCCAATGTCCTGACTCAGGGTTTCATGCAGAGGAAACCTTCCACAAGCACAGAACATCACCATCATTATCATTTTGTGAATACTTCGGTAATGTATTTTCTCCTCTCTTGCGTACTTCGAAAGTTAGTTCAAAAATGTCAGGGGCACTCGGCTGGCTCAGTTAATTAAGGCACCTCCTCTCGGTTTCAACTCAGGTCATGATCTCAGGTCCCGAGATCCGGCGGCCTGGGCTCACCGCTCAGTGGGGTGTCAGCTTGTCCTTCTCCCTTCTTCCCCCTCCTCCCCTCCCCCCCAAAAGATAGAGTCTAAGAAACAAAATTTTTAGTTAATGTAAATTTCACTAAATTTTAGAAACCGATGGTCTTCAGTTACATAAGTGGTCAAACACCATCAGAAAGGGATTGTGAGGATGCGTAGCAAAGCTCCTCCATCAGAGGGGGAAGCGTGGTCCATAGTGGTGTGCACACAAGCTTCTGGAGGAGATCTTCCTCGTAGGAATCAGCAGTGCAGGATGCCTGCCCTCAGGGCACCCTCCCCACTCCCCGTTCGCACCGGGGCGTTCATGGCCCCTGCCATGGTGTTTGTCACAGCCCAACAGCAACAGCTGCTGGGCATCTCTCAGTACGGGATGTGCTTGGTCTCTGCGTGTTTCTGAGAAAGCCTTGCTGTCTACAAAGTGGGTGATAAAAAGTAATGGTAACTTGATAAGCAGAAACTTAGCCCCTGCCCCTGTGTTCTCTTGTGGAGATCTCTGTGTAGGGTTGTGCTGAGGGGTCTCTTGTGGAGTCTCTGTGTGGGTCTCTATCAGAGGTCTCTGTGTGCATCTTTGCAGAGGTCTCTGTGCACCGTCTCTGTGTGGGACTCTGTCAGATGTCTCTGCACATGGTCTCTGTCAAAGGTCGCTGTGTGGGGTCTCTGTGTGGGTCTCCCATCAGAGCAATGTATGGGGGGCCCCGGAGGACAATGTTGGGCTGGGAGCGGGACATGCAGCAGGGTGGCCCTCCTAGACTCCACCCTCCTTCTGGACATGTCCCTTCCAGCCGGGGGTGGGACAAGCCCCATCCGAGGGTCTCCTGCCCCTCCAGAGTCTGGGGTAACCAAAAACAGGAACCAGGCCAGTCCCTTGGCCTGAGTCCTCACCAGTCCCCTGGGAACCGTACTTGGGTCACATGTGTATGTAAAGAGCACAAACCACATGTCCGTCCCGGGCCCTCAGTCCTACAAGTTTATCAAATTGTGTAGAAGTTGATTTATCCGCCTGAAGGCTTTGCTGCCTCTGGGCACCTGGCCATCCGTGTGGGAGCTCAAGTGGCTTCCGTACAACCCCTACCCCACTTCCCCCAACCCCCTACCCCTGGGCTTGGCACCTGCAGTGGGGCCAAGACCCTGTGGGGACAGCCCCAGGGCCTCTAACTTCTCCCCTCTGGGTCTTTGGGTGGCAGTGGGACACCAAGGGTCCTCAGTCATCACACCAGGCATGAGCAAACCCTGTCACTTGGCCTCCTTCCTGGACTCCCACCCTAAGTTCAGGGTCCCCCCACCCAGAGCCACCCACCCTCCATCCCCCAGAAGGGGGAGGGGGTGCTGGTGAGCAGGCCCCATTAGTGCCATGGGGCTGGGCAGGCTGGTCCCTGGGGGGTCTCTGTGGCACCCCACACACACCCTCAGAGCCGGGTGCAAGCTCGTCCCTTGCTGCTCCGAGTGTGAGAAGATGGACTTCATGGAGCTAAGATGGGATTCCCTGGGGAGAGAAGGCTCCTGGTGTAGCCGTCCTCTACTCCCCACAGGAGACTTGCAGGGGGCAGCCTTGTGCCTCCCAACTGCGGGCCCCACTCTGACCTAGGTCTCCGTCTTCCTGGAGACTGAGCGGGATTTCTGCCTCGGCAGACCTTCTCTACAGCCACACAAGTTCCAGGTGGAGGGAAAGTAGGAGAGGATGGGCAGAGCAAGGTCCTGGTCTGGGTCTTGTTCACCTTGTCGTGGAAAGCAAAGGAGAGCGAGGAGGGGGAGGAGGTGGACCCCTAGGTCACCCATCCTCCAAGGCCCCATTTGTTCTGGAAGCCAAAGCAGGCCCTCGGGGAGAGCAGACCTGGATCCTTCCCTCCCACTGCAGCAGGGCACACACAGAGACCAGCAACACTCATGGAAAAAAAAAAAAACAAAAAACAAAAAACATATATTTTGAGGAAGCAAAATAATTGTGGCACGGAGAAGCCATTAGCCCATAGAGAAGGTGCTAATGTGAGAAAGAAAAAAAAAAAAGTTTTTCTCTGCATCGTTTGCATTTTTCCTTGGAGAAAAGTTGTCCTCCCAGGAAAGGTGTGAGAAGCACACAGTGGCTAGCCGAATGAGATGTATCTTTGAAGGAGGCAGTGCCTGGGGGCAGTGGGGTTGCTGGGTGCAGCCTGAAGGGCCCAGCACCAGGGACCCATACTGGCAGGGTCTGCTTGGGCACCCCAACACACTGGTGGTGAAGAGCCACCCAATCCACTCGGTCTTGTTGGCCTAGCTGCGGCTCCTGGAGGTGCCCTGTGGACTGGCTGTCTCCCTCATCACTCTCCTCTTCTCTTGGTAGGAGAGGACCCTGTGGTAGCAGACATTGGGGTCTGCCAAAGCCTGGAGATTGTTTTTGCACCAGCTGAACACTGGGGCCCTGAGCCCCTGGTGAGGCACCATTTTCTCCTCTAGGATCCGCCCCACAGCAGTCACGACCACCTGAGCCTCGGCAGAAGCGCTGTCCATGCCCAACCTGCACAGGACTTGTCCCTGGCCCTGGGATGATGAAGGCTTGCCCTTTCAAAGGGAATCTTCCAGTCTTTTGCCTCTACTGGGAAAGAACCACTGTAGCAAGTGTTTCATCCTTCTCCTGAAGTAGTTTTCTGGAGGAGCCTCCTCCTTCTTCAGCAAGACCTCACAGACCTTGCTTCCCGAGGACTCTGCTGACTCCTTGCTCTGGATGGGATGTCTCACCTCACTGATCTGGAGGACCTTCAGTTCTGACAACTCTTTGGTAGGCTCTCTCAAGGGGGACCTCCTGGAGTTCTCTCTCCCCTCGCCTGGGTGTGTGGGGGGGAGGACACATGACCTGCTCAGGCATCTTACATAGATGCCACAGTCCCAGGGGTCCTGGCTGCCTGTGGGGGCTCTGGCCATAGAATCTTTGGTCATGCAGCACCTGGGAAGTAAATGCATCTTCATTGGACCCACTCTGGAAGCCAGAGATTCCTGAGAAGCCAAGACGTCGGCCGCGAGGAACATGCTGGACTGACAGTCTTGAAGGAGATTCTCAGTGGCACAGTCCTGAAGGAGGACCCTAGTTTCACAGTCTTGAAGGAGCACGTTGGGGGTGGCGTCATAAGGCCAATTCTCTGACTCCATCAACTTCCGGGGCTCCGATCCCCTGTGCCGTGCGTCAAGGCGTAGCTCTTCTGGGTCTCGGGTGACCAACTTTGTAGGTTGCAGGGGGCTGTCGCTTTTCCATGAAGACCCTGGTCTTCTCAGCTCACCATGGAGGCCTTGGTTGTTGGCCAGCACACGGTGTTCTAAGGTGACTCCCCAGGCAGGCGCCTCCTCGACCTCCCCACCCTCCCAGGCTCTTTGGCACTCAAATCATGGGACGCTAAGTTGAGCTCTAGCACTGTCACGTCCCATTAGACCTGACCCCTATTAACCCTCCCTGGCTCCTTCGTAGCCATTGTGGACTTGGACTTGATGCCAAGGTGTTGTTCATAAGAGTCCTCGAGACAGTCTCACTGTGCCAGATTCTGCCCACAAAGCTGTATGTGAAGGTCCAAGAAGGTGGCCTGGCCCCCTGTCCAGTCGGGAGGGCTACCACCAGGTCAGGTCCCTTCCAGAGCCTGATGGATTTCCTCACACTTAAGCTGGGGAGCACCGAGGGGACCCCCCACCAGGTGGGATAAGACTCTTCCATCACCTCTAATTGATAGGGCTGAGGAGGATTTCCCACGAACTTAGGCCCCATGCCGGCCTTGGATACACAGGTGGCTGAGCAGGGAGGGAAGGACCGGGAGAGGAGGAAGCCCTTCTTCAATTTGAAGAGGTTTATAGGCTTGAGAACCTTGAGGGGGAGGCCCCACTGGCACTTCACCCCAAGCCTTATGAAATGTGCTTCTAGCATCCACTGAGTGTATGGACTGAGGATGGAAAAATCATGGGAGGTGGTCATGCAGGGTTCCCAACCCTTGGAAAGGGCTGGCTTTCCAGGTTTCCCGTGACGGCTTGGCTTTCCGGGAAGGCTGAAGGAGCGGTGGGCAGCGAGCTGGGAAGGATGAACATCCAAAGGGATCCAACCCTCTCTGAACTGCCCAGCTTCCTGAAATGGTCTCTCAGATCCTTCTCTGGGCGATTCTCGTCTGCACTGCTTGTGGAGGGCTTCAGGTCTGTGCCTGACTCCTCAGGATTTATTCCTGGAGCCTTCCCTGGAGAGATCATTGCACCCCTGTGTAGATCTTTCCGGATCCTCCCTGCACAGGACCTTAAATCCTTGCCCAGGCTTTTTCCTGGCATGGTCCTTCCTGGCTACTTGGACCCAGTCTTCTGTGTGGCCTGGGAGCTTCCATCCATAAACTCAGACTCGGACGTGGGACTGTGCCAGCCGTTTGCCTGAGGCACCTGCTGGAACTTGTGGTGAGGCTGTGTCTTCAGTGATAGCTGGATCCTGTGGGCTGGGCCCCTTTCTTGCTTCATGAACCTGTTCCAAAGGTGCCACTCCAGTTGCTCCCAGAGTGCAGAGTCCATCAAGTCCCCAGGAAAGACAGAGACGGACCCTTAGCCTTCAGGGGCATGGCCACCCTGGGGAAGGTCTGGAGGACCTGGGCTGAAGACTTCCTGAGATTTTTTCACCACAGTGGGTACCTTGCTGCTTTCTAGTTGCTTCTTCAGAAAGTGACATTCCAGGTTTTGAATGGCAGTTGACATGTAAGACTGTGTCTTCTGGGCTACAGGGCAAGACATCTCATAGGTCCCCATCTCCAGTGGCAGAGAAGGTGGTCCCACTGGGACAGGGGGTGCAAGCCGGGCCTGGGATGGGACTGAGCTAGAGACCGGAGCTGGGCCTGGTCCAGAGGGAGTGGCTGGGGCTGATGGGCAGGGGGAAAGGGGCTGGGACCTAGCCAGACGCAGGGACTGGGACGGAGACAAGCTCAGATTAGTCAAGAGTTGGGGCGGGGCCAAAGTGTCATGTATGTCCTGTGTCAGTGAGAGATGGGGAACCATAATGGCCTGAATCTGGAGCAGCAAGGCATGAGAGAGCTCACTGAATATGATGGATGGGAACTCTAGTTGGGTATTGGTCACCCTGACAGTGGCCACCAGGAACTCACTGTGCAGAAAGGGGAGACCCCAGAAGAGCTGATTGCATTTCTGCTCCAAATTGTCCTCTGGAATCTTGGGATGTGGGGGCTTCTCAGGACCAAGCAGCTGTTTTGCTTTGCCTCTCATGCTCCAGAAGGACGGGCAGCCCATGGTGTCCTACCCATCACCTGGGGACGTGAACATTCTCCCGAAAGAGGTCAGCTGATAGTTTGACCTTTCCTTCTTTTCCTTCTCCTTCCAAAACTTCAGTTCTGTTCTCTTGGCGATGAGTATCTGGAGAGGCTTCTGGACGTCTGGGTTGATGAGGGGGCAATCTAGTCTCTCCCTGTCTGTGTGTGGGGTCTCCCCAGAACAAGGCTTCTGGTGGGCCATGGGATAGAGGCACTTGATGGGACTCCAGGTGTGTTGAGGTACACAGGTTCCAGGCTTTGGCAGCTGCCTGCCATCAGGACAGGGCCAAAATGGGGCAGCATGAGCAGCCCAGGCCTGAATTGGCTGGGACAGGAGAAGCTGTCCTGTCAGCTGACCAAGACGTGTGCGGAGCCAAGTTGTGTGGGATACAGCATGGTGGGGCTTCCCTTGAGTCACACTGAGGGAGAGTCAAAGGAGAGTCCAGCCGCTCTGGGGCCAAGGAGGCTATCAAGAGGCCAAGGGGAGGCCTCTGAAGGACGGAGACATGGCGGGGAAGGGGGAAGAGCAAGTGGCTGGTGTGAAAAGCCATCCGGGTGGAGGAAAGGCTCTGCTAGCCAGGAAGTACTCAGGGGGGGAGTGTGAACCAAAAAACTGAGGAGGTCATTGGTCCTGCTGGCAGGGTGGAGGCAGGAGGCCAAGAGGGTCCTGTCGGTGGAGCACAGGCAGGTGATGGGGCCATGGCAGGAGCAGTATCTTCCACAGGCTCCCTGCATGGCTGACGGGTACAACTGGCAGTCCTCAGCACACCTGCCCAGGGGCTGCTTGCGGTAAGAACTGGTGAAAGCCCTCCTGGTCAGAGAGCCTCGCCAGGTGGCTGCAGGAGACAGGAAGTGTGAGCTGCTGCTGTAGCAGCCGGGCCCGGGAGCGGTCCCCACAGTCCTAAACCCCCCACACCCATGTCACAATGCTCCTGCTGTCCCTCAGCCCGGGGCTTTGGTCACAGTCTGTTGCCACAGCTCCTCCCAGCCCCCATGAACAGCCCCAGAGGCCATTCCCTGCAGCCCGGGGGTCACACCATAGACTCGGGGAGGTCCACCCAGGGGAGAAGGGGACAAATTCTTTACCTTTGCAGAAGGGAGAACAGAGCCTGAACCTCTTCCAAATCTTGCAGGAACAATCTGAAAACGAAACAGGAGACTGGGTCACAGCGGAAGGCAGGGCCCAGGGGTCTTACAGGAGGCTGGGTAGAATGTCCCTTTAGGGGAGACCTTTAGGGGACTGGACTCGGGAGCTCCAAACAGCACTCTCCAAGGCCATGTGCCCGCACGGCAATTACAGGATTCATAATGGGGATCTCTTTGTCTTTTCCAAAGTGCTTCCTCGTTCATGACCTTGCTGGGTGAGGAAGGATCACGTGGCCTCACAGAGGAATGTGAGCGGAGTTGAACAGCTTGTCCACAATGGGAGCGGGAGGTCCCGCCCCAAGACCAGGACCTGGGGCCCCCTCTGGGCTTTGTTCAGACCCAGAATCTGGGAAGCCTCCAGGTTCCCCTCTTCCTCCAGAGAGCCCCCCACCTCCCACCCAGTGCTCTGTTTGCTGAGGGAGGGGCTCAGATCCTGGTGTCCTGGAGACAGTGGGGCTGAGCCCTAGGAGCGGGGGTTCAGTATAACTAGGGCACGCCAGGGTGAGTGGCGAATGCTCACCTTCCAGAGTCTGGTTTTTCTTCCTTTTCTTGCTCCTTCTCCGTGGTTCCCCTTGGTACTGAGATAAGAGAACACGGGGAGGCTGGAACCCCCACCCCAACAGCAGGAGACCCAGTGCTCAGGGGCCTGACCTCCGCTAGAAGGGCAGCTCTTAACCTCCAGTCCTCGGCCACCGGTCCCTGTGTTTGGGACGCTGTCCTGGACCCCTCCACCACACCTGGACTCTGGCCCAAGATCTTCAGGGAGAAATCCTCATGTCCCTCTAACCCCTGCCCGGTCTGGCTTGTCCTGGATAGATGGTGGTCTACTCTCTCCTGAGAATACACGTTCTAGTCTTTCCCATCTCAGGAGTCTCTCCATTGACTCAGAAAAGTGGAAAGAATAATAGAAAAGAAGGTAGAATTACACTCTGCTGGGTCTGGGCCAAGGGTTCCTTACGTTCCTGCTCTTCCTGTATTTCTTGTGTGGTGGTGAGGATGCATCAGGCTGCAAACAGGAAAGTAATAGGAAGAAGTGCCTCAGTCCACATATGAAGGCAAGGATGGCATTAACTGCCCAGGAAGTGGGTCTGGAGCTCAGCCAAACATCCATAAAGAATTTCTGAGGGAAGAGATAATTCCCCATCTCTTTCCTCTATAAAGTATTAGTGTCTGATCGCTCTGCTGCCCTCAGGTAACTGAGCCCTTAGAGTTAGTGACCGATCACACAGCTGCCCTCAGGCAACTGAGCCCTGGGTGTGGAGGTGCAAACACAAGCCCCACACCCACATCACAGAGTTGTGGTCTAGTCACAAAGGGCCCTTGAGGGCAGTTAAGGGACATAAGTAGCTGGATCACATCCCCTCTCCACCACCAGCCCTGTAGCTCCGTCATCCCTCCACCCTCCCAGGCCCGACACTCCTACCTGCTCACTGTGCTATAGTCAGAGCTTTGTCAATTAAAAGCCTTTAATACTGCGTGGAGCTCAGAGAATACCTGTTCCCTTGAGATCTCCAGTTGTGCCCCATCAGCTTCATAGCTTTTAAAAATCTGGAGTTGTCCTTGGAATTTTGGTTAATTCCCAGCAACTTTTGTCCTCTGTCTCCTCCAGTCCTCCTCCAGTCTCCCCACATAGTATGTTCTTGCCTTGCATTACCCTAGTACAAAAGAAACTCAAATTTCTTTTGTGCTTCTTTAGCCATGTGCATTTTGAAAACATCTTAAGATGTTTTATTTCAATTAATCTTCACTAACTTCAGCTAGAGGGACTTAGAAAATTAATGATTATTCAAAATTTACAAAGCTAAGGAAGTACAGAACAAAGTAAAATAGTTAATCCTCCCAGGTATGTTTCTCAGTCCTTTGTAGTGTTTTTCCTTCTGAGATGAGCAGAGAGTAAACTGCAGAAACACTTTCATGACATTCTGTAGGGGCACACATTCACATGCTCATGCAAATTCCTTAACAAATCCAGCATTTTCAAATCTTGGAATCAAGTTTTCATTTTATTTTGTTTTTGCTTTTTTTTTTGGTTCAAAGATTTCCTTTAGTAATTCCTGTAAGTTTGTGTATCTGGGAATATCTTTGCCTTCATTTTTGAAAGATTTGCTAGGTATGGAATTCTGGGTTGACCATTTTTTTTTTAAAGATTTATTTGAGAGAGAGAGAGAGAGAGAGAGTGTGTGTGTGTGTGTTTGTGTGTACAAGCAGGGGGAGGAGCAGAGTGATAGGGAAGGAGACCCCCCACTGAGCAGGGCACCTGACATAGGGCTTGATCCCAAGACCCTGAGATCATGACCTGAGCTGAAATGAAGAGTCAGATGCCCAACAGAATGAGCCACCCAGGCACCTGGACAAGTTTTTCTCTTTCAGCTTTTTTACTAGTGTCATTTCAGCGCCTTTCCCCCACTGGTTCTGATTGGAAGTCAGTGGTTAATCTAATGTGGTTCTCTATGTGAAGGAACATTTTTGTCTTGCAATTTCAAAATTTCTCCCTTGTTTTTCCATGGTGTGACTGTGATGTATCTAAGAGCAGATCTGCTTGTAAATACAGCAGGTAAATACTGACTCTATAATTAAGGGTTTCCATAAAATTTGATAAGATTTCAGCCATTATTTCTACAAATTTTCTGTCTTCCTCTCCATTTCTTTCTTTCTGAAAACACTCCTTTAAATAGGTAAGAACTTGCAAATGAGTCCACATTTCTCCCAGGCTTGCAGCTAACTGCTACCCGAGAGCCCAAGGTGCTCAACATTCACATCGGTGTCTAGAAAGTAGCTTCAGTTCTGCGAATGTCTTGGGTATGGAGTGTTTTGCTGACATCATGGAAAGCTGCCTGTGTGATGATGTCATGCCTGTGCCCATGGGCTCTGACTGTAGTGGGGCTGTGAGTTAGAGCCATTGCTTTGGAAAATGCTTCACCATGATCTGGTCCAGGCTGAAAAGAGCAGGCCTTCTGAAAGTGACTCTGCTGCTAAAGCTAGAGAAAATCTGCCATTTTGTAGTAATAAAAAACGGGAACCAACCCAGTCCCATCGAGGGGAAGGTATGTGCTCTGCAGTATCATGTTCAAGTTACAGTGAACTACAGCAAAACACTGTAAGTGTAAATTATGTAGACATACTACTGAGGAAGAAATAAAAGCGACTTGCAGAAAAATTGTGCAGGATGGTTGCGTTTGCTCTAGTTTCAAAACTATACAAAATCAAATACGATTTAGTGATGCATTTACTTTGGTAAAAATATAAAGAAAACACAAGAGAATAGTGAACAGGACTGATGGATAGGGGGAGGGATGTACACATGACTCCAAAGATGTGGATGATACCGCATTTCTTAGAAAGGTTGGGATGTGTACGGGCTTCTTTTCCTTATTCCTTACATCTTCTATATAATTCATAAATGTCAGCTTGTAGCTTTTAAACACTAAGATACACGAAAATGTAAAGAACCACTTTGGAAATAAAATTAGACATAACAAAAATAAAACGACCAAAAGGAAGGGAGGAGAAAAACCGATTGTAAGAAGCTTTGTGCCCAGCAGGGGTCTTTGTTGCCAAGACCGTAAAGATCCCTGTGTGACTTTCTGTTTTGAAACCTCCCCACTGCCCGGTTTATGACAAGCTGAGTCCAACTAAGATCACTTTCTGATGGTTCCCAAACCTAAAAGAACAAAATGCAGACCTGTGATTCTTAGCAGATGGCACTTGCTTCCTCCTGGCTAGAGGTTTTCAGCAGTAAATGAAGGTATTGGGTTGTGGCTGTTATCGGGCTGCATTCTGACTGTGCCAGGCAGCAGGACCTGGGTCTGGCTGGCCCACCACCCAGGCTTGTGGAGCAAGGTGACCGTGACTTGACAGAAAACAGATCAGACCAGGTCTCACACTTGTGGATGGATTTTATTAAAGCAAAGAAGAGGTGGTGAAAATGTATTTGAATTTAGGCCAGAGACTTTCAGAGCTTGCCAAGTGATGGAGAAAAGGGAGCTTTTCATAAATAAAACATGGGGAAAAGTAAACATTTGAGATATATAGCAGCTTTTGAAGAAATTTAGATAGGGCTTTCAGGGTGGAACATTTTGCTTGTTTAGTTATAAAAACTGATCTACATATTTATATGTAATATGTATCTTTTTGTAAGAAAAGCACAATGTTTCCATGTATTTATGCTGGCTGGGCAGACATCTGAAATGCACTCTTACATGCCTCGTAATGACACTGATGCTCACAGAGATGGATTCCACTCCTGTTTTCCTCTTCCTTGTGCTTCATCTGATACATTATAAAATCTCCAATGATAGAACACAGGGTGTATCACCCTTCCTTTTCTGTGATGAATGCCAAGGTTTGAGAACCTTGTTTTACCTGGGAGTGTTCACTCAATAGCCCAGGTAGCACTGAGCACATTTGTGCCTCTGTGTCATTTATTCAAATCCAGGATGGTCAGCTGAGGACCTGCCCAAACTCTGGACAGGACAGACACAAGACCCAGATTATAGAACATTCCCTGAAATCGATAAGAACTTCCAAATGGTTCTGTATTTCTCCTAGGCTTACAGTGAAACCTTCTTAATATTTATGTTAGTATCTAGAGAAGCAGTTTAAGTTCCAATATAAATATTTTGGTAAATAAAGCCAGTTCAGTGAGACCTGAAGGATTTTTGTGGTCCCTTTTACTACACAGAGGATACTTCTGCTGCATATGATCTCTAGCCTTTTAGCTTGCTAGGATTACTTAAGTTGGAATCACTTTGCCTCCTACCTGAGTCTTCCATCGACAGAGCAAACTGAACACATTGGAGGACGTGAAAATGCATTTCAATCATCAGATTGGCTAAGCTAAAAAATGATGCTGGGGAAGGAGCAGGATCACAGGTGCTCTCATATGGGCTGGTGAGGTGTGAGTGATGGTCATCCACTCCAGAATATTCCGGGAGGAGCTACTGAATTTTAAAAATGGGCTTACGTGCATGTTCTCAGAGCACTGAAAAGTATGGTGCACAGAAAAGGAAACCATCAACATGATGAAGACAACCTACCAAATTATCCCAGGATCAAAGCGGGATATGCACAAAAGTTTCAACAATTTGGGTTATTGTTGTCTTTAATTGACAAGGAAGTGACAGTCCCTCCCTAGATATGATGTCGGGAGATTTTTTTTTTTTTTTTAAGATTTTATTTATTCAATTGAGAGAGAGAGAGAGAGACAGACAGACAGAGAGTACAAACAGGGGGGACAGGCAGAAGGGGAGGGAGAAACAGACTTCCCACTGAGCTGGAATCCCAACACAGGGCTGGGTCCCAAGATCTGAAGATCAGACAGAGGCAGACTCTTAACCATCCGAGCCCTGACCCCCCATTAGGAAATTTTTATGAAATGGTACTAATTAGCTTCTTGGATCCTCAGAAGTCCAAGCAAGTTCAAGTGAAGCTGAAGCAGGCTTTACTAGGATATTGGATCATGCTGAATGTGAAGCTGATAAGACCTGTTCTATTACACCAAGGCAGTTGTAGATTCTGATTCTGCCATTTACGAGAAAACAAATGATGCATGGCTCTTCCTTGACAGGGAGATAGTCACTGGTATTTGTAGGGGGCAGGAGTAGGAAGTCACCAGGGCTCCTCTCTCTACTGTTTACACCCCATTACAGCAAGTTTCCTTTAAAATGCACTTCCCTGGGCAGACTTGAATAAGTCCCTGGTCCCAGTGACCCGAGCTACAGTCACTTGCCCGACTGGCTGGTCACGTGTGTTTCCACCTGTGTTACATGAAAGTATGTGGTTACATGAAAGTATGGGAATGCTGTGTGGTCACGCTTTGTGGATCACAGTGGTGCTCGTCCTTCTCTGGAGAACACAGAACGCAGAGTGTGAGTTTTCCCAGGGCTGGTGTGGAAATGGATAAATCCGTGCTGTGGCTACATTGCCTCTACCCCTTTTTAAAAATGGGCAATGTGAGCCAGAAAGGGACTGAAACTAGTTCCTAATACAGTTTCACTTAAAAAATTATTTTGAGCAAATGTGTGCTTCACTGTAGCTCCTAGAGGTTCTTGCAGCTTTATTCAACAGCATAAACCCATGGGTCACCCCGAGGTTTCCCACAATGCTAAGTGCTGACTGTCCCTTCAGGTGGTACATAACATCCAAAATGGAAAATAGTATTTAAACTCTTCAAAGATTATTGCTTTAATAAAAATGTATAATTTACTTAACAATTCTGAGCTCTCGCCCTCTCTCTAAACAGACCCAGGAAGATAAGCCGTAGTCCATGGCTTGGCCCCTGAACCGTGTCCATTAGTAGACAGCACCCCACAGATACCATCACGGTCACAGCCAAATTGACATCCAGCCCTGTTGTCCAGAAATCCCGAAGCACCAGACATTGCCTTACCAACACGTTCTCTGATGCCAGGTTCATTGCTCCTGCCTGTTATCATGTTCATGCTCTATGAAACAGCGTTCATTCCATACCTGTGCCATAAATATTCAGAAGAAACACAATGAGTGGGTAAGAGAAGATGTCCTTGGAAATACTTTCCAAGGGAACATTTTTTAAAGGCAACAGATTCCCGCCCACCCCGAGTTCGGCATATTTTGGAGGATGAGTTGTTCTCCACTTTTTTCATTATCATTTTGAAATCTGAGATGTCATGATGACTCACTGGACTTTCACTTTAACTCTGCAGCCTTTCTTATCATTCTTTAAAAAAAAAAAAAAGATTTATGTATTTATTTGGGAGAGAGTGATAGAAAGCACAAGAGGGGGGAGGAGCAGAGAGAGAGAGAGAGAGAAAATCTGCAGCCAACTCCCTGATAAGTGCTGGTTAGCCCAGCTAACCCTGAGATCCTGACCTCAGCTGAAATCAGGTGTCAGGCCCTTAACCCACTGAGCCATCCAGGTTGAGTATCAGCCAGCCACGAGTGTCCATGTTTATTTCTTTGTTATGAATCTCCACCCTGCTCAATCTGACCCACTTCTTATGCTGATCAGGGAGCTAGTCAGATCTCCCAATCCATCCCGGGAACAGCTGACCCCAGAGCCATGCGCCCTGGACCCAGTGGGAATTCCAACGTGAGTCACCTGGCTTCCGAGCTTCCTAACCAGGCTCTTCTCCGTGAGAGGATACTGCGCTATCTTGGGGGTGAGAGTCATTCTTAAGAATCATAATTGTGGCTGATGCTGCTCTTCTTTATGCTCAGGCTTATGCTGAGTGTGTGACAGATGATCTATCAGCAATTCCCTGAAAGAAAGAAAACCACGGCTGAGCTCTTCAGCGGGTAGCTCTCTGCCGGAGGATCAAACCCAGACTGGCTTGCTCAGAGTTTGGAGAAACCCGGCATCCTGGCTCCATTGCCTCCAGGAGAAGCAAATCCTATGCTCATGTTTTGTTGATGTCTGGTTATATATCCCTTCTTAGTTGCAGTTCTGTATGTTTCTTATTTGATTAATTTTATTCTTACAATCACTTTGCCTACTACTTCATGCAGGTACTGGATTTTCATTTTTTTTTTTTTTCCTGGGTTTTGGTATATAGCCTAGTCCTTTTCTATACTTTCTTTGAAGGTGCTTGTTAAGAATTTACTAGAGACTTCTGTTAGAATTTTTATAATTAAGAACCAAGGCACATGCCAATAATTTCTGAGTAAATATGATGCCCATCTTCCATTCTTTATTCATCATTTTCTTAATTACAAATGTGAAGTACTTTCTGTAGTAGGGTTCTAGAATGTGTGTGTGTGTTTACTGAGAGAGAAAAAGAGAGAGACAGAGACAGACAAGGAAAGAGAGAGATTTTAAAGAAATTTGCTGACTGTGAAAGCTGGCATGTGTGAATTCTGCAGATTGGTGGCAGACCAAGCTGATGTGGCAATTTGAGTCTGAATCCTGCCTGGAGGCAGAACTCCTTCACACTTGCAGGACCTCAATCTTTTAAGGCCTTCAGCTGATTAGGCCCACCCACATTATGGAGCATAATCTGCTTTTTTCAAAATTTAAGTGAAAATCACATATAAAAAAACACCTTTGACATTACACCCAGACATGTATTTGATCAACTATCTGGGTACTCTGGCCTACACAATTTGTCACATATAATTAACCATCACAATTAACCCTTCTCAATTTAGGACCTGTACACGTCTCTTTAAGTCACGCTTAATCTCCAAAAAACACAATAACAAGGCTATACTTCTGTCTATCATGACGCAACTATCTTACATACAACTTAGAATGCACTAATACATTCCCTAGCAGAGGATACAAAGTCCTTGGAGATGTTCCTTCTTCTCCCTGATAACTTGTAACTTCAATACTATGGTGCAAACTCCATATGTCATATGTTCTCTGATAAGAGACCAAGAAAAGGAAGAAAACAGATGGACCAACACAAAAATACTCACAACAAAATAAGGAAGAAATACTCATAAGAATTAGAGTCCTGGAATACCCGGGTGGCTGAGCTGGTGAAGCATCCGACTCTTGGTTTTGGCCCAGGTCATGATGTCAGGGTCATGGGACTGAGGCCCACATGGAGCTCTGTGCTCAGCATGGAACCCGCTGGAGATTCTCTCTCTCCCTCTGTCTCTGTCCCACCCCCCACTTGCACTCTGAACAAAGAAACGAACAAGATCTTATGAAAAAAAGAATTAGAGTCCTTATTTCTGTAATGGTCACATAGTCATAGCTGGTTTTCTACCTGCTACTTTGGCTGCTCATTTTACATTACATTTGCTGTGAACAAGCACCTCAGCTGGTCATGATTCGTTTTCTGGTGGAGTGACCCAACCCTTCATTCCTGAGTTTTCTGGACTATCAGTAGTCCTGCCTGGACTGGACAGTTGTCATTTTTCATTGACTTTCGTCCCAGGGCTTGGTGGTTCTAAGGAATCTCTCGTACTGCAGACATGCCCTCCATTTCTTCCACGGTGGATTAACAGTCTCATCTTTCTGCATAGTCAGGATCATTAAACACCTTACCTCTCATCTTTATGTGTTTATTCAAAGGCATGAAGAGCCCAAGGTGGCCGAGTAGCCGTCTTAAGTTCCACTTTAATGGAACCACAGTATGTCTCCTGGTGGTAGCATTCTTCCCTTTGAATGAGGGTCTCTAGATCTGCAGGGCGTGAGGTCACAGAAACAAGGAGCAAAGATTTCCTAGTGACGTCACTAGGGTAATACAGGTGTCCCTCCATTTCTAGCCCTAGCTTCCTGGACCCGTGAATCCTGACTATGGGAGAAAGAGCATCACATACGGACACACTGATTCAGAGCATACCTGGCCTCCTAAAGAAAGTTGCCCCAGGACAAATTTTGCCTGCAAGTGATTGCCACCCAGCCAGCTCTGTAACTGAGTCTTCAAAAGGTCATTTTGTTGTTCTAGCAAGCCAGTTGCTTCGGATGGTGGAAAGCATGATAAGACCATGAATTCTACCATCATGGGTTCATTGCTGCCCTTCATCTGCTATGAAACACATTCCTTGCCCAGGGGCAACATGGTGTGGGACACCATGCCAATGGGTAAAGCATTCCATAAGTCCAAGGATAGTAGATTTAGCAAAGGCACTGTTTGCAGGGAAGGATACTACATATCCAGAGAAGGTGTCTATTACAGACATGGAACTGATTTGTGCATTCTGGTGAGGCTCAGGGGTCCGTGGTGTCCACTGGGCCCTGGACCCCAGCTCCTGGCCACCTTTCAGACTGCTCAATACATCTGTTACTATCTGAAAGAAAAGGACCCCTCACATTTCTGTTTTCATTCCTTCTTTTACTTCTTTCTTCTTAGCTGGCCTGGTTCCACAAATCATCAGCATTGGGATTTCTGTGCTTTCTCTCAGTCTATAATCACAAGCACCCCTTCCCTCCTCCATGGTGGGGGCTAGCCAGGGTGTCACTGTCTCCTCAATTTTGCATGGAAAGAGTGGAAGTCCATGAAGAGTCAAAGTTTTATGCACGGACACTGCAGGACAGTCAGGAACACTGCAGAACAGTCAGGAACTCTGCATTAGAGCTACTTAACAGATACTGTTTTCTTCCCTGGTCCATCACTGTCTCACTAAGATTACATGTATGTCATATGTGGGCAGAAGGCTCTTATAACCCTAGTTTGTAGCAACCACCACTGCGTCCTGGGAGTGGGTAGCCAGGAGCTGAGGTGGGGTGCTGCCCCAGGCGAGGGGGGCAGGTAGCCCAGGGGAAGCAGTGCTAAGCGTTCTCACTGCCCTTGATCTTCCCTGTTACTACCCTGGGCCATGGTAGGACTTTGTGGGCAGATCATGTGGTCTCCAGGGCTCTCCCAGTGGGACCAGTTGAGAAGCCAGGATCCCAGAAGACAGACCTCCAGCAGTCCCATAAACTGTTGGCCGCACAGAGCGGGGCAGGTAAGCCCAGTGATGGGACAGGCAGAGCCTGCACAGAAGCAGCAGAACAGGTCAGTGGCTCCTCTGGGCTGAAGTGAACCTTCGAGTAACAGGCATTGAATGGAAAACACCACCCTTGTATCAGGACACCCAGCACACGTAGGTCACTTTCAATGCACAGCGTTCTCAAAAACACAAACTTAAAAGGCTTCGAGGCACAAGAACGGAATTAGAAAATTACATCTTTTAATATTTCCACAATATTTGAAATGGGTTTGTAGATTGAAAATAAGTAGTCAAAGTATTTTTGTATTTGTATATTTATCTGTAGGTTTTCTTATTATTCATGTTACTTTTCTGTTAACACAGCGGGAAGCTGAACACATGAATGCTTGCATCTAGCTTTCTCCCCCCTCCAATGTTTACCTGATTTACCCCGAAAATCTATGAATGTGATCAGTTTCACGGGTGAATTAAAGTATAGTAATTATCAACCACTAAAATTTTGGTGGATTTTTATTAACAATAGATAAGCTAATCTGGGGAAAATTCTATCTTTTCAATACTATTTCCATCCATTAATATGTATAGAACGTTTTATGAGTGAGAAATTTTCTAAAAATCATGTTTTAGAAAGTTTTTAATAGTATTATGACAATACTGGTGCACAAACACACAGACCAGTGAAACGAAACAGAAATCCCAAAGTCAAACCCTAATCTGTATCCTGTCATCTTTACATACTCAATGCTAATATGTATCTGACCTGTCCCTTACACTTTGTATTTCGTTTCACGGCTTAGTTGCCATATCTGTCCATCGGTACTGCTCTCCCACTGCTGCAGTGCTAACCACACAATGCTGCTATCTTTTGGCCACTGTCACCCTGATTCGCTTCTATCAGCCTTTGGCGTGAAAACAGGAAAAGGAAAACGGATACATCTCTTCAAGGATATTTAAAGATGTATTTAGATTTCCTCAAGAAACAGTGAAAAACTTTAAAAACAAGATATGAAACCCTTATTCTGAATCCCCATTCAACTGACGGGACTCAGATTCCAGTTTCACTGGCTGAATGCAAACACAGTAGGATAATCTCGACTCTGTTAATAGGATGAAGGAAAACCACATGTTCGACTCATCAACTGATGCAGAAAAAGCACCTGACAGAATCCAAATCTGTCATGGTATAAACACACAACACATTAGGACGAGGGGGAACTTCCTCAACCCGATAAAGGGCATTTACGGAAAACACGCAGCCAATATCATAATCAGTGGACGTAGCCTGAAAAGCTTCCCCCTCTCGCCACTCCTAGTCAACACTGTGTGGGAGGTTCCAGCCAGAACAATCTGGCAAGAAAAATAAAATAAAAGAAATCCAAAATGGAAAGGAAAAGGTAACACTATCTCTACTCATAGATTACAGGAGCTTACATATAGAATATTCCATGATACAAGATCGAAACACAAAATCCAGGAATGCCTGGCTGGCTCAGCTGGCAGAATCCAACTGTTCTGAGTTTGAGATCCATGCTGGTTATAGCGAATACATTAAAAATAAAGTCTTAAAAAAAATAATAACAATGAAATAAAAAATAAAAAACCCTATAAAATCAGTTGTATTTCTATAAACTAGCAGTTAACAATCCCTAAAACCAGTCAATTTATAACAGCATCAAAAAGAATAAAATACTTAGGAATAAATTTAACCAAAGAGATGTCAGACCTGATAGTGAAAAAAACAAAACACTACTGAAAGAAACTAAAGATCTAAATAAATGGAAATATTTCTGTGTTCACGTGTTAGGGTCCGTAATCAAAGGAGCAAGACTGATACAAAGCGAAGGTCAAGCAAAGCTTTATTTCAAGAAAAGCATCGAGAATCAAACTGACCGGTAAGGGCCGTCTCTTGCAAAAAGGCGACCCCTCCCAGCCTCACAGACTAGCTTTTATAGAGGTAGTTTAGCCGGGCTATACACAGGTGGCCAATGAGATTGCAATACACAGAGAAAACTGCACAGTCATGCTAGGTCTGCCACACACATAAAAAAAAAAAAAAACTGCTAGGTAACACACGGATGGCCAATTGAATTTCAATTTACTCTAGTAGATATATGCGCGCCCAACTGATTGGATGTCTTCACCTGGCCTGACCCGCCCTGTATCTAGGCTTTGCAAGTAAATTCCTCTGGAAGGGGCAAGGTCAATCTAAGTTTACTGCATAGGGACAATCTAAGTTCACTATATAAACACAAAATGACTCCCTCTGGCCAACCAGGCCCTTACACATGGATTCAAGGACTTAATATCATTAAGATGGAAATACTTCCTAAAGCAATCTACAGATTTAATACAATCCTGATTCAGTACAATCCCTATCCAAATTTCAATGGCACTTTCTGTTTTTACAGAAATGGAAAAGCTGATTCTAAACTTCAAAAGGAATCTCCAGGGACTGCAAATAACCAAAAACAATCTCAAAGTTGGAGAACTCACATGCCTTGATTTCAACATTTACTATAAAGCAAAGGAATTGAGATGCTGTGATACTGGCAAAAGGCTAGACATACAGACAACGGAACAGACAGGAGAGTCCTGAAAGCTAGAGAGCTTGTCTGTCTACGGCCAAAAGACCAGGACCACCCAATGGAAGACAACAGTTCCTTCAGCAGATGGTCCAGGGACAACTGGAAACCACATGCAGAAGAACGAAACTGGACACACACAAAAATTAAGTCCAAATGGATCAGATGGGGCGCCTGTGGGGCTCAGTCGTTTACACGTCTGCCTTTGGCTCAGGTCATGATCCCAGGGATCCGGGATCAAGCCCTGCATTGGGCTCCCTGCTTGTGGGAAGTCGCCTTCTGCCTCTCCCTCTGGGCTCTCTTTCTCTCAAATAAATAAATAAAATCTATAAAAACAAAAAACCAAGATGGATCAGGGCCCTACAACAAAGCTAGAACTACAAAACTCTCAGAAGAAAACATAGGGGTGTATCTTCATGACTCTGGATTTGACAATAAATTTCTCAGCTAGAAGACCAAAAGCACAAGCAACAAAAAACCAGACAAACTGGCCTTCATCAAAATTAAAGACTTCAGCGCATCAAAGGACTCGAATCAAAGAAATGACAAGACAACCTACAGAACTGTGGGGAAAATACTTGCAAGTCATGTATCTGGTAAGGGTCTAGTATCCAGAACATAGAAAGAACTCTTATAACTTCACAATAAAAAGACAAACAACCCAATTTGAAAATGGGCGAAAGACTTCTGAAGTCTCTTCCCCAGAGATACACAAATAGCCAACAAAAACAAGAAAAGAGGCTCAACATCATCGATCTTCCGGGAAATGCAAATCAAAACCACATGCTTCACACCTACAGGTGTGGCAAAATCGAAAACAACAACCGAGTGTCGGTGAGGCTGTGGGGAAACCAGCACCCTGCCCCACTGCTGGCGGGGCAGGGGGTGTAAAATGGTGCAGCCACTGGGGAAAACCGTCTGGCAGGTGCTCAGTAAGTTAAGCATAGAATCACCATTTAATACAGCAACTGTACGGCCAAAAATACGCACAAAGGACTGAAAACAAGGATTCAAACAAGTGCTTGTACACAAGCTCACAGCCGCCCTCCCAGCAGCCAGAGAGCAGCAGCGATCCACCCCCATCAGCACAGGAGCCATGCAGCATGTCCACACAATGGACTGCCACTCCCCGCAACGAGGGAACGAAGGACTGGTGCATGCTGCAAACCGGAGGAACTACGGAAACAGGGACGTGGAGGAAGCCAGACACAAAAGGTCATAGATGGTATGATCCCGTTTATCAGAAATCTCCAGAATGGGTGAATCCATAGAGACAGAAAGCGGACTGGTGGTTGCTAGGGGCTACAGGCAGAGGGAAATGGGGAGTGACTGCTTAGTGGCAGGGGCCTACTGGGAGAAAACTAGACAGCTGATGGTCACGTAACACGTTGCCTGTGCCAAATGCCAGAACCGTACTCTCGAAAACAGCTAATTTTATCTTGTGTGAGCTTCACCTCAGTGAGAAATCTCAGCAGTAATGCTTTCTAAAAACAGTATATTGCCTTTCCTGTTAAAGGAGCTGTCTTGGGGCACCTGGGTGGCTTGGTTGGTTAAGCATCTGGTTAAGATCAGGTCATGATCTCGGGGTCCTTGGACTGAGCCCCACGTTGGGCTCCCTGATTCACCCTCCCCCTCTGCCCCTCCCCATGGCTTGTGCTTTCTTTTGTTCTCAAATAAAGTAAATAAAAGTCTTTAAACAAAAAAACTGTACACTTATAAGTCAATTACACATCAATACAGTAGGTTTTAAAGAGCTGAGTCTTGATTTTTGCTTAAAGACCAGGATGGGCAAGTAATGCTCTTCTGCTTCCTGGGTACGTCAGAGCCCGGTATGCAAGCAGGGCAGGCGTTAGACATGAGAAGTGCATATAAACAAACTGCCCCCGTCCGAGTACTGCAATGCTCGGTGAGCGTGGTGGCTTACCAGTTCTGGGAGAGGACAGATTCCCCAGTGTTCATATATAGCCCTTCCATGACGATGAAACGTCGAGTGACCCGAGCCTTGCGAGGATTCTTTAAAAGGAAGAAAAAAAAAAAGACATTTTAAATCTCAGTAACTCCAAATGCAGAATCTGTTAGATGCTTCCTAGCCCTCCACCCGACAAAATCTATTCATCTGAATAAGTAAACCAATAGACAGTCCAGGTGAGTTTCAAGTTCAAGGTTTTATACCCTGTTATTTTGAGACAATAGTGCTGTCTTTTCTCATGTTTTCCAGTTCACTCAATCCATGACGTGACTGCACACATGCACGCACACACGCAATTTAGGTGCTCTGAGAATGCTGAAGCACAAGCAAAACTCCCCAAACCCAGAATGACTGAGATAGCCCAAGGGAAATTTGTGGGGAGATGGGCACATTTCAAGTCACAACAGGGCCATGATACCTGGATTATCCACTGATCAAAATGTATGGCCAGGATTTGTTCACTTCAACATCTACCAGGTTTGCCTAAAACAGAGCTACAATGATGATGGCAATCATTACAGATGGGGCAGGAGTTTGACAGAGGCTCTGATGACACAAGAAGGGCAGAATGTTGATAAAAAGTTGGGAGAAGGGCATGAGGCTTCTTATACTACTGTATTTCCTTTGAATATGCCCGAGATTTTCCATAATAAAAAGTTGAACAGACAAACCCTGTTCTCCTTCATCTACCAAACAGCAGATAAAATCCTTCCTAACCACCAGGTCAAGTAAAACTCAACCATGACCTCATCCAGGCATGTCTGAGGCAGTGGCGGAGGCCTATTTCAGACAACACAGAACCTTCCTGCAGCCCGCTCATGGCAGGTCACTAGTAATAAGCCACCCACCCTAGGGAATTTGTAGATGATTCAGGCGTGCAAGGTTGAAAAAATACTGAGATCCTTGGGTAGAACTGGGAACATCTTCCTCTGCAAAGGTTTCTTGCCTCTAAGCTTCTAACGAGGGACATGCCAGAACCCATGGCTATAACACGCACAGCACGCGGAATACACGCCCCGAGTTGGCTCGACCACCTTCACTCCACTCTTGACTCAGACCCAAACGCCACGGGGAGTCACGGGGGAGGACAGGAAGAGAGGCGAGCCTCCCCCTACCTTTCCAAAATGAAGTATTTTTATTACGACTTAAAAAATACTCAATGTAGGTATCTTGGGAAATGAGAAAGTGCACAAAGTTTTTAACAGATCAGGTAGTTACAAGACCCATTGAGAGTGACTGTCCTTATAAACTCTGTTCAAATCAGAATTTTACTGCCATAGTGTTAGAACCTGAGTTTTAAAAAAATTATTTTAATTAATAATTACTGAAAACATGATTTCGATGGAGATACACTACTCTGCTGTGGATACATCATATAGTAACTATTGCACCAGCGCTGGGTGTAGGTGGTTTCCCTTCTCTTGCTTTTTTACATCACACTGTGACCATCTCTGAATCTCTAAACCACGCCTGAGTCTCTTCTGAAGACAGCACCCCAGATACAGGTATAAGCACTAGTGCGTTCTGGCGTTACTTCTGTAAACTGGGGAGTACACCCCTGCTCCCCAACGCACACGCTGCCCTCCTCTTCTAGAAAGCTGCCCGCGTTACCTTCCCCCAAAGCTGCCGTAAGTAATTATGGCGACGATGAGGCGATTACAGTCAGACCTGCCTCTCCAACACAGAGTGTGTTTAATAAGCAGGAACGCCCTCACTTCATATCCAAAAGTGATCCGCAGGCAAGTTTTCATGACAAATTATCATTTCATATATAATTTAGCTGGTTAGCAAGCACAAAGAACTGTATAATTTTCTTCAAAAGAATCATACCTTTTCATCTTCCATCTCTTGTTCCTTCAGCAGGTGCTCCAGGTCTGCCATGTCATTATGCTTAAATAACTTACTGTCACTCCGTGATGCCTGCAATCCTTTCTGAATGGCAAAGCAGGCAGCTCTGTCTCTGCAAGGAAGAGAGACCCACCAAATTGGGGTTTTAAAAGGTCTTGTCAACATTCTCGGAAAGGGAATGCTTGCTTTCTGTAGCTGCTCAACGTGCACTTGTTAACACGCCGATCAGTAAGAACATCTGATGGCTTACACGCCACTGTTTGTGCCTCACTCTGCACGTCTTTTTCAGAGCGACCACACTCATTCCTCTGCACGGAGCACACCCCTGGCTCATTTTACTCTCTCAGAAGTCAGCGTGCACATCTGTTCACCCACAGCAATTTTTTCTTTCTGAGAAACACACACAACGCTGGTGATCTCACCCTCGGTGGCTTCTCAGATTTGACTGGCGCAGACTCTGCCCTTATTTTGCCATGAGAAGTGATACCAACTGTTGACTCTGGTTTTGCGGCTGAAACTAGAGTAAGATCTTCTAAACCGAGTTAGTTAGGGAGGGAGGATGTCTCTGACATTAAGCTGCATTATTTTAAAGTATATGCAAGGCTTCTGCCACGAAGATGGAATAGTCCTATTTTCCCTGTTTTTCTAAGTACAAGCCCAAACCCTGGACACTACATATAAAACAAACATAAAAAGACTCTGAAGAGTGCAGAAAAATGACAGGCCGGCTGAAGATCTATGAAACGATGTCTCGTGGGCTTCCCTGACTTGGAGCTGCCGAGCTTGCCCGACACGTTAGCATCTCCCACACCTCAAATTCTGATGCTGAACTCTCTCCCTGGACTGAATTCATCTTTCCCCCAATGAAATCACATTTCTAAAAGCCAGGTGCAACCACCCACAGGCAGGAATCTGACGGAGGGAGGCTCAAGCCTCAGTCACTGCAGCCTCTGTTCACTGGCTGGGAGGAGCGTGGACCTTTCCCCGGCCGGTCCCTGGTTTCCCTGCCAGCAGCGCTCACAGCTCTATGGAGGAGCCAGCAATAAGTGCAGCCAGGACCAGTTTACAGGGACAAAGGCAAGGATGCCCCCGCCGACAACAACTCTCAGAATCCCTAAGATTCATCCCAGTTCAGAGATCTGACGACAGGAAGAACACGAACGTGTGTCTTAAAACTGACATACAGTACTACACTGAAAACGGACCACAGAAGAAAGTCTACAAGGCACACGGGATTCGGGCTAATCAAGACACGCACCAGGAATGCAGCGAGAAGAGGTGAAGACATGAAGAGGCATTCACAGAATGGGAAAACCCCAGCAGCTCCTAAGCAGATGAAATGATACTCAAAGGCCCAAATAATCAGAAAAATACAAAATAAAACAATGTTGCCCAGCAGGGCCCCCATATCCCAACTCAGGGGAGCGGAGATGGGTACACCACCAGGTAGGGAAGCCCCACAGGGAAATGAGACAGGCGTGTGTCAGGACCTACTGCTGGCTCCAGAGACTCACGCAGCTGCACAAGGGGCCAGTAATCACCACATTTTGTGTGGCAGCGGGGAGTGGGCGCAGCTGAGGGACCCAACATGAGCAAAGCGGCTAAGTACACAATGGAGGCCTACACAGCATGTGGAAGGAAAGAGCAAGAAGCACATCCAGCCCTCCCGATCCGGTCTGCGCTGAGTGAAATCTCTTCAGTATCCCTTCACGCCAGCTAACGTTCTATTTCACTGTTGGTTTGTCTGCCCCAGAAGACCTACAATTTTGATTCACTGTATGTGCTCAGCACATTCCTGGGACACAATGGGCACCCAAACAGATGTTTAAAAAAATGAGTGTGAATAAATAAGAATCAGAAAGAAGCTGGAGCACAAAATTAAAAACATACTTCATAAAACGTTAAGATCTATTTCCAAAGGTAGTGTGACTATTAACACTGGGAAACCGCATGAAGCCGACTTGGGGTGCTGGACGGGAAGCTAGGGGGGAGGCTGGAGGGGAGGCTGGAGGGGAAGCTGGGGGGGGAAGGCAGGAGGGGAGGCTAGAGGGGGAGCAGCACGGTTCAATGCCAGTCATAAGAAGAACTGGGGATTCCAGGCCCCTCCCAGAGTAAGCAATCCTCAACTATAGCCCCTAACCGGGAGAGTGGGGCACAGCATCTTCTACAAGAGACCCATCAGCCCTGCAGCTCAGCCAGCGAGAAGCCCTCAGGGGCCTGGACTCTTGCTTGCCTCCAATAAACTTTCATTAAAACAACCCCTCTCAATGGCCTCCTCCCTCAGAAAACGACCTTCCTCTCCTTTGTCTGTTGGACTTACCCACGGTTTAGCCCTAACTTGCTGGTCCCAAATTGTCATTTTTATTCCCAAATGAACCCATTTTTATTGGTAAAAATAACTGTTTTTTAAGGTTAACAATACATGTATAATAAAAATAAAAGGCATCATTTTAGTAATTCAGACATATAGGACATCAAGCGATGACTGAAAGTTCAGTGGAAGTATTTCAGGGGGCGGCCAAGTGGGGGTCTGGGGGGAGGACAAAAGGAGACAAGGTGTAAAACACCAGCGCTGCCGACCAGAGTGGAATGGAGGACAGGGTCAGCACCTGTGTCCACAAGGCCGCACGTGGAGAAACTAAGATGGAGCTTCCACCGAGTCAGAAGACAAGACTCTGGCAGAGCTGAGTGAGAAGCGGGACCCGAGCAAACACCGCCTGCAGGGGAAACACGACCCTGCACGTGCGCCATCATACACCTCTGTACCTAAAGGCGTGTGGTCAACGCAACCCGAGAAACTGCTTCAGGCCAATTCACTCAGAAACGGTAAGAAGAAATGGACAATTACTTATGGACAATAACCAAAACTCACTCAGTTTGAAGAACTCACTGAAGACAGGGAGTTTGGGACTAAAAATCTAGGCTCGACACAACAAACAGTGCGACCAATGCAGACCTGTGAGAGGGAGGTGGAGGGTCAGTAACGCATCCTCCAGACTGAGCAGCCCCTCCACGACTGAAAGCTGAAGCCGGCCCCCATCGTGCCGAAGGAGCTGTGGGGTAACTTACCGATGGGGTGCTGAGGCAGGCAGGCAGGCAGGCAGGGCAGTGAGTGCACAGCCGCTCTGCGCCCAGTCCAGGCGAGCCTTGCCCTGGCTCTTCGGGAGCACAGGGAATGGGGGCACGGTCACGGGGTAGTCATCTAAACTGGGGCCTTCTGCAGGCCAGTGATCCCGACCAGTTACCTACGATGTCTTCTTCAGGGAAGATCGGAACAAGCCTCCCCTCTTCTGGTCAGGGCATATGTTAACCTCCACGGGGCCCAGACCACAGAGCCCTGGCGAGGTCACTGCACGGGCATGAAACTGGAGGGCCAGAGACGGAGTCAGTGTTGTCAGCATGCCTACCACACGATGACTAAGAGGAGGGCAAGGCCGATTATATCTGATACCTGAACTGGACCAGCACAGGAAGGGAAAAGAAGAAACAAAACTCACATTTCAACATGCAGGTCAAGAATCCCAAACATTAACAAAACAAACCAGCAACGTATAAGAACTAATCAAACAGCCTTATTCCAGGTATTTAAGAATTATTTATGAATAGAAGACCTACCAGTGGCCTCTGGTAAAATGAACAAAACCCGCAGGCCCGCGGTCCCTTCTAATGGGACATAAGATGCCTCCAAGGTCTAACTAGCTGATGCTACTAAGACCAGGACGCAGGGAGGGACAACTCCTGGCAAATGGACAGGTTGTATGTGAGAAGTCAGAGACCAGAGAGAAAGCTGCACGTGAGCCAGCAGTGAGCAGCTCAGCCGCTGCTCCTGGAAAACGACCCCCCCTCACCCCAGGGAACAGTTCCATGTGAGCACGAGGGCAGCTGGAAATCTGGTAAGCAGCAGCCACTCACTCAGATCCCCTTCCCACTCTGCAGAAAGACAGCAGACTTCCTCCCTGGAAAAGCCTGAGTATAACTTAAAGTCCTACAGACAGCTGCGGAATGGCACCGTGCTGAAAACAGGAATCGAGTACAAATCCACATGATGAAAAATGGGACGCCGAGCCCTCCTCCTGGAAACAAAGAAGGAAACCTGCATAATCTCGAATCAGGGAAGGATTGTAAAACCAATACAAAAGCACAAGCAACAAAAGAACAAAACAGAACTCTGGACCTCATTAAAATTAGAAACATTTGTGCTTCAAAGCACACTGTCAGACAAGCAACAAACCCACAGAATGGGGAAAAATATCTGCATGTATTTTTGATAAGGGACTGGTATCCAAAATATACAAAGTGTTCTTACAACTCAATGATAAAAAGACAAATAACCCAATTAGAAAATGGACAAATGACTTAAATAGGTTATTCTCCAGAAAAGACGTATAAATGGCTGATCAGTGCATGAAAAGATGCTCAGCGTCATTAATCATTGGGAAATGCAAATCCCAACCATGGAGGGTACCACTCCCCACCTACAGGATGGTCACAATGAAAGACAGTGTTGGCCAAGACAGGGAGAAATTACAACTCTCATGCATTGCTGGTGAGAATGGAAAATGATTCAGCCACTTTGGAAAGCAGACTGGTGGGTGCTCAAAGTAAGTTCCCACAAACCTCTACAATTTCATTCCCCGGTGTATATTCAGGAGAAATAAAAACATATGTCCGCAGAGGAAATGTGTACATAGAGGCGCCAGGGTGACTCAGTCGGTTAACTGTCTGCCTTTGGCTCAGGTCTTGATCCCGGGGTCCTGGGACTAAGCCCCTGCAGTTGGGCTTCCTGCTCAGTGTGGAGTCGCTTCTCTGCCTCCCTCTGCCCCTCCCCTGCTTGTGCATGCACGCTCTCTCTCTAATAAAATCGTTAAAAAAAGTGAAATTAAATAAAATATGTACACAAATATTCATGGGAGTTTATGCACACATATAATTTTTCTCCTTTCATATACTTACCATGGAAACAACCCTTAATGCCCATCAACTGATGAATGTACAAAGTATGATATATTCAGAGTGAAATACTGTATTTTTCAGACACAAAACTGACACAAGCTACTCTGTCATGGACAAACCTTGGAAAAGTGATGCTAAATGAAAGAAATCAGACACAAAGGGCCACATACTGCATGATTCCTTTAAAGTCCAAAACAGGCCAACACACAGAAAAAGTAGGTTAGTACGTGTCAGGGGAAAGTAGATGGGGAATGGGGGGCATGGGGGGTGAGTGAGCGTGGGTGTGCCATTTCTTTCTGGGGTGATAAAAATATTCTGGGGGCGCCTGGGTGGCTCAGTGGGTTAAGCCTCTGCCTTCGGCTCAGGTCATGATCTCGCGGTCCTGGGATGGAGCCCCACATCGGGCTCTCTGCTCAGCGGGGAGCCTGCTTCCTCCTCTCTCTCTGCCTGCCTCTCTGCCTACTTGTGATCTCTGTCTGCCAAATAAATAAATAAAATCTTTAAAAAAAATATTCTGAAATGAGACAGTGGCAATGGTTGCACAAGTCTGTGAACATACTAAAACCCACTCAATTGTGGTGAATTAAAAGACTGAATTTCATGGTCTGAGGATTATGTCAATAAGGCTATTATTGAAAGAAAAAACCTCTCCAAGTTAAGTAAATTCACTTACTCTTGTGTTAACCCAGTACTAAATGAACAGCACTAGTGCGTTCACTGAAAAGTAGCTACATTTTCTACAGACTTTTTTTTTTTTAAAGATTTTATTTATTTGACAGACAGAGATCACAAGTAGGCAGAGAGGCAGGCAGAGAGAGAGGGGAAGAAGCAGGCTCCCCGCTGAGCAGAGAGCCCGATGTGGGGCTCGATCCCAGGACCGCGGGATCATGACCTGAGCCGAAGGCAGAGGCTTTAACCCACTTAGCCACCCAGGTGCCCCTCTACAGATTTCATTTATTTATTTGACAGACAGAGATCACAAATAGGCAGAGAAGCAGGCAGAGAGAGAGGGGGAAGCAGGCTCTCCACTGAGCAGAGAGCCCGATACAGGACTCGATCCCAGGACCCTGAGATCATGACCTGAGCCGAAGGCAGAGGCTTTAACCCGCTGAGCCACCCAGGCACCCCAAGACAAGCAGTCTTTATGAAGAAAATTACACGGCTTTACTGTAGGACATGAAAGACCAGAGTGACACACCAGGCACACGGTAGTTTTCCCACGAATCCACATCAGTGCACTGCCGGTCACAACCCGACCTTATTTGTCGGTCAAATGTGATAAGTTAAACAAGCTCACACTGAGGAACAGAAATGCAAAGAGCCATGCAGTTCGGAAGGACAAGGAGGTGAAGGGCTTGCTCTAGTCAAGGCCTATTCTTATGCTGTGCTATTTATGTGAAGTTCTGGCACCAGGAGAGACAGACACGCCGGCAGAGGAGAAACAAAGCCAGAAACAGACCTGTTAGAAGGGCAGACACTATACAGAAAAAGGGAAATTTCTACTCAGTAGGTAAACAATGGACAAGTCAATGCATGCTGGGACAGCTGACCACTGTACTGACACGGACACATTTGACCTCGGGGGGCAGGGAAGGACTTCTTAACCACGGCACTGATGATGAGTAAGTCTGAGTTCAGAACGCATAAAAATTCTGGATGACCACAGCAATGCACGGAGTGAAGAATGCAAACCTCCCTTCCATCAGCGCAGGAGTTGAAGGGCACACTCAGAGAAATATGCTGCATCACATTTTTAGACAAAATACTCAATAATTTCATGGCGTCAAGGATATGTGTTAAAAGTATGAATAGAGGAACACCTGGGTGGTTCAGTTGGTCAAGTGTCTGACTCTTGACTTTGGTTCCTGATCGCCGGGTCTTGAGTTCAAGTCCTACATCACGCTGTGTGCTCAGCGTGGAACCTATTGAAGGTTCTCTGTCTTCCTCTGTCCCTCTCTGTTCTTAGGCACGCTCTCTCTCTCTCTAAACTAAAGAAATGAAAATTTTTTTTTAAAGGTTTAAATGTAAGTGAAAGACATCCACCAACTTCATGAAAATGGTTGTCCTTTGTGGGTGATAAGAGTAAGTGGTAGATGAGAAGGTGTTTCTTAGCTATAACTGGAACGTTTTATTTCTTTCTTAAGGTAGATTTGAAAGAAAGATAGCAAAATGTTAATGCCTATTTATCCTGCATGGTGGGTATACATGGGTCAGATATTTCCTACAAACTTAAAATACTTCTTAATTTAAGAAAGCATACATGGTAAAGACAAGCAACAGAAGAACTAAACACAAAGACAGATCAGACCTTGGAACAAGCAGGGCGAGAGGCAGCACAAGGAAGGTCAAGTTTCAGAACTCAAACTGTCAAAGTCAAGTGCTGCTGTCTATAGCTACCTCACTAAGGAGAAGTGTGAGCACACTATTCTTATCTGGTTACGAAGGTAACCTACAACAGATCTAAAATCAGAAACAATGAAGATGAGAAAAAGCAGGAGCACTGCTTTTCATTTCAAGTGTGTCTCACTTTTTGAAGTATTACCAGGAGCATGTCTAATTTCACAAAACAAGGTTTTTGGTTTTTGTTTTTTTAATGGAAGAAAGGGACAAACTGCAATGCCCAAACTAGAGACCATAAAACTGTCCGTGCATCCTTAACAGAGTCATGTATTAGGCACTAAAACAGTTTCTGAGCTTCCACGATTTCTCACTGTTTGATTTCTGCTAGAAATACTACATAAACTTCTGTATGCTTTGGCGAGTATACCTACAGGAGAGCAAATACACATCCTTTGAGAAGCAAACCACTTTACCCTGAAACGACGTTGTAGTTGAGAGCAGGATGGTCTTTCGAGATGGAGGAAAAAGAGGTTCTGGCTGCTAGTCTTCAATCAATTCTTCCTTTTCCTATGGGAGAGAAGGAAACAAAATACAGCAGGGTGCTGGTCACTGTTTTGTTCCTACACTTCCGTTACAAGCAACCAGTAAGTTCCTTATCTGTTTCTGAACAGCAGCCCGCGAGGCCACGTCACGCACACCGCCCACCTGTGACCCGGGGCCAGATGTCAGAAGCATCTCAGGATCCCCTTGTATTCAAGAGACCGCAGATCTGTAAAACCGAAGGACACTGCATCTATGTTGCCAGAAGTTAAGCTTTAAAAACAGTTTTTTTTCTTCCATAGCTTTTAGGGTAAGATGTCCATGATTACTAAATCTTGCTAAGTTCAGCTTTCAAAGGATGACTCTAAAGTTATGTCTAATCATTCTCTAAAAAATATAGGTATGTGTGGACTGCCAGCTTTATAAACAAAAATTCAAAATACCAGGAATGACGAACCGCTTACAAAGCTGAGCTAGAAACCAGCCACCTGATCATTCATAAGTTCTGAAATGCCAGGGGAAAAAGCTGAGACAGGACCTCTGCCCTGGATGGCCCAATCTTACTGCAATGCTATCCAGAGTGTTCCATGGCATGCTAATCCCACAAGGCAGTCAGAACAAAACGGTGGGGGAGGGAAGAATCTATGGTCAAGGTGAGGGCATCTCTCCAAACAGAGGTTCAACTATCCACTAGCCTAGTAAAGGCTACATGAAATCATGTGATCAGACATGCCCTACTCTGCATTAAGCAGGTTTCCCAAATATATTTGCCCTAAGAACCATATGCTTCATGTCCTTTGGGGGGCACTGCCTGACTGTCCTACAAGGAATATGAACGATCAGGAGGGCGGCAGCCAGGCAGCACAGCATGGGAAGTGATCACCGCACTGCTGCCTTAATTCTGCCCCATCTCCATGCTGCACCCAGTGCTGCCTTGTGAACCAGAGTTGTAGAGATTTTCATGGAAAAACCTTTCTCACAGTCATGGGTCTCTCTGAGCATCCTGGCCCAACGCTACAGGGGCTGGACAGGGAAAGGGCCCGAGGGACGGAAACCACGGTGTGGTCAGAACTGCTCTTCTCTCTTGCACTGGAGTGCCATTCCTAGGTGCTCCCACTGAAGTGAGAGGACAAGCTTCTTTTCCACAAGCCTCCTCATCCTTCAGGTGAACGGGATGCCACATGAGCAGTGCCACAGTCCCCTAGACGCTTCTGCTACCTAAGGTTTGCCTGGCTTGGGCTTGGGCTGGGTCCCTTACCACAGAGAAATTCAGTTTGGGGTGGGGAAGTGGGAGGATTGTTTCCTACTCTGAATTTCCTTCATGAAGACCCCAGGGAAAATTTTCTTTAGGTTTCAGAACCAGTGGTGTTCTTCCTGCGCAGCTCACGTCATTCTGCACGTAGATCATCGAAATGCTGTCGCTGCCCAGGCTTCCCTCCTACCATCTGTCCCTAAATCTGCTGCTTCCCTGACACAGTGCAGCGTTCTGTGGCGGGGTACCCCACTGGGTGGCTACTTTACCCCTGGCTTCTCCACGTTCTGCTTCCCTGATATTTCCTTTCCCTTGATTGTTTACGTGACAGAAAATATTTTAACATATATAGGTGAGCCACCACAAGTATTTTTTGGAAGGGTGTACCAACTGCAATCATACAGTGAGTAATAAAAGATTTAATTTCTTACCTTGACTGTAAGATCAGATCGTTCTTGTAATCTGTACATTTTAGAGAATAGAAGTCTGATTATCCAGAGAATTAGAATGCCTTCCAAAATAAGGTGGTGAGCAGGAGCCTAAGAATGAGTCAAAAACCAAAAAAGAAATGAAGTAAACACTTACAAAATCTGCACATAAATTGTGATGCACTCATATATTGCCTCCCGTTACCTTAAACCTATTGCTTCTTAAGATTTATTTTCAAAACTCCTTTTATTTCTACACATTCCTCTCACCATTCCTAATAGTCAGCAATTTCTCCTTCACACAAAAAATCTGATAGCACAGCTTAAAACCTCCATAGGAAAGAAATTTAATTCTTAAAATAAAATCGGATGTAGAAGCCCAAGACGTGGAACAATATCAACTATCAGATCAGTCGGATAATGTACGTTTCTACTGGTGGGAAAGGACAGCAACCAACACTTCACAGCTTTGCTAGCCTTCTTCCACCCCAGTGAACCATGGATGAGTTAGGAGAGTTATCTGAAATTCAGTTTCCACAATTCTTGGCGTTTTGCACATCTTACTCTATTTTCCGTATCCCTGATAAGGCTCTTTAAATCCTTCTTGGAACACGGCTGAGAGAAAAAGACTTTATAAATGCCTAAAGGAATGGCGGGGTTTTTTTCTTACAGCAGTTCCCCAAAAGTACACAGTGTGTTCCACGTCAACAGGCATAAAGACACCTCACTGAAATTATCCATGCCAGGTCTTCTTTCCACTGTACATTTCTAAGATAAAGGCTGGGCTGACTTCTGTGTTTTTTACAACTAGACACACTAAGTGCCTGTGGAAGATTCCACACAAGGACTAAACCCCAGTCAGCTACACAGTGATCTACTCCAATAAGCTGTCAGGGAAAGCCATTTAAAAGAGGTATTTAGAAATGTAAATACAAGTTATGTGCAAACATTAGACAAAAAGAAAGTGAAGATGATTCACCGCAGTTAAAAACAAAAACCCAGAATGTGGAGACAGGAAAACTGCAGACAAATTGATAGGTTAACTTTTGTTTTTTTTTATTTTATTTTTTTTTCTTTTTCAGTTAAAAAGTTTTATTATGGGACATTTCAAACATATGATAGGTTAACTTTTAAGTTGATATACAATTTTCTAACTACACACATAGGTTATATCCACACACTATTATTTCTCTTTTGGGTGTAAGACTCCTCAAATTCTATACACTAACTGTAACAAAACTGGGAGCAAGAATGGAAATCTGTTTAAGAAGATTTTTAAATATACTGATTTCCCTTGAATATAATTCATTTAAGAATAAGGACTCTAGTCTAAATTTTTTTTGGTTTTCTTGGGACATCTGGGTGGCTCAGTCACTTGGGCGTCTTCTTTTGGCTCTGGGTCATGATCCCAGGATCCCGGGATCCGGTCCTGTGTGTGTGTGTGTGTGTGGGGGGGGGTGTTGGTTCTTGCTCAGTGGGGAGCCTGCTTCTCCCTCTGATGCTCCCCCTGCTTGTACTTGCTCTCTCCCTGACAAGTAAATACATAAACTCTTTAAGAAAAAAAACAAAACAAAACATTATTTTGGTTTTCTCAGCACTTGTACTCTAGTAGGCAAGCAACTCGCTCTACAAAGAAATAGTAAGAAAAACGGAAATACCGATTGTCTAGTGGATTAATCAAAATCACAAATGCGGCTTCTTTCCCTGGAAATGTTACATCCAAGAGAAGGTCTCACTCCTGATCAGTTGTGCAGTCCTCACAAAGGGGGCAGCAGCACAGAACAGGAAATTGTTTATTTTTTTAAAACTTTTTTAAAACTTCCACGTCAGTGGCTTTTATCTCTGTTACTATAATGCGGATCGTACTGGCCATCGCGTACATCACATCTGGTCTGTCAACTGTTTTTCAATAGTTCTGAGAAGTCTCGCAGGGAAGACAGCGGTCTCCCCCGCCAGCAAGTAGCTACATCAGCTTTTACAGAACTGTACGAGGAAACCCGGGATTCAGGGCACTGGCACGGGAATTCCCGCCGTTCCTTCCCGGCGCCCTCCCTCGCACTGAAGCGGCGCCGTCCCGCCGCACAGCCACCAGGCGCATGAGGCTGTGTAAACACTATCCCAAGTTACGGGCCCTTCACTTCTAGCCGAGTGGCTGGCGGGTGGCCACCGCACAGACCCCGCTGGGACAGAACGTGCGGAAAGTCCTCCCGGCCCGGGCGGAGGAGCTCCGCGGACGCCGGCGGGGCGAACGCTCGCTCTCAGACCGCGGTTCTGCTGCCGAGCCCCCCAACGCACCTGAAGCGGCCGGCCGTTCGGGAACGCGAGCGGAGGCTCCGCGTCTAGGAACACGCAGGAAGGGCACGTTTACCGGACTGAAAGTGGACACACGGGGGAGAACGGCGACGGCTTCATATTCCCCTCCCCTCAGCTTCCGGGACCCCGCGCGCCGACAGAAGCAAACTCCCGTACTGGGTTCCGTCCTCCTGTCTGCTCCGCCTCCCGAGCACCCCAATTGCCTGAGGCCGACGGACCGAGCTCTCCCACCGCAGCTTCGCCACCCCGATTCGCCACCCGTGCCCGCTCGGGAGCGTCAAGAGCACCCTCGCCCCTGCGCCCCCGGCCTGTTTCCCTCCCAGCGCCGAAGGAGACCCTCGGTTCCCGCTCCGCCGGAGTCTCCCCGCGAGCGCCTCCAGCTGGAGACGCCGGGGTCGGGGCGCGAGCAACCGGCCTCGCCCAGGAGCCGTCGCACCCCGCAGGGCCCGGTGTGGTCGCAAGTCGCTCGAGCGCTCAAGCTCACCTTGTAAAGCGCCTGGACCATCTCCACCAGAACCCACAGCTCCGCGGCGGTCGCCATGGTCAGCTACTGGCGCGGCCTTCAGGAAGGCGGGTCGTAGCCACGTCACGCGGCGCGCCGCGCAGGCCAGTGACATAAAGCCTGGGGCGGGGCTGGCGGGCGGGGGACTCCGACTCCCGGCGCCTGCGCGCTGGAGGAAAGCGGGCGGCCGTTCGCAGAGGCGGTGGGTGTAGGCCTTGGGGTCTTCCTGGCAGCCAGGAGAGGCGGGAGCAGATCTTCTGTGGCCCTGCGGTGCAGGACCGGTTCCGGGCTCCCGGGAGGGAGGCTAACAGTAAATGCCTGCCCTGCACTCGCAGGCCTGCTCTTCCCTTCTCCATGACAGAAGGAACCCACGAAGGCACTTTCCTAAATAAAAATTATAGAAATGCCCAGAAACAGCGGGTCTCCTGTAGCATTTGCAGGTTTCTGCTCGGACCAACGCTGGCGGGGCGAGGTTCTCCAGCAGTGCGGTGTGCGGCTTCCGCGACCTCCGCGGGTTCCTGCCTGTGCGGTGCGGCTTCCCGAACTTTCGCGGACTACTGCGGACGCGGTGCGCGGCGCTCGCAGCAGATGCTTCAAGCCAGCGGGCCTGGTCTGCGGCCGGACGTGTCCGTGATCGCCCCGCAGGCCTTCCTGCGCTGGCCCCTCAGCCGCGCGTGTCTGATCCCGGGCAGGGCCTGCTCGGAGTGCCGCGTCCCTCATGCGTCCCGTTCCAGTGCACGGACTACCCCACGCACGCACCGGGCTGTCCCCCGCGGCCCCTCGGTCCGCAATCGCGTGCGGGGCTCCTGCCTTCACACTGACCTCGGCCGCCACACACAGTGCTCCTGGGCCAGTAGGGCTGGCAGCCTCGGGGCGGTGCGGCCCTTCATGCCGCGGGAAGGGCAGCCAGGCTATGGCTCACCTACAGGTATACTCCATCTTTCCGGAACTTTCCCCAGCTTGGTGGCCTTTAAAGGACGCCTCGCTGACTTCTCCTCTTGATGCTTCTGGTTGTTCCTGACATTTAGCGACTTCTTTCGCCATGTGCAGCACTTCCAGGAATCACCAATTTACATTCTTTGCCCATTTTTCTTCTGGTGATTTTCATCTTCTTACGGATTTACAGGAGCTCTTTCTACATGCTGAGTATCTCATATTTTTCCCGTTTCATAGGTAACATTTTTGCCTGGTTTCTTTCTGGCTGTTTATGTTGTCTCTGCCACACCTACCTTTTGGACTTCATGTCACGTGTCACACTGTCCCTGACTGCCTCTGGATTCAGATCCTGCTTGCAAAGGGCACCTCCGCGGGATCTGTGCTATCCTCCCGAGCTTGCGTCAGCCTATTGCTGTGCACACTTAGCTCTTTAACTACTCTGTCACATGTTCTTTCCTGGCTCTGCGGAGGTATTTCAGTGGACCCTTCAGGCCCCTGCTGGGATCTTCAGCAGAACGTTGTCCAGCCACATCCTGGACACTCTGACCAGGATGTCTGCACATCTGTCTGTCTCTGTCTGTCGAGGGCACTCCCTCAACAATGAAGCTACTCATTTTTCGTCCCTTGCCATATGGATAAGCCAAGATTCTCCTGAGTCATCAGGCTGATTTTGTTTTTGCTTAACCATACCTGCTTCAACTTAACGTCTTTCTTCTCCCATTTCACTACAATCAGCAGGAAGGGACCTGCCATACCTTCCACGCTTTGCTTAGAAATCTCAGCTGATTATTCAAGTTCATCACCGACAGGTTCTACTTTCCCCAGGACTGCAGGACACAATTCAGCCAAGTTCTTTGCCAGCACAGCGCAAGCATCACCTTCCCTCCAGTCCCCAATAAGACGTTGCCCATCTCCTTCTGAGCCCTCAGCACACGTCTGTCACATCCATATTGAATAACATGCTGTTTTTGACGAGCTGTGCATTCTGAGAGGACAACCTCCTCTCCCGTGCTCTTCATTTCCTTCTGAGCCCTCACCAGGCTGCCTTTAAAGTCCCTAAAAATAGGGACTTTAAAGTCCCTAATAGTCTCTTCAGAAAGTCCAGGGACTTTAAGGTCCCTAATAGTCTCTTCAGAAAGTCCAGGTTTTATCTCTCGTGAAGCTCAAAATTCTCCCAACTTCCACCCAATCACCTAATTCAAAAGCCACTTCCACAGTGGGGGGCATTTGGTACGGAAGCACTCGGCTTCCCAGGACCAAAATCTGTAGGCGTTTCCTAGGGTGGCCATAACAGATTACCGTACATTGGGTTGCTTAAGACAAGAGAATTTAGTCTCTTAGAGTTCTGCAAGTCAGAAGTTCAAAATCCAGAGGTCCGCAGGGCTGCATTCCCTCTGAAGACTCCGGGAGAGAGACTTCCCTTGCTCCCCCTTCTAGTTCTGGTGGCTCCGTGGGTCCCTTGGCTTGTGGCTTCATCGCTCCCGTCTCTGCTTCCACCTTCACAGGGTCTTCTCCTCTTTCTCTACGTGTCTCTCCTCTGTGTTTCCTATAAGGACACTTGTCATCAGATTTAGGCCCCTGAAGATAGTCCAGGATGATCTAATCTTGGGATCCTGAATTACACGACAACCTCCCTCTCTTCCTGATTCGACCACTCAACTAATATTGCATAATATTATATAGTTATTGTATAATACTATATAGAATATTGTATAATATATCTCATAGCCAATATTATATACCTATATATACAATATAGGTTGTACATACTACAACATGAGTGCCTAACACTCAGCCTCAGATTGCAGAAGCATCCATTTCAAAAGTCATCCATCCCGAATAATCATACCTCCAGCTGCATCACACAGCAACTAGCCACACAAGCAGGAATTAGGCTGTCCCCATGGGTTAGGCTTAGGGCTTCTCAGAAAGCCCTGGAGACACCTGACCACTTGGGTGACCCCGCTTCTCCCTCTCCACTCCCAAATTCCCTAATATTTGCAAACTGTGTATCTGATGCAAGCTTAATATCCAGAATACATGAAGAACTGCAACTCAGTAACAAAACCGAAACAACCAAGTAAATAATGGGCAAAGGACTGGAACAGACATTTTTCCAAAGCAAATATGCAAATAGTCACTAAGCACATGAAAGGGTGATTAATGTTCCTGAATCGTACACTTAAAAGTGGTTAAAGAAGTAGGTTTTGTCAGGTAAGTGTTTTACCACAGTAAAAAGCAAAAACAAAAACCCTACTATTTCTTTATATGAATATATTTATCTTTTATGTAAATTAACTTTTTTTTTCAAAATTTCCAACTTTTGTCCTTTTGTGCTTCATCGTGGTAAAATTTCTATTGTCAACATTTCAGCCCACTAATTCTATCCTGTATCCATGCAGCCTGTCGGATCAGTGGTTTCAACTTGAGTTTCAGTGATCCTTTCTAGAAATGTTAATTAGAATTCACATCACGCATTCATCAACAGGTATTTCCTGAGCACTCCCTTCAGCACCGGAGTCACACGACCCCGGACAGGTGACATCCCAACCTCCTGGAGGTTACAGGGTCATGGGAAGACAGACCCTAAATGTATACAACTAAAGATGTGGCTTAAGGTCATGAAATGCTATGTGGGAAAGGACAGTATGGATGGAGATAAGGAATTACGGAGAGTGGACAGGACAGGCCTCTCCAAAGACATACCATTTGGACAGAACGCTAAAGCGAGGGAAGGAGACCCATGAGTGTTTTGTGAGGGAGTGATGCAGGCAGAGGGAAATAATGGGGATATGCTCAGAAGGTTCACCAAGCCCCAGAGTGTGGCTGGCGTGGGATGAGCATGGCTCCTGCTCAGGCCCTGGCAGCAGGGGTGGGTGAGGTTGGGGGTTCTCGTGCCTGACACAGTTTGAAGGTGGAGCTGATAGGATTTGCTGCTGTGAGGTGGGAGAGAAAGGGGATCACGGATGCCCCAAGATCTCCCGCCTGAACTACACTGTGTGACTGGTGTCCCTGCTTCTAAGAAGGGGAAGATGGGAGGAGAGCAGCTTTGGGAGTGGGCACTGGACCCCCATGTGGATACGTGCCAGGGGGAGGTGGGTGTTCGGGTCTGCGGCCAGAGGAGAGGTCGGGAATCGAAGGGTACGGGCTGATGGTCTAGTGGCTGGAAGAGATTCTGAAGCTCCAGGGAATGAGTGCAGACACGGGGGAGAAGAGGCAAGGGCCTCTGCCTTGGGGTGCCCCTGATCTACTGAGGCAGGCTTTCTCAAGACGCTTCTGGGTGATATACACCTCCCAAATGAGAGCAGACAAGCAAGAAGTCAGTGTGGGACAGCTCATTCAGAAAAGGAGGGGAGGAGATCGCCCCCAGCAGCCGGGGGCAGGCCTCCCCACCACGTGACCATGTCAAGCTGGATGAAGGGGAATGGACTTGGGTGGGCCTGTCATCCAGCAAATTGAAGGGGAAAAGGCAATTATGCTTTCCCAGAAGAAAAACGTTACAGAAATCAATCACTGTTTGGTTTAGCAATGAACCACATTTAAAGTCACATAGTCATAAAAACATGCAGAATGACCTTTAAAAAAATGGGTCCAAACGACACTGAGACGATGGGAGCTGGTGCAGTGTGTGCACGGAGTGAGGCGAGACCCCGGGATCCTTGCCTTCGGCGGTGGGGGGTGGAGGGTGAAAGCGTCACAGATGGCGGGTAGCATGCTGATGAAACCTGGGAGGTCTGCGCAAGAAGTAACTAGAAGAAACGGTTGGCTTTTGGATTGGGAATCTGGGGTGGGGAAGGGGGGGCCAGGACTGATTTTTTTTTTGTTATAAACTTTGCGCTTTTAGTTGAGTTCTTACGCTATAATGTCTGTACTACTTGGGGAAAATCAAAATTAAAACAAAGTGTATTTTTCATTGTCCTTTATATTTCCTCACCTAACCTGGTTCGTGCTGTGTGTCAGTCACTGTTACTATTGATTTATGTGTAGGAACCAGTGAATTACCATGGAGAGATTTCAATTTAGATCTACAATCAAAAAGATTTGTTGGCATGATAAAATTAACTAAAATGACTTAATCCTCCTATAACCCAACAACATGTCAGACGTGTAGTTTTGTATACACAGTTTTTTTTTAAGCTTTTATTTGTTTATCTGAGAGAGAGCAAAATGAGAGAGATCAGAGGCAGAGGGAGGCACAGACACACCGCTGAGCAGAGTTCCTGTTGCAGGACTCCATCCCAGGACCCTGGGATCATGACCTGAGCCCAAGGCAGACGCCCAGCAGAGCCCCCCAAATGCCCCTGCGTACACACTCTTGAGTCCATTCCTGCAACTCTTCCTTTAGATAGTTTCTTAAGGGCTTTCAACTCATTACTGCTGTATCGTGCCTCAAAGTCAAGTCATCCAGACTGCTAAGTTTACAGAGCACTTGTAATCCATCCCTCTGTTTATTTCTCCCTCTTTGCCCCAGGTCCCCACTTCCACTCCCATCCCTTAACCTTCTGGATACCTGCTCTCGCGTCTTTAAGTATACTTGCAGCCTTGCAGAATTTATGCAGTGATGCTCTCCATTCAAATCATTTGTGAACAATTTTTAAAGTGCAGTTCAGGTTGTCCCTGGAGAGCTCCGGTTCTGTGGATCAACAAAGCCACTGGAGATCGGTTCTTCTGAGAACTTTGCTCCATCACCCACAGTATTCCCTTCTTTTAAGTCCAACAGCAAGATCATCTGAAGACCACTACTCAACTCCTTACTGGCCATAAGACCTCAGACAATGGTAATCAGTTCTGAATAATCCCATGTTCATGTCTGGGTGAAGAGAGATGGGTTTCCTGGTATTTTTTCTTAACAGCAAGGAACCAGCTTTCTTGGGATCCTGAGAGCTCTGCCCAAGTCTCCCTGTCCCACAGTGGCTTAGGTCTGCCCATTCCTGGCTCAGTCAGTGTAGAGCAGAGAAGGGATGACTCACGGCTACACCACAGAGGGACAGAATGGATATTGGGAGCTAATCACGACATTCTAAATCCAGCTTGCTTGTCCCTCCATTTTATCCTTATTTGGGTTTTCCTCTAACCCAGCAATCATCAGACCATGGCACCCGTCACTTCAAATGCTGTGATGGTGCAGTATTTCATCTTCAGAGATAGCCACTGCACGGAGTTACACCTCCTGCTAGTCTCACCTTGAGTTTGGCTTTTCTGTCATTTGCTTTTGACCAACGATGCTGTGTGACTTCTGAAAGTGCCTCATAAAAACTTTGCTGTTTATGCCTGCGCCTCTAGGAATACTCTTTTTTGGAGTACTCACTCCAGGAAACCAGCCACCATACTGTGAGACACTGAAGACACTCAGGAGGCCAAGTGCGGGCACGACAGCGGACCGCGCCGGCTCAGATCCTGCCAGCAGCCTGCCAGTGAGCCGCCTTAGGTATCCAGCCCAGGTGAGCCTTCAGGACATCGCAGCCCCAGTTTCCCTGTGACTGCAACATCCTGCAAGATGGGCAGTCAACCCACCAAACCATGAGAGAGAACAACACGCAGGTGTTCATGTCATTAAGCTCTAGGATGGGCTGTGACTTAAGAGCGCATCCCCAAGATGAATGCCTTCCCACATAAATCAGTTTAAGCTGCCTTCAGTTGTGAGGAAGAGGGTGCCTGGCTGTCAATGACTCCCACGAAGGCGGGTGATGACCCTGCAATACAGGGAGATTGGGGGAGGCAGTTCCAGGATTTGATCAGTGATCCAGACTCTCTTTCCCGTTGAGCCATCTGCAGCAAGGTGGCTTTGTGTTGTTACAGTTGTCACCAATTCCAGATGACCTTGGTGCCATGCGGTCACAAGCAATCAGGATGAGAGAGGCAGGGCAGAAGCCCTCTTCTCTTGAGCACTGAGGTTTCATCTGGAAGCCAGATTTTCCCAGGAGTTCTCTAGCATTCTTCCCTTTATACTTTATTGGGGTTAGAACTAGCCAACCAATCACGATTCATCTTCTGGATCTGTGGTCTGTCCTCACTGAGATCAAGGGGTCTCTTCCCACTGCCTGAATCAGCTGGGGTTCTGTTTTGCGGAGAGGGGGGTGGGACGGGATGTGCCATAGTGTCTGCCACTCCATTAAACCAAGCCCAATCCTTAGTCAGGCCTGTGTCCTGAGCCCCCTTCCCCCTGGCTGTTCCCTTCCTCCCCTCTGTGCATCTTGGCTCGTGCACCTGGGAGGTACGCTCTGTCCCTGGAACGCTCCTTCTTCCAGCCAACGTCTGGGATTTGCATGCTTCAGATGGCGGCTCAGACACCACTTTCTCAGGGAGCTGACCGCTGGGTTCCATGCTTTCTTTGAACTCTGCATTCCTCGGTTTCATGTAATAAAACCGAATGACGGAGGTGTGCATGTCTGGATGAAGGTCTGCCTTCACGTCTCCAAAGATGTGAGCTGTGGCATTCCTCTCGCTATGCTCACAAGTAACCGCAACTCAGTGAATAGCTAGTAAATGTCTGAACAACAGGGATTCCTCTTCACCTTCTCCCACACCGCCTTACGCAGGTGCTGTGTCAGTACTGAAGGTGTTTTTAAGAAGTTGTTTTGGATCCTAAATCCTGAAAAACTTCAACGGGGTGCTCTTAAATTGTGCATATGGTGAGTTCCATTTTGCTCACACAAGAGTTTACTTTATGCTTGGTGCACTTTGTAAGTCTCAGTTCAGGATACCACAGATAAACAATGTGTAAGGATACAGACAGAATCCTATCCATCTTTCGAGTTTTGGATAACTCTCCTTATGCATGTCCTCCTCCTACATGGATTGGCTGTGTGACCTTGGGTGAGTTGCTTAACATCTCTGTGCCCCAGTTTCCTCAGTGGTTAAAGGGGAATATGCTGTTGTGAGAATTAGGCCGGGTGGCACCTGCAGAGTGCTGATAAGAGTGCCCAGGGCCCAGCAGTTGCTGTCCCACCGTGGCTGGTGCTCCAGCGTCTAGCATAGCCGTCGGCTCTTGGCACAGAGTCTCCTGGAGCATGGGGTTCAAGGCTGGAGCCACACTCCACTTGCCCAGCTCTAGGCCCCACCTCTAAAACTCTGTACTCTCATCTGTGTAATGGGGGCATTAGTATCTACCTCGGGAAATGGGGTTAAATGAGATCACGGGTGGCTCTAAGCACTCAGCACACAGTACTGTCCCCACCCGTTTCCTGGGCCGCCAGCAGGCTAGCGCACCCGAGACGGCAGGGCACGAAGGGCCTTTGAGTTCAAGTTCGGTCATTTTTCCAATGAAACTCCTCAGCACCAGAAGGAGAGGGATAGAGGGACTTGTTGAACATCTCCCAGCTGGTTAGGAGAACAGGATAACCCGGCTTATGAAAGAGGAGACTCTGGGTTTTAGGAGGATATGCTTTGTTTCGTTATGTTTACCTTGTGCTCTGATGCAATAGCCTTTTCTATTAGCAGATCTTTCCCGAGGTCCCGCTGTGACCCAGCGAGGCACGGAGAAGCAGGAAGAAACTGGTCCCATGAGCCAGGACCCCTAACCCGTCCCTGGCCTTTGGGTGCCCGGTCACGGACGATGAGTCTTCTCTGGTCCTCTGCGGAGGAGAGCTGCTGTGTGATGGACAGGCTGGCTCTGGGGGCCTGGGGCAGAGGCTACCCTGGTCTGAGGCCCTGTGCGGCCCCAGGGCCAGAAGTCCCAGATCCTCAACAAATCTCTCTGTTCCCTACACCAGGCAGAATGTAAAGCCTTGGTCAAATGACTGCACTGGTTTTTAGTTGAGAGTCTTTACCAGTGACCTTTAATGTCGCTATTGTGAGCCTAGGGTAAGTTATTTACAAAGGGCCCCAGGGCCGTATCAGAGAAGCATCTGGAAAATGCTCGGAGGGCCTAAGGTCTCCTGAAGGTTCCCCGAGCCACGTGAAGTTCCTAAGGAGCCCTGTGTGGCCTGAGAATGTGCTGGTGGGGCGCGGGGCACAGCGCTGGGCCGACAGGGGCCTCACCGAGGTGGCAGTCCTGGGATTTTCCTCCTCTGTGTGAAGGGCTGCCTGGGGCGGGCCGCTCCTGAATCGGGCCAGACATGGGCCTGGCACCCGCCCCGACTTCCCTCCACCTCCTGAGAACTGTACCTGCTTCTCCAGGGTGGACCCTCTCTGTTCTTCCAAAGGGAACAAAGTGTAATTGAGATAGAATTTCCAAAACAAAATAATATGGGGGAAAAAAAAAACAATATGGAATCTGATTTCCTAAAAAGTTAAAAATGAGAAGAGAGCACCTGGGGTCAGAGGAGTCAAACAGAACAATGAATTAGAACTGCTGAAAGTGTAAACACGAGAGAGTATGTGTGTGTGGTGGGCCAAGGGTCTGTCCTTGCGCTGGGCTAATGCAGGGAGCCCTGGGAGTGCTTCGGGGACACAGACGGTACAGCGAGCTGGAAATGATCACTGGCCTCGGGCCTAGAGCAGAGACAGTGATGTTTAAATGGGGACCCTCCTTACCCTCCAAGATGTGGGCGTCGTGTCAGGGACAGCAGAGGCGTGGAGTGGCTAACGGGGATGGGGTCCAGCCCCAAGTGCCCCTGTGCTGCTGTGTGAACTCGGGCTAGTTGCCAAAGCCAAAACCCTGTGCCTGCTTTCCTCATCCGTCGGGCAGTCACCTCCTGGTGTGACCATGTCGGGAAAAACCTGGTGTTTGAAATGAAAAATTTCTACCAAAAACCTTACATTTTCCTTTTATTTGGCTTCGTGTTCTATGTTATTTTCAAAACCCAGTCTGACTGCTCATTTCGGAGCACCCAGCATGCTTTAGACACGGCGCCGGGAGCTTTCGGAGCTTGTTCCCGGAGCCACTCAGAACCACCTCAGCAGCCACAGCAGAGGGTCCGCGCCGGGTCCTGCAAGGGTTTCAGACGAGGAAAGTGGAATTGAGCTTGCACTGCTGGGAGCACCTCCTGGAAGAGACGTGAGCTGGGCCGCTGAGGGGGGCAGAGGCGGCGGCGGAAGCAAGGGAGGCGATTCGGGGTGGGGAGTGAGGCTCTCAGGGAAGGAAAGAGCATGGGCCGAAGGATGGGCGCTGTCCTCCTGGCACGTGCAATCACCGTCCCTGGTGACAGGGAAGAAGAGAAGGCAGAGCTGCTCAGATCCCGCCGGGAGGTCGCCGGGTGCCCACACGGCAGCCAGGCCCATGCTGCCGACCAAGATGGGTGACTGGCAGGTTTCCTTCAGGAAGCAGCTTTGGAAAGGGAGCATGGCCATCTGTCTCAAAACGACTCACGACCTGGGCGTGTTGCTTGCTGTGAGCAGTGCGGGGTGCTGTGTGGAAGTGCTGAGTCACTAGATCGAACCCCTGAAACTAGCGTCACCCTGTGTTAGCTAACTGGAATGCGAACTGGCCCGATCTGTCCATCTGTCCGTGCTGGGGAGCCCCGAGAAGTGGTGATGGCATCAGAGAAGTGCTGCGGGCAGCCCGAGGGGGGCTCTGAGCTCCTCGTGGTCCCTATGGTCCCCATGCCCCACATTTTCTTCATTTGGAAAGCCAGCTCCTTCTCCATCTTGTACAAACGGCCTTACAAAGGCGAGGCCCGGACCCTCTCAGATGGGAGCCTTTAAGTCGATCCTTCAACGCAAATCCAGACTGAATTGGGTTCCATTAATGTGAAACTCCACTGTGTTTTCTGCAACCTCAAGCTGTCAAACAGACTGTCACAGACTGAAGGAAATTAAGAACCACTCTTTCTTCATTCCAAACATGTGTGCCAGGTGTGTGGCAATGCCATCTCGAGCCCAGAGTGCATCCCGTTTGGGTGGGAAAGCGTGAGGAGCTAAGGAGGTGGGAGTGTCCCGTGCCTTCCTGGATATCTCGATGAGAATTAAGTGCAGGGTTTCTGGAGTCAAACATTCTGGATCCCCAAGGAGCAGGACAAGTTCGACATCACGTCCTCCTCTGCTGGACTCCTCGGGGCTGGCTTTCTCAACAGCAGGTTTGCACAACAGCACTGATGATGCCCACACGGCTGCCTGTTTTAACACTCGGTTCCCTGTTCACTCCTCTGATTAAATGTGGATCTGAATCCTGGAACTGCATTTCTAGGGGTGGTAAGAGGTTTTCCCAGTCCAAAACATGCTTGTTGACACACAAGTTCTGCCACCTTTTAGAATCCCTGAGGAAACTGGAAGGTGGTTAGGAATGTACTGACTAACCTACCTAAAACACGTGCTCCTCACTCTTGATAGGGAAAACCAGCCAAGAAATCACCACAGAGATGACTGCTCATGTCTGTGTTCCCTGTGGTTGTGTTTTCTTTAAATTAATGAACTATTTTTGGGGAGCCGTTTTAGGTTCACAGTGAATACCGAGAAGAACATACAGGTATTTCCCAGATGCCCCTGTGTTCCCCCACCATAAACATCCCCACCAGAGTGGTACGGTCATCACATTTGGGGAACCTACAGTGACACGTCATAGTCACCCCACGTCCACAGTCCTTCTACGGCTTCAGACCAATGTGCGGTGACAGGTTCTACCCCTGCAGTAGCAGTGCCACGCAGAATAGTTTCACTGCCCTAAAAATTCTCTGGGCGCTGCCTATCGTGCCCCCGTCCCCTCCTGGCAACCACTGATCTGTTTACTGTCTCCACAGTTTTCCAGAATGTCATAGGGTTGGAATCATACAGTACGTCCCCATTTCAGACTGACTTCCTTCGCTTGGTGATAAACATGTACGTTTCCTGTTTGTCTTTTCGTAGCTTGACGGCACTTTTCTTTTTAGCGCTGAATAACATTGCATTGTCTGGATGCAACAGAGCTTATCTATCCATTCACCTACTTGGTCGATTCCAAGGTTTGGTAATTATGAATAAAGCTGCTATGAACATCCATAGGTAGGTTTTGGTGTCACAAATTTTCAGATAATTTGAGTAAATACCAAGAAGCATGATTCTTGGGTTGTATGGTAAGATATTTCTACTATATGCCCCCCATAAACATCCATAAATACAGAGTCAAATGCATAGTGGCTGTTATTTTTTTGAACAAATGCTACCTGTTACATCAGTTAAGAATCAGAAGAGCAGGGGCGCCTGGGTGGCTCAGTCGTTTAGTGTGTGCCTTCGGCTCAGGTCATGATCCTGGGGTCCTGGGGTGGAGCCCTGTGTCTGGCTACTGCCGGGCAGGGAGTCCGCTTCTCCCTCTGCCTGCTGCTTCCCCTGCTTGTGCTCTCTCTCCCTCTCTGCCAAATAAATAAAATCCTTAGAAAAAGAATAAGAAGAATAAAAGTTGTTACTTTACCTTCACTTATTCCTGCTTTGATGCTCTTCTTTTCTTTATGTAGATCTGAGGTTCTGACCTATTTCATTTTCCTTCTCCCTGAAAAACTTCCTTAATGTCTCTCACGCAGCAGGGCTGCTTGCAACACGCTCCCTCCATTTCCGTTTGCTTCAGAAAGTCTTTATTTCCTCCCCATTCTCATACGCGTAAGTGTCATTGTTCTGGACATTTACCTTCTTGTTTTCCCAGCTTCCTGATCTGCCCTTCGGAGCCTGATGATAATCTGGGGAGTGTTTCCATCATGATGGCCTCAGATTTTGCTGCTGTTCCCTTGTCTCTTCCTCCTCCTTCTGATGTCCCCATTACACGTGTGTCACAGCTCTGTGGCTGTCCCATGGTCCTTGCATATTCTTTTGTATTTTTTTCCCAGTCTTTTCTACCTTTGATTTTCAGTTTTGGAGTTGCTATGGTCACATTCCCAACTCAGAGAGAGATTCTTTCCTCGGCCGTGTCCAGTCTACAACGAGCCCATTAAAAGCAAGCCCCAGTTTTGTCAAAATGTTTTTGATCTCTGGCTTTTCTTTTTAAACTTTCTTAGAATTTCCACCTCTCTGCTTACACTGCCCATATATGTTCTTGCATACCGTCTACTTTTTCTATTAAAGTATCTTATCAGAGTTGTTTTAAATTCCCCCGTCTGATCATTCCAACGGTCCTGCCATACCTGAGTCCGGTTCTGATGCCTCTCTGTCTCTTCAAACTGTGTGTTTTGCCTTTTTGTAAGGCTTGTGATTTTTTCTAGATAGCCAGGCATGATGGGCTAGATAGAAGGAACTCCCAGAAACAGGCTTTACTAATGTGGTCGTGAGGTGTCGGGGGCAGGAGAAGTGTTCTCTAGCCCTGGGATTAGGTCCCAGGCTTTTGGTGAGCCTGTGTCCCAGGACAATGAACTTCACCAGCTTTTATAATTGCCCATACATTGACTTTATTGAAATCTTTACTTCTCTACGTGGCTTTGAGTTACTGGTTGACCCTTCACTGCACCTTGCAAGACTCTGCTGACCTTTTCTTTTGTAGGGAAGGTCTAGTCGTAACCCCCCAGCTGTTGTTTCTTTCAGAATGTCTTGATTTCTCCCTCACTTACAAAGAACACTTGAGCCAGATACAGGATTTCTTGATGATGGTTTTCCTGTTCTCACGTTGAGTATCAGCCCACGGTCTCCTGGCCTTCCAGGTTTCTGATGAGAAATCTGCTTGCAGCCTTGAGGACCCCTTGCCCTGTGTTGACTTTTTGTTGGCAGCTCTTGAAAGTTGGATTATAATGTGTCTCGTTTGGGGTCTCTCTCAGTTCATCTTACTAGGAAGTTCACTGAGCTTCTTTGATGTTTATATGCATGTGTTTCTTCAAATTTTTGAATTTCTCAGCCATGATTTCTTCGAGTATTCTCTCTGCCCCTTTCTCTTTTCTCTCCTGTTTCTGAGATTTCCAAGACACATGTGTCAGTCCTTTTGAAGGTGCCAAATTTCTTCCGGGTTCTGCTTGCTTTTCTTCCATCTTTTCTCCTTTGTTTCTCAGCCTTCCTAATGTCGAGTGTCGTCTTCAAGTTCACAGACTCTTTTCCTGCCGGCCTGACACTGTCTCCCAATGCTTCTCCTCCGTTTTCCATCTCAGTTACTCTACTTTTCAGCTCCGCTGTTTCTTTCTTGTTTCTCTGTATGTTTTCTGTCTCTGCCTCGATGCTTCCATTTCATCCACACGTAGCTTCCTTGACTTTATGCAAGTCTTCTTTTAGCTTCTTGAGCAACCTTAAGAGCTGTAAGAGCATGATTTTGAAGTCCTTGTCTAATAGGTACTACTTTTCAGGAACAGACTCTGCTGACTTACTGTTTCCCTTGGAATGGGGCGTACTTTCCTGGTTTTTGTACGTCTGCTATGTTTTATTGTTTTTGAGCACCAGACATTTGAATTTAACAATGTGGTAAGTCTAGAAATTAGAATTTTCTCTCTCCCCAGGGTTTGCTATTTTTTATTTAAATTTTTTTTTCTTTTTTAAATTGTAGCCTCTCTGTGCCAAGGATCGGCTTGCAGCATAAACGTAACATCTTCTTGGTCTTCTTTGAGCCTCTCCTCGGGCAGACACTGTCTTGTTCTACTTTCCCCTGTATGTGCATTTCTTTTGGAATGTCCTAGTCTCTTACAAGGGTAATTCATCAATAGATGTATCTAATATTTTTAAGAGAGAATCTTTATCATATTCATTTTTATAAATTCATGTGAAAAAGTCTATTTAATGGGACACATAGTGAATAGCACAGTGAATCTCCATCAACTTTTTTTTTTAACATGCCTCGATTTTTTTTTTTTTTACTTTATTAACATATACTGTATTATTTGTTTCAGGGGTACAGGTCTGTGATTCATCAGTCTTATACAATTCACAATGCTCACCACAGCACACCCTTCCCCAGTGTCCATCACCCAGCCACCCCATCCCTCCAACTCCACCCCCACTCCGGCAGCCCTCAGTTTGTTTCCTGAGATTAAGAGTCTCTCATGCTTTGTCTCCCTCTCTGGTTTCATCTTGTTTCACTTTTCCCCTCCCCTCCCCTATGATCGTCTGTCTTGTTTCTCAAATTCCTCATATCAATGAGATCATATGATAATTGTCTTTCTCTGATCGACTTATTTGACTTAGCATAATGCTCTCTAGTTCCATCTGCATCATTGCAAATGGCAAGACTTCATTTTTTTTAGCCTTTTTAAAAGCATTTTTGTAAATTTGGCAAATGCCCCAAGTCCCCTGTATTTACTACCAAACTTGTAGGTTTTCTCCATGGTATCTACCATCCTGAAAGGAGGGACATTCCTCAAGTCTGTATACCTACATGTTCTGCTCAATCATTTAACAACTAAGTGTCCTTACAACTAAGTGTACTCCCCAGTAACACCCGTAAGCATACAATTCTTCCCATTTCAAGAAATATTTTCTGAGTTCCCAAGAAAGAAATATTGTATGTCATATAGACAGCAAGTTTTATACAGTTGTTGAAGTCTAACTATATAAAGATGATCTAGATTACCTAAGAATATTTTTAGATAGTTAGTACTAACACAATCTTGCTGAACCCTCTGTAATTGATTTTAATATATTTCTATATATGTACAGCCATTAAATTCTCATATAAACTTATAAAACAGATATTTCAAAGAGTCTTTTGAGGATTATGATCATATATCTACTTATTAAAAGTCCCTTCCAAATACACTTATGATGAGTATTCTTTTAATGAGGTCCACACGCTATGACATATTATTTAAAATGGCCAACCTGCAACACATTGTATAAGATAAACACACACTTTGTGGAAAGGAAGTGTATACTAAATTACTTAAAATATCTTTTCACCACTGTAAGAATTTTAATTTTACTATGTCTTTGTATATTAACCAGTATAGTCCTTTTGCCTCACTTGAGGAATTACTTAATCCTTACAATTTTAGAGATCTATGTAACATGCCCTTGTTTATGTTCATTTCCTTGATTTAGGTTGTAGATTCTGCTCATCTTCCGGTCCACACACCAACAATAAAGAGAAAGGAATATCATAGTAGTATCCTCCTTCCAACTAAGGTACTTGGTTTAGTTATAAGCTTAGCGGATTCCTTTCAAAATGAGAAAAAACAGGTTTTGTTCTTACTGCCTTGGTATTTACCAAAAATCTTTTTTTTTGCAGTTACATTCATCAAACCTCCAATCAGATTTAAAAAATGAACACAACAGAAAATTCCACTATAAAAATCTTCTTAAGGTTTGAATACAGCACAGGGTGAAACATTGAGTGACTATTGCAGGGGAATGTCTTTTCCATTAAACGGGCTTTGCGGTGTCTGTCAAGCCTCATTTAGAAATCACAGATGATGGTAAACTAATTAACTGAGTTTTGCCATGAAATCCACTCAAGGGATCCCTATCCTGCATCTCATAACTTACTCCCAGATAAATTCCAAATTCAGCCGTAATTCAAATGTAAAACTGAAACCACGTTTTAGAAATGTATTAGAAAGTCTTATAATTTTGGAGGAAAGCCTTCATTTTTTGAGTCAATGTACTGCCTATTTAACAAATAATTAAAAATGACCAAAATATTCAAAGCATTCCTTTTTATTAGCAATAAGTAACCAGAAGCCATAACAAATAGCAATAAAAAGGAAATTCATAAATACAATAAACCTGTTTTCCCAAACCTGATAACAAATACTATCATAAATGATGAAACACTAAATCTTTTCAATTAAAACCAGGCACAGTATAGAATTACCCCATATCATCGTTAGTATTGAATAGTTTCTAGGAAATGCAATAAAAATGAAAACAATATGGCTGGAATAAACACTGGAACGAACATAACAGTCTTTCACAAGGTCGGTATGATTGTTTGCCCACAACACCTAAGCGATTCTGGTTTAAAAAAATAACCTACTAAAATTAATAAGGTAATTTGAAAATAAGGTAAATATATAAAATAACACGGGTTATCTCTGTAATATAATGAATATCTAGGAAAGAAATAGAAGATGTTTCTATGCCAAGATCAACAAAAATATATACTAAGGAAAACTAAGAAGAAAACATGATGAGTGTTTTGTCAAAATTAATGTAAGGCAGTGTCAATTTGAATACCAAAAGTATTTTATTTTCTTCTTTCTTGTTTTCCTTCTTTTGTTGTGGTATATCACAGTATATTAAAAAAGCCATACATCTCTGCTTTCTAATGAAAGCCCATAAAGGGAGAAAAAAGAGCAGGCACAGAAGTCAGCTTCAGGTAAGAAGGTGAAAGCGTGGGTGAGGTGAGCAGAGCTGGGGAATCTTCATGCTGAGTGATGGGGAGGGCCTACTGACAAGTGACCAGACAGCGGGTCTCTTAGAAGCCTAGAAGGACTCAGGGACTGGAGACACCAGGTCCCCCAGGAGGCGAGGGTGCTGTGCAGGTCTGCAGCAGGGGGCAAACTGAAGACCTGAATAGGGGGTGCAGGGAGCCTCACCCACACACGGGGGTCCAGGGCAGGGCCTGCAGACTCTGCCCTTCTGTCCACTCTACGATGAGGAAGGAGATACACAAAGAAGGATGGCAGACTTGCCAACTGGTGTTTGGAGAAGCCAGAGTTTGTTAGGATTCCCATGTTGCCAGTTTACGGTAACAGTAATTTTGAGGACAAAGGGCACTGATCAAGAACTGGCCGATCCTCGGTGGGTGACCGAGTTTTGCTCATTGTGACAGCACTTGCAGCTTTCCTCGGTGGGGTTTCAGTTCGGACTTTCAGGATGCCCTCTCTCTCACAGTCACATAGCCTGCTTCACTGCACCCTCCAATTCATGATTTTTTTATTGGTAGAAAATGAAATACATGATTTGCTAGAGAGAAAATTTTGAAATTATTCTTTCCTTCCAAAGAAGGTATAAAAACCGTGTTCCTTCTTGCTTACTCCTCATTAAAGTATATACGCAAAGGCAGTCTCACCCCACCCACTGCAGCACCTGTCAGTTGAGAGAGCATCTTGGCAAGGTTCAGGATATACTGGACTAAATAAAAGCCAGACCCGATTTATTTGGTTCCAAACAGTATTCATGAGTATGTGATCACCAATGAGACAATTCTCTTCCTCCTCCTCTTTCTTTTCTTGGTAATTTTTTGGGGATCCCTTGCTCAACATTTTGTAGTTATGAAGGAATGAGGGGACAAGATCTTCCATTCTGGTGAGAAAGTCGGCGAGCTGCTTTTCTTTGTACATAAAATGGTATCTGTGACCAGAACCACCTCTTCAATGTGATTTCACCTTCCGTGCTTGGTTGGTCTGTCTTGTAAAGTAAGAACCACCGGGTTTTCCTCACGTCCTTCGCTGCCCCCACCAAGTGTCACCAGTGCACGTCTCTGATGGTGGGTTTGATAAGACAAGGCTGTGCCTGTGACGCTAAGACCCAGGGAAGAGCGGTGCGGGGTCCAAGACCGGCATCTCTATCCTCACATGCCCTCATCCGCAAGGGCTCCCGCAGCGAAGCACACACATGTTGCTCACAGGCCGGAAGTCTGGTTCTGGTGATAGCTGTCTTCAGGGGGCCAGAGTACAGACTTCTGCCTGTACCCCCACAGGGTGAAGGGGCCAGAGAGCTTTCTGGAGCCTCTCTCATCAGAGCATTCATCCCATTCATGAGCGTTCCACCCTCAGTTCCTCAGCACCTCCCACGGACGGGCCCCACCTCCGAACATCACTGCATTGGGGGGTTACAATATCAACATACGGATTTCGGGGGGACACAGACATTCAGTCCATTGCAATACGTTATTAAGCAAACATTCTGTTGTCTCTGAATTGCAGAAGCATGGTAGGAAAGAGATCCCTTTGCTAAAAATCTCTCTGAATTTGTTGCATTTTGGAAAGATCGGACCGTTGGCCATTGGGAATGTTTGGGGGGACCGTGGCACTGTGAGACTGCAGCCTTTTCAGCCTGTGCATGCTGTCCCCAGAAGCCCTGCTGTGTGGCCTGCAGGCAGGGCCCACACCTTTTAAGAATGTGCATTTAGGAATATTTTGTTCTCTGTAACGCTGGTAGAGCACAAAGACCAAATTCAGGAGTTTATGTGGCAGGGAACTGAAGGCTATCCGTGAACTCTAACTTCTTTATCTGACTTATTCAATCTACTGTAAATATTACTGTCAGGGAGCAAAGTGCTTTTGGAAATATCGGACGGTGGGTCACTGTGCTCTAGGACGAGGAATGAGGGAAACTTCTAGGGAACAGACTCTGTGCGCTGGCAGGTTCCCTTGTCAGCGCTGTCCGCTCACTCCAGGACATGGTGCTGAGCGGGACAACTTTCCTGCCCTCAGTGCTGCCACCTTCGCAGCTCCCTTCACCATAAATGCAACCTGGTGCATGAGACAAAACGGGATCTAAAATGGGGAATTCGGTGCTTATAATATCCTCCCAGGGTCGGGTTAGGGGGCGGGCTCTGAGCAGAGTGCTTTGGCTGCTATCAGGGTCAGAAAAGGATGACAGGATCAGGAAGCGGCCACCACTGCTGCAGCTCCCCGTGCCTGCTACTTCTGCCAGGATCAGGAAAGGCCTGCCACGTCTGCAGCATCAGGACATCCCCCACAAAATAATGCCACTGCCCTGCAGCTGGGACCTCACACCCGTCCAGGCAGGGTCCACGCAGTACAGTGGGTGGTCGGCAGCCAGCACCTCTCCCAGCCAGCCTGGCTCAGCTCAGTCTCACAGAAAGTCCTCTTCTCCTCTTGCTGGTGGAACTTCCATCAGGCCCAAGCTCTGCTGCAAGGGAGGCTGGGAAATGCAACTTTTAGCATTCTGACGCTCCAAGAGCAGACCAAACTGCAGTGAGGGTGAGGGAGGGAAACCATCGTGTCTCCTGCTGTCATGTCTCTTTATTCCCTCCAAAAAGCCTGTGGGTTCTCATGTCACACAACCTGTGTAGAAAAGGCTCCCAGAGCTTGTCCAGTGCCTTCTCAGCAGAAGAAAGGTGCCCTCTGTCTAGATGCACAGGCAGGTATAGGAACAGCCTATGAAGGCCATGTCTGGGAAAGTGTCAATATTAGGGGTTTAGATGAACTATTTTAAGTTTATCAATCACCTCACACTCTGTGAACACATTCATTAAAAAATTATATATATATATATGTATATATATAATATCTATAACAGATTATGCAGTACAAATTATGTGCAAATGAACATATTTGTTACATCCTGATGCAGTTGTCCCCAGTAGGATATTTTTAAATGTCTCAAAGTTTTCTGTTCAAACCTCACCCTGTGATGAATAAATGTTGAAAACTAATGATGGAACTTTGAATTCCAGTCTGCAATGACAAATTTTAACACTAAAAGTAAAATAACTTTTTTGATAAATATTTAAAATCGAGTTGAATTTGAGGCATGGTGTTACCAAGTTTGAATTTAATGTTATCAGGGACAAAGAAATTATTTGACTATATTCCTAGTGTAAACGGAAATGGTGCCAATATTATTTTAGAAGAGATGCTCAGTCTTCAAAGGAATTCCCTTGTTTTTTTGAAATTTCAATTATGGTATATACAGTTCTGTCACACATCTTTAATAAGAAAAGTGACAGATTTATAACATGTTTATTATTTTAATTATATGTGTAATAATTGGATAGTATGTGATGTTTCAGCTCATACCGTTTTTATTTGTTGATGTTTTTAAATCAAAACTAAAGATGCCAAAGAAGGCAGGGGTGAAGAAGGGATGGCAGAGAGCACTGGCTATAGTCTGTGACTTCAAGCTCTTCCTGTATAACACGGATAGAGAAAAAGACTCCAAACCCAACGTTGTCGTGAGTCAAGTGACTGACATGAGGTAAACTTTGAAAGAGAGAATTTTTTAATTAAAAAAATGGGAATAAAAATGGCTTCTGATATTTTCTTTAAAAAGTGTTGTCATTAAAATTTAATTTTATGTTTAAGTTCCTAATTTTCTCCATTGTCATGTAAACTTCAAAACAGAAGATTTGGGCGCAAAGTTTACATCACCTGCCCTAAGGCAGGATCATAATTCGTAAGGTTTTTACTCAGAAGTTATCTTCTTAGTGTGTGAGGGTGTGTGCGTGTGCGTGTGCGCGTGCGCATGGCAAGGGAAGAGATAGCATCTCGGAACCAGACTCTTCATGTGAGATGTAATTCACACACCATAAATGTCACCATTTTAAAGTGTGCCATTCGCTGGTTTTCCCATGTTCACAAGCTTGTACAACCACCACCACAGTCTAATTTTAGAGCGTTTTCGTCAGGCCAAAAACAAACCACATTTGCCTTATCTACATTCTCCCTTGCCCCAAGCCGCCGGCAACCAGGGATCTAGTTCTGCGTGTCTGGATTCGCCTGCCCTGGCTATTTCACATAACTGCAGTCACACGTGCAGCTTGCCACGGGCTTCCGTCGCTGAGCGTGCTGTTTTCCACCTTCCTCCACATCACCTGTATCCTATTTCATTACTTTTCATGGCTTATGCCCTTCTTCAGGTTGAGGAAAACCCCTTTTATTTCTAGTTTGTTCAGTGTTTTTATCAGGTATTGGGTTTTGGCAAATACTTCTGCTGTGTCTATTGAGGGGATCATATGGTTCCCTCCTTCATTAGCATATTGTATTACATTGATTTTTTTTAGAATTACAGAACATACCTTACATTCCTCGGATAAATCCCACTTGGTTATGGTGTGGGAAAGAATAGGAATATCTTTTTTACATGCTGCTGGATTGGATTTGCTGGAATTTATTGAGGATTTTTCCGTCTGTATTAATACAGAATATTGGTCTATAGTTTTCTTTCATTAGATATTTTTGCCTGGCTTTGGTGTTAGAGTAATAATGGCCTCAGAATGAGTTGGAAAGTACTCTTTCCCCTCTTATTTTTTTTGGAAGAGCTTGTGAAGGGTTGGTATTAAATATGTTTGGTAGAATTCACCAATAGAGCCATCTGGTCTTGAACTTCTATTAAAGGGAAGTTTTCTGATTCCTATCTCAGTCTCTACTTGTTATAAATCCATTCAGATTTCCATACCCTCCTGAATCAGCTTTAATACTTTGTGTTTCCTAGGAAATTTTCTATTCTTTTAGATTTTCTAATTTTTTTGGCACGTGATTGCTCATAATATTCCCTTACACTTCTTCTAATTTCGGAGAGGTCAGTTAGTAATGTGCCCTGTCTCATTTCTGATTTTAGTAATTTGAACCTTTTCTAATTTTTGTCTTGGTTTAGCTAAAGGCTTACCAATTTTGTTAGTCTTCTTAAAGGACCAACTTTTGCTTTTCTTGCTTTTCTCTTCTTTTTCTACATTCTGTTTCTTTAATCCCACACTCCGTTCTTTGTCACTTTCTTCCTTCTGCTAATTCTGGGTTAGTTTGCTCTTCTTTTTCTAGTTTACTAAGGTGGAAAGTTAGGTTATTGAATTGAGATCCTCAATTATTTCTTTTGTCCCCTTTTGTCCTTTCCCTTACTTAGGTTTCCCATGATGTATATCTTAGTATTCTTTATGGTGTCCCGCAGGTCTCTGAGGCTCTGTTCGTTTTCCTTCGTTGTTCTTTCTTTACTTTTCTCAGACTGGATCATACTAATCGACCCGTCTTCAAGTTCAGTGAGTTGGTCTTCTGCTTATTCAAAACTGTTTTTGAGCCCCACTAATGAATTACTCATTTCAATTATTTCACTCTTCAACTTTAGAATTTCTATTTGCTTCCTTGTTTACCATTTCAAATTTGTTATTGACACTTCCTATTTGGCAAGACATCATTCTTATAATTTTTTAAAAATGTTTTATTTATTTATGACCGAGACACAGTGAAAGAGAGAACACAAGCAGGGGGAGCTGGAGAGGGAGAAGCAGGCTCCCCGCTGAGCAGAGAGCCCAAGATGCAGGGCTCGATTGCAGGATGCTGGGATCATAACCTGGATCATGACCTGATGCTTAATGACTGAGACACCCAGGCATCCCACATTCTTATAATTTTCTTTAGTTCTTTAGGCATGGCTTCCTTTAGGTCTTCAAACATACTAAAAATGGATGATTTAAATCTTTGTTCAGTAAATTCAACATCTGGGTTTCCTGGGGAACAGTTTCTACTGGCTATGTTTCTCCTGTGTATTTTTTATACTTTTGTGTTTCTTTCCATGTCTTACAAATTTTTCTTAAAAAGTGGACGTTTCGGGGCACCTGGGTGGCTCAGTGGGGTAAGCTTCTGCCTCGGCTCAGGTCATGGTCTCAGGGTCCTGGGATCGAGCCCCACATCAGGCTCTCTGCTCATTGGGGAGCCTGCTTCCACCTTTCTCTATCTCTCTGCCTGCCTTTCTGCCTGCTTGTGATCTCTGTGTCAAATAAATTAAGGAAATCTTTAAAAAAAAAAAAACAAAACCTGGACATTTCAAACAATGAAACTGGCAGCTCCAGTAATCAAATCCCGCCTCCTCTCCAGGATTTGTTGATGTTGTTACTTGTAATTGTTGTTTGTTTCTTTGGTGACTTTTCTGAGTTCATCTGTAAAGTCTTTACTCTTGGTCCTATGAGGTCACTGAAGTCTCTACTTTGTTAGCTTAGTGGCCAGCTAATGATGGTGCAGAGGTTTTTTTTAAGCATCTGGACGGGGCATATCTCCCAGTCTTTGCTGAAGGGTTTGTGTGCAAATTGGGGCGCTCCTTCAGCACTTAGCCAGGCAGCTGACAACATGATCTTAGCCTTTACTTTCTACCCGTACAAGTCCTCAAGTACAAGGGAAGAAGTAATAGCTGAAAACTTCCCCAATTTAATGTAAAACATTAATCTACACCTCCACGTCAACAAGAAGGAAGCACTTAGGACCTTCTCAGGTCTTTCCTGAGAATAGCACAGCCCCAGGAATGTTCACAGCCCTGTACATGTGCATCGACTTCTAGATTCCTAGCAGTATGCCCGGGCTGCTCCAAGGCCCTATGGACATCTCACGTCCTATCTTATCTTTTCAACATTTTTGAATTATCTCTTTTTTTACCCAGTTGTTAAACACAGCCTAGGCAGTTGTGTAGCTGAGATGCTTCCAGGCCGTTGTTTTCTATAAGTGTCCCCTGGGGATAGATTTTTCAAACTTGGGAGAGTTCTGAGTTAAGTCCAATACGGCAGTTTCTTTCCCATACCTCCTCCTCTTTTCTGCTCCCCAGCGGCCCCTGGCTTCTAGGATGCACTGTAAACGCAGGCTGCCATTTTTCAAGGCTATTGAGGATTTAGAAAATGGAACATGCAACTGGGGCAAGTTACATCAGCACAGAGCTCATGATTCCTACCAAGATTTAGCTGTTTCTTTTGAATAAATCCTCCTTGGATTGCCACAAACTTTGGTTAGTTTGTACAGTTCCTAAAAAGTTGATTTTGGTGAATTTTACCGTTTCCCCCCCCCCCCTTTTTTTTAAATAAAGGAGAGAATCCTCAGAGGTCCTTACTCTGCCATTTTTGCAGATGTCTCTCTAAGTGTTTATTATTAAGTAATACTGAATCAGTGAACTTGGAGCAAGTATATCTTATTGAAAGAAATGCGGTAATATGTTCTCTCCTCCCCGCTGCCTGTTCTGAATCTTTTAAGCCCCTTTACACATTACTCCTGGTGTATCTGGGCATCTGTTCTTGACCTTTTACTCCTCTCCCTTCTGCACACACCCAGTGTGATCCCGTCATTTCCCGTGGCTCCAGGAGTCACCTGCACCATGACGACATGCCCTGCCTAAACGTTCTATCACAGATTATTTGGGTCTCCATATTCATCCTGTCTTATTTTGATATGTTGCCCAAAAACTCTGTTCTATATTCTTCATACTAGTGAATGTCACCTTTGTCAGAAATTTGATGGTACCCTGAGTAACCGGCACAGGAAACCAGGTTATCTTGAAGGGGACTTTGAAAGATTAGTCTGGTAGTAGATATTTTTTTATGAGAGAGAGAGAGAGGGAGAGAGTGAGCATGTTTGACGGTGGGGACAGGAAATGAAAGCAATGCTGCAGTCAAGTCCCACTGGCAATCGTCCACTCTTCAGATTGAATGAGTGTCTGCACTAATGCGATGGCTCTAGGAATTACAAAAGAAGAGATGGGTACAAGAAACCCTGCCTGAGGTAATCTCACAGAGAAAGGAAAATGAAGAAAAGAGTAACAAGAATAGATGTACTGAGGTTTTAAGTCATGAAGAATAAGAAAGGGGAACAGCAGTAAAGTTGAAATGGAGAATGATCATATAGGGGGAAAGATATAAGTTCGTTTTAGATGTTGAAGAAGTAGAAAATTACCAAGTGAGCTGGATCAGACAGACTTCAACTTTCAACCAAAATGGAGTAACAGGGGCTCAGGGTGCAGGACTGGCTCAGGCAGAAGAGCATGGGACTCGATCTCAGGGTTGTGAGTTTGAGCCCTATACTGGGTGTAAGGATTATTAGAAATAACTTTAAAAAAAGAACATGGATCAAAACAAAGAGGCAACCGACGGAATGGGAGAAGATATTTGCAAATGACAGTACAGACAAAAGGTTGATATCCAGGATCTATAAAGAACTCCTCAAACTCAACACACACAAAACACACAATCATATCAAAAAATGGACAGAAGATATGAACAGACACTTCTCCAATGAAGACATACAAATGGCTATCAGACACATGAAAAAATGTTCATCATCACTAGCCATCAGGGAGATTCAAATTAAAACCACATTGAGATGCCACCTTACACCAGTTAGAATGGCCAAAATTAGCAAGACAGGAAACAACATGTGTTGGAGGGGATGTGGAGAAAGGGGAACCCTCTTACACTGTTGGTGGGAATGCAAGTTGGTGCAGCCACTTTGGAGAACAGTGTGGAGATTCCTCAAGAAATTAAAAATAGAGCTTCCCTATGACCCTGCCATTGCACTACTGGGTATTTACCCCAAAGATACAGATGGAGTGAAAAAAGGGCCATCTGTACCCCAATGTTTAGAGCAGCAATGGCCATGGTCGCCAAACTGTGGAAAGAACCAAGATGCCCTTCAACGGACGAATGGATAAGGAAGATGTGGTCCATATACACTATGGAGTATTATGCCTCCATCAGAAAGGATGAATACCCAACTTTTGTAGCAACGCAGACGGGACTGGAAGAGATTATGCTGAGTGAAATCAGTCAAGCAGAGAGACTCAATTATCATATGGTTTCACTTATTTGTGGAGCATAAGAAATAGCATGGAGGACAAGGGGAGATGGAGAGGAGAAGGGAGTTGAGGGAAATTGGAAGGGGAGGTGAACCATGAGAGACTATGGACTCTGAAAAACAATCTGATGGTTTTAAAGGGGCCGGGGGTAGGAGGTTGGGGGAACCAGGTGGTGAGTATTGGAGAGGGCACGGATTGCATGGAGCACTGGGTGTGGTGCAAAAACAAGGAATACTGTTATGCTGAAAATTAAAAAATAATAATAATAATAATAATAAAGAGTAAGAATATATATATATATAATTTCAATCGTTAATGCTATTTTATCTTACAGATTCTTTTCAAAACATATTGGCTACTTGGAAACCTTTTTCAAGATGTGATTACACTGTTGTGTTTCAGTCTTTAGGTAAATTAGAAAGCTCTCCATCAAGGATCCATTAATAAGCCAACTTTTACTGATCCGTCTCATCAGCCGCCAGATTAAGTACAGGCAATGTGGTCAGACATTCCTCACTGGGCTTGCAATAGCTTTCAATGCGCTTGTGAGAAACCTGCCATGATAGGCAGTGGCTGTCACAGGAGGGAGTGCAAGGGGTCTGGAGAACAGGGCACGTTGGGGCCTGACTCAGCTGGGGGAGGAGAGAAGTGCTGTGGAGTGAGTGGTGTTTGGAGGAAGGGCTGAAGAATGGGGGTGTTCTCCTTGGGGAGGGAGAGCCAGCTGGTTGCCATGAGATCATTCCAAAGTCCACATCCTCTAGCCAGAGACCACCAGGAGCACTCCTGTGAACAAATTTTATCCAGAACAAGCTGGGCTTATTATTCATTGCAATGAGGGAGTACGTACACCATGGGGAACCAGGAGGTGTCTGGGTAGGGGGTGTTAGAAAAAAATCTACTGTTGGATTGAGTTTTGGTTGGGTGATTTGAGGGAAGGACGAAAAGTGTGGGGTCACTTTAGATTGGATTTAGATTGGATGCTGAATCTAATCACATTTAATTGGATGCTGAAGGCAGAGGCAATTCTATGATATCAATAAATCTTATCCATAGGAGGGAAGATTATAGTCGGAAGAAACCATTATTGGTAATAAGGTAGATGTCACTCATATTAACGAAGAGAATGGGGTGCCTGGTATTTTTGGGGGTGGTACTGTGATCTTTCTTTCTATACTTAGAAAACAATTATGAATTACCTTCATGTTGTCCCCCTTTATCATGATCTCAGAGTAACTTTGTCTGGCGTTGGTATTCGATGATACCCCTTGGCATTTATGTCCAAGAGGAGAGTAACACAGCCCTGGTGTGAGTCGGGGCCACTTCTGGATATTAGCAGGGCTGGATTCCCCCACCACCGTCCCATCAGTAAAGGGAACACGGGTAAGCTTTTACCTTCTACTGGGAGACATAATTCTTGAATTCTAGAAATCAGTGAAATGTACGGGTCTTCTAGCCAAACCTGTTCAGTGTATGGGGAGAAACAGATTAATGGGTAAGCGCATTGCTGGCTTGGGTGTGCTCTCTAAGATTGGCTTAACTCTTCCACTCCCAAATTTTATATTTATTTCGATATAGTAAAAATTCATAAATGTTAAAACCACCAAGATGATTTCAGTTCCTGCACTCTCTCTTAAGCACTGTCTCAGCCTGGGCCTGCTGATTCCCTTTGCTTAAGATTTCAAACTCTGACTTTTCACCATCCCAATGTTATTCCCTAGAAAACTAGTGGGCTGGTATCAGAGTGGAATGATATACAACAAAGAGGACATTCACAAAACATTTATTATATAATGACATTTATTATACAAATGTATAAAAAGTATCATAAAAATAAATGACATTTATATAATAAAAAGACATTTATTATATAAAGCCTGCTTGTAATTTGAACACAAAGGGTTTTTAAAAAATATTTTATTTATTTATTTAACAGGGAGATAGAGATCACAAGTAGGCAGAAAGGCAGGCAGAGAGAGAGGAGGAAGCAGGCTCCTCGCTGAGCAGAGAGCCCGATGCGGGGCTCGATCCCAGGACCCTGAGATCATGACCTGAGCCGAAGGCAGAGGCTTAACCCACTGAGCCACCCAGGTGCCCCTACAAAGAGTTTGTTTTTTTGTTGTTGTTGTTTTTTGCTAAATCCCTTTTATGTGAATAGCTGCAAATTACAATAGAATAGCCAGATTACGATGATACATATTGGTGAGAACCATAAGTGGACCAAAGATACATTCAGAACAATGGACTTTAAAAAACGGATGATTACAAGGGATTTTTTTTACAAAGGGTTTTAATAAGAATTTAATATAATTCTATAATAATATAATAATTTAATAAGAATAATAAATTATCCATATGCTGAGTATAGGCAAAAATGTCACCCCAATAAAAAGAACACAGACATGATAGCCCTTGAGAGCTGCAGAATGAAGTTAAAAGTAGAGTACTTCTCCTGAGATGGCAGAGGTCCCTTTTTTTCCACATTTATAATTTATAGTATTTTTCACCATCCCTTTGTCGATACATCCATCATATATCATCTTATCATGTCATGCTGTGAAATGTTTCGTCTGGTGCCTGTCTCTTGGGGAGTTGCGTGATGTTCATACTTCCTGGGAGTCTGTCCCCTGATGTCTGGCTTCACCTTGACAAGTATATCAGACTCTCCCTGCGTGGTGTGGATCAGAGAGTCTGAGAAATAATGACGTCCCTCCTGCAGAAGACAGGCAGGTAATGTAGACAGCGCCTGTGGACAAACCGGTTAGACTCTCAGTTCAGTCCTTTTTCTACATCTAGTGATACGTCCAGGTGATTGATTCTGTCATCGAAGTTGAATACTTGTCTTTCTCCACTTGCGCTTCTCACATCATCTTCTATGGCAAGAGCTGACGGGCACAGATGCTGCCTTCACCAGAACTGGGTCATTGGCTGACCTCGCTTGCAGCCCTTACCTTGGGGTGTTTCCCGGGCTGTCCGTGCTTAAGTGCACTCACAGCAGCTGCTTGGCCTGGTAGCTAGAGGTCTGTCTCAATACGCCAGCTTGTGAGCACCATCAGTGTTGTGCGCCCGAGGAATAGCCCAATCTGTTTAATTTGGTCCAATGTATTTAGCCCCTTTGCTTCCTAGTCAAATCACTGTGTCCATATGCTTGACTGCAGGAATCCATTCTTTTCTGTCCCCAGAACTATTCATATGATCCAAAGCAAATAACATCTCGCAATGGATTTTCCGTTTTTTTACGTAGGGAAATAAAACTACTACCTTCAACATTTTACCTTGAAAACAATAGGATACTTGCAAAAATGTAATGGAAATGCAAACCATTGCATTCTTGATAAGTCATTCTCCTGAGTATGGTGTGTGCGATCTCTGCTAAACGCTGTCCAGGGTCCCCATAGCTTCTGCACCCTCCCCACACCTCCCATAGGTCTGATGGATGGTCCAGGAAGGGCATGAGGTCCCTTCACTGCACTCTAACTGAATCTCGGCTCCCTTTCATTTCCCCTCAACACAGCCCTCACCACAGGCTTGGGATCCTATTTGTGCACAGCTGTGCTGTGTTTGCAGGTGAGTTGGGGCAGAACGTTCTCTCCCCTCTACCTATGAGGGGACACTCAAGGTTGCCAAGTTTGGTGAAACAGCTCTTCTGGAGCTCCACAGTCCTCTTTCTTTCTGGACCGGCCATATACATGGTTTGCCTGATGGAGCCCAGAATCCATGGTTGTTTTGGATTCTGGATCAGCTTCTTAGAAAAGACTGGGAATCTTGTTCATGTCAGTGGTCTCTACATTTCTACCATTCTTTGAGCCCATAAAAATCTTTTGGAGTATGCAGCCTCTTATGTGTGTGTGTTTATGTATTTGTAAGTTAACTATAGGCACTGTAAGTCTATAATTTATATCCATGGCAAAGCTTATATAAATATAGGGATTTTTTTAAAAATGAGGTGAAAAAGTTTCCAAATGGAAGTTCTAATGTGTTCCTTCTTCACCTCTGTGTACTGTCCTGTCCAGTCCCCTGGTGAGCCCCTCCACCAAGGGGTCTCACTCCTAATGGATTCCCACATCTCTCAGGTGAGCAAAGCAGGAATGGTATCTCCAGGAACTGGGTTTTGTGCACTTTTGCCTCCAATCCTCAAAATCTGTGAGGACTACATGGAATGGCAGGTGGATTCAAGATGCGGAGAAAGGTACACTTCTCACGAAGGAGTCTACCAGAAGGAGAAGTGGAAACACTCCATTGTACCGATTTTCGTGAAAGTTAATAGAATTAAATTCTCATTTGTCATTCTTTTCTTTTTAAATAAAAATCACAAACTGTCATTGGGGCCCCTGGGTGGGTCATTCGTTAAGCATCTGCCTTCGGCTCTGGCTCAATCCTCACTGTCAAATAAAATATTTAAAAAAACAAACGAAAAACCAGACTGATCAAGAGAGGTTTCTATTCTCTGAACGTTTCATTATCTAAATGGCATGATGACTTTTCCTTCCCTTTTTTCTCTCTGAAATAGTGATATGTATCATTATCTGGTGGTGGTGGAAATAATTTCCTGTAGGGATATCATCTGTCTGACTTAGGAAAGGGATCCTTTCACACTGCTCAAGTCGTGTAGCAGAAGCAGCTTTGGATTAGAGTCAGATGTGGAAACCGAGTATGCATGTGGCTTGGGGAGACTCTCCGTGCCATGGGGTCCCCATTTGTTAACTAGGTGGCTGGGATAAAGCAGAGACCACCACCACTGTGTGTGTGTGTGTGTGTGTGTGTGTGTGTGTGTGTGTGTTGGTAATGGCTCTTTGTCTCCCCTCTGCTCTTCTTCTTCCTTTCTTCACCGACTTCTTCATCTGAAATGTGCAGTAAGCATCTGAAAATGAGGGAGGGTTCTGGGGGGAGGTGGTGGTGGAGGGCGGTGTCTTCCCTGTGTAAATGGAGGGAAGGTAGGACACACAGCTTGCTTTGGTCAAGTTCTGTTTCCTACTTATATTATGAGCACATTTTGTAAATGGTGGCCTGGCTATGGCCAAGAGACCTTAAACTTGACTGTCCTTCTTCATTTGCTCTCTGCAAATCCTTCCAGCCAACAGTCTGCAGTAGCCCTCACAGTTTCAATAGCCTATGAATTATGTACCTATTTGTGGGGCAAGTGTCTCAGCTTCCTACCTGAGACCTCCCATCTTTTCTTCCACTGAGAAAGGTTTGAAGTAATGGAGTCACTTCCCAGAAAATGTTTCTGTCGCTTACTCACTTGCCCTTATTCCAAGTGGGGTAAGAATGGCTACTAACACTAACAAGACACATGTCCTATTTATCACTTCTATAAAAATAGTCTGTCCCACAAATCTTTTTAAAAAAAGAATACTAATGCATCTGATCCACAGAACCAACTAACACACACACACATAAAATTGCTGAGAGCAAAGAGCTGTGTCACCTCCTTTCTTGTTATCAGGATGAGACAAGGCAGTGATGTTTTCCTTCAAAAGACAGTAGCACTTCAAAAACTCCCATCTATTTTATTAGAAGTTGCATTATTTTACACCTCTTACAAGAATCTAATTTTATTCTGACTAAATCCATTGTTTAGAAGTAGCTTAAACTTAAAAAAGAAAGTATCTTTTTTATGATTGTGGGATATCGTGGATGCAGGCATCTACAGGGAAATGATGAGTTGTCCTAGTTATTAAATACTACTGATGGGACATTATAGGCCATCCAGGGCCACTTTCCATAGTTCCTGTGATTCAGTAACATGAGAAAGTATCATCAAGGGAGCAAATGTCAAAATAGTAATAACATTAATAACTTTGAGTCCATTAAATATTTTAATGCCCATGTTTTTTCTTAATTAAAAAACATGTATATATACCCACAGAACTGACACCAGCTCTTCCTCTCTTCTGAGAGAAAAGATTGTGGCATTATCACCTCAAAGGGTGACCTGAGAGATTTAGGCATACACTTGAGATCTGTTTTCTGGATCTTATCAAGTCAGGGCAACAGGACTCTTATGACCAGTGAGAAATATGGAGTCTCAACTAAGTGCCCAGTTTGGAAAATATTAGGTAGATGGTGAGATCTTTATTATTACAATGAAATGCTGATTAAATGTATACTTTTTAAATTTAACAGATGTCAAAATGCCAATTTCCAAGTAATTTCATTGAGGTAATGTATATTTCAAACAGCAGCTAAATGGAATATTTTCTAAGATTTCAAAATTATTTAAGCACTGTGTCCTTTTTTAGCTGATAATATGAAGCAGAGCCTGACTTCCTGAGTCTTAGAAACCGAGCGTGTCTTAAGAATCTATAAAATATGAAACTTTCCAAATACTCCAGAAGTTTAAGCTATCATAGCTGAGCATTAGCTCATGTTTTTTTTTTTTCATATTCTCGACGTATACGTGATATCATCTAAGGATACTACCATATTTTAAAAAGAACAAAAAGAAAAAGATATATTTTACGTTAACAGTAAATATAAACAAGCCAAAGGCTATAACAGAAATAGTGCCGAACTGTCTCATATCTAAAACAGCTTCATGTGTTTGAAACCGTGAGTTTTTTTATTTAAAAATAAAGCAAGCCTCGCAAACCTACCACAAGCTGCTCTGAGCCAAAGAACGTGCTGTCTGTACAGCCTGAGTCAGTGGCCTCTCTGCTGGCTCACTCCATCCCACATCCCAATGGCCATAGGCCTCCCTACAGTGTTTCCAACATGAAAAAGTCACTTTGGGCAGAGGGACTTGTCCCTCACAAAATAAAGAACATGAACCCTGAGGCCATTTCATTAAACCGTAACTAAGACTGGACAAATAAGAGTTCTTCCCTCATTAGATGACGGCAAAGTTTTGTTTGTGCATGGGAGCTGAAGCTAATGAAAATCTGTGAAGGAAAGGATTTTTCAGGTTTATGTGGGGAATCTAAGTCTTTTTCATAAGTAATTAAAAAATACACAAGCATTTTCTCTGCAGAGCACAGCTGCACTGCCAGTTTGCTAAGTGGCTTCAGATCCAAGCGGGGCCTGTCACTGGGTGGCTACGTGGGCTCCTAAGGATGGAGGTGAGGCTCCTGTTCAAGGTCTGTCTTTGATGTCTGCAGGGCACAGGGAGGCCTCTGTGTGGGCTCTGCGGAGCTGTGTGTGGGTCTCTGTATTCAGATCGGTTTCCGAGGTTTGTCCGAGATAAGTCTGTGTGGATCTCTGTCACAGGTCTCTGTGAAGTCTCTTGGTGTTGGCCACTGTGAGAGTTTCTGCATAAGGTATGTGTGGGAGGGGGCACCTGGGTGGCTCAGTGGGTTAAGGCCTCTGCTTTCAGCTCAGGTCATGATCTCAGGGTCCTGAGATCGAGTCCCGCATTGGGCTCTCTGCTCAGCGGGGAGCCTGCTTCCTTCTCTCTCTCTCTCTGCCTTGCCTCTCTGCTTTCTTGTGATCTGTCAAGTTAATAAAATCTTAAAAAAAAAAAAAAAGGTATGTGTGGGAGGGCTTTGAGGATCATCCCTGGATGTGGTGTTCGTGAGGGCTTTTGATGTTGGCCCCTGTCAGAGGTCTCTGTGTAGGGTCTGTGTGGGCTTTGTGTGCATCTCTATGGGAGTTCTTGGTGTGGGTCTCTGTGGGAGGTCTTGGTGTGGGTCTCTGTCAGAGGTCTCTATACAAGGTCTCTTGGCATGGGGCTTTCCCTTTCTGACCTTCTTGTACCATCTGGCAGGAGAGGGGCAAGGGGACTTGCTCCTTCCTGTTTCTGGCTGTTCCACCAGCCTCCTGTCCATGGCACTTCTACCAACAGGAACATGGGGTGCACGTCCGACTCCTCAACTCCCAGAACTCATCTTCTGATGCCACTGGGAGGACCTAGCAGCAGCCAGGTTCAGGACTCTGCTCTGGGCCACCCTCTCCTGAGCTTTCAAGGGCCTGGGGTGCTGTCTGTCCTTGCCCCACCTCCCCCAGGTCCTGGCTACACTGTCACTGCTGGCCCACTGTGGGGACCTAGAGGCAGGACCTGGCTCCAGGGAGAAGCTACCGCAGAGCAGGACTGCACCCACTTTGCCCCCCACCCCGGGTGCATTCCCACATGGGGGCTCCTGACAGCATGAGGGCGGGGCCATGCCTGCTGCCATCTGGATGGGGGCTCCCTCCTGGAGTGGGACTCTCCAGCATGTGAGTGATGTGTGGGGGGCCCCAGGGGACGATGTTGGGCTGGGAGTGGGGCACATGGGGGGGCCCTCCTAGACTGCACCCTCTGTCTGGACACATTCCTTCCAGCTGGGGGTGGGACAAGCCCCATCTGAGGGTCTCCTGCCCCTCTGGACTCTGGGGTAACCAAGACCTGGAGCCAGGCCAGTCCCTTGGCCTCTGAGTCCCCACCAGTCCCCTGGGAGCCGTCCTTAGGCCACACGTGTATGTAAAAGTCACAGATCACAAGTGTGTCCTACAAGCTTATCAAATTGTGCAGAAGTTAACTTCTCTGCGTGAAGGCCTTGCTGCCTGTGGACACCTGGCCATCCATGTGGGAGCTCACGTGGCTTCTGTACAACCCCCACCCCCTTCACCCCCCATTCCTGGTCTTGGCAGCTGGAGTGGGGTGGAGACCCTGTGGGGACAGCCCCAGGGCCTCTAACTTCTCCCCTCTGGGCCCTTGGGTGGCAGTGGGACACCAGGGGTCCTCAGTCATCACACTAGGCATGGACCCACCCTGTCACTTGGCCTCCTTCCTGGCCTCCCACCCTAAGCACAGGGTCCCCCCACCCAGAACCACACCCCCTTCTTCCCCCAGAAGGGGAAGGAGATGCTGGTGAGCAGGCCCCTTCAGTGCCCTGGGGCTGGGCAGTCTGGTCGTTGGGGGTCTCTGTGGCACCACACACACCCTCAGTGCTAGGAGCGAGCTCGTGCCTTGCTGCTCCAAGTGTGAGAAGAGGGGCTGCATGGAGATAAGATGGGATTCTCTGGGAAGAGAAGGCTCCTGGGTATCTGTCCTCTACTCCCCGCAGGAGACAGGGGTGGGGACAGGTTTTCTCACCTCTGCCCTCAGAGCCAGTCTTGCATCTCCCAACTGCGGGCCCCACTCTGACCTAGGACTCCATCTTCCTGGAGCCTCAGCAGGATTTCTGTCTTGGCAGACCCTCCCTACAGCCACACAATTTCCAAGTGGAGGGAAAGCAGGAGAGGATAGGCAGAGCGAGTCCCAGTGTGGGTCTTGTTCACCTTGTCATGGAAATGGTAGGTGTGTGAGGAAAGGGGCAGGGGTGGACCCTGAAGTCACTGGCCCTCCAAGGATCCCATCCCTTCTGGAAACCAAAGCAGGCCTTGGGGAGAGCGAACCCTGATCCTTCCCTCCCCCCCCCACCAAGTAGGGCACACACAGAGTCCAGCACCACTCATGAGAAAAAAAATCAAAGAAACCTATATTTTGGGGAAGCAATAAAAATTGTGGCACAGGGATGTCATTAGCACACAGAGGATGTGCTAATGTGAGAAAAAAATGGGCTTTCTTTGTATATACTCAATTTTTTCTTGAAGGAAATCTTTCTGACCAGGAAAGATGTGTGAAGCACTCTCTGCCTGATGGGTTGAGACACATTTTCGAAGACTGCATGTAGGGTAATGGTGAATTCGACCTGAGAAACCTGCCACCATCCGCCGGTGCTGGCCTGGTCTGCCTGGGGGCCCCAGGTCCCTGGGGAGGCTTTCCCACTCGTCATTCCTGTCTCTGGTCAGCTGGCTCTTGCCAGGGCAGCTGTGACCCTTGGAGGTGCCTTGCTGATTGGAGGCTATCCCTCCCATCACTCTTTTCTGGTCTATGGAGACGAAAGCCCTGTGGGGGCAAGAATGCCTATGTACTGGGGCTTGCAATTCCTTGTGCTGATACATCTCTGAGGCCTGAATTCCTTGGTGGAGTCCCAATTTTTCCACCAGGACTTGTCCTACAGCTGTCACGATCTTCTGAGTTTCAGCAGCCCTGTTGTCCATAACCAATCTTCTTCTGACTGGCACCCAGCTCTGGGCAGGAGCCGACTCAGGCTTGCCTTTTTGAAGGGGGCCTTCCAATACTTTGCTTTTTTTATTGGGATTAAGGCACTGCAGAAAATTCCTCATCCTTTGTCTAAAGTGGCTTTCCGGAAAAACATGTCCCTTTTCTGGTGGCATGAGCTTGAGGTATTTGCTCCCAAGGCTCTCTCCTGATCCTCTGACCTGGGGAGGGTGGCCTATCTCATTAGCTTGGGAAGCCCTGATTGCCAATGGTTCTGCACACCTGTCTTCATTCTCTTCTGGTTTGGGACTCTTCTGGTCCTTTTCCTCATCAGTGGTCTCACTGTTGCTCTGGCTGTCACTTGGTTCCTCAGCCTTTGGTCCACGGGGCTCTTGCTGCCCCTCACTGCTTGATCCACTTGAGCTAAGGTTATGTGACACTGGGGAAGCTGGTGTGTCTCCACTGGCACGTTCCCTTTGGGAACAGGAGGGTGACTCTTGAGTGGTCAAGATGTCTGCAGCAAGGACAGCATTAGTGTGAGAGTCTGGCAGGAGCACATTGGTGCCACTGTCTTCAACAAGCACACAAGTGGCAGAGTCTGGAAGGAGGATGTCCCTGGGAGAATATTGAGGAAGCACACCAGTGGTATGGCCTTCAGGCTGGTTCTCTGACTCTATCTTCTCTTGGAGCTCAAACATACTAATCTTTGTCTTAAGGCTTACCTCCTCTGGATCTTGAGCAACCAACACTGTAGATGGTGAGGGGCTTTTCCTAGCACCTGGAGATCCTGATCTCCTCAGATCCACATAAATGGCTGATTTGTTGGCCAGCCCACTGGGTCTTAAGGTGACTTTCCAAGCAGGGGCGTTCTTGGCCTCCATCGCCTCCGTGGCCCCTTCGGCCCTTGGAGTTTGGGACCTGAGCTTCATCTTCAGTGTTGCTACCTTGTCTGGTGAGGTCTGAACCCCACTCTCCTCCTTTAGCTCATTCCTGGCCATTGATAAACTTGGACTTGGTTCCAGGTTGTCTTTCTTGGCCCCCATAATAGTCTTGCTGTGCAGGGTTCTGTTTAGGAGGCTGAGAATGGAGGCCTGAGGAGGTGATCTGCCCTCCTGTGCTGATAAAGACGTCTCTGAGGACTGATGGCCATCACCAGGTGAAGTCCCTCCCAGGGCCTGCTGGATTTGCTCACATATGGGTAAGGGAATAGGCAGGGGACTCCCTGAAGTGGGATCAGACTTTTCAGTTATACACTTCTCTCCTGGATGAGGCTGAGGTGGTTTCCCCAAGAACTTGTAAAATTTGGCTTCTGAAGGGGCCCTAGGTACAAAGGTGGCTGAGCATGGAAAGGGGGACTGGGGAAAGGGCAAGTGTTGAGCTTCACGTAGTTGGAGATCTATGGGCTCAACAGTTTGGAGAGGTAGGTCCCACTTACGCCTCACTCGAAAACTTATGATGTGTGTTTCCAGCTTCTGCTGAATGTTAGGAGAAAGGAAGGACAGCTCATGGGAGGTGTTTATGCAGGGCTTCCGATCCTTCAAGGGTGCTAGATTTCTGATATCCATGTGGGGTTTGGACTTGGGAAAAGCATGGCTGGCCACAAACCAGGATCGACGCACAGTCACAGGGATCAGACCCTCACTGATCTGTCCCAATTTCCTGTGCAAATGAACCTTTAATGTTTTTTCTAGATGTTTCTTATCCAGGCCCCTGGGTAAGTATTTTCCTGGGTCCCACTCCAAGGCCCTTATCAAGGGTCTTCCAAACTCCTTCTCAGAGTTGGTTCCCAGAACCTTCACGGGGAACCTAGCTGAGATCCTAGAGAGACCTGTTGGGGTCCTCTTCAGACACTGCCGTAGACCCTTACCAAAGTTCTTCTCTACTTGGAATTTTGTTTGATACTTCCTGTGGTATCTGGGCCTGGTCCTCCATGTAGCCTGGCTGCTTTTGCCTTTAAACACAAAGGGCCTTGAGAGCCCCTGCTCTCCCTGTGCCTGACTCACCCCCAGGAATTCATCCCGAGGCCACATCAGTTCCAGAGACAGCTGAACCTTGTGGGGCAAGCTGCTTTGCTGTTTATCCCTGCTGGGCTTCCTTTGAAGCTGTGGCTTCTGGATATTAAAGATGACAAAGTCCCCTTGAAAGGTGGAAACTGACCTGTGGACTTGGAAGGCCTGGTGGTCCACTGGAAGCTTTGGAGGGACTTGACTAAAGAATTTTGGAGATCTTTTCTCCATAGTGTGTAAAGGCTTCCCCCTTCCTTGTTGCTTTGGCAACAAGGGCCACTCCAGATGTTGCATTTCAGTTGGGATGAAGGATTGTGTCTTCTTCTGGGATGTAGGACAAGATACCCTACTGGTCCTCCTCTGGGATGGGAGAAAAGGTGGTCCTATTGGGACAGAGGTTGCAAGGGGGGCTTGGGGCTGGGGCAAGGTTAGCGTTGAGGGTTGGGGTTGGATCCCATGGTGGAGCAAGGGTGGGGCGTGGGAAAACTGTGAAGATATTTGATCCTGAATTAGAACTGGCAAGCAATTAGAGGTCCCATTGAATAAAACAGAGGGAGCCTGTAGTGGAGAAGAGTGAGTAGAGAACAAGGCAGTGGCCACCAGGGACTCACTGTGCAGAGAGGGGAGACCCCAGAAGAACTGGCTGTGTTTCCATTGCAAGTGGTCTTCCAAAACCTTGGGAGATGAGAATGGCTGAGGTTGGGCCAGTGGCTCTGGTTTGTTTTTCATGTTCCAGAAGGACGGCGGGGTGGTGGTGTTCTGCTCAGCACCCAGCAGCTTCCACAGAGTCCCCCAGAAGCTCACGTGGTCATCTGGGCACCACTGTTTGACAACTGACCCAAACTTTTTTTTCTCCTTACAACTCTTCAGTTCTACCCTTTTGCTAATTAGTAGTTCAAGGAGATTCTGGACATCTGGATTGACAAATGAAGGGCTATGAGTCTCTATCTGCCTGTTAGTAAGGCCACCCCAGAACGAGGCCTCTGGTGGGTGGCAGGACACGTGTTCTTGCTGGCACTTGTGCTGTAATGTGCCAGGCAAGAACAAGGACTTGGTACTTTCCCACCACCAGGAAAAGGATAAAATGGGGTAGCTGGCATGGCCAAGGCCTGAGATGGCTGGAATGAGAGAGGCCCAGTAGGAACTACCTGGAAGAAAGTTCTTTCTCACTGTGTCCGGCAGGATTTTTTTAAAGTTAGTTTGCTCTTCTTGAGGTCTCGCTGGCAGGATGGAGGCCCGAGGCTGAGGGAGCCCCATCAGCGGAGCATGAACAGGTGATGGGCCCACGGAGGGAGCAGCATCTTCCACAGGCTCCCTGCATGGCTGATGGGCTCCAGCTGGCACCCCTCGGTGCACCTGCCCAGAGGCTGCTTGACGTAAGAGCTGGTGAAAGCCCCCCTGGTCAGAGAGCCTTGCCAGGTGGCTGCAGGAGACAGGAGGCATGAGCTGCTGCTGCAGAAGCTGGGCCCAGGAGGGGACCCCACAGCCCTCCACATCCCACACCCATGTCACAATGCTCTTGCTGTCACTCCCCCTGGGCTTTGGTCACACTATGTCCCCACGGCTCCTCCTAGCCCACCTGAACAGCCCCAGAGGCCATTCCCTGCAGCCCGGGGGTCACACCATAGACTCGGGAAGGCCCACCCAGGGGAGAAGGGGGCAGATTCTTTACCTTTGCAGAAGGGAGACTAAGCTGTGGACCTCTTCCAGCTCTTGCTGGCAATTTCTGCAAGCTGGAAACAGGAGACTGGGTCACAGCGGAAGGCAGGGCCCAGGGGTCTTACAGGAGGCTGGGTACAATGTCCCGTAGGGGAGATCTTTGGGGGATTGGACTTAGGAGCCCCAAACAGAGCACTGTCCAAGGCCACATGCCTGCACAGTGATTACAGGGTTCATGATGGGGATTGCTTTGTCTTTTCCAAAGTGCTTCCTCGTTCATGACCTTGCTGGGTGAGGAAGGACGACGTGGCCTCACAGAGGAATGTGAGCAGAGTTGAACAGCTTGTCCACAGTGGGAGCAGGAGGTCCCGCCCCTAGTCCAGGCCCTGGGGTCCCTGCTGGGCAACATCTGTTTCCAGCCCCCCAGGGCTTCGTTCTGGCACAGAATCTGGGAAGCCTCTGGTTCCGCTCTCCCTCCTGGGAGTCCCCAACCCCTCACCCAGGGCTCTGTTTCCTGAGGGATGGGCTCAGGCCCTGGTGTCCTGGAGATGGTGGGGTTGGGCCTCAGAGCAGGGGGGCGGTGCAACTGGGGCACGCAGGGGTGAATGGCAGACGCTCACCTTTCAGAGTCTGTTTTTTCTGGCTTCTGTTGCTCCTTCTCCATGGCTCCCCTTGGTACTGAGATAAGAGAACACGGGGAGGCTGGGACCCCCGCCCCAGCAGCAGGTGCTTGCTGCTCATGAACAGTGTGACTTCCTACATTTAACTAAGGGGTGGGTGGGCTGTGGTTTTCTTTCATTTTACTCATTTCCTTTTCAAAATGGATACAAATGTTTCCAGTTTTCCTTCTTTGAAGAATGTACAGAAGGATTTTCTATGTGAGAAGTTTGCCACTGTTCCTCTGCTCAAGAAACACACACAATTCCAGACCTGGGGGCGCAGCTGGACTCCTTCACATAGGACCCCACTTTCCAAGGACAGAGCTCCACTCCAGCTGCTGCTTGGGACCTCTTGGGCTCAGTACTGCCCTCGATCAGCCCCGAAGGGGGAACATTCACCTGAAACACCTGTCCTAGGATGGCGGCTGGTGACCCGCTGGTAACCCGCTCTTAGCCACCTGTCCTCAGCCACTGGTCACTGTGTGTGGGATGCTGTCCTGGACCCCTCCACCACACCTGGACTCCAGCCTGAGATCTTCAGGAAGAAATGCTCATGTCCCTCTAACCCCTGCCTGGTCTGGCTTGTCCTGGATGGATGGATGGTCTACGCTCTCCTGAGAATACACGTTCTATTCTTTCCCATCTCAGAAGTCTCTCCAGTGACTCAGAAAAGTGGGAAGAATAAAAGAAGATAGAATCACACTCTGCTGGGTCTGGGCCAAGGGTTCCTTACCTTCCTGCTCTTCCTATATTTCTTGCATGGTGGTGAGGATGGATCAGGCTGGAAATAGGAAAGTAAGCGGACGAAGAGCCCCAGTCCACATATAAATGCAAAGATGGCATTCACTGCCCAGATAGTGGGACTGGAGCTCAGCCAAAAATCAGTGAAGAATTTCTGAGGGAAGAGAGAATTCTCCATCTCTTTCCTCTGTAAAGCATTAGTGTCTGATCGCACTGCTGCCCTCAGGCAACTGAGCCCTGGGGGTGGAGGGGCAGACACAAGCCCCCGGCCCACATCACAGAGCTATTGTCTGGTCACAAAGGACTCCTGAAAGAGGGGGAGGGGACAGAAGAGAAGCAGCCCCTCCCACCTTGTGGCTCTATCCCTCCGCCCTCCTGGGACTCCAAGTTCCTCCCTTCAGCAGACACCAGTCTCTTCTCTATATCTATGAATCTGAGTTTTCTTTTGTTTTTGTTTTTTTTCCAATTCTACATACAAGTGAAGCCATATGGTATTTGTCTTTCTCTTATTTTATTTAACATAGTATTCTCAAGGTTCTCCATGTTACCACGACTGTCACCATTTCAATATTTTTTATGGCTGAATAGTATTGATGTGTGTAATATCTTTATCCATTCAACCAGTATACATGGTTCATTTAAGACTGATGTTTTCTTATTGACTTTCTGTGTGGATGACTTATCCATTGATGTAAATAGGGTGTTGAAGTTCTATACTGTGGGGAACCACATGCTTAATGTTTTTGATGTTGTGACCTTTTAAAAATATAAATCTTTTAACTAATTATTGTAGTTTTAGTTAAACATACTATTTTTGTCTTCATTCTAGCTTTATAAGTTATTTACCCACTACCTTGGCTGTACATATACTGTATGTTGCATTTGCCATTAAGATTTTATTTTTATGTATTTTCTTGTTAATTATGTCATTTCTTTTTAGTGTAAATAAGACCCTTCAACATCTCTTATAAGGCCAGTTTAGTGGTAACCAAATCCTTCAGTTGTTTATTTAGATAATTCTTATTCTCCCTATTAACTCCAAATGACAACCTTGCTGGGTAGAGTATTCTTGGTTGCATGTTTTTCTTTTTGCCCTTTGGAAAGAAAGGCAGGTTGCAGTCAGCCAGCATTTCTTTTTCTTGTTTTAAAAAATTTATTTGTTTGGGAGAGGGATGAAAGAGGGAGAAACCCAAGCAGGCTGAGCAGGGAGCCCAATGTGGGGCTCAATCCCACAACCCTGAAATTATGACCTGAGCAGAAACCAAAAGTTGGACACTTAACAATTGTGCTACTGAGGTGGCTCCCTCAGCACTTTGAATATGTCACGCTGCTCTCTTCTGGCCTGTGTGCTGAATAATCTGCTGGTAGCCTACCGTCACTTTCTTCAGATTTCAGAATAAGCCACGAGAGTGTTGGGTGCCAAGAAGAACATTCCTGAGTTGACAAAAATCTTCTTTCTGACTAATTTAGATATAAACCCAGGGATCATCTGTGATTTCAGGAGGCAAGAAAATATCTTCTAAATATAGAAAACTAAGAAAGTTAAAGGTGCAGGAAACCGCAGTACACAGTGGGAAGCATTGGGCAAAGTTCAGGTCAATGTGTCTGTTGAGGAGCAAGAGGGAGACGAGGAGAGTAAATACGGGCATTGGGAGAGAAGGTGTCCCTGTCCTGCTGACACAAGGAACATTCATTAAATTGGGTCTCAAGCTCCCCCAGGAGAGGAGGAGGAGCCCCTCGGTCTAACAGTGACCTGTGACCCCCACCCTCTACCCTTCCCCACCCCCTCTGGCTTACTGCTGGGAACATTCCAAGGACCTAGTAATGCCATGGCAGTTCACCTTCTCTTCTGGCTGGTGGCACTGTGCCCCCTGCCCCCCACCTGGATATTTATTATTCTAGCTGTCTTGGCTCCCTTTCTGGGAGAAACTTTTTACCCCCTTCATCCGTGAATTTCTGGCAACCCCTTCCATCCCCCTGATCTTCACAGCAGGTGCCACACTGTAAAGTGACACCTGACCCCAGGTGGGATGACCTGGGGAAGAGTTCTTCCTGAGGAAGTTAAAATGGGACTAAAATGCTTCCCCTCCCTGCTCCCATGTGATTCATCTCCTGCACAAAATAGCAACCTGAGATGGCCACTTCCATGAAGGAACAAAAGGGCCATGCCACCCAGACGTGTAGTAATGAAGCACACTTGCAGAAGGAGGCAGAGAAAAGAGAAAAATCGCTTTTTCATTGTTTCAGGACAGCACAGTTGATCTCGGTACCTTTTTAGAACAAATTATTACTTGACATATTTCTAATACCGAGATTATGGTTGTAACAAATGTCCATTGCGCCCCCTCCCTTCTTTTTGTTGGTAGGATGTGTTCCCTTTAAGTTTAAAAACAAACTCTTCTCTTCGTCTAAATATTCAAGGCAATTTCATGTTGAAGCACATGATTTACTGCTGTTGGGCTGCTGTTACACGCCTCCATACAGTGCAGGGCAAAGCTCTCAGAGTGATATTTTTTAGACAAATGCCACCCTTCTCAATGACAGACAACAACAACAACAACAAAATCACTGGACATTAAATCTTTTCTTACCAGTTGAATGACATCTTGCCTGCTTGTCCTTGCCGGCTTGCATTTGACAAATGAATAAGAAATAATTTTTATTCTTTAACGACGAAGACCTTTGGAATTTTTGTGCCATCATATAAACTTACCTCTCCTCACTGGCAGGACTGTGTGTATATTTTTTCACAGATCATGTAACATTTTATTGTCCCAAAGTATTTACATGTCTGACTCCTGTCTTAGACAGGGAGGTACCACTATCCACTGGTGTGCACTACAAAACCAAGTCAGCCATTTGAGTAGAGTCTGCATAAATGAGGTTGAATGAAATAAGTTGGTTCCAGAGGGTTTTTCCCCCTAACATTTCTTTCTTATTTATTTATTTATTTATTTATTTATTTATTTGACAGACAGAGATTACAAGTAGGTAGAGAGGCAGGCAGAGAGAGGAGGAAGCAGGCTCCCTGCTGAGCAGAGAGCCCAATGTGGGGCGCAATCCCAGGACCCTGGGATCATGACCTGAGCAGAAGGCAAAGGCTTTAACCCACTGAGCCACCCAGGTGCCTCTCCCCTAACATTTTCAAAATCCCCTAAGTATCTGATGTCAACTACATGTTCCCAAACACTGAACATCAATTTCTTTTTTATGGAATACTCAAATGATCTTTGTTCTCACGTCACCCAATTGGCCCTCACATTCTCCATGCATATTGTGTTTTCCAGCTCTGTATTTTATTTTTCTTCACACAGTTGGAAACTTTCATGTTTCAGAAAGTCCTAAGTCTCAGGATGGAATTCTTCTCCTTCTCCTTTGCTTTGTTCTAAGGGCCATAAACCACTCCCCTTAACTCTGCCTCTCCCCCTTTTCCTATGTAGTCCCAGCCAACTCATTCCCACTCTTTTTGTTTGGAACCGTTCAGAATGTATGTGTTGCTGGGTTTCCTCCCACCAGTGCAATCTCTTGGGAAGGACTGTCTCTCTCCTGCTCTGGATTTTGGTCTCAATCTTTACTAAAAACTTTTAGGACAGACACACTGCACAATGAATGTACTCACTTTATCCTGGGTCCATTTCCTGCAGTCCTTAAGGATATTTTCCCTAGCCACATGCCAAAGTCCATCCCCTCTGAGTCAAGGTTCCCTTGCTAATACTCTTCAAATTTCCCTCTGATCAGCCCTTGGCCTTACCTCTCCGCCATGCCAGATTCTCTGCATCTTTATATATGTTTTCCCATTTGGCTTTCAAATACCCTTCCTCTTCTGAGAACACTTCTTTTCCACAATATCTCAGTTAGAATTGTCAGGATTCGAAGCTTATCCCTTGCCTGTTTTATGGTGGTGGTGGTTGGTCTCCTCATTTGTCCATTTCTGCTCCTAGCTCTGTTAACTTTTGCTTCATGCATTTCGAGACTGTTAGGTGTGGACACGTTCATAGTTGGATCTTCCTGGTAAATCGGACATTTTGTCATTAGGTAGGAACCACCTTTATTCATAGGAGGGTTTTTGTGCATTAAGTCTGCTTTGGATTCTTTGGGGGAGGGGGTTGTGGAGTGAGAAAGGCTGAAAAAAATAATTCTGGGTTTCATCTCCTCAATTCTGCTCTGTGCTCCTTCACTCACACTCGTGGGTGTAATCGCTAAAGCTGATGCATGTTCCATCTGCAAGTTGTCATGTGTCGTCATGTGTCTATGGTCCACAGTTTACTTTGTTGTATTCCATTTCAAATGTATTTTATTTTACTTTCATTTATACTTTTATGGTCCATAGTTTAAATAATCTGACTATTCTAAGAAGCGTTTAGTTTGTGTTTTCATTGTGAAACATGTGGCCAAATGCACTGAAATGCCCTTCTCCATGCAGCGACAACACAGAAAGAGAGGAGAATAGCTTAGCCTTTCAGCTATGGGACCTAGCTCCACCGGCACTGTCCCTTTATTCACACACACATGAGTATATTGTCACCATCACTGTGCAGTATCTTTCTAACTTGATGTGAGATGACCACATACATAGGGGGAGAAAACCCCAAAACAGCAGGGTGATTGTCCTTTGAAAGGATAAAATGAAGCCCACTGCTTGGCAAAGTCCTTCTTCCTTTGAACTATGGGTCTTCCCTGAACATTTTCAGATGCACCAGTTCAAAAGCGTTTTTGCAATTAATAAATCCATACCTGCCCATATGTGAAAATCACAAGCAAATGAATACTTAATTAGAGTCAAACAAAAAAGCACTTAATCAGGACATTTCCAAGTTTTCTACTATTCAAATTTAGCCCAACTAAAGCTATTTAAAAGTTACAGGTAGAAACAATTTTAAGGCAAATTTCCCCTTTATTTCTTCTTTAAATTCCATTTATTTAAATTGAAAAATGAGAACAGTTTACCAATTTCATCCACCTCCCACCCCTGATAAATATTTATTTGGTTTTAATATATTTTTTGTCTTTTATTTACATGGAACATGTTTTATTGATGTTTTATATGAGAATATAGAATATATGGCTTCGCATGACTGTTTTAAATGAAATTGCATACACTTATACAATGTAATGTTGATTGGTTTTATCAATATACATCTCAGGAAGAATTACAGTGAAATTATATTGACATTTTCAGTAACTACTATGCAAGCTTAAGATCTATTCTTCGAAGAGAAGCAAAAAATGGCGGTGAATTAATTAGGATCTGCATTCCACTGCAAGAAATAGTAGCTCCAAAACAATTAATTTTTTTTATTAGAAACTTATTTTCCCCTTCACATAAAAGGACAAAGAAAGGTGGACACAGTGGGGCTGGAGCCTCATGATATGATTACAGGAGTCTTTCCGACAATCGTTCTAGCAGCTCAAAACCAAAACCACTCATTTTTGCTACAATTCTCATATATGTCCTCGACCTACAACTACTGTAGAGCGGTAACCCAGTAGTAGTAGTGGTTACCTTAAACTGTTATGTTTTACTCCATTGGATGCTGCACCAAGTCACCCATTCTCATGTCTTCTCTCAAACTGCATCAAAGTGGAATGCACACATACTTTGTTCATGCATCAAACACCACTGACATTGCTCTCATGGAAGTAAGGTTGCAGCACCCACTGTCTTCAGGGGGTCCCGCCTAGACGCTTCATTGATAGTCATGTGGCTCTGGACAAGATGGAAACAGATCCGGTTGGGAAAAAAGAACAGAGCTCTGAGTCTGGAAGCAGATCAGTGTAGTATATGACATTTGTGGCTGCATTTTTTTTTTTTTAAGAGAGGAAGGGAGAAAGAGGAAGGGGGGAGGGGCAGAGGGGCAAAGGGGCAAAGGGAGAGAGAATCTTAAGCAGGCTCCATGCCCAGCTCAGGCCTGGGCACAGGGCTCAGTCTCATGAGCATGAGATCATAACCTGACCTGAAATCAAGAGTTGGACGCTTCACCGACTGAGCCACCCGGGCACCCCATGGCTGCATTTTGGTATGTATGTTACATGTCCAGGCATTTGAGGAAAGACAGATATAAGGAAGTTGGCCCTCAAAATTGCTTCTATACCCCTAACTATAAGAAGTTTCTTAAAACTGATTTTGTATCAGAAAACAAACACCACTGTAAGTAACATTAACATTAGTAACAGCACAATGGAGTAAGATGCAACCTATGGTATTGGAATCCTTAAGACAATCAGCTGCTTATCTCATGAAACATTGAGAGATACAGTTATTTTTAAACCAGCTTCACGGAAGTTACAAGTGTTGCACTGGACCTCATAATAAGGTCTGCCATAAGACGGACGTCTTCATAACTGGCAGATCTGAGGAGGAAGAGGCAGGAGGGCTGGAAGTCTGCTTTAGGGAACATCCAGTCACATCAGTGCTACAAAATGGAAGAGTGGAATACAGGTTTCCTGTATGCCACAGAGACTAAGAGAGGGAGAAAGACTTTCTATGTGGATGGAAATGCAGCAAATTGGTAGAAGTAGCTGGAGTCTAGAAAATAGTAGTAAACGTGGTGTGAAAAAGTGAATGAGATTGGCTGCTATAATTCCCAAGAAAGTCCCAGCAACCCCTCAAGGGGGCCATACAGCCTGATGTACACAGCAGCATCGATGTGTTCAGCACTGCGGCGTTATCACTCCAGAAGTCAGCCAAAGCAAAAGGAAAATTCAATGCTGGGAGCTGGAGACAAAAATTGTAATTTACCTGACAGAAGGGAAGGATCAGTCTAAATCACTGTGCGGATAACATGACTTTTCATCTGGCCAAATCAGGCTAGAGGAGCTCACTCAGAAAATTCCAGCAGGAGAAACAACCCTAGTGCTATCTTGTTTGGGCAAGGTCTGGACAAGTTTTTTTGTTTTTTTGTTTGTTTGTTTACTAATAGTCTGCTTGAAGTCTAATTTACTGTAGTGGGTTGAAGAGTGACCCTCAAAATTCCTATCCTCTCAGAACCTCGAAATGTGACTTTATTGGCAGTGGGGTCTGGACAACCTATTAGTACAGTAAAAAATCAAGATGAAATCCCATTAGAATAGCACAGGCACTAAATCAGATGAGATTGCTCTTGTGGGAGGCAGAAAAGGACACACAGAAACACAAAGGAGAATGCCATGTGGAAACAGGGGCAGAGATGGGAGCAATGTATCAACAGTTCAAGAAATGTCAAGGGTTGCAGGCAGCCCCCAGAAAGCAGGAGAGAGTGTGGAGCAAATCATTGCCTCAGAGCCTCCACAAGGAACATCCTGCCCTAACCCTGTCACAACCTTAACACTTCTGTTCAGGCACCAAGTTTGTGACTGTTTGTTATGGCAGCACCCAAGGAAAGTGGCTTCGGAACTGGGAAGGAAGAATGGATGTTAAGGGGGATTCTGGTGACACCTTGGGAAGAAGCACAGCAGAGAAAGTTTCTCATTGTGAACATCGAGTTGTTGATGACCAGAATCTTGGCAGAAATAGAAATGTTAAAGGTGCTTCTGGTGAGGTCTTAAAAGGAAAGGAAGAACATGTTATCTGAAATTGGAGAAAAGGTCATATTTGTTACAAAGTGGCAGAAAATTCAACTGTACTGTGTTCTTTTGTTCAGTGGAAAACAGAATTTATGAGTGGCAAATATGGAGAGATTTAGTTGAGATTTAGCTGAGAAGATCCTGAGGATAACTGAAGAGATTTCCAAGCAAGGCTCCACTCGGCTTATAGCAATGTGTGAGGAAGGAGATAAATTGAGGAGGGCTTGCTCAGCAAAGACAGACTAGCACTTGATTGGGAGGTCCCAAGCCAATCCCAGTTGGGATTGGGAAAACAAGGCCATCTGTGGCTGATGAAGTACACTCAGGAGAGAGGGCCAAGAATGTACTGTTCTTAAAACCACAGGAGTTGAAAAGGAATAAAACCATAGGTAAAGATTCCCAGAAGAAAGAAATTAATTATAATTTTCTAGTATGACCTTCAGCAAACACTCTACAGTTCTGCTCAAAGATGAGCAAAATCATTCCATAATCATCAACAGATCTGTGCCTTCGTTTGAATATGGTAATGAAGAGAAAGAAATGTTTCCTCACCACCAAGTGTCCTTAGGAGCCAATGCTTCGAACATCTAGTGATGGGTCCCGCCAGTTTCACATCTCTGTCAGGAAGGATTATACTTAACCTCTATCAGAGCCAAAAGAGGACCAAATGATTCCACAGAAAATGCCAAAATCACAAAAGAGGAGTCAGGATAGTGCAAGGGGAAACTGTCTTCCTCAAGCACCTCCCAGAACAATTTTCACTGGTCAAAACAAACCTACCTTCTATTGACAATTTAGATGCTCTGTCCGTTTAAATCACACACACCGGATTTTAAAGATTAGGACCACAAAGAGAAGGTAAAATATCTCCTTTATATTCAATATAGCTCATTGACATGATATTTTAGTATATGGGATTAAATAAAACATATTGTTAAAATTAATTTCACCTGTTTCCTTTTTTTTTTTTTCTGATACAACTAGTAGGAAATTTTTAAATTACATAAGTGCCCACCTCTGAGGCCAGCACTGTGCCCTTCTTGCATAGTTCTGGTCTAAACAGAGCCCGAGTTCCCTCCAAGCTCTTTAGCCTGGTTCTACTGCCCTATCATGATAGGACCGCCCTGGGTCTGCTCCGGCCGGCCATGGCAACAAAGCAACACCGACCAGGAGGTTTCAGTAGAGACCAAAAGTCTAAAATCCAGGTGAGACAGATTTGATCCCTTCCAGGGGCCATAAGGGAAGGATCTGTTCCAGTCTTGTCTCTGGCCTGTAGACGGCTGTCTTCTCTGTGTGTCTTTATGTGTCTTCCCTCATTGGGTCTGTGTCCAAATCTCACCCTCTCTAAGGACACCAGTCCTACTGGATTACAGCCCAGCCCAATGCCCTCAAAACAACCGGTTCCCTGAGTCAAGACCCTCTCTGAATAAGGTCACCCTCTGAGTTACCGGAGGTTAGGACTCCAGCACATGAATTTGATGGCGGGCACACGATGCAGCCCGAAACAGAACGTGAGTCTGGAGAAATCCTCCCTGGATGAATAGGGCAATTTGTCAAATCAAAGGAGTGGCATTGTCCCACAGTGGTGCTTAGAAGGCGGCGGCCTCTGTTCCGCAAATCCCGGCACTCTCCATATCCAGGTCGTTTGTACCATTCTCCAGCAGCTGCTACAGGTAATTCCCCTCTGATGTTACTCAAAGCTTCCATTTCCTTCAGATTTCCCCCCAAAGACTCAAACTTCTCCTTTTTCTATTTTTTCCTAATTTTTCTAATAGAAGACCCAGCTATATCAATGCATAATTGATTATTAGGGTCACTATGGATAGGGTCACTATGGAAAGGTTCAAGCTTAAAGTGATACAGGGTGGCAAAATTCTTTTTATTACACTTCCTATGATTTCTTTTCATTTGTCTCAATTAAAATTTAAAAATGTGTCTGAATTTTTAAGCCCTGATTTCAAAATCTGCAACTTTGTTTGGCTGAGAAAGTTGGCAGCATTATAAATGTGCAAAGCAAGCCAGTTTAGAATTTTTTATATTCTCCCTATGCATACTGCAGGAGGGCATTAGAAGCCTTTTTCTTTTTCTAAAGAAAGAAAAGCAGGGTTTTAAAAACCACTTCAGCAAATCCTGGGCCTAGGATGGGTTGCTGTGGAGGCAGGATGAAAGGAATCTGTAGAAACTAGAGACATTTTTGCAAATAATTATGAGAATGCTGTCTTCTGACTTAATTTAAAGTCACATCTGACCCAAAGCCGACCTGTTTTAGAGCTGACCAAGGCTTATAGGCCTGGATGTGAGTGGCCAGTGGGAACACTCAGATACCGGGAATCCTCAGGGACAGGGGGCCCCCCAAGAGGCTGGACCCAGATATAAGGGCTGAAGTTCTGCTTGTAAACAGCGAGCCCCCCCACTCTGCCGCCTGCATCACGTTGGGGAAGTTGCAGTGTTCAGGACGGCCAGACGGGTGTTCACTGGTGACCAGGTTCTAAGATGACGAGCACAGCAGCTCAGAGCTGATTGACCTTTCCTTGCCTGAGACACAGAGCAAATGAAATAAAAATCCCTAGGACATCGTATGAGGCTTCTAATTCCACCTCCTGGATTTACTGTCTCACTTTCTTTGTTGTTTTTTGGGGGGGTGTTTTGTGTGTGTGGCTTGTTGTTTGTTTGTTTGTTTTTAGGAAACATGAATAAAAGGCAGAAGCACCTGTGAGTTCAGCCACACAGAGCACGGCCACCTCCCACCTGCCTTCAAATCTGCAAGTGCCATGAAACCGTCCTGAACCTGAGCCATTCAGGCTGTTCTGATGCTCTCCCAGGAAGAACCTGCTACATGCATCCCTCCGGTGTGAGCTGAGGAAGCGAACCCTAGAAAGAAGCAGAGTGTTAGGGTTCCGCAGAGTCAGAGCGGCCCCTGGCTTCTGACTCCCTGGGGCCACATGGAGGCTGGAAGGAGCAGTTCCCGGATTTCAGATGCGAGGAGTAGGTTTCCTTAGTCATCTTCGTGACCTGAGCCCGGATAGCACAACCGCGCCAGACCTGCGTGCTCACCACTGTTCCAAGCCACGAGCTACAGTGTGGCTTGGGGCCAGGGGCCACCTGCCCTGCTGGGAGCCACCAAAAGGAGCTGTCCTGCGTGTGTTGTGGGCTCGCCCCTTAGGTGAGATGCAGAGAGATGTGGGCTTTCTCCTTCCTAAAGGGCAAAGGTACCACTTGCCCCTCCCGTTCTGAGAGCACGGCTGGGGACAGCTGCATGGGGCTTGTCCATGTGGATCAAGGAGCCCTGGGGGAAACTGTGTGGGGCTCACCCCATGTGCATGAAAGAGCACGTGGGGGATTCACACACAGGGACCACACGGACCATTCAGCACTAAGATTCTATGATCTCTCCTTATCTTGCCTTGGCGTGCTTCAAGATCTAACTTCTGGTCCTTTGAAACGCATTATTTAATAAGCCATAACCAGTCTGTGCTGTACTTTGAAACAGCTGTTTGCTCCTCGCTGGGGGGTAAAACTTTATAGCTCAGCTACCAAAAAGTCACCCTGTCAGACAGGGGCAGAGGAAAGTGGGGGAGAAACCATCTCTGCATGGAGGGCTCTCTCGATTCCTTTTCCATTTGGTGGCAAGTTCTGACCAAGCTACTGGCCCATTCCATGCTGTTTTGTTTTACAGTGAGAAACATCCACTCAGAGCAATTTAATCCTAATCTGGACAGATTATTCTAATGGCATGGAAGCTTCTGGAAGAGCTCCAGACCAGACCCAGCCCCTCCTTTTCTGAGGGACAGGGAGGTGTCTGTGGCAACACCAACTGAACAATACAGGGAGTTCTTACCTCTGGGACAGAAGGAAGGAAAATTCACCATCACATCACACCTGTTGGGCTCAGAGCCCTTCCTGTGTTACCTAGAAAGCTCATCCTTTTTATGAACTTGAGAATTTAAATGAACGAGCAAAATCATCTTGGGTTGGGGTACAAACCATGGGTGATGCAAGGGCCAGATCAGGTTGGGAGGAGGGGCATGGCTGGGTCAGGATGGCCCCTTTCCCTTCACGGTGCACTCAGCCAGCACAGCCCCCTGGCTTTTTGGAGGTAAAACTTCACCATTCTCTTTTCCAACATTGGTCTTCTCTTTGACCTAATTCAGTGACGGTTTTGCCCAGACAGGCTTCCAAAAATTAGTGAAAAAAAAAAAATAATAAAATTTAAAGCCCAGATAGAAACTTCATCTTTTGAAATTCAGCACCAGATCCAAATTCACAACCTACATCCCTCAGATGATTTATGAGTGGACAGTGAGCCATAAGATTGTTATTCCCATAAGGGAAAGGTAGCATCATTTCAAGGGAAGTTAAATAAACAAATATGGGCTGCTCTGAAAGAGAAGGAGATGCCTCCTCACATGGTAGCTCCTCAGGGGATTTCTGCTCTCTTCTTGAACCCTGTGGGGTTTGGAATCTCAGAGCTAACGATGGAAAATATAATATACCAGGAATGCAGAGTTGACAGCAAATACAAAGTCCTTAGAAGATCTGGCATTTATGTCCACAGAGACAAGGGAAGACAGTTCTCAGACCACTTTCCTCATTAAGAACAGCCCTACAACATTATCTGAGGCACGAAAAATGGAAGTGGGAGAGAGGCAGCTTTTGCATGCAAAGTGTTAGAAGCCATACAGACAAAATGCAACAATACAGACTGAAACAGAAAACAGTTTATTAATGGGTGAAGTTGTTTAAGGAAAAGCAAAACAGGGGATAATGAATTAATCCACAAGACAACACTTGGTAGCAGACTTACAGTGGACCGATTTCTTTGGAGAGGATTATGAAAACTGGGTCATCATTGATGCTAAGAACTTCATAAAGCAAAGACTGAAGACTCTGACACTGTCATAAACTTAATTTACTCTTCTGCCTAGTTGTCTCATTTCTTTGTGTTGTAAATAATTTTCAGGAGAAATAATGGCATCAGAGTTAATGTTTGTTTTTCCTGCAATTGATATACACTCACCCTAAAAATGTCTCCGAATTTTCCAAGAGTAGATACATCAGTGAATACAGTCAAGGCCATCTTGTATGTGGATGATGGGTACAATTCAGACCTGCTATAGCAAGAGAGGCATCTTGGCTTGTGTAATCCAAATGCTCGAGATCAGGCTTCAGGTATAGCTGTATCCAGTACACCCACAATACCTTGGATCAGGTCTATCTCCACCCTTGCCTTCTTTGGATTAGCGTCATTTTCTTCTGTTTTCTACAGTGACTCCTCTCTGGCTTTCTTCATGTGTTGGTATCTCTTAGATACCTGCTCATGTTTGTGGAGTGGAACCATGACTGCTGGAGAGCTGGTGTCTATCTCCTGAGTCCAGATGAAAACCCTCTTCCCTGGACATGGATGTGGTTTGGATAAGAGGAGGCTGGCTCTGGGTGATATGTGGAGGGTGCATGCTGGGGGGCTTTCCTCCAGAGTGTGGGCATCTCTGATTCAGGTACTTTCCTGCTCTAACCCGCATTACCCTCCTGTGGCATTGCCCACCTCTCTCCCACTACTCATAGGCAAAGGGGCATGGATTCTTCATTTCCCCATCTCCCACTCACCCTATTGGACTTCCAGGCCCCTCGAGCCACCAAACAGCCCTCCCAATGATCCCACCCCATCTTGTCATTGTCATTCCCAGTAGAGCTCAGGCACCACTGTACCAACTCTCAGCACCAGGGGACAATTGTGATAGCTCACACCTCCTTAAAGCTCTCTCTGTGCCACAAACCCTCTTGGTTTACTTCCTGCCTCCCAGAAAGTCACAACTCCCTCCAACTCCTGAGCATGTGCTTCCTTCCGGACTCAGTCCTGGGCATTCTTTCCTTGTTCTCTGTCCACACCCTTGCCTGCTCCCCTCATCTATGTACAGAAGACACGATGCACACAGGCACTCCTGTGCTGATGAATGAATGAATGAATAAGCTGCCAGGTTGGACTGAGCACTCCAGGACTCTAAGTAACTCCTTCCAAGCCTAGGGGGCATTGACATCTATAGGACCCCTCAGAACACCCCATTAGGAGCTCCCCAGGACATGATTTTCCCCGCATGAACTGAACTGGCCCCAGACACGTCTCATTTAACAATGATGCTAGTGGTCCCCAAAATTCATTCCCTGTTCAGATAAGGAGCACCTGAGAACTTGATGCTAGTAGACAACTTCAATATATGATAAGTAAAACAAAGACATTGAATTCCCACAGGTGTATCACAGACGACAATGCTTTCTTTAAAAATAAACACACCAAAAAATGTGTTTGATTTTCTGCGGTTGTCTTAAAACAAAAGTAATGAGTAAATGGTGACAAATAAAATCCATTCAGAGCAAAGGCCTTTTGAATTCTGTATCACAGCAAAGCAATATAAACACACCAGAACCTTGGAAAGCCATTCTGACATGTAATGTTATGTTTCCTGACCGTCTAAGTTATCAATTTTGTAAGCAGCCATTGCCTAAATATAAAAAAAAAAGCAATTTAAACTCTGTTGCTACTTTTCTAGCTGCAGAGAAAGAGAGAAATATATACGGAAAGATCAAATGTTCTTTCATGACAAAAGAGGTCATTGATTTCCCCTTGTAAATACTACAGTAAAAACTATGTATTTATGTGTCTAGGAGTATGTATGTGTGCTCTTTTAGATAGTGTTGCCTTTTCCTTTTATATACTATACATGGAATTTGAAACTGAAAATATGTGAAAGAAAAATGAACAAACCCTCAAAAAAAAAAAAACCTTCAAAAAAAGAAAACTACCAGGATAATTTATCTTTACAATTTTTGTCCTGAACGTTTTGATCATATGTAGTGCTTTGAAACTTTAATATGGATGTATATTCAAAAAAGTCCACTTCCATAGAACTTCTCCATTTGATTTTTTGTATTAAACAGTAAAAGTCTCTGGGTGCCCGGCTGGCTGAGTCGGAGGAGCGTGCAACTCTTGATCTCAGGGCTGTGAGTTCAAGCTTCACATTGTGTGCAGAGTTTACTTAAAAAAAATAAAATCTTTTAAAAAGAATAATGAAAAGTCTCTGCAGAAGGGCAGTGTGCTCCGCGCTGTACAACACCTCCACCTAGTGGCCAAGCGGCTTCATTACATAGCAGCCCAAAATGAACTTCACCACCTTAAAGATAGAGGTTTTTTTAAAAAATCATTCACAACCTGCATTGTCTGGGTGGTTCGGTAGGTTAAGTGTCTCACTCTTGATCTCAGCTCACGTCCTGATCCCAGGGTTATGAGTTTGAGCTCTGTGGAGGCTACTTAAAAAAATGTTATAAATTGTAACAACCATTAAGCAATACATGTAATTCATAAGCAAAGACACAGAACCAGGATATTTACATGTGTAGCACACATAAAATACATTTTAGCATTTTGTGATGTGAGAATCTTTACATTCCTGAACAGGCTAAAATGTTCCTTTTCCTGAAGTTAAATTCTGACAGGTTTTTAAAAGAGTATTAACTAGGTTACACAGAAAAGGATGAAATAGCTCTTAACCTCTAACATATAACAAAGCAAAAAGGAAAAGAAATGTAAGCTGATTTATCTGTGCAAAGTAATTTCACCCAGTGATTTATGATCTTCTACCATTTGGGTATCTCACCTGCCATGAAGCATGGCGTATACTGTGTACATCTCTAGCCGTTCCAAATGTGACTTTGCTGAATACACAGTGAATTCCTGCCTGCTCAGGCTGTCCTGTTTCATATTCCTGCAGTGTGGATGTGTCCCGCCAATCTAAAGAGAGCCGAAGCAGCCACCGCCGCTATTCCTTCAAGTACAAGAAATAAAAACACATTTGGGTGACAATAAAAACAATAGCTAAAAGGAGATCTTAAAAAGCTAAAATATTATGTCGGAGACGATGTTATTAGACCTACAATCCTCACTGCCTCCTGTGTCTTCGAAGGCAGGGGCTGCCCGCATTCTTCATACGCCGTAGCATTTCAAAAAGCCTGTTTACAAGTACTACCTGCTCGACTGGAGACCAACCATCAGAGGCAGTTCACCAAGTTCCCCTCAAGTCCACGCTGGCTGCAAAAATGATTTCAGGTTTAGGAATCTCTGGGTCCAGCCACAGGCCAACCAGGCAAACACATTGTTTTGCTGGATAGTGCACAAATAGCAATCTTTTCTCTTTTTTAAAAGGTTTTATTTACTTATTTGATAGAGAGCTAGAGCAACAACCACCTGGGGGGAGAGAGGCAAAGGGAGGAGAAGCAGGTTCCCTTCTGAGCGGAGCACAATCCCAGGACCCCAAGAACATGATTCCAGCCAAAGGCAGATGCTTCACTGACTGAGCCACCCAGGTGCCCCAGAAACCAATCTTTTGAGCACCAGTAGAGCTGGAAAGAGAGCAAAGAGAGACTCTGTACCCAGACAACACAGGGAGGTCAAACACAAAATCCTCTCCAGCACAGAGACAGGGAAGCCAATGCGTCAGTAAAGCACAGGGGATGTCAGCGGTCACTTCTACAGAGAAAACAAAGCTGGGCTGGGGGCAACGCCGGTGAGTATGGCTTGAGCACTGGGAGTCAGAAGGGGCAGCAAAGGGTAATGAAAAGGTTGCAGCTAGAGCTTCTGTCAACATGTGGGCAACGAGCCTAAGCGGGGAAGGTAGGGGCGAGGTGGTTTTCTGGGGAAAAGATGTGCTGCAGAGTTCAGGACTGAGACAAACTCTTGGAGGGTTCTGGGAGCAGGAAGTTGGCCCGAGGCTGAGGGCTGAGTGGGGCCAGAAGGAGGGCTTCAATCGGGTCATGTCTGACCTCCTGGATCCCAGCGAGGACGCTGACTTCGGCCCCCAGTTTATGTAACTACACAAAACCAACAAGGCAGTTCACCCATTTCTCTTGTTCGCCACCCCCCCCCCCACCCCGTACCCCTGCCCCTGCCTCCAGGCCCACCCGCAGCCCAACCATTCCCTGCCCCAGAGCGGTTTTCAGCTGCGGCGGCGCTGGTGGTAAAGGCAAACTTAGAGCGTGCGGAAGTCCACTCAGACGGCATCCACGTCTGTCCCTGTCGCACTGCGGTCACTCGGGGTCATGGCGGCGGGCCCCGTGCACGCGGTCACGCACGCGGTCACGCACGCGCGCATTCCCTCTTCTGTACCACCGGCTGATACATCAGTATCTCCGTGTGTGTGCGTGTGTCACATTTCCTCCCACGAGCGCCCGCAGGGGCGCACCGAGCTGTCCCGTCCTGGCTGTCATGAGCAACGACGACAAAGGCGCCGTCCACATGGGGCGTAGCGCCGACCCCACGCGCCCGCTTCCTCACCTCATGCGGAGCCCCCAGCAGCATTCCCCCTGGTCCGGCTGCAAGCAGTGCGGCCCTGACTCGCGCTCCGACCGCATGTCCGCGATGGTGCACGGCGGCCGGTGTTCTCTTGCGCCTGCGGGCCACGTTGTCTCCTGGGGCATCTGCTCACATGTCCCGCCCGGTGTCCCGCGGGGGTTCCAGCGGCAGTCTTACGGTGGTGTCCGGCCAGGGGACAGGTCAGGCCCCAGAGCCGCCCTCCACGGCCCACGCCGGCTCTGCACTCCGCAGCACGCCACAGCGCCAGAGCCTCTAACAGCCGGCCTGCAGACAGCCGGTTAAGAATGAAGCGTCTTGGGGCGCCTGGGTGGCTCAGTGGGTTAAGCCGCTGCCTTCGGCTCAGGTCATGATCTCAGGGTCCTGGGATCGAGTCCCACATCGGGCTCCCTGCTCAGCAGGGAGTCTGCTTCTCTCTCTCTCTGCCTGTTTCTCTGTCTACTTGTGATCTCTGTCAAATAAATAAATAAAATCTTAAAAAAAAAAAAAAAGAATGAAGCGTCTTCTCCGCACCGACACCTGCACGTGCCCGCGGCTCGCCCCGCGAGCGGCTCGCCCCCTGCAGACAGCGCCCTCCGCCATGCTCCGAACCAGCGTCCGGCCCGGCTGCGCAGCACACAGACACGCCCCTGCCTCCCACACCTCCCTGGCCAGCAGTCGCCCGCCGCCCCGCGGCTCACGGCGGCCTCCCTGCACCCCCACAGCCCTGGCTTTGCAGCCTCAGCAGGAGAACATGCCCACTCCCACCGCGCCACGCCAGCCCGCCCAGCCAGCTCCTGCCTTCCCGCCCTCAGCGGGGGAGACAGCTTCCGGGGCGGGGCTGCGCCTGCGCACAGGGCGCCACGGGGGCTATCCCAGAGTGCTGTGCGCTGAGCTCCCGTGAAGCTCCGCGCAGCCTCGCTTGACGCGGCGGCGGAGGTGGCCGTGGGAGGCGCGGCATGTGTCCCCGCGGGTGCCCATGAGCAGCTGGCCTCGACCTGCCCCGCGTGGGACGCCGGCCCCCTCCCAAGCTGCCCTCTGGGAGCCTCTCCGCTGGCCGACAGGGCAGAGAGCCGGGATCATCTGACCGTGAGGGGCGGTAAGCTATGGGCTGGCGGTAGGAGCTGCAGGGGCGAGCTTCGGGGGCGGAGCACGTGCAGCCCGGCTGCTTGGCTGCAGGGACCGCGGGCCTGCATCCCCTTCGAGCGCGGACGTCCTGGGCTGGCGATGGACGGCGCTAGTGCCGGACCTCCTGGTGTCCGCCCCCGCGAGGGAGCCTGGTTCCTTCCCCGTATCAGGCGCTCCTGTCGTCCCACCTCCCTGGCGTCCCGGTAGCCCTGACTTGCGCCACCTGATGCTCCAGCGCCTTGAGGTCCAGCCCCCCTGAGCGCCCAGCCGCCGCCTCCCAGACACTGCCCTTGCAGGCTCCCAGGGGTCCAAGACTCAGCCCCTTGCTCACGCTCCCGACCTCACGGAGCCGCGGCCTCCCCCGGCTGGCAAGGCGGAAACCTGGGCTCATCTCCCCCATCCAGACGGCTTTAAGTCATTGGTCTCAAAGCCGGTGCGTTTCTTATCTCAACTGCGGCCCCTGCCCCATTGTTCTGCCGTCCAGCTCTGGGACCACCAGGAAGCCTTCACACACTGTGTTGTTAGTGACAGTCCTCAGTTAACGCGCCCAGCTCTTTCTGTCCCTCGGGGCGAGCTCCAGACCCTGCTGCAGCGCACGTGAGACCCTGGTCCGTCTGACTCCTGGCCCCTAGGATCCTGGGCTGGTCTCTCTCACAAACACAGAGTGCTTCGTTCCAGCCACACAGACACAGATTGTGGAACGAGCCGTGGTGCTTCACGCACCAGCATCAGTGTCTCTCACCCGCCACACTATTTACATCTTGAGCCAGATTCTTCTTCGTTATAGGGGACTGACCTGTGCTCTGCAGGGTGTTTGGCAGCCTGCGTGTTCTCTGCCCACTGATGCCACTACCGCACCCACCCCACCTAGTTTTCACAACAACCAAAAAAAACCCCACAAACCTTGGGATTTAGCAAATGTTCCCTGAAAAATAGTCTTCAGGTGAGAACAACTGGTATTCGTATTTGCAAATGCTGTTCGTTTTGCCTATGTATAATAGATACTTGATAGATAATCCCAATTTGAGAATATTCAGTGAAGGAATGAGAAGAATAAAAATAAGATAAATTCACTAAGTCATTTTGCAAACAACAGCTCTTATCTCTTCAAAAACAATGTCTTTTACCAGGCAGGCAGAACAAATCATTAAAAATCATTAAAAATGAAGACTGCTAAAAATGATAAATATGTTGGTAAATATAAATTGTTTTACTTTTTTTAAATAAGTTCTTGATAGTTTACTGTTTAAGCAGAAATAATACCCACGTATGATAGTATAATAAAAATAGAACACCAGTACCATGCTGTCTTGGTGCTCACAACTTTGTAGTAAAGCTTGAAATCAGGCCCCCAGTTTTGTTTTTCCTTTTCAACATTTCCTTAGCAATTCGGGGTCTCTTCTGGTTCCATACAAATTTTAGGATTGTTTGCTCCAGCTCTTTAAAAAATGCCAGTGGAATTTTGATCCAGATGACATTGAAAGTATAGATGGCTCTGGGAAGTACAGACATTTTAATAATGTTTATTCTTCCGATCCTTGAGCATGGAATGGTCTTCCCTCTTCTTGTGTCTTCTTTGATTTCTCTCATGAGTTTTCTGTAGTTCCTCGAGTACAGATCCTTTACCTCTTTGGTTAGGTTGATTCCCAGGTATCTTATGGTTCTTGGTGCTATAGTAAATGGGACCAATTCTCTAATTTCCCTTTCTGTATTTTCATTGTTAATGTATAAGAAAGCAACTAATTTCTGTACATTGACTTTGTATCCTGCCACATTACTGAATTGCTGAATGAGTTCTAGTAGTTTGGGGGTGGAGTCTTTTAGGTTTTCCATATAAAGTATCATGTCATCTGTGAAGAGAGAAAGTTTGACTACTTCTTTGCCACTTTAAATACTTTTTACTTCCTTTTCTTTTACTCTCTCACCTCGCTCACTACTCTCTCATCTTGCACACTACTCTCTCATTTCTCGCACACTACTCTCTCATCTCGCACATACTCTCTCATCCCTCACACACTACTCTCTCATGCCTCACACATTATTCTCTCATGTCTTGCTCACTACTCTCTCATGTCTGGCACACTACTCTCTCATGTCTCACTGCTCTTTCATGTCTTGCTCACTACTCTCTCATCTCTCGCACACTACTCTCTCATGTCTCACACACTACTCTCTCGTGTCTTGCTCACTACTCTCATCTCTCACTCACTACTCTTTCACTCCACTTATTCATCTCATGACTATTTCACATTGGCTCTGGAGTCAGGGTCTCTGGCTTGTTTCTCTGTCTGTCCTTTGTACCTACTTCATTAAAAGTAGGATTTTTTTTAATACCTTGAAAGAGCATAAAAATAAAATGTAAAAATCCTTTTTGTGTTAAGCAGGAAAAGTGAACAATGGAAAAATTAAATTCTTACAGAAAAGTTTCTGCAGCAGCACAGTCATTGAAAGGAGATGTCATTGAGCTGAGTCACGGGGAGGCAGAGGGCAGGGAAGCTCAGGGAATCTCTAGCAGAGTCTCCTGGAGATTCTTCCTAGCCCCTTGCAACTCGGGCAGCTGAGCGTCAGAGGATGTTATACCAAGAGTTGGTCTCAGATGGAGTGACCATCAACTCTACACTTTCTACAACTTGCAGATACCGTAAATATACAGAATGCGCAAGTGTGGTACGTACTTATGCATTCTGTATACATACAGTATCTCTGCAAGTTGCAGAAATTGTGCCCACCTGCAGTTAGAACAATTTTCCTCCTTTGATGCAGAGCACGTTTTGTAGATTTGTATACACAAAGGCAGCAATGAAATAAATAATAGTATTTTGCAGAAAAGGACAACAAGTTTCGGTATTTAAAAAAGTGTTAATGTAGCTGGTCTTAAAACTCTGAGAAGATGAGAGTTTCTGATTAGCAATCCTCAAACTTTCCAGCCAGTACTGTTGGGGCATCAGTTGAGAAGCTGGAGGTCCTCTAAATACGTTCAGATTTCTCAAGCTGAGAGGAATGCTAGTGTGTTCCAGGGGTCTGCTAGCTTGTTCTGTAAAGGGGCAGATAACAAATGTTTTCAGTGTTGTAGGCCATACAGTCTCTGTTGTAGCTCCTCCCTTGTGTGAAAGCAGCCACAGGCATTGTGTAAGTGAACAAGTGTGGCTGTGTTCTAATAAAACTTTATTTACAAAAACATGCACCAGCTGCATTTGGCTTTGGGCTACAGGTTGTTTGATCCCTGGTTTAGTCCATTTTTTATCTGTCTAAGCTGTGAGGTAGGGATCCGTGCTCATGAATTTTTCCAGATGGCTGCCGAGTTGCTACAGTATCATTTACTGAGCAGTGTTACGCAGGGAACAGGATTAACGGATGTAAAACAGACAGCTGCTTGGCAATCTGAAGGAGACCAGTGTTTTTCACGTTTCTGTCATGAGGTCTTATGGGTGACTTGTCTTCATAATGGGTCGTCTTACTTAGGTGAAAGGTAATCTTTCCCCTTATTGTTTGTTCATCTCCGGATTAAGTTTTAAACTTCCACTTCTGCCTTATTTCAGAACTTGTGTCAGAGATAATCAATCTGGGATATCCTTTACTTTTGAGAATTTGGAGGGCTTTTTAAAAGCACTTATCCCACGTGACCTTAAAAAGATGAACGTGTTAAGCCCTCTTTTCTAAACCTCTAACCTTATATTCTCAAGTTATGAAGTACATTCAGATAGAGAGGGAAATAATACAAGAGGCATAAAAATTAGAAATGAAGATAAATAATCATTGTATATTCTTGGAGAACCATAGAAAATCTGAGAAATAATTTTAAAAAATAAAATAACTCAGCAATATATCTCCTTATGGAAATAATTTCCAAAATTAATTAATTTCTCTTTGTAGCTCTAAGTAATTAGTTAAATGATAAAGGAACCATGAACTTCATTTATAATAGAATCACAAACAATAAAATTTACAAGAAATGCTCCAAAAAAATACTTAAAATACCATTAAGGGGCATCAAAGAAAAATGGGATTAATTCTTGTCCTTGGGTATCAGGATTTGATAGTGTAATGATGTATGACGTATGCTCATCCTTAACTAAACCTGAAAAAAAATAATAAATGAAGGCTTTCTCTCTCTCTCTCTCTCTCTCTCTCTTACTTCCTTCATTCCTTTCTTTCTTTTGATTGTATTTATTTGACAGAGAGAGAGACAGTGAGAGAATGAACACAAGCAGGGGGAGTGGGAGAAGGAGAAGCAGGCTTCCTGCTGAGCAGGGACCCTGATGCAGGCATCAGTCCCAGGACCCTGGGATCATAACCTGAGCTGAAGGCAGACACTTAACAACTGAGCCACCCAGATGCCCCTAAAATGAGGTCTTTCTAACTTTCATTTTAAAATATTTGCATGCAGAAGTAGCCACAGCAATTGGTAAAAAGAATATTATTAAAGGGAATTATTCCTATTAAGTTAGTAAAATGCCTTACAAAGCTTAAACGTAGCTGTTTGAAACTACTTAATATTAATATTGTTTATATTAGCATATTAATGCAAGATTAGTGAAGAAACAATAGGGTTCGTTAATAAATATATTACAGAATTAGAAAAAAACAAATGTGGCATTTCAAATTAGTGACAAAAAAATGGACTATTCGATAAATGATACTGGGACAACCTCGAAAAAAATAAAGTTGGATCCCTATTTTATACCTTAAATAGACACAATTTAAAATAAGTCAGCCACACAGAAAGGGCTAGATACAATTAGAAAATGTTTTGTGTGGCTTATTGGAAAGAGCATGCTAAGGAAAATGGGAAACCCAGATGCTACAAAAAATAAAAAAGATTGATAAATCATATTAATTTAAAAATGATGTGTGGGGAAAAATTGCTGTGAGAAGACACCAAACATAAATTGGGGAAATTTTAAATATATATGACAAAGAGCAAGTTTTCTTCATTTATAAAGCATTCTTGTAAATAAATGGGTAAAATTTTAAAAATCATTTAAAAAATGGGTAAAGAAAGGGATGCCTGGGTGGCTCAGTTGGTTAAGCATCTTCCTTCAGCTCAGGTCATGACTCGAGGGTCCTGGGATCAAGTCCCACACTGGGTTCCTTACTCAGCAGGAGCCTGCTTCTCCCTTTGCCTGCTCTGCCTGCTCTGCCTGTTGCTTTCTGTGTTCAGCTCTAACATATATATAAATAATATGTTATTTATGTTTATATACATATTTATATAAATAATCTTGAAAAAAATTGGGTAAAGATAGAAATAGGCTGTAAACAAAATGAAAGAGTTTTATAAATGCATGAAAAGTTGTTCACTCTCACAAACCCTTGGGGGACAATTTCCATTAAATTAAGTAAAGGGGGTCCCAAACACCTGCTGTGTAGCTCTGACGATGACAGTCCAGAAGGAGCAGCGCCTTAAGTCCCTTCAGTACACAGTCTACACTGAGTAGAAGCTCCACTCCTGGGAATGAATCCCACAGGGACACGTGAGCTGCACAGAATACTCCTGTGAGGACAGTGCTCACTTCCTCACAGTCATGGTCTGGTTCTCTGCTGCTGGTGAGCACAGAGATAAAGCATGCTACAGTGTAGTATTGCATAGAATGCCTTCCTTTGAAAAGAGGGAGGTTAATCTATTTATTGATAATGAGCTTTAGGAAACAGTATTTTAAATCGAGGAAAAGTGATACGCACACTGTGCCCCCATCTGAAGTCCCCCAATGAATGTGCACATACGCATGCATGTGCGCACATGCAGTAATTCTGTAAAGACACACAACAAATTAGTAATTGCATTTCTCACTCTGCAGAAGGGGCTGGGGGCTAAAAATACACAAAAATTGTTATTTTTAAACTACGTGTATTTATTGCTGTTCGATTGAATACTGGGTTTGAAAGGATTTAAAAAACAAAGAAAATACAAAACAGTTCATTTATATTGTAGTAAAAAGCAACTAACATTCAATTTATTATTTTAATGGGTTTTAGGTGTTTAGTTAAGTATAATTACTGAAGATAATTATATTAATAAGTTAAATATATTCATGTTGTTGAGCAACACATCTCTAGAAGTTTCTCATGTTGTAAAATTGAAGGAGGTCTGAACGCACTGAACATGAAGTTCCCCTTCCTCCTCTCCCCAGCCCTCAGAAACCACATTTTATTAACTGTGTCTAGGACTTTGACTGCTTCAGGTGCTTCGTGTAAGTGGAATTCTATAGCATGAGTCCAGCTGTGGCTGGCTTACTTCACTCAGCATAAGGTCTTTGAGGTTCATCCATGGGATGTAACATGGGACAGGACCTTTTTCCTTGAAATGGCTGCATAATTTTCCATTGTCTTGATACACCACCTTTTCTTTATCTGTTGCGATGATCTGAATGTTTGTGTCCCACCTGAAGTCACTGCTCTAACCCAAACCCACAATGGTGATGACGGTATTAGCAGGTGGAACCTTTGGGATGTGCTTAGGTCATAGGAGTGGAATCCTCTAGAAAAGGACGGTGCCTTATCAAAAAGGTTCAGACACATGCCTACCCCCTTCTGCCCTGTGAGGACATAGTGAATGTGCGTGGCCCATGGAAGGGTCCTCACAGGTCATGTTGGCACACCAGCCCCATACTTGCAGCCTCCAGAACTGTGAGCAGTAATTTTCTGTCATTTAGAAGGCACCCAGTCTATGGTGTTTTGTTCTGCCAGCCTAAATGGACTGAAATATTCCTTCATCCAGCAATGGCCCCTTGAGTAGCTTCTACCTCTTGGCTAATGTGAATAATACTGCATTGAACATGGGTGTGCACCTGTCTCTTGGAGATCCTGCTTTGAAGTTTTTTGGACATATCCCTGGAAGTGTAATTGCTGCATATGGTGATTCTATTTTTAGTTTTTGAGGAAGCTCCAAACTCTTATCCTCAAGGGCTGCACCATTTTGCATTCCCACCAACAGCACACAGGGGTTCTAATTTCTCATCTACACCGTGTGTTTCTGTGGTTCTCTTGCCCTGGAGCTTTGTAAGAACAGTCAATCCCCGTGGACCCTGAGCGGTCCCACATGTCCTTGCTGGGTATTCCAGGAGCGCAAGACCCTGGTTGTGGTTAATGGAGGCCATTCTTAGGGTGTATCAGAATAGCAACCCTGAAAGCTGAGGGGCTGCCTCCCCCAGACCCAGTCCAGGTTTGCTTCTGCTCACTCTACGTGGATCCCCCCCCAAGCTCTGTACTCTTGTCCTCTAAAGCAGTAGGACCCTTTGCATCTCTGTGGTTCTCAAGAAGGCATGATGAGCTGACCCCATATTCATGAAGCCACATCTTCTCTGTTGGGTGAACAGCTTCCAAAATGGTGTCATTCCTGGCTATTTTCCTGGATGACCATGACTTCCATGATGCCAGTCTCTCCCTGATGGCATTTGGAAACTTTCAGTTACTGACTTCTCTCTTTAAAGGTACTCTGTGTTGGCCTTTCTCCCCATATTACACCCTTGACATAAATTGTGCTGATTCTAAGATCTACAGGCTAATGGCTACAAGGCACATCATTCATGCTGCTTTTATTACACATAAAAAAAATAAAAATATGCTCGCTATTTATTTGAGAATGTCAGCTGAAATGAGGATTTAGGCTTGAGTGTCCTTCATGTAAATAGAATCTCAAGTCAACTCCACTGTGACTATATTCCTAATATAGGCTTTTTGATGATATAGATAATAATAAATACTATTCCAACTTAAGGAAAAATTCTTTAGGTGACTTTAATCTTGCATGTGAAAGGGCAAGCTACCTCTGGAATTATGGTACAGAGGCCTGAGTGTATGGAGATGAGCATGTCTGTCTGTCCCATTCCTGTCCACCAGCTGAGCTCCACACCCAAGACACCAGATCTCCTGCCAATCATAGTGTCTGTGATGCTTTGCTGTGCTCAGAACTCTTTTTACTTTCTTATTGGCATAATCTTTTTCCTCATGCCTTTGAGGAGAAATCAGTTAAAACTATCAAAAGAGCCCAGTTTTGAAAAAGAGTCCAAGGTCAGACCCCTTTTCCAGGAGGAGCAGTGAGCAAGAAAGGAGAAGGGCAGGCAGCAGATGTCCCTGAACATTGTTGCCTCGAGTCACATCTGTGACCAAGAGAGAGAAGTTTAAAATCCTCCCCATTTGATGTGCATTAGGCAAAGGCACTTTATTTGGATTTGAACTTGTCTTCTATTGTGTATTATTTAATGGTCTTAATCATTCAAACCTAAGTGGCTTATCTTCCTTTCAGAGCTTTGATCACTGTACGATTCAATAGCCTTCTTTTTTAAAAGAAGAGAAAATTTTCAGGACCACAGAAAGAGACCCCCAGGGAGCTGGGCGCATTCTGCAGCAAGAGCTTTATTATGGGAACTTCCCACTGAGGGAAGATTCAGACCCAGCACTAGCTCCTATTTCCTGGGAGGAAACTTGAGGGTTAGCAGAAAAGCGTTTCAAAATGGAAGGCGAAGTTACTGTAGTAGTGCTTTTTTCTGTATGCCCCCAAATAATAAGTGAAATGCTCAATGCATTCATCACCTTGTCAAAGATTTTCTACCCTTAAATTAAATAAATCTGTTAATCAATTATTAAGGAGGCACACAGTGATCTCCTGGCTCTCTTGGAAAACCTGCCTCTCAGACACTCCTGGGCACCTTGAGGTGGGAAGGAATTAAGTCTATCCCTGTAAGATATTCCTAGGTACTGTTACTAAGTACCTCGGGCTCAACACAACAGAAATGTATTCTTGCATGACTCTGGAGGCTAGAAGTACAAACTCAATCTGTTGTCAGGCTCATGCTCCACCCAGAGGGTCTAGGGGAGAACCTTCCATGTCCTTCTAATAGTTTGATGCTGTTGGTGATTCTTGGGGCCCCTGGCTTGTAGATGGATCACTGCGATGTCTGCGTCTGTCATCACAAGGTGTCTTCCCTGTGTCTTCGCGTTTTCTCCCCTGTGCTCTCATCTATCTTCTTATAAACCACCTAGTCATCCTGGATTAGGGCCCATCCTGGTAACCTTGACTATTGCAAAGACCAGATAACAAACAAGGTCACATTCACAGGTCCCAGAGCTGGAAATCCAACACATCCCAACGTGACAATGGCCAGGAAGGACAAAGGCGGCTGTAGTCAAATGATAGTTATTGGACAGGAGGAGAGAGACTTTCTCATTTTGTCTGCTGTGACCATTTTTAATAAGGGAGGAAGAGCAATAATCTGGAATTGATAGGAAGTTGAAGAAGAATGCTTTTGAAGAACAGGGAAGATGAGCAAACAGCACCACAAGTGCAATGTGCAGTGGGACCCAGAGAGGGAAGCAGGTGTGTGAGCTGAGCTGATGCCTGGGGGCTGGTGTCCAACATTTAGTGAGCCTTTACTATGAGCCAGGTGTGGTTTCAAGCATTCCAGGTGCTTTGTGTCATTTCATCTTGTTCAGCAGGTGTCTTCATGTTGCAGAACGAGAAACTGAAGCTTCAAGTTACACAATGGTCAGTTTCAGGGCTACCCTGGAATAGTGTTAGATATGATCAACATAGTCCTTTATTTTCCTTTTCATCCTTGTTCTTGTTAACTGCTTTGAGATCACTTCCCAGCACATGCAGAAGAAAGCCTGACAGAACAGGGGGAGGAGGCACGAGAGGATGGCCATGCCCTTGGTGAGTTGAGGCAGATCTGGGTCCCCCAAGTCTTGGGTTTTGCAGGTGAAGGTGCACCTAAGGACCGTGGTCAGGAGATGTCTGGGCACTTGCTGCCCTCAGGATCCTCCGTGGCATTCCAGAATGATGTGGTATGGCTGCTGTCCCAGCCCCACCTGGGCTCAATTCCTAGAGCTCTGGCATCTTGTTCAGAGTTCCCCCACAGTGCCTCTGCTGATGATTTCCGTCCGGTGGGAGTGAGATGCAGAGCAGGCACGGTGGTTTCCTCCAGGTTTGTGTGCCAGCAAAGAGAGCTGCTCAGCATTGGGAGAATGCATCGCCTGCCTCATCCCGGGCTGGGGACTTGCTCAGCATCTCAGGGCACCTTGGTTCAGGTAAATACAAGGCAGTGAAGACAGCCATCCTAGACTTGCCTCTGGTTTACTGTGGCCCTTGTCTGGACACAGTGTCTCTGAGTTCAGTTCTCTCTGCTTTTCTGGCTTTCATATCCCTTCTCTCTGAAGCCACTGTCATAGGAGATCCTCCTCTCCAGCCCTTATATCTCTTGTTCTCTGGATCACTGCAGTCCTGGAGCCTGATCCTGAGGAACCACTGTGGGCCAAGAATGAATCAGAACAATCGAGAGATTAGGATAGGGGACGGCAGGGGAGAGGCAGCTGGAAGTTCCCGGCTCCATTACCGTGTGCAGAGCCTCAGATGCCTGCCACTTGACTGCCAGTCTCCCCGCAGCTCCCCGGGCAGGGGACTGGACAGCATCCCAGAGCCAAGGCTCTCCAGCAATTCCGTGTCATTTTCAACTCTGATTTTAAGTTTCTCCTTCACACTTTGCAGCTGAATGTGCTTCAGTTTTGCTTTCTGCTTCTTACTCCTGATTTTAGCATTGTGACTTCCAAGTTATACTTTTGGTTTTTTTAGGCATTTTATGTTGTTTGCCGAAGGTGGATTTTGTTACCTCAGTCCTGCTTAGCCTATTGGGCAGCCTCTGGAAATGATCCCGCTCCTCCTTTGCAGTCCCCAAGAAGCCCAGTGGGGACAGGCTCACAGACAACCTTCTGGAAGAGGCTGCTACCTGTTCTTTGGGGAGGGGGCAGTTTCAGTCAGATCTGGCTGCTCAGCTGTATGCTCTGCCCCTGTGTAAATCATAAGGGGGTGGGAGGGGGAGCCTCTGCTTTTATCCCGATGGAGTCATGGATTGTAACTTCCTGTGTTTCACTACTCTATGTGGATTAATGAGTCAGAGTTCATTACCCTGAAGATAAAAGGTATTGGTGGCGACTACATCTAGGTTAAGAGACTGGGCATTCTGAGTGCCTGGGGGGCTCAGGTTGTGAAGCGTCTGCCTTCAGCTCAGGTCTTGATCCTAGGGTCCTGAGATCGAGCCCCATCTTGGGCTCCCTGCTCAGTGGCGCAGCTGCTTCTCACTCTCTCCTGTCCCGGCTCATGTGCTCTCTCTCAGTGTATGCACATGCATTCTCTCTCTCTCAAATGAATAAAATCTTTAAAAAAAAAAAAAAAAAAAAAAGGAAACACCAGAGTGGGCATTTTGAGACCCTCAGTCTGTGAAGTTGGTGGTGGGTATATTCCCACTGTGTGAGGACAGGTGAGAAATTGTGCCAAGCATTCTGCCACTCTGTGACTCCAAATGAGGCATGAAGGCAGGTGGGTCCCATGTCACTGCCATGATGTTCGGCCTGGGCATGGTAGCTGATGCACAGGGTGAACAGGAGATCTTCACTGGGCGCGGGGGTGGGTGGGGATCCCCATCACCACAGGGAGTGTATGTATAGGAACTGGGTTTCTCACTGGATCACAAATCAGGCTGGGTCTCATTCACGTTAATGAAAGTGCACTTTTTGTTTAAATATTTCTTATTGTGGTAAAACAGACATAACAAAGAAGTTAATTTTGTAACTATTTTTCAGTAGATGGGTCAATGTCATTAGCATTTTCACATTGTGGTCTTTCCAGTAGATACTAATTCCCCATCCCTGCCTTTCTCCAGACCACCAGAACGGCAACCACCATTCCACTTTCTGTCTCCATGAATTTGACTCATCTGGGTATCTCATCTAAGTGGCATCATACCATTTTTGTCCTTCTGTGACGGGTGGATCTCACGTAGCATAATGTCCTCCAGGTCCATCCGTGCTGGGGCATGTGTCAAATTCTGAAGAATGTTCTATGGCATGTATATGCCAGTTCTCATCTCCTGAGGGATCCGTGGACTTTTCCACCTTTTGGCTGTAGTGAATAAAGTGAATTTGGTTGAACAAATATCTCTTTGAGACCTTGCTTTCAGTTCTTTTGGGTGTATACCAACAAGTGCAACTCCTGGATTCTGTGGTAATTCTATTTTTAAGTTTTTGAGGAGCTGTCTGCTTTGCTGCATCATATTCCCACCAGCGCACCATGGCTCCAACTCATCCTCATTAGCACATCTTATTTCCCATTAAAAAAATAGCCAAAGGGTGTGAAGTGGTGTCTCACTGTAGTTTTGATTTGCATTTCCCTAATGACTTCTGATGTTGAGCATCTTTTCCTGTGCTCATTGGGCATTTGTGTATTTTCTTTGGATAAATGTCTATTGGAGTACTTTGTGCATTTTAAAATCAAGGTGTTTGCTTTTTGTTGTTGTTGGGATGTACAAAGTTCTTTATGTATTCCGGAGATGAACCCCTAATCAGATAGACGATTTGCAGATATTTTCTGTCATTCATGGGTTGCTATTTCACTGTGCTGATGGCATTCTTTGATGCACAAAAGTTTTAAATTTTGATGTATTTGAATTTATCTATTTTACCTTATGCTGTCTGTGCTTTTAGTGTCCTATCCAAGAAACCATCACCAAATTTAACGTGATAAAGCTTTTGTCCTGTTTTTCTTCCCTAAGAGTTTTTATAGCCCTAGGTCTTATGCCAAGGACTTTGATTCATTTTGAGATAATTTTTGTATACAGTATAAGGTGAAGGTCCATTTTTATTCCTTTGCATACTATTATCCAATTTTCTGAGCCTCGGTTGTTGGACAACTGTCCTTTCCCTGTTGAGTAATCCTGGCACCCATGTTGAAAATTATTTGTAGATCACTTTGCAGAGCATTAACATCTTAAAAATATCAAGTTTTCTAAAATGTGAACATGGTATAGCCTTCCAGTTATAAGTGTATTCTTTCATTTCTTTCAGCAGCATTTCATAGTTTCCAGTATACAGCTCTACTACCTCTTGGCTAAGATTATTTCAATGTATTTTATTCTTTATGATGCTGTTATAAATGAAGTTGTTTTCTTAGTTTCCTTTTTAAATTATTCATTGCTAGGGTATTGAATTGCAGCAGATTTTTGTATGTTGATTTTGATCAACTATCATTCATTAGTTCTAAAGTGTTGTTGTTTTCCTGGAATCTTTAGGGTTTTCTACATATAAGATCATGCCATCTGCAAACACAGATAATTTTACTTATTTCTTTCCAGTTTGGATTCCCTTTCATGCCTAATGGTTCTGGCTTTTACTTCCAGCATTATGTTTAGTAGAAGTGACAAAATCTGGCATCCCAGAATTGTTCCTGATCTTAGAGGAAAAGCGTGTAACCTTTCCCTGTGGGATGTGATGCTCATTGTGGGTTTCTCATATATGGCTCTTATTATGTCGACATAGTTTTTTCTATTCCTAGTCTGTTGAGTGCTTTTATCATGAAAACATGCTGAATGTTGTCAAGTGCTTTTTCTGCATCAGTCGAGATGATCATGTGACTTACCCTTCCTTTCATAATCTGACCTATGACACTGATTGTTTCTTGTATATTGAATCATTCTTGCATTCCAGGAATTAATCCCACTTGGTAATGGTGAATAATCCTTTTCATATGCTAACAAATTCAGTTTGCTAGTATTTTGTTGACGATTCTTGCACTGGTCTTAATCAGGGATGTTGGTCTGTAGTTGTCTTTCTTATAATATCTCTGGATTATGGAGTAATGCTGGCCTCATTGAATGAGTCAGGGAGTTCTCTCTCCTCTTCATATTTCTGGAAATGTTTAAGAAGATTGGTGTTGGTTCTTCTTTAAATATTTGGTAGAAATCACCAGTGAGGCCATCAAGTCTGATGTTTTTCTCTGTAAGGAGACCTGATGACTGATTCTGTAGCCTTACTTGTTATGGATCTGTTCATATTTTCTATTTCTTTTTGGGTTAGTTTTGGTGAAGTTTCATATTTCTAGGAATTAATCCATTTCATCTCAGTTATTCAATTTGTTACTATACAGTGTACACAGTATTCTCTTATAACCCTTCCCTATCTATAAAATCTGTCATAATGACCAACTTTCATTGTTGCCTTTAACTGTTTGAGTATTCTCTCTTTTTTTAATTAGTCAGTGTTGCTAATGGCTTGTCAATTTTTGATGTTTGAAGACTCAACTCTTGGTTTTGTGGATTTTCTCTGTTTCTATTCTCTATTTTGCTTATCTTGTTTTGTTTATTTTATTTTTATTCTTTATTTTGCTAAACTTTATTATTTTTTTCTTTCTGCTATCTTTTGATTTCATTTGTTCTTGTTTTTCTAGTTTCTTGTGGTATAAAGTTAGGTTGCTGACTTTGGGATATTGCTTCTTTTTCAATGTAGGCATTGATAGTTATAAATTTCCCTATTAGCACTTCTTTTGCTACATCCCATAAGTTTTGCTAGGTTGTGGTTTAATTCCCATATGTCTCAACAAATTTTAATATTTCCTTTGTGATTTATTCCTTGACTCATTTGTTGTTTAAGGTAATGTTGTTCAATTTCTACATATTTGTAGATTTTCCAGTTTTCCTTCTGAAACCTTCCCAGTTTCATTTCATTTTGATCAGAAAAGACATTTTTCCTGATCCCCATCTTTCTAAATTTTTTAAGACTTGTTTTATGGCTAACATCTGGTCTGTACTGGAGAATGTTCCATGTATTTTTGAGAAAGATGTGTATTCTACTGTTGTTGGATGGAGTATTTTGTAAATCTGTTGTGACCAGTTGGCTTATAGTCTTGTTCAGGTCCCCTAATTTTTACTGATCTTCTCTCTGATTATTCTGTTTGTTATTGAAAATGTGGTATTGAAGTCTCCTTCTTTAATTCTAGATCAATCTATTTCTCCCTTCAGTTCTGTCAGTTTGATATGTAGGTGCTTTGATGGTGGTTGTACATTTATTTATAATTCTTATATCCTCTTGGTGAATTGAGCTCTTATCATTTTATAATGTTCTTCAATGCTTGAAACACTTCTTGCCATAGTCTGTTTTTTCTGATATTAGTGTACCCAACCCTGGTCTTTTGGTTACTAATTGCATAGAATATCTTTTTTTATCCTTTTTACTTCCAAATCTATGTTTGTGTCTTTACATCTAAAATGAGTATGTCATAGATAGAATAAAGTTGGATCCTGGGTTGTTTTGTTTTGTTGTTTTAGTTTTTTGGTATCATTCCGCCAATACAGGTCTTTTGATTGGGGAACTTAATTCACTTACATTTAAAGTGGTTACTGGCAGGGTGACCTACCATTGGCATTTTGTTATTTGTTGTCTTTATGTTTTAAATGTTTTGTTCCTCCTGTATTGTCTTCTTTTGTATTTAATTTTTTTACTCATTTTGATTTAATTTTCATTTCCTTTTCTGTAAATTCTATAAATATTTTCTTGGTGATTTCTGTGGGGATTGCATGTAATATCTTAAAGTTATAATAACCTGTTTTTACCTGATATTTAATTTTATTGCATACAAAAACCCTTCTTTTAGCTCTTCTACCCACACCTTATGTATGTATGTATTTATGTATTTATTTATTCACCCACGGTTTACATTATTAATGTCACAAATTACATTTTTATATATTTTGTACTTAGTAACATAGATTTATAAGTATATATATATATACTTAAATATATATTTATGGCTATTTGTTGTTAATCTTGTAGGAGAATAAAAAGTGGAGTTATGTATGTCAGTAATTTCTCAATTAAAGTGGAAAGGAGTAACAATTAAAAATTACAATAATACTTTGCTAGTTTTTTTATATTTGTCCATGTACTTGTCTCTCCTGGAGAATCTCATATTTTTATATGGCTTTGAGTTGCCATCTAGCATCTTCAATTCCGACTTGATAGACTCCCTTTAGCATTTCCTGAATGGCAGGTCTAGTGGTAATGGACATTCTCAGTTTCTGTTGTTGATCTGGGAATGTCTTTCTTTCTCCCTCATTTTTGCAGGACATTTGCCTAATGTTGAATTCTCCCTGACCTGCCTTTTTGCCAGAGGAACCCACTGATATGTTTACAGAGGCTGCCGTGTATGTGATGAGTCACTCTTCTTTTGGTGTGGGTCTGTTGTTTTTATCCTAGTTGGCATTTGTTAAGCTTATATTGCTATATCCATGACTTTCCTCAGACTTGTGAAATGCATGGCCATTATTTCTTGCAGTAACTTCTCTGCCTTTTTCTCTGTCATTTCTCCCCTGCATGTCCCATAATGTCTATATTGGTCAGCTTGATATTCTCCCATCATAGTCTCTCAGGCTCTGTTCACTATTCTTCCTTTTTTTCTCATTTTACTGTTCAGTCTCAATAGTTCCAAGGACCTGTATTCAAGTTCACTGAGCCTTTCTTTCTGTTTGCTTCTGCTATTGAACCCCTCAAATGATTATTTTTTCAATTCAGTTTTGTATTTTTCATCTCCAAAATTTCCATTTGATTGTTTCTTTAAAAAAAAAAAAGATTTTGTTTATTTTTTTGAGAGACTGAGATCACAAGTAGGCAGAGAGACAGGCAGAGAGAGGGGGGCAAGCAGGCTCCCTGCTGAGCAGAGAGCCAGATGCGGGCTTGATCCCAGGACCCTGGGATCATGACCTGAGCTGACGGCAGAGGCGTTAACCCATTGAGCCACCCAGGCGCCCCTCCATTTGATTGTTTCTGATAATTCCAAATTCTTTGTAGATATTCTCATTTTGTTCATATTTCTTGATTTCCTTTATTTCTTTTGTCCATGTTTTCCTTTAGCCTTTAGAGCATATTTAAGGCAACTGTTTTAAAGCCTTTCCTAGTAAGTCCAAGCCAGTGTTTCTTTAGGGATGGTTTCTGGAGATGTATTTTGCTCCTTTGTATGAGCCACATTTTACTTCTTCTTCGTATGGCTTGGGATCTATTATTGAAAACTGGATATTTTTAAAAACAGCCCCCTTTCCCAGGCTTTGCATGCTGGCTTCATGCAGGGGAGACCGCTAATCAGCCTGGCATGCACTTTTCTCATGCCTGTATTGTCCCTACATCTGTGCACGTGCTCTCTTCCCAGGTCTCCCATTGGTGTGGCTACTTTTAATGTCTTCCTCTCTGTAAGGCTCACACCCTTGTTCATTTTAGGGATGTTAGCTGTTCTATTATATTCCTCAATCAGTAATCACTTGCCCCAGATGTCTGTGTCTGTATTTACCTTTAGGATGGTTTTCACAAGTCGTACCTGCTGCTTCCAGTGATTTCCCCCCTTCTGAGCTGTGAGCCACTTTTGGTTCTCTGAACTCTGTCTTGGGTGTCCCAAGACCAGTCCCTCAGGTATCCCCTAGACAGGTTAGAAATCAAAGGGTCGCAGATTAGTCCCCTCTGCTCTCTCTGGTTTGCAGAGGGGACTAGCTTGTGGTGACTACTCTGCTTAAGCTGTTCTGCCCAGCACGGTCACTGGATTTCTTCCCCTGCCACATGTGGCTCATTCTTGACCGGGCACTCACTTGGTTGCTGTCGCTCTTTCACTGTTCCCACAGTTCCCATATGTTATTTTAGTCTGTCTCTACTTGTGTATTTGGTGTTTCTGTGGAGGGAACAGGCCTGGAGTTTTCTTGTGTGTCATCTTGCTGACATCACTCTCCTGGATTTTTAAGTAAGTTTTTAAAATATTCAGTCTATTTCAAAATGTGCTGGTGCATAAATGTTCGTGTTCTGTTATTTTCATCTCCCAGTTTCCATATTTTTAAAATGACAACACAGTGTGAGTGGGTTCCAATCACTGCTGGAAGAAGAAGTCTTTACCCTGCCGGCCTGATATGTGTGATGCCTAAGAGGACCTTTAAACTGAGTGACCCTGTGTGAGTGGAGAGGCTCCTCCTTGCACACAGATGTGCTTCCTTCACTGAGGGCTGGTATCCGTCTCTCCAGATGCTGCTGGAAACACCACATGTCTGGACACTCATGGCATGAAAGGGCACTGCCAAGGCTCCCGGGTACCAGGGACCGTCCCAATGGTGCTCAGGCCATGACAGTTACTGTAATAACATGCCGGTGAGCAAAGCAGCCTTCCCTCCTCAGGGGAGATTTTTGGGCAGTGTGGAACACTGATGGAGAGCTGGAACCCCACCTGGGACACAGCACTCAGACAGGCTCCTCACCTGTCCCTGCCAACCTCCGGCCATCTCCTGTGTGCCTCTGTCGCTGGCTCTGCAAAGCCCCTCTGCCCTTCCCTCCTCCAGCCCATTTTCAGGCATCTGCACTTCCTGTTTCCTGTCAGATGTTTTCTGAGGGCCAGGTGGATATGACAGTCACCCAGGGGGGAAGCAGTGCCATCTCCAGGACTCACTAAATGACCACTTCTGTGGGGCACTTCCTCACAGCCCAGGGACCCCAACAAGTGCAGCAGGGAGGCTGCTGGCAAAGAAGAGACAGGTCCACAGGCCCCCTCTCGGCCCTCTCCAGGGCACCCCCTACAGAGGAAGAGGGACAGTCCTCTTTCCAACATCAGGCTGCAGAGGGTCGAGGACTCAAGATCAACCTGAGTCTCTCAGGGTCCTGGCCCTCCCCCGGGGAGCCCTGGGTGAGCCGCATCCACACAAGAAGATGGGGACCCTGCTTCCTGCGGCCCCCACCCATGCCCAGCTAGTCACTGGAACTCTGCTGGATGCTGACTTCTTGGCAGCTGGTTGGAAAAGAAGGGAAACCCAACAACAAAAGCCAGGCTGGGCACCAGGAAGCAAACCACCTTGGCAACCTTCCAAGAACTGGTCTCACTCCATTTTACTCAGTCCTGATCACTAATTAGCTCCCTTTCAGATACAGTCTGTAAAGACAGATTCCCAGCCCAGGTTCGCAGCAGCCCCACTCCCCTTCCCCAATCCAGGCCCTGCAGGATTGTCCCACTGAAGCAGGTGCGGGTCTGCACCCCAAAGCCTCCCTGGGTGCCCCTTGCCTGGGGACCCCATCACCCTTCCTGGCTTGGACACTCAGGACCCCTCACAGTGCAGTGTCCTGACCTGGTTTGCAGGCTCGTCCCCTGGCCAACCCCTGTCCCAAATGTCCTCCAGTGTCCCAGGGGCAGCCTGCCAGCCCCCCGCAGCCTCCTTCCAGTTCAGTTTCTTCCCTGCAGGTGTGCTCTGCCCCAGTTGTCCCTGCTCTGGTGGCCTCCATCTAAACTCCATGCTATGAAAACCCTGCATCCACTGCCTCCTCCTCCAGGGAGCATTCCCTGACTTCCAGTGAATGCACCTACTGCATTTTGCCATGGACCCTGGGCTCTGGGGCTCCCGATCTGGTGGTGCTGGTTCCTGGCCTGCAGTCCCAGCCTGCGCAGCCCTGAGAGTCTATTTGGCCCCTTGCACTCAGTGTCCGGTGTGTTTTCTCAACCCATCATTCATTGTAATCTTGTAAGGAAAGTATTTACTGCATTTTCAGGTGAAAGCACCTGTCATATCACAGAAAATAATCTTTTTACATGATTCTCTGTATATAGAGCATATTGTAGTTCTGTCACTGGTGGGTGGACAGGGCTGATGTAAAATATTTTACAGGATTCCTAGTACCCAATCACCAGAGTGATGACAGAGGGCAAGGACAGCTATGACAGCTTCTGCAGAATAATTTTGAATTCACAAAACCCATTCATTGTAAGACTGAAAAGTCGTGTATGACATAAGCCTATGGTGACAACATCCACAAGCACATTGTTCTGGGTCCCCTGCCCTTAAATCCTCTCTGCACAGGTTAGCCTTTCAGCTGCATTCAGGACTTCTGACTTGCTCATGCTACAATATCCCATAGCTTTATGGCTCATCTCATTTAGTAAAATGAGTCTTAAAAATCACACTTGAATAAATACTGAACAAAGGTCAAACTAACTCTTTTCATAATCATAAAAAAATAATATCAGGAACTGTGATTGTCCTTTTTGTAAAGCATTCTAAAATTATATAAGTTAAATTATGTTTACTTAGCACACACTGTCTTTTTAAAATCAGTCCCATACATGGTGAGTGATCTGAGGGACTGGACCGCTCAGACAGATCTGCATAGCCTCCTGTGCTAGATGTCCTGACATCTTCTGATTCATGTTTTAAGAAGTCTCATAGTGTTTTAAGAGACTGTGGCAGAAGTATGACTTCTTCTGTCTCAATCATTTGTCATGCAAGGTCCTCCTTCTAGTGTATTTTACACACTCTGAATTGACTAGTCATAAGCCATGGCTGATGGTCAGTCATAAGAACAGGGTCAGTCATGAGCAGAGAAACAAGGATTTTGGGTGGAGAGGAACTGAGCTGTTGTGATCCACTGTGCAGAAAAAGGGCTCTCTGAGTTCATCAGGCATCTAGGATGCAGGACACCTTCTACAAGTCTGGTTTAGTAAGTCACTTAGCTTTCCCGGACCACATGATTTGTAATGATTCTGTTTTCTGCCAATACCACTGTGTTGTGAGTGGGGGAGGTTAGTCCCCCTTGTGGGGTCTTTAAGGAATATTCCAGATTGGTTGTGGAAGTCACGTGCAGGAAAGCTAAGAAATGACCGATTTGTTATGCTCACAGGTGCTAGGGCAGGAGGCACAACCGGCTCTCCTTGCTGGTGGCAACACGGCAGGCAGGCCCAGGAGGTGACCGTATCCAGTAAGTGCAGACCTGAACCACTGAGAACCCCTGGGCAGGTCCCTATATTCTGGGTTGGGATGGCCACAAAGCCTTGAGGGGATTTCACTGTTAACGTTTGGAGTCCCTGGGTCACAGACAGTGGAGGGCGAGATGGGGACCTTGTGACAGGAGCCAGCCTGACCACCCTGGTGGGCCCAGGAGGGGGCTCACAGCCTCTGCCTGGTGATGTTGAGTCATCAGGGAGAGAGGAGGTGCTAACAATTTACAATCAATCTTCACCCTTTATTCTCATTTTCAACCTTATTTTCCTTCTCAGGTAAGAGAACCAAGACTCTGGTACTGCCCGGGACAGTTCCAAAATATATAAACAGTCTTTCATCACCTGAAACTGACAGGAAACATTTCTGTTCATTAATGGTGATGTGGAACTGAGATTTGTGCATTCTGATGAGGCTCAGGGGTCCATGGTGTCCGCAGGGCCCTGGACTTCAGCTCCTGGGCTGGACCTCAGACTTCTCGGTGCATCTATTACTGTCTGAAAGAAAAGGACACTGTGCCTTTCTGTTTTCATTCCTTCTTTTACTTCTTTCTTCCTACCTGGCCTGGTTCCACAGATTGTCAGCCATGGGATTCCTGTGCTTTCTCTCAGTCTATAAATCACAAGCACCCCTTCCCTCTTCCATGGTGGGGGCTAGCCAGGGCATCACTCTCCCCTCAATTTTGCATGGAAAGAGTGGAAGTCCATGAAGAGTCAAAGACATGCACAGACGCTGCAGGATAGTCAGGAACTCTGCATTAGAGCTACTTAACAGATACTGTTTTCTTCCCTGGTCTTTCACTGCCTCACTAAGGTTACATGTATGTCACATGTGGGCAGAAGGCTCTTATAACCCTAGTTTGTAGCAGCCACCACTGCGTCCTGGGAGTGGGTAGCCAGGAGCTGAGGTGGGGTGCTGCCTCCAGCGAGGGGGGCAGAGAGCCCAGGGGAAGCAGTGCTAAGCCTTCTCACTGCCCTTGATCTTCCCTGTTACTACCCTGGGCTGTGGTAGGACTCTGTGGGCAGATCATGTGGTCTCCAGGCCTCTCCCAGTGGGTCCAGCTGAGAAGCCAGGATCCCAGGACACAGACCCCCAGTAGTCCCGTAAACTGTTGGCCGCATAGAGTGGGGCAGGTAAGCCCAGTGATGGGAAAGGCAGAGCCCACACAGAAGCAGCAGAACATGTCAGTGGCTCCTCTGGGCTGAAGTGAACCTTTGAGAAACAGTCATCGAATGGAAAACACCACCCTGTATCAGGACACCCAGCACACTTAGGTCACTTTCAATGCACAGCGTTCTCAAAAATACAAACTAAAAGGCTTCAAGGCATGAAAACGGAACGGGAAAATTATACCTTTAATATTTCCATAATATTTGAAGTGGGTTTGTAGAGTGAAAAAAAGTAGTCAAAGTATTTTTTCTAAATCACTGCTTAAGCAGCGGTAAACATTGAGAAGAAAAATAGCCCAGGACGGAAATATAATAGAGACTGCACACATTCATGAATCTGTCTGACCCCTAACAAGCTTAGCTTGGGAAGCATGGAGCATTTCCTACGTTAGAAGTGGAATTATAAATCACTAAAATGCACACTTGATCATACACAACATTTTTATGGCTTTACTTGAATGCTCACTTAAGAATTTTCTCTGAAGTGTACTCAGAACAGAGACAGTTAAACAATAAAAGTGAGGTATTGTAAGACCATAATACTAACTTAGGAATAGTGGGGTAGAAACCACTTCCTCTGGCTCAGTCTATCCTCATGTTTTGTTTGTTTTTCGGGTGGCAAGTTGTGAATGAAGGAAGGATGGTCTTTCCATGCTTACGGGAAAGAGTGCCAGAATTTTCTCCCTTTCTTTCCATGCAAAGCAGGCCTGTGAGGGGCTAAGCTGTACCTTTCTCCTCCAGATGTCCCTGGCTTCTTCTGATGGGGAATCTTGGCTCTCTCTGCTGTCCTTTAAACTCCTGGGCATTGGTGAAATCTTGTCATCGGGTCTTTTTTTAGTCAGTTTGTTCGGCTTTGAGCCCATCCAGCTGAACCCTCCGAGTGCTGATGGGGTAGTTGAAGGCATGAGACAGATGAAGGATTGACTAAAGACAGTCACTCAGCACCCTAGTCTCAATGTTTCTTTCTTGGTGTTTCCCCTGAGAATTCCTACTTAGTGTTTCCATGACTCAGCAGTCCTATTTGGTAGGAAAACCGAGGAGTATGTGTAGATAAAACTTCCCATCAGTAAGTGGATTCCTCCCAGCGTGTGCCCTAGTGTGGGGGACGTTATTCCAGAAACCTCCCATGCTCAGTCTCAGGGGCAGGCCTCGTGAGGGGTGACCCCTTGGCCAAACAACTTTCCCGACCTCTGTTTTTCTTTCTTTCCATAAAAAACAGCCTGATTTACCTTAATACACAGGGTCATGGCATGGATTTATTGAGATCCTGCTTATGAAAAAAGCATGTTTAGTGTCCTGGAAACCGATCTCAGCACAGATGAGCCCCTTTTCTTCAGATGTCTGTCTGGTTCAAGCCAGCATAGAGGCTGATGGGGGGTCCTCTTCCAGGCTCCATGCCAACCCTGGCTATTCGACAAATACTTTTGGATGAACAAATGAAGGAGAGAAAGTGACTTAAAAGAATGACACAAAAGGGTAGTTCCATTTCAGAAAGGGACTTCTCCAGATTGAAAAGCTTTTATGACTCATGGTAAATCAAAAGTTTGAGGCCTCACTGGCCCCTCAGACTCTGTGGGAAAGAATAGGAGGGATGTCTTGACAGTGACCACTTCTAGGATTTTTCAAGTCCCACATCATAGTTTGCCCTATGATTGCAAAGTCATCGTTGCTCACGTGTATCGTCCTTCTCCATAGTTGATCTGCTGCAGGTCTCTGCTGGTCTGCTTAAGCCTCAGGGGTGAGGCTTCAATCACTAATTCACTGTCTTGCTTTCTTAGCATTTACATGAATGAGATAAATCTTTGCTTTTATTCATTTGTAGAAAATGTTATGTACTACATTGGCATTTCTGGAATGTTTGTAGGAAAAGTTTGTGATAAAATGTGGGAGGATTCAGTCTCCTAGATGAGGGAGAACTTTCGTCTAAAGCTTTGTCTAATGTCTGAAATAATCCAGAAGAGAAGTGGCAAAAAAAACAACCTTGCTTTACAAAGCAGACAACAGCAACAAACTTTCCTGCTCTTCGTCACTTACATGGATTGATACCTGTGAACATGGGAGCTGTTAGGGGAGCAGTTAGGGGAGTGGTTAGAGAAGGGGTTAGAGGAGGGGTTAGGGGAGCAGTTATTGGGTGTGGTTAGAGGAGGGTTTAGGGGAGAGGTTAGGGTTGTGAGCAAGGTGCTCTAAGCCAAGGTCCTGACTTAGGGCTTCATGCAGAGGAAGCCCTCCACAAGCACAGAACATCACCGTCATTACGGTTTTGTGAATACTTCAGTTACGTATTTTCTCCTCTCTTGCATACTTCGAAAGTTAGTTAAAAAATGTCAGGGGCACCCGGCTGGCTCAGTCGATTAAGGCGTCTCCTCTCGGTTTCAATTCAGGTCATGATCTCAGATCCTGAGATCCAGCAGTCTGGGCTCACCACTCAGTGGGGAGTCTTGCTTGTCCTTCTCCCTTCCTTCTTGCTTCCCTTCTCCCTTCCTCCTTTGCTCCTCCCCCTCTGTCCCTCCCCCCCAATAGATAGAGTCTAAGAAACAAAATTTTTAGTTAACGTAAATTTCCTGAAATTTTAGAAACTGATGGTCTTCAGTTACATAAGTGGCCAAACACCATCAGAAATGGATTGCGAGGATGCATAGCAAAGCTCCTCCGTCAGAGGGGGAAGTGTGGTCCATAGTGGTGTGCACACAAGCTTCTGGAGGAGATCCTCCTCGTAGGAATCGGCAGTGCAGGATGCCTGCCCTCAGGGGACCCTCCCCACTCCCCCTTTCGCACTGGGGCGATCATGGCCCCTGTCATGGTGTTTGTCACAGCCCAACAGCAGCAGCTGCTGGGAGTCTCTCAGTACAGGATGGGCTTGGTCTCCAAGTGTTTCTGAGAAAGCCTTGCTGTCTACAAAGTGGATGATAATAAGTAATGGTAACATGATAAGCAGAAACTTAGCCCCTGCCCCTGTGAGTCTCTGGTGGAGACCTCTGTGTAGGGTCGTGCTGAGGAGTCTCTGTATGGGTCTCTGTGTGCATCTCTGTCAGAGGTCTCTGTACACCATCTCTGTGTGGGTCTCTGATGTCTCTGCACGTGGTCTCTGTCAAAGGTTGCTGTGTGGGGTCTCTGTGTGGGTCTCCATCAGAGCAATGTGTGGAGGGCCCCAGAGGACAATGTTGGGCTGGGAGCGGAGCACGCAGTGGGGGCGGCCCTCCTACACTCCACCCTCCTTTCTGGACATGTCCCTTCCAGCCGAGGGTGGGACAAGCCCCATCTGAGGTTCTCCTGCCCCTCCAGACTCTGGGGTAACCAAGACCCGGAGCCAGGCCAGTCTCTTGGCCTCTGAGTCCCCACCAGTCCCCTGGGAGCCGTCCTTGGCCACCCGTTTATGTAAAGGGCACAGACCGCAAGTCCGTCCCAGGCCCATAGTCCTACAAATTTATCAAATTGTGCAGAAGTTAACTTCTCTGCCTAAAGGCCTTGCTTGGGCACCTGGCCATCCATGTGAGATCTCAGGTGGCTTCTGTACAACCCCTACCCCACTCCCCCCACCCCCCCACCCCTGGGCTTGGCAGCTGGAGTGGGGCCAACACCCTGCAGGGAGAGCCGCAGGGCCTCTAACTTCTCCCTTCTGGGCCCTTGGGTGGCAGTGGGACACCGAGGGTCCTCAGTCATCACACCAGGCATTGGCACACCCTGTCACTTGGCCTTCTTCCTGGACTCCCAGGGTATGTGGCCCACAGCCCCATCCCCCAGAAGGGGAAGGGGGTGCTGGTGAGCAGGCCCCTTTAGTGCCCTGGGGCTGGGCAGGCTGGTCCTTGGGGGTCGCTGTGGCACCCCAAACATACCCTCAGAGCTGGGTGTGAGCTTGTCTCTTGCTGCTCTGAGTGTGAGAAGAGGGGCTGCATGGAGCTAGGATGGGATTCCCTGGGGAGAGAAGGCTCCTGGGGTAGCCGTCCTCTACTCCCTGCATGAGACTGGGGCGGGGTGGGGGGGCAGGATTTCTCACCTCTCCCTCAGGGCCAGCCTTTTGCCTCCCAACTGCAGGCCCCACTCTGACCTAGGTCTCCTTCTTCCTGGAGACTGAGCAGGATTTCTGCCTCGGCAGACCCTCCTACAGCCACACAAGTTCCAGATGGAGGGAAAGCAGGAGAGGATGGGCAGAGCAAGGTCCTGGTCTGGGTCTTGTTCACCTTTTCATGGAAACCGAAGGAGAGCGGGGAAGGGGGCGGGGTAGACCCCTAGGTCACCCATCCTCCAAGGCCCCATCTGTTCTGGAAGCCAAAGCAGGCCCTCGGGGAGAGCGGACCCTGATCCTTCCCTCCTACTGCAGCAGGGCACACACAGAGGCCAGCACCACTCATGAGGGAAAAAAAAAACACATATATTTTGAGGAAGCAAAATAACTGTGGCACGGAGAAGCCATTAGCTCATAGAGGATGTGCTAATGTGAGAAAAAAAAAAAGTTTTTCTCTGCACCATTTGCATTTTTCCTTGGAGGAAAGTTGTCCTCCCAGAAAAGGTATGAGAAGCACACAGTGGCTGGCCAGGTGAGATGTATCTTTGAAGGAGGCAATGCTTGGGGTAGTGGGGTTGCTGGGTGAGACCTGAAGGGCCCGGAACCAGGGACCTGTACTGGCAGGGTCGGCCTGGGCACCCTAGCACACTAGTGGGGAAGGGCCACACGATTCACTCAGTCTTGTTGGAATAGCTGTGGCCCCTGGGGGTGCCCTGTGGACTGGCTGTCTCTCTCATCACTCTCCTCTTCTCTTGGTAGGAGAGAACACTGTGGTGGCAGACATTGGGGTCTGCCAAAGCCTAGAGATCGTTTTTGCACCAGCTGAACACTGGGGCCCTGAGCCCCTGGTGAGGCACCATTTTCTCCTCTAGGATCCACCTCACAGTGGTCACGAGAGCCTTGGCAGAAGCGCTGTCCATGGCCGACCTGCCCATGACTTGTCCCCAGCCCTGGGATGATGAAGGCTTGCCCTTTTGAAGGGAATCTTCCAGTCTTTTCCTCTACTGGGAAAGAACCACTGTAGCAAGTGTTTCATCCTTCTCCTGAAGTAGTATTCCAGAGGAGCCTCCTCTCTCTTCAAAATCTCACAGACCTTGCTTCCCGAGGCCTCTGCTGACTCCTTGCTCTGGATGGGACATCCCACCTCACTGATCTGGAGGACCTTCATTTCTGACAGCTCTTTGGCAGGCTCTCTCGAGAGGGACCTCCTGGAGCTCTCTCTCTCCTCGGGGGGACACATGACCTGCTCAGGCTCTTACATTGGTGCTGCAGTCCCAGGGGTCCTGACTGCCTGTGGGGGCTCTGGCCATGGGATCTTTGGCCATGTAGCACTTGGGAAGTAGATGTGTCTTCACTGGACCTGCTCTGGAAGCCAGACAGAGATCCCTGAGAAGCCAAGATGTTGGCAGCGAGGAACACGTTGGACTAATAGTCTTGAAGGAGACTCTCAGTGGCACAGTCTTGAAGGAGGACCCCAATTTCACAGTCTTGAAGCAGCACGATGGGGGTGGCAACACGAGGCCAATTCTCTGACCCTATCAACCTCTGGGGCTCTGATCCCCTGCACCGTGCCTCAAGACATAGCTCTTCTGGGTCTCGGGCGACCAACTTTGTAGATTGCAGGGGGCTGTCGCTTTTCCCTGAAGACCCTGATTTTCTCAGCTTGCCATGGAGGCCTTGATTGTTGGCCAGGACACAGGTTCTAAGGTGACTCCCCAGGCAGGGGCCTCCTTGACCTCCCCAGCCTCCCCAGGCTCTTTGGCACTCAAATCCTGGGACTCTAAAGTGAGCTCTAGCACTGTCATGTCCCGTGAGACTTGACCCCTGGTCACCCTCCTTGGATCCTTCATGGCCGTTGCTGGACTTGGACTTGACTCCAAGGTGCTGTTCATAAGAGTCCTCAAGGCAGTCTCATTGTGCCAGCTTCTGCCCCAAAAGCTGTATGTGAAGGTCTGAGAAGGTGGCCTGGCCCCTTGTCCAGCCAGAGGGACACCACCAGGTCAAGTCCTTGACAGAGCCTGATGGATTTCCTCACACGTAGGCAGAGAAGCACCAAGGGGACCCCCCCCCCCAGGTGGGATAAGACTCATCACCTCTCCTTGATAGGGCTGAGGAGGATTTCCCACGAACTTGGGCCCCAAGCCAGCCTTGGATATGCAGGTGGCCGAGCGGGGAGGGGAGGACCAGGAGAGGAGGAAGCCCTTCTTCAACTTGAAGAGGTTTATAGGCTTGAGAACCTTGAGGAGGAGGCCCCACTGGTGCTTCACCCCAAGCCTTATGATATGTGCTTCTAGCAACTGCTGAGTGTATGGACTGAGGATGGAAAAATCATGGGAGGTGGTCATGCAGGGTTCCCAACCCTTGGAAAGTGCTGGTTTTCCAGGTTTCCCATGAGGTCTTGGCTTTCTGGGAAGGTCCGAGGTGTGGTAGGCAGCAAGCTGGGAAGGGTGAACATCCAAAGGGATCCAACCCTCTCTGAACTGCCCCAACTTCCTGAAATGGGCTCTCAGATCCTTCTCTGGGCACTTCTCATCTGTGCTGCTTGTGGAGGGCTTCAGGTCTGTGTCTGACTCTTCAGGATTTATTCCTGGAACCTTCCCTGGAGAGCTCGTTGCACCCCTGTGTAGATCTTTCCGGATCCTCCCTCCACTGGACCTTGAATTCTTGCCCACGCTTTTTCCTGGTATGGTCCTTCCTGGCTACTTGGACCCAGTCCTCTGTGTGGCCTGGCACCTTCCATCCGTAGACTCAGACTCGGACGTGGGACTGTGCCAGCCATGTGCCTGGGGCACCTTCTGGAACTTGTGGTGAGGCTGTGTCTTCAGGGATAGCTGGATCCTGTGGGGTGGGCCCCTTTCTTGCTTCATGAACCTGTTCCAAAGGTGCCAGTCCAGTTGCTCCCAGAGTGCAGAGTCCATCAAGTCCCCAGGAAGTACAGAGACTGACCCTTGGACTTTGGGGGCGTGGCCACCCTGGGGAAGGTCTGGAGGATCTGGGCTAAAGACTTCCTGAGATTTTTTCACCACAGCAGGTATCTTGCTGCTTTTTAGTTGCTTCTTCAGAAAGTGACATTCCAGGTTTTGAATGGCAGTTGACATGTAAGACTGTGTCTTCTGGGCTACAGGGCAAGACACCTCACAGTTCCCCATCTCCAGTGGCAGAGAAGGCGATCCCACTGGGACGGAGGGTGCAAGGTGGAATGGGGTCTGGGGCCCAGCTAGAAGCCGGAGCTGGGCCTGCTCCAGGGGGAGTGGCGGGGGGCTAATGGGGGAGGGCTGGGCTTGGTCCAGAGGGACCAGCAGGGGCTGAGCCAGAGGGAGGGGCAGGGGCTGGGGCTGAGCCAGAGGGAGGGGCTGGGGCCTAGCCAGAGGCAGGGGCTGGGGCGGGAACAAACTCAGAGTCAAGGTTTGAGGTGGGGCCGAAGTGTTCTGTAAGTCCTGGGTCAGTGAGAGGTGGGGAGCCACATTGGCCTGAATCTGGAATGACAAGGCATGAGAGAGCTCATTGAATATGATGGACAGGAACTCCAGTGGGAGATCGGTCACCCTGACAGTGGCCACCAGGGACTTGCTGTGCAGAAAGGGGAGACCCCAGAAGAGCTGGCTGCATTTCTGCTCCAAATTGTCCCCTGGAATCTTGGGATGTGGGGGCGTCTCGGGACTGAGCAGCTGTTTTGCTTTGCCTCTCATGCTTCAGAAGGACAGGCAGCCTGCCCGTCCTGCCCGTCACCTGGGGACTTGAACATTCTCCCAAAAGAGGTCAGCTGGTAGTTTGACCTTTCCTTTTTTCCCTTCTCCTTCCAAAACTTCAGTTCTGTTCTCTTGGTGATGAGTATCTCCAGAAGCTTCTGGACGTCTGGCTTGATGAGGGAGGGACCTAGTCTCTCCCTGTTTGTGTGTAGGGGTCTCCCCAGAACAAGGTCTCTGGTGGGCCATGGGACAGAGGTGCTTGATGGGACTCCAAGCCTGTTGAGGTGGACAGGTTTCAGGCTTTGGCAGCTGCCTGTCACCAGGACAGGGCCAAAATGGGGCAGCGTGAGCGGCCCAGGCCCGAGATGGTTGGGACAGGAGAAGCTATCCTGTCAGCTGACCAAGGCATGTGCAGAGCCAAGCTCTGTGGGATAGGACAAGGCGGGGGTGCCCTTGAGTCCCACTGAGGGAGAGTCAAAAGAGAGTCCAGCCACTCTGGGGCTAAGGAGGCTGTCAGAGGACAAGGGGAGGCCTCTGAAAGACGGAGACATGGCGGGGATGGGGGAAGAGTAAGTGGCTAGTATGAAAAGCCATCTGGGCAGAGGAAAGGCTCTGCTAGCCAGGAAGTACACAGGGAGGAGTGTGAACCAACAGAAATTGAGGAGGTCATTGGTCTTGCTGGCAGGGTGGAGGCAGGAGGCCAAGGGGGCCCTGTCTGTGGAGCACGTACAGGTGAAGGGGCCACGGTGGGAGCAGCATCTTCCACAGGCTCCCTGCATGGATGATGGGCTCCAACTGGCAGTCCTCAGCACACCTGCCCAGGGGCTGCTTGCGGTAAGAACTGGTGAAAGCCCCCCTGGTCAGAGAGCCTCGCCAGGTGGCTGCAGGAGACAGGAAGTGTGAGCTGCTGCTGCAGCAGCCAGGGCTGGGAGTGGTCCCCATAGTCCTCCACACCCCACACCCATGTCACAATGCTCCTGCTGTCCCTCAGCCAGGGGCTTTGGTCACAGCCTGTCCCCATGGCTCCTCCCAGCCCCCCTGAACAGCCCCAGAAGCCATTCCCTGCACCCTGGGGGTCACACCATAGACTCGGGGAGGTCCACCCAGGGGAGAAGGGGGCAGATCCTTTACCTTTGCAGAAGGGAGAACAGGTCCTGATCCTCTACCAGATCTTGCAGGAATCTCTGAAAACTGGAAACAGGAGATGGGGTCACAGCAGAAGGCGGGGCCCAGGGGTCTTACAGGAGGCTGGGTACAATGTCCCTTTAGGGGAGACCTTTAGGGGATTGGACTCAGGAGCCTCAAACAGCATTGTCCAAGGCCACGTGCCCACATGGTGATTGCAGGATTCATGATGGGGAATGCTTTGTCTTTTCCAAAGTGCTTCCTCGTTCATGACCTTGCTGGGCAAGGAAGGACTGCGTGGCCTCACAGAGGAATCTGAGCAGAGTTGAACAGCTTACCCACTGTGGGAGGAGGAGGTCCCGCCCCCAGCCCAGGCCCTGGGGCCACTGCCCAGCGACACCCATTTCCAGACGCTCGGGCTTTGTTCTGTCCCAGAATCTGGGAAGCCTCCCGGTTCCACTTTCCCTCCCGAAAGCCCCCAACCCCCCACCCCGTGCTCTGTTTCCTGAGGGAGGGGCTCAGGTCCTGGTGTCCTGGAGACAGTGGGGCTGGGCCCTCAGAGCAGGGGGTACAGTGTAACTGGGGCACGCCGGGGTGAGTGGCGGATGCTCACCTTTCAGAGTCTGGTTTTTCTTGCTTCTCTTGCTCCTCAGTGGCTCCCCTTGGTACTGAGATAGGAGAACATGGGGAGGTTGGGCCCCCCGCCCCAACAGCAGGTGACCCAGTGCTCAGGGGTCTGACCTCCACTAGAGAGGCAGCTCTTAACCTCTGGTCCTCAGCCACTGGTCACTGTGTTTGGGACACTGTCCTGGACCCCTCCACCACACCTAGACTCCGGCCCAAGAATTTTGGGGAGAAATCCTCATGTCCCTCTAACCCCTGCCCGGTCTGGCTTGTCCTGGATAGATGGTGGTCTACTCTCTCCTGAGAATACACGTCCTATTCTTTCCTATTTTAGGAGTCTCTCCATTGACTCAGAAAAGTGGAAAGAATAATAGAAAAGAAGATAGAATCACACTCTGCTGGGTCTAGGCCAAGGGTTCCTTACCTTCCTGCTCTTCCTGTATTTCTTGCGTGGTGGTGAGGACGGATCAGGCTGCAAATAGGAAAGTAATAGGAAGAAGTGCCCCAGTCCCCATATGAAGGCAAGGATGGCATTAACTCCCCAGGGAGTGGGACTGGATCTCAGCCAACCATCTGTAAAGAATTTCTGAGGAAAGAGATAATTCTCCATCTCTTTCCTCTGAAAAACATCAGTGTAGGATTGCATTGCTGCCCTCAGGCAACTGAGCCCTGAGAGTTAGTGACTGATCGCACTGCTGCTCTCAGGCAACTGAGCCCTGGGTGTGGAGGTGCAGACACAAGCCCCATGCCCACATCACAGAGCTTTGTTCTGGTCACAAAGGGCCCTTGAGGGCAGGTAAGAGACACAAGTCGCTGGACCACATCCCCTCTCCACCACCAGCCCTGTAGCTCCATCATCCCTCCACCCTCCCAGGCCTGACACTCCTACCCACTCACCATGCTAGAGACAGACCTTTGTCAATTTCTTTTGTGCTTCTTTAGCCATGTGCATTTTGAAAATATCTTAAGATGCTTTATTTCAATTAATCTTCACTAACTTCAGCTAGAGGGACTTAGAAAATTAGTGATTATTCAAAATTTACAAAGCTAAGGAAGTACAAAAGAAAATGAAATAGTTAAACCTCCCAGGTATGTTTCTCAGTCCTTTGTAGTGTTTTTCCTTCTGAAATGAGCAAAGAGTAAACTGCAGAAACACTTTCACAACATTCTGTATAGGCACACATGCACATGCTCATGCACATTCCTTAACAAATCCAGCATTTTCAAATCTTGGAATCAAGTTTTCATTTTGTTTTGGTTTTGCTTTTTTTCAGTTCAAAGATTTCCTTTAGTATTTCTTGTAAGTTTGTATATCTGGAAATATCTTTATTTTGCCTTCATTTTTGAAAGACAGATTTGCTAGGTATGGAATTCTGGGTTGACAATTTTTTAAAAGATGTATTTATTTGAAAGAGAGAGAGAGAGTGTGTGTGTGTGTGCGCGTGCACACGCACGAGCAGGGGGAGGAGCAGAGCGATAGGGAAGGAGACCCCCCACTGAGCAGGGCGCCTGACATGGGGCTTGATCCCAGGACCCTGAGATCATGAGCTGAGCTGAAATGAAGAGGCAGATGCCCAACAGAATGAGCCACCTAGGCACCTGGACAAGTTTTTCTCTTTCAGCTTTTTTACTAGTGTCATTTCAGGGCCTTTCCCCCACTGGTTCTGATTGAAAGTCAGTGGTTAATTTAATGTGGTCCTCTGTATATGAAGGGATGTTTTTGTCTTGCAATTTCAAAATTTCTCCCTTGTTTTTCCATGGTATGACTATGACGTATCTAAGAGCATATCTGATTGTTTTTATTTCACTGCAGGTAAATATTGACTCTATAATTAAGGGTTTCCATCAAATTTGATAAGATTTCAGCCATTATTACTACAAGTATTCTGTATTCCTCCCCATTTCTCCTTTCTTTCTGAGAACACCCCTTTAAGTAGGTAAGAACTTCCAAATGAGTCCACATTTCTCCCAGGCTTGCAGCAAACTGCTACCCGAGAGCCCAAGTTTCTCAACATTCAAATCAGTGTCTAGAAAGTAGCTTCAGTTCTGCAAATGTCTTGGGTATGTAGTGTTTTGCTGACATCATGGAAAGCTGCTGTGTGATGAAGTCATGTCTGTGCCCATGGGCCCTGACTGTGGTGGGGCTGTGAGTTAGAGCCATCGCTTTGGAAGATGCTTCACCATGACCTGGTCCAGGCTGAAGAGAGCAGGCCTTTTAAAAGAGTGACTCTGCTGCTAGTGTAAGGGCCTGGTTGGCCAGAGGGAGCCATTTTGTTGCAGTGAACTTAGATTGACCCTATGCAGTGAATTTAGATTGACCCTGCCCCTCCCAGAGGAACTTACTTGCAAAGCCTAGATACAAGGGCGAGTCAGGCCAGGTGAAGACATCCAATCAGAGGGGTGTGCATATATTTACTGAGGTGAGATCCCACTGGCCACCTGTGTGTGGGCGGGGCTCAACCACCCCTATAAAGGTTAGTCTGCGAGGCTGAGGCTGGGGAGGAGTAGAAGAGTCGTCGGAGGAGGAGAGCCGTCAGAGCTCTTGTAAGAGCTCTAAGAGCTGTCAGAGCTGTCAGAGCTCTTATAAGAGCTGTCAGAGCTGATAGAGCTCTTGTCAGAGCTGATAGAGCTCTTGTCAGAGCTGACAGAGCTCTTGTCAAAGCTGTGAGAGCTGCCAGAGGCCCCGCTGCCCCAAGCCGCGGCCTCAGGGAGTGGCCTCGCCGGAGCAGCCCCTGTCCGGGGAGCAGCCTAGCCTCGTCCAGAGAGGCCACGTTGGGAGTGGCCTTGCCGGGGTCGTCGTCATCACCTTTTCGTAAGAGACAGCCCTGACAGGTCAGTTTGATTCTTGATGCTTGGCACGAAATAAAGTTTTGCTTGACCTTCGCTTTGTATCAGTCTCGTTCCTTTGACCACGGACCCCAACATGCTAGAGCTAGAGAAAACCCGCTATTTTGTAGTAATAAAAAACGGGGACCAACCCAGTCCCATCAAGTGGAAGGTATGTGCTCTGCAGTACCGTGTTCAAGTTACAGTGAACTACAGTGAATCATTGTAAGTGTAAATTACGTAGACATGCTACCAAGGAAGAAATAAAAGCGACTTGCAGAAAAATTGTGCAGGATAGTTGCATTTGTTCTAGTTTCAAAACTGTACAAAATCAAATACAATTTAGCGATGCATTTACTTTGGTAAAAATATAAAGAAAACACAGAGAATAGCGAACAGGACTGATGGACAGGAGAGGGATGTACAGATGACTCCAAAGATGTGGATGATACTGCATTTCTTAGAAAGGTTGGGATGTGTACGGGTTTCTTTTCCTTATTCCTTACATCTTCTATTGTTGGGTCCATGGTCAAAGGAGTGAGACTGATACAAAGCGAAGGTCAAGCAAAGCTTTATTTTGCGCCAAGCATCGAAAATCAAACTGACCAGCCAGGGCCATCTCTTGCAAAGAGGCAACCCCTCCCAGTCTCACAGACTAACTTTTATAGAGTAAAGGCCATGTGGTTGAGCCTGGCCACACACAGGTGGCCAACTGAATTACAATTCACCCTATAGTAGTTATTTGAACTAGCCTATCACCTTAGTCAGAATTGGCGCCCAAAAGGCAGGGCCCACATTCTTGGGTGGTTAGGGAGGTGCTTTCTTGATTGGATGTCTCCACCTGGCTTGGCTCATCCTTGTATTCTGGGCTCTGTTACCTCCCCCTGACCTGACACGTCCTGGTATATGGGCTCTGTTATCAGGGGCTGGTCAGTCGTATTTTACTGGTTTCCCAGACTTGTTTCTAAGTAAGTTCCTCTTAGGGGGCAGGGTCAATCTAAGTTTACTGCATAAAAAACAAAATGGCTCGCTCTGGCTAAGCAGGCCCTTACACTATATAATTCATAAATGTCAGCTTGTAGCTTTTAAACACTAAGATACACAATAATGTAAAGAACCACTTTGGAAATAAAATTAGACATAGCAAAAATAAAACGGCCAACAGGAAGGGAGGAGAAAAACCGATTGTAAGATGCTTGTGCCCTGCAGGGATCTTTGTTGCCAAGACCTTAAAGATCCCAGTGTGACTTTCAGTTTTGAAACTTCCCCACTGACCTGTTTATGACAAACTGAGTCCAACTAAGATCACTTTCTGATGGTTCCCAAACCTAAAAGAACAAAATGCAGACCTGTGATTCTTAGCGGATGGCACTTGCTTCCTCCTGGCTGGAGGTTTTCAGCAGTAAATGAAGGTATTGGGTTGTGGCTGTTATCGGGCTGCATTCTGACTGTGCCAGGCAGCAGGACCTGGGTCTGGCTGGCCCACCACCCAGGCTTGTGGAGCAAGGTGACCGTGACTCGACAGAAAACAGATCAGACCAGGCCTCACACTTGTGGATGGATTTTATTAAAGCAAAGAAGAGGTGGTGAAAATGTATTTGAATTTAGGCCAGGGACTTTCAGGCTATCAAGCCCTGAGCTTGCCAAGTGATGGAGAAAAAGGAGCTTTTCATAAATAAAACGTGGGGAAAAGTACACATTTGAGATATATAGCAGCTTTTGGAGAAATTTAGGTGGGGCTTTCATGTTTGGAGCATTTTGCTTGTTATAAACACTGATCCACATATTTATGTGTAATATGTATCTTTTTGTAAGAAAAGCACAATGTTTCCATGTATTTACGCTGGGCAGACATCTGAAGTGCACTATTACAGGCCTCGTAATGACACTGATGCTCACAGAGATGATTCCACTCCTGTTTTCCTCTTCCTTGTGCTTCATCTGATACATTATAAAATCTCCAATGATAGAACACAGGGTGTACCACCCTGCCTTTTCTGTGATGAATGCCAAGGTTTGAAAAATGTTTTACCTGGGTGTGCTGACTCAACAGCCCAGGTTGTAGCACTGAGCACATCTGTGCCTCTGTGCCATCTATTCAAATCCCAGAAGGTCAGTTGAGGACCTGCCCAAACTCTGGGCCAAAGAGGCATAAGCACCACATTATAGAGTGTTCTCTGAAGTAGACAAGGACTTCCAAATGGTTCTGCATTTCTCCCAGGCTTACAGTGAAACCTTCTTAATATTTATGTTAGTATCTAGAGAAAGAGTTTAGGTTCCAATTATTTTTGTAAATAAAGCCAGTTCAGTGAGACCTGAAGGATTTTTGTGGTCCCTTTCACTACACAGCGGATGCTTCTGCTGCATATGCTCTCTAGCCTTTTAGCTTGCTAGGATTAGTTAAGTTGCAACCACTTTGCCTCCTACCTGGGTCTTCCATCCACAGAGCAAAATGCACACATTGGAGGATATGATAATGCATTTCAATCATCAGATTGGCTAAGCTAAAAAAAAATGATGCTGGGGAAGGAGCAGGATCACAGGTGCTCTCATATGAGCTGGTGAAGTGTGAGTGGTGGTCATCCACTCCAGAATATTCCATGAGGACCTATTGAATTTTAAAAATGGGTTTGTACTAGGAGTCAAGATGGCAGAGAAGTAGCAGGCTGAGACTACTTCAGGTAGCAGGAGATCAGCTAGATAGCTTATCTAAAGATTGCAAACACAAATCCAACAGGAGATCGAAGAGAAGAAGAAGAGCAATTATAGAAACAGAAAATCAACCACTTTCTGAAAGGTAGGACTGGTGGAAAACTGAATCCAAAGCAACGGGAAGATAGACTGCAGGGGGAGGGGCTGGCTCCCGGCAAGCGGCGGAGCAATGGAGCACAAAATCAGGACTTATAAAAGTCTGTTCCACTGAGGGACATCGCTCCAGAGGCTAAACGGGAGTGAAGCCCACACGGGGTCAGCGTGGCCTCAGGTCCCGCAGGGTCACAGAAGGATCGGGAGTGTCTGAGTGTCACAGAGCTTGCAGGTATTAGAGCGGGGAAGTCGGCTACAGAGACAGAGCTGAGGAGTGAGCTCACAGCTCGGGGTTACCTTGAACCGATCGCAGGCTCGGTGAGCTTAGAGTGCGGCCGGAGGCCAGGGAGCCGGGAATAAATGGGCGCTGTTCTCTGAGGGTGCACTGAGGAGTGGGCCCCCGAACTCTCGGCTCCTCCGGGCCAGAGACCAGGAGGCTGCCATTTTTATTCCCGTCCTCTGGTACTCTACGGAAAGTGCTCAGGGAACAAAAGCTCCCAAAAGCAAACCCGTGCGGATTATTCAGCCCGGCCCCTGGTAAGGGCGGTGCAACTCTGCCTGGGGCAAAGACACTTGAGAATCACTACAACAGGCCCCTCCCCCAGAAGATCAACAAGAAATCCAGCCAGGACCAAGTTCACCTACCAAGGAGTGCAGTTTCAATACCAAGGAGAGCGGCGGAATTCCAGAGAAGGAGAAAGCAAAGCACGGAACTCATGGCTTTCTCCCCATGATTCTTTAGTCTTGCAGTTAACTTAATTGTTTTTTTCTTTTTCAATTTTTTTCTCTCTTCTTCTGCTAAATTTTTTTAACTTTTATCCTTTTCTTTTTTTAATGTTTTTTAACAAGTTTATCTAATATATTTTTTTTTCTTTTTATATATTTTTCTTTATTTATTTTCTTTTTTTCTTTTTTTTTTTTTTCTTTCTGAACCTCTTTTTATCCCCTTTCTCCCCCCTCATGATTTGGGATCTCTTCTGATTTGGTTAAAGCATATTTTCCTGGGGTCGTTGCCACCCTTTTAGTATTATACTTGCTCCTTTATATACTCTTATCTGGACAAAATAACAAGACAGAAAAATTCACCACAAAAAAAAGAACAAGAGGCAGTACTGAAGGCTAGGGACCTAATCAATACAGACATTGGTAATATGTCAGATCTAGAGTTCAGAATGATGATTCTCAAGGTTCTAGCCTGGCTCCAAAAAGGCATGGAAGATATTAGAGAAACTCTCTCGGGAGATACAAAAGCCCTTTCTGGAGAAATAAAAGAACTAAAATCTAACCAAGTTGAAATTAAAAAAGCTATTAATGAGTGCAATCAAAAATGGAGGCTCTGACTGCTAGGATAAATGAGGCAGAAGAAAGAATTAGTGATATAGAAGACCAAATGACAGAGAATAAAGAAGCTGAGCAAAAGAGGGACAAACAGCTACTGGACCACAAGGGCACAATTCGAGAGATAAGTGACACCATAAGATGAAACAACATTAGAATAATTGGGATTCCAGAAGAAGAAGAAAGAGAGAGGGGAGAAGAAGGTATATTGGAGAGAATTATTGGAGAGAATTCCCCTAATATGGCAAAGGGAACAAGCATCAAAATCCAGGAGGTGCAGAGAACACCCCTCAAAATCAATAAGAATAGGTCCACACCCTGTCACCTAATAGTATAATTTACAAGTCTTAGTGACAAAGAGAAAATCCTGAAAGCAGCCCAGGAAAAGAAGTCTGTAACATACAATGGTAAAAATATTAGATTGGCAGCAGACTTATCCACAGAGACCTGGCAGGCCAGAAAGAGCTGGCATGATATATTCAGAGCACTAAATGAGAAAAACATGCAGCCAAGAATACTATATCCAGCTAGGCTATCATTGAAAGTAGAAGGAGAGATTAAAAGCTTCCAGGACAAACAAAAACTAAAAGAATTTGCAAACACCAAACCAGCTCTACAGGAAATATTGAAAGGGGTCCTCTAAGCAAAGAGAGAGCCTACAAGTAGTAGATCAGAAAGGAACAGACAATATACAGTAACAGTCACCTTACAGGCAATACAATGGCACTAAATTCATATCTCTCAATAGTTACCCTGAATGCTAATGGGCTAAATGCCCCAATCAAAAGACACAGGGTATCAGAATGGATAAAAAAACAAAACCCATGGGGCACCTGGGTGGCTCACTGGGTTGAATCCTCTGCCTTTGGCTCAGGTCATGATCCCAGGGTCCTGGGATCAAGCCCCCAGTCAGGCTCTCTGCTCCACAGGGAGCCTGCTTCCTCCCCTCTCTCTCTCTGCCTGCCTCTCTGCCTACTTGTGATCTCTCTGTCAAAGAAAAAAAATCTTTAAAAAATAATAATAAAATAAAATGACTTAAAAAAAAATCTATATGTTGCCTACAAGAAACTCATTTTAAACCCGAAGACATCTCCAGATTTAAAGTGAGGGGGTGGAAAACAATTTACCATGCTAATGGACATCAGAAGAAAGCAGGAGTGGCAATCCTTATATCAGATCAATTAGATTTTAAGCCAAAGACTATAATAAGAGATGAGGAAGGACACTGTATCATACTCAAAGGATCTGTCCAGCAAGAAGATCTAACAATTTTAAATACCTATGCCCCTAACGTGGGAACAGCCAACTATATAAACCAATTAATAACAAAATCAAAGAAACACATCAACAATAATACAATAATAGTAGGGGACTTTAACACTCCCCTCACTGAAATGGACAGATCATCCAAGCAAAAGATCAACGAGGAACTAAAGGCTTTAAATGACACACTGGACCAGATGGACATCACAGATATATTCAGAACATTTCATCCCAAAGCAACAGAAGACACATTCTTCTCTAGTGCACATGGAACACTCCAGAATAGATCACATCCTCGGTCCTAAATCAGGTCTCAACTGGTATCAAAAGATTGGGATCATTCCCTGCATATTTTCAGACCACAATGCTCTGAAGCTAGAACTCAATCACAAGAGGAAATTTGGAAAGAACCCAAATACATGGAGACTAAACAGCATCCTTCTAAAGAATGAATGGGTCAACCAGGAAATTAAAGAAGAATTGAAAAAAGTCATAGAAACAAATGATAATGAAAACACAACAGTTCAAAGTCTGTGGGACACAACAAAGGCAGTCCTGAGAGGAAAATATATAGCGGTACAAGCCTTTCTCAAGAAACAAGAAAGGTCTCGGGCGCTTGGGTGGCTCAGTGGGTTAAAGAAACAAGAAAGGTCTCAAGTACACAACCTAACCCTACACCTAAAGGAGCTGGAGAAAGAACAAGAAAGAAACCCTAAACCCAGCAGGAGAAGAGAAATCATTAAGATCAGAGCAGAAATCAATGAAACAGAAACCAAAAAAGCAACAGAACAAATCAACGAAACTAGGAGCTGGTTCTTTGAAAGAATTAATAAGATTGATAAACCCCTGGCCAGACTTATCAAAAAGAAAAGAGAAAGGACCCAAATAAATAAAATCATGAATGAAAGAGGAGAGATAACTAACACCAAAGAAATACAGACAATTATAAGCAGATACTATGAGCAACTCTATGCCAACAAATTTGACAATCTGGAAGAAATGGATGCATTCCTAGAGACATATAAACTACCACAACTGAACCCGGGAGAAATAGAAAACCTGAATAGACCCATAACCAGTAAGGAGACTGAAACAGTCATCAAAAATCTCCAAACAAACAAAAGCCCAGGGCCAGACGGCTTCCCGGGGGAATTCTACCAAACATTTAAAGAAGAACTAATTCCTATTCTCCTGAAACTGTTCCAAAAAATAGAAATGGAAGGAAAACTTCCAAAGTCATTTTATGAGGGCACCATCACCTTGATCCCAAAACCAGACAAGGATCCCATCAAAAAAGAGAACTACAGACCAACATCCTTGATGAACACAGATGTGAAAATTCTCACCAAAATACTAGCCAATAGGATTCAACAGTACATTAAAAGGATTATTCACCACGACCAAGTGGGATTTATTCCAGGGCTGCAAGGTTGGTTCAACATCCACAAATCAATCAATGTGATACAACACATTAATAAAAGAAAGAACAAGAACCATATGATACTCTCCATAGATGCTGAAAAAGCATTTGACAAAGTACAGCATCCCTTCCTGATCAAAACTCTTCAAAGTGTAAGGATAGAGGACACACACCTCAATATTATCAAAGCCATCTATGAAAAACCCACCACAAATATCATTCTCAATGGAGAAAAACTGAAAGCTTTTCCGCTAAGGTCAGGAACACGGCAGGGATGTCCATTATCACCACTGCTATTCAACATAGTACTAGAAGTCCTAGCCTCAGCAATCAGACAACAAAAGGAAATTAAAGGCATCCAAATTGGCAAAGAAGAAGTCAAACTATCATTCTTCGCAGATGATATGATGCTATATGTGGAAAACCCAAAAGACTCCACTCCAAAACTGCTGGAACTTGTACAGGAATTCAGTAAAGTGTCAGGATATAAAATCAATGCACAGAAATCAGTTGCATTTCTCTACACCAACAACAAGACAGAAGAAAGAGAAATTAAGGAGTCAATCCCATTTACACTTGCACCCAAAAGTATAAGATACCTAGGAAAAAACCTAACCAAAGAGGCTAAGAATCTATACTCAGAAAACTATAAAGTACTCATGAAAGAAATTGAGGAAGACACAAAGAAATGGAAAAATGTTCCATGCTCCTGGATTGGAAGAATAAATATTGTGAAAATGTCTATGCTACCTAAAGCAATCTACACATTTAATGCAATTCCTATCAAAGTACCATCCATTTTTTTCAAAGAAATGGAACAAATAATCCTAAAATTTATATGGAATCAGAAAAGACATCGAATAGCCAAAGGAATATTGAAAATGAAAGCCAAAGTTGGTGGCATCACAATTCCAGACTTCAAGCTCTACTACAAAGCTGTCATCATTAAAACAGCATGGTACTGGCACAAAAACAGACACATAGATCAATGGAACAGAATAGAGAGCCCAGAAATAGACCCTCAACTCTATGGTCAACTAATCTTCGACAAAGCAGGAAAGAATGTCCAATGGAAAAAAGACAGTCTCTTCAATAAATGGTGTTGGGAAAATTGGACAGCCACATGCAGAAAAATGAAATTGGACCGTTTCTTTACACCACACACGAAAATAGACTCAAAATGGATGAAGGACCTCAATGTGAGAAAGGAATCCATCAAAATCCTTGAGGAGAACACAGGCAGCAACCTCTTCGACCTCAGCCGCAGCAATATCTTCCTAGGAACATCACCAAAGGCAAGGGAAACAAGGGCAAAAATGAACTATTGGGATTTTATCAAGATCAAAAGCTTTTGCACAGCAAAGGAAACAGTTAACAAAACCAAAAGACAACTGACAGAATGGGAGAAGATATTTGCAAATGACATATCAGAGAAAGGGCTAGTGTCCAAAATCTATAAAGAACTTAGCAAACTCAACACCCAAAGAACAAATAATCCAATCAAGAAATGGGCAGAAGACATGAACAGACATTTCTGCAAAGAAGACATCCAGATGGCCAACAGACACATGAAAAAGTGCTCCACATCACTCAGCATCAGGGAAATACAAATCAAAACCACAATGAGATATCACCTCACACCAGTCAGAATGGCTAAAATGAACAAGTCAGGAAATGACAGATGCTGGCGAGGATGCGGATAAAGGGGAACCCTCCTACACTGTTAGTGGGAATGCAAGCTGGTGCAACCACTCTGGAAAACAGCATGGAGGTTCCTCAAAATGTTGAAAATAGAACTACCCTACGACTCAGCAATTGCATTACTGGGTATTTACCCTAAAGATACAAATGTAGTGATCCAAAGGGGCACGTGCACCCGAATGTTTATAGCAGCAATGTCTACAATAACCAAACTATGGAAAGAACCTAGATGTCCATCAACAGTTGAGTGGATAAAGAAGATGTGGTATATATACACAATGGAATACTATGCAGCCATCAAAAGAAATGAAATCTTGCCATTTGCGATGACGTGGATGGAACTAGAGGGTATCATGCTTAGAGAAGTAAGTCAATTAGAGAAAGACAACTATCATATGATCTCCCTGATATGAGGAAGTGGAGATGCAACATGGGGGTTAAGGGGGTAGGAGGAGAATAAATGAAACAAGATGGGATTGGGAGGGAGACAAACCATAAGTGACTCTTAATCTCTCAAAACAAACTGAGGGTTGCTGGGGGGAGGGGGGTTGGGAGAAGGGGGGTGGGGTTATGGACATTGGGGAGGGTATGTGCTGGGGTGAGTGCTGTGAAGTGTGTAAACCTGGCGATTCACAGACCTGTACCCCTGGGGATAAAAATATATGTTTATAAAAAATAATTTTTTTTTAAATGGGTTTGTGCATGTTCTCAGAGCACTGAAAATTATGGTGCACAGAAAAGGAAACCATCAACATGATGAAGACAACCTCCCAAATTATTCTAGGATCAAAGCCGGATATCCACAAAAGTTTCAACAATTTGGGTTATTGTCGTCTTTAATTGACAAGGAAGTGACAGTCCCTCCCTAGATAATGATGTTGGGAGATTTTTTTTAAAGATTTTATCTATTCAATTGAGAGAGAGACAGAGAGTACAAACAGGTGGACAAGCAGAGGGGGAGGGAGAAACAGACTTCCCACTGAGCTGGGATCCCAACACAGGGCCAGATCCCAGGATCTGAAGATCAGACAGAGGCAGACACTTAACCATCTGAGCCCTGACCCCCCATTAGGAAATTTTTATGAAATGGTACTAATCAGCTTGTTGGATCCTCAGAAGTCCAAGCAAGTTCTCTTGAAGGGAGCCCTAAGGAGTAAAGCCCGTGGGAGGTAAGTAAAGCCCGAAGTAAAGTAAAGCCCAAAGGAGGATTTACTAGGATATTGGATCATGCTGAATGTCAAGTTGATAAGACCTGTTCTTTTACACCAAGGCAGTTGTAGATTCTGATTCTGCCACTTATGAGAAAACAAATGATGCATGGCTCTTCCTTGACAGTGAGACAGTCACTGGTATTTGTAGGGGGCAGGAGCAAGAAGTCGCCAGGGCTCCTCTCTCTGCCGATGTTTACACCCCATTACAGCAAGTTTCCTATAAAATGCACTTCTCTGGGCAGACTTGACTTGGACTAACTCCCTGGCCCCAGTGACCCCAGCTACAGTAACTTCCCTGACTGGCAGGCCACATGTGTATCCACCTGAGCCACTGGTTACATGAAAGTATGGGAATGCTGTGTGGTCACGCTTTGTGGATCATAGTGGTGCTCAGAGAAGACAGACAGCAGAGTGTGAGTTTTCCCAGGGCTGGTGTGGAAATGGATAAATCCGTGCTGTGGCTACATTGCCTCTATCCCTTTTTAAAAATGGCCAATGTAAGCCAGAATGGGACTGAAACTAGTTCCTAATAAAGTTTCACTTAAAAAATTATTTTAAGCAAATGTGTGCTTCTCTGAGGCTCCTAGAGGTTCTTGCAGCTATATTAAACAACAGAAACCCATGGGTCACCCCAAGGTTTCCCACAATGCTAAGTGCTGACTGTCCCTTCAGGTGGTACATAACGTCCGAAATGGAAAAACTATTTAAACTTTTCAAAGATTATTGCTCTTAAAAAATGTACAATTTACTTAACAATTCTGAGCTCTCGCCCTCTCTCTAAACAGACACAGGAAGATAAGCCATTGTCCATGGCTTGGCCCCTGATCATGTCCATAAGTAGACAGCACCCGACGGACACCATCAGGTCACAGCCAAATTCACATCCAGCCCTGTTGCACAGAAATCCTAAAGCCACGACATGCCCAAAGCGAGAAAGCACCCTAGGCGATGGGGCACAGGGCTGCCCGACGCCGGCCAATTCTCACGAGCTTTCTACCCAAATCGAGACCCATTTCAGCAGAACGCTCATGAGAATCGGCCGGAAAACGCCCGGCGAACTCACTTCGGGGGCCTCATGTCTACAGGGCTGCCCCCTGGGCCTGGCCCGGGATCCTGAGTGGTTGCGGCTCCAACGCTCCTGGGGTTGGGGGGGTCGGTCCCTTCCCTGCCACTGGCAGATGGGGCCTGCCCTTCCCCAAGGCCTGGGGCCAAACCCTGGCCTGCTTTCTCAGCCTTCCGTTTCCAGGGTCCTGTCCCTCGGGCCCTCCAACTGGAGAACCCTGAGTCCCATGCCCCCAGTCCCCCTGCCACCCCCGTGGAAATGGTGCCTTTTGCAGATGTGGAAAAACCTCGGAGCAACAGAAACCTTCGTGCCCTCACTGAGGCCAGCCCCAACCTTCGGCTCCCTAGTGGCCCAAAAAGTCAGAGGCCGATGCCCGGCCAAGACCCCTCCCTCAACACTGCTCCAGGCAATCTTCCCTGCCCTGGGGCCCCGGGGTGGGCCACATCATCTCAGCGCATTTTCCAGGTGGCGGCAACATGCCCCGAACGAGAAAGGGCCCTCGGCCATGGGCGACAGGGTGGTTCGCAGGGCCACCCAACACTGGCCAATTCTAATGAGTGTTCTGCCCAAATCGATACTAAAACCTCTTGAGAATTAGCCAGTAAACCCTCGTCAAACTCACTTCAAGGTCTGCATGTCTGCAGGGTCGCCACTTAGGCCTGTCCCGGTTATCCCTAGTTGTCTCGGCTGGAGACCTTCCAGAAAGCCCCTGTGAGTCTGGTGCAGGTGAGGCCAATGCCTCCTGCTCATCAGCCTCCAGGGGTACCCTCCCTGGTGCTGGCAGATGGGGTTTGCCAGGCCATTAGTTCCGGGCCCTCACCCTCTCCTGGTTTTTCATTCTTCCTTTTCCAGGTCTTGTTCCTCGACCCCTCCTACTTGGCATCCCTGAGTCCCACGCCACAAGTCCACCTGCCACCCAGGCAGAAATGGTGCCTTTCAGAGCTGCGGAAGAGCCTCAGATTGAGAGAAACCTTCGTGCCCCCACTGAGGCCATCCCAAACCTTCGGCACCTCAGCGGGCCAAAAAGTCAAGAGGTGGTTGCTCGGCCACAACCCCTCTGTCATCTCTGCTACGGGGAAGACTCCCCCATGCCAGGGCCCCTGGTTGAGCCGCGTTGTCTCGGTGCATCTTCCAGATGGCCGCGACATGCCCCAAGAGAGAAAGCCCTCTGGGCCACGGGTTCAGGTCGGTGGAAGGGCCGCCCAATGCCGGCCAATTCTCAGGAGCTTTCTGCCCAAATCCGTATCAATTTTAGAGAGGAAGAAAGCTGCGCACCCTTCTAAACCACTCCCACCATCAGCGTTCCCCCTGGCCAGAAACCCTGTTTCTGCCACACTGCAGGACTCATTCCCTCAACTCAACCCCAAGGGGAGCCCCCATCAGTGCCGGCAGATCGGAGCTGCCATTCCCCAAGGCCATAACCCAGCCCTAAGTTGTGTTTTTTGGCTTTGTTCTACAGGGGCCTGGCTCGCAAGCCCTCTGGCTTGGGAACCCTAGAGTCACACCATAGGAATCCGCCTGCCACCCCGCAGGAAACCAGTCCATTCAGAGCTGCACCGAGCTGTCAGAGCCAGAGAAATCTGCGTGTACCCATGAGTATGCCCCCACGTTCTGCAGCCCCCTGAAGACTGATGTGCCGCCTGACCCCCATCCTCAACTCAGCTCCTCAGGGAACCCACCTCCACACCAGCAGTTCCGGCCTGCCACACCACTACCTCAGCTCTTCAGGGACCGCTGTCAGCTCTAGGCAGACCCAGATGTCCCCTGCCTGCCACAAAAACTCTGGGATCCCCTCTCCTTCTTCTCAATTTACACTGGCCCAAGGCTTTCATGAGAAAGGGGGAAGGCTACCTCTTGAATGTTTAACACCTCTTTTTCTCTTCTGCCCTATTTCTCTCCACTTACTTTGTACCTGGGCAAACTGGAAGGAATGTATCAGTGGAACATGGACATGCTCTGACATCTGAATCTTTCCTGGCGGCTTTCTGAGCGCTCCTTATGCAAACAGAAGCTAGTGTATCCTACCACAGTGTGTTTGAAAATGATCATCAACAGAACAAGAGAGCGAAAATCACTCCATTTTTACCTCACTCTTCATGAAGTAGAACATGGTCTTCTTTCCTTCCTCGACTTCAATTCCAATTTGTTTCCATGCAGTGTTCATTCCTTTGCTTCAGGGGTAGGATTTCATGATTCCTCACCTGCATAAAACACCCAGAGCTCATCACAACAAGTACCCTCCCTAATAGCCATCACCCATTGAACCCTTCCCCTGCACACCCCTGCTCTCTAGCCACCCTCGGTTGGTGCTCTAAGTTTGAGTCTTTCTTCATTGACCTATCTTTCTCCCCTCACTATGTTCATGTTTTCTTTCTGAAATTCCATCGAAGTCAAATTATAGGCTATTGGTCTTTTCTTACTGATTTTACTTAGCTAAATCCACTCTAGATCCATCCACATCCTTGCAAATGATAAGATTTCATTCTTTCTGAAACTGGCTCCTATTCCATTAAGAATATATGGGAGATTATATATCTACGTTCATATATATATATATATATATACACACACATATACATATCACTCATCAGCAAATGGACATTGGGACTTCCTCCATCATTTTGCTATGGTTGATAATGCTGGTGTCAATATCACAGTGCTTGTACCCCATTGAATGTGCATTTTGTGCCCTTTAGGGAAATACCTAGGAGGGCACCTGCTGGATCCTAGGGTTGTTCAGTTCTTAGCTTTTGGAGGAACCACCATGCTTTTCCAGAGTGGCTGCTACAACCCGCATGCCCACCAACAGTGCAGAAGGGTTCCACTGGAAGCAGAACATTCCCTGCCAGCAATTTCCTAAGGAGGAAACAGAAAACCTGGGGGATAACATGACTCACCCAGCGTCCGGCAAGCAGCCCCAGAAATTCACACCAGGATTCCTGAAGCCATGCCCTGGGAAGCCATCAGAATGCCTCTATCCAGTGGAATTCCCGAAGACTCTCCTTCTGACTTCATCACCCATGAAACTGCAGAGAAAGGCTGACATGTCCAACTCTCTAAATGGTCCACTGCATGAAATTAGAAAGTCAAGCTTCCCTTTTCAATTGTCTAAGGCTCCTTGGAATCCTTTTGAATGTTCCCTCTGCCCTCATCGGACTCTTTGGATAAAAAAGATGAATCCATTCAGATACATCACCTTGGACAAAGGAGAAGCCATCATCCAAGCCTCTATCTGACCGCAAACAGCCACCTCACTCTAGAGGCTGGCCATTCCACCACAGCCTAGGACCTATGGAATAAACACTGTTAGATGAAGGAAAGCATTCTAGGTTCCAAACACACACCGAGTCCATCTCATCTTCCCTTTTAAATCCAGGGGATTGCCAGAAAAGAGATGTTCCAAATATCTTTGTGAGCCAGAAATAAACAGATAAAATGAGATCTTCTGCCAGGTGCTCCCTGCAGGGAAACTCAGGAACTCTAGCACCCACTCTCCATTGCTGACAGCTGTGTTCGTGTGATTTTGGGGCTCCACTGGAGATGAGAGAAAAGCCAGGATATTTGGGGTGAAAGAGAAGTTCACCATGTGTCTGCTGTGCCCCATGGGTCTGCTGTTTTCTCTGAATGCTGATGTCCTGGGACAAGCTGCATGACAGACTCAGACGCTGATTTCCAAACTTCAGGTACCGTGGAGCCAGAGCAAAGAAGGGTTGTCAGGTGGGCATAAGCAGGCACCTCCCACCTAAAGCCTACACACCTGCTCCGATTCCTGGGCGAAGGAGAGACACAGCTTGTTTCTGAAGTGGTCATTCACTTCCTTCTCAAGCCGGCCAATGCCCTTGTCCTTTTTGGAGAAGCAAATAGACTCTTCCAAACAAACACTCAACTTCTCGGTTCCAAAGGCACCATGGGTTGAGTTTGGTTCCCCCGGCTCCAGACCCCCACCAGGAGGACCCTCGTGAACCATCCTGACAGCACATTCCCATCAAACCTGGGGCAACGGGGCACAGTGCTGAGTGGGGGCCTGGCTCCAGCAGTTGTTATCACCACTCTTGAGCCTGGGGAAACAGAGTCTTCAGCTCAACACTCCATCCTGTAAAAACAAGCTGCAGTCCCTCACGTTTCAGGGTCTCTCACCCAGCACCTCATCACTGCCCTCAGAGCCAGCAGGCTGCACAGACTCCTCTTCTGGTGTGTTTCCCACGGCAGCTCGCCACTGCCTCCAGTGGTGGCGAGCAGCACTGCCACGCCTACTATGCTCTCTCTCACCGCAGCTCACCACGCCCTCCAGTGGCGTGAATCGGCACTGCCGAGCTTTCCACAGACTCCTAATGCAGCTCCCAAACCCTCCACAGGTCTACAGCCACACTGGCACTGCCCCTCCAGACTGGGACCTCTAGGCCACACCCCACGAGTCCACCTGCCACCCAGGAGGAAACCGTGCCATTCGAAGCTATGTAGAAACCTAGGAATGGAACAACTTGAATGCCTCCCTGAGGACACCCCAACCTCAATGGACCCCCCCAGTCACAAACTCACAACCTGACGTGCTTCCTGACCCCTGTGCTTGACTCAGCCCCCAGGGTTCTTGCCTCAATGCCAGCAGATAGGGCCTGGATACCCCTAAGCCCTAACCCAAACCCTAGTTTGTGTTTTCAAGCTTCCGTGTCCGGAGATCTGGCCAACAAGCCCTCCAGATTGGGAACCCCTTGGCCACACCTAAGGACTCCGCCTGCCATCTAGGAGGAAACTTCAGTTCAGAGCTGCCCAGAACCCTCAGACCGCGATAAACTCGCATGCATTCCTGAGGCCACCCTCACCACAGATGGCCCACACAACAACAAAACCCAGAGATTGAAGTGCCGCTTGACCCCCCATTCTCGACAGCCCATAAAGGAACCCGCCTCAGCACCGGCAGATCGGGTCTGCCATGCCCCTAGGCCCTAACCCTAACTCTACATGCCTTTCGGAACTGCACAAAACCCTCAGAGTGAGAGAAACATTCATACCCAAACTGAGGCCTCCTCAACATTTGGCTCTACATCGGGCCAAACAGTTGGAGGCTGATGCCTGGCCACAACCCCTCCCTCAACTCTGCTCTGGGAAAGCTCCCCTGCACCGGGGCCCCCGAGTGGGCCATGTCCTCTTGGTGCATTTAGTGCTCTAGGCCCCGGGGGACAGGGCAGTCCGAAGAGCCGCCCAACACCCGCCAATTCTCACGAGCTTTCTGCCCAAATCAATACTTGATTGATTCTCCCTCTCCCTCTGCCTGCTGCTCCTCCTGCTTGTGCACTGATTCTCTCTCTCTCTCTCTCTCTCTGACAAATAAATAAATAAAATCTTTTTTTTTAAGATTTTATTTATTTATTTGACAGACAGAGATCACAAGTATGCAGAGAAGCAGGCATAGACAGAGAGGAGGAAGCAGGCTCCCCACTGAGCAGAAAGCCCGAGGCGGGGCTTGATCCCAGGACCCCGAGATCATGACCCGAGCCAAAGGCAAGAGGTTCAACCCACTGAGCCACCCAGGCGCCCAATAAATAAAATCTTTAAAAAGAGAGAGAGAGAGAGTCTTATCTGGAAAATGGAGTCAAATTAGAATGCAATTCATAAGGCTGTTGTGAGGATGAAATGACATAATCTAAAGTGTGTGGCTCTCAAATGTATTAAATTTTTACTTGCTCTTTTCCTGCCTCCCCATGGGGGACTCCAGCCTCTTGAAGAATCCATCCTGCCACAAACAAATGGAGTGCACTGGCCACTTGGCTGCCCTGAAATTGCCCAGTTTCTCCCCCTGCTGTAACCCCCTGACAACCTATCCCCTCACCTCCTAGTGTCCTCCAGGTACCACAGTCTCCTACCAGCTACGGCTGCCAGAGCCTCTAGGCACTATCCCCCACCAGTGTCACGGGGGAACCCCTTCAGTGCTAAAGCTGATTTGGGAAAATGATATGAAGTACCAAGACATTGATCCTGGTCCCCTAGGGTCCGGCAGACTTTTTGTAAAATAGCTCTTTCAGATTTTACTGATGACATAATATCATCACTGTATCCCACTCAGTCTATAAGGATTGGGCTAAGGATGAGCTGAGGAAAAACAAAGTGTTTGGAAATACCCTTCACTTCTGCCTTTCTAGGCCAAGCTAGAGGTACTAAGGGGTAAATTCACTCCTAGAGTGTTCTTTAGTTCCTCAAAAAAAAAAAAAAAAAAAAAAAAAAAGAAAGAAAGAAGGAAAGAAAGAAAAAGAAAAAGAAAAATATTTTTTCTAGACAGACCTCACATGTCTGAACCCAACTCCTGGTGAATATAGCTTTATTCAAGAGGGAAGGTTTTCCCTTGATAGAAGGACAGCCTACAGCTTTTTCTTGGCCTTTCCAAGCCAAACTCTCTCTAAGTACTTGACAGCTCCCCATTTTCAAAGAATTATGGTAAAGATAAGAAGCCTCTAAGTTTGTAGTTTAGAAACCAAATTCTTTCCCAAGTAAAACAGTGTCGGAAGAAATGACTACAATCTCTCATATTCTAATTCCTTGGTGAGTGCTCTTAAGGTCTGGGCCAAGCTCCTTGGTGAAAAAGGAGGGTAGAAGAGAAGTAGAGAAAAGGAGTCATACCTCCTATCATGCAGATATTACCTATTCCAGGAAAAGCCCCAGTCCTGGGCAGTGTGCTTTGCACTCACCACAGAAACCACATACTCCCTCAGCCCCTCATCTCTGGAGGAGCTTTCCCATGACTTTTTCACTACTAATATTGGGAAAACAAGGAAAGATAATGTTTCCCTATACTTTTAAAGATAAACAGTATGGTTTTATGATTATATCAGTATTATATTAATAATATTATAGTATTAATAGTATTATTTCATTATTATTTTACATTATATAATATATACTGTATATTACATATACGATATAATAATGTAATATTATTTTATTATATAGTATTATTAATAGTATTATATATTAAACAGTATGATTATATGATTGCCACTGATTTCCCCAGAGAGTCAGTGAACACAGATCTAAATCCTTCTCTCACTACACAACACTGTCTTCATTACTTTTCTCACACTTTGTTCACCTCCCGCCAGACCTTCATTAGTCTGGGATATGTGATTCCAAATCTCTCCCCTGTGGATAAGGAGGATCCTTGCCAGAGCTTCTCCTATCTTTCTTTTTTACCTAACCTCAAGGCCAATAGAAATATAGGCTAGGACTAAGATAAAAGAAAACTAATCTTAAATTTCAGAGAAAATCTCAAACAACTATTCCAGGAGGTAACTTCCTTGGTCACAGTATTCTTCCACCAAAGTTACAAGCACCCCATGAGAAAAAGGCAGATGGTTCTCTGGCAGAGCTGGAAGGTAGGACACCATCAAAGATGACTTCTGTGTTGCTCTTGCTTCTGTTGCTGCTACAGCCGCTAGGGAGGAGTAGGATGGTGATGAACCCAGGAGCTTCACATTGTTTATATGCCCCCATGAGTCTGAAGAGATACTCCCTATTCTCTTCACTTTCCAGATTAGAAAATTCTAGTCCAAAGTAATAAGTGGTTAGACCATTGGTGGAATGCTGTGTTCAATCACCAGTCAGCCGCTGCCTGACTTAATGATAAAAACATCCTGCCAACGGAAGGGAGAGAGCAGATGTTGCGGACAGTCTGTCCTTTCTTGCTATCGTCTCTTGTTTCCTCTCCTATACATCCCGACATTGCCGATGGTAGCAGCCAGAGCTTAGCACAATGCTGAGAAATAAAACACCATAAACTCAGGGGCTTAAAACAGCAGTCACATGCACATGTGCAGGCCACCTGGCATCGGCCTATGGGAGCTAAGTTTGATCAGGCTTCACTCCGATCAAGTGCAGGTTGGGTCCAGGGCTTTCCCATTCATTCTCCCCAGTCCAGAGGGGCCAGCTGGCACGCATTCTCCTCATGGCATTGACATGAGTAGCCGAAGGCAAACCTAACGACGTATGCAGATTTCAAGCCTCTGCTTGCATCACTTCTGCTGACATCCCATTGGCTAAAACAAATCTCATGGCCAGGCCCAAATTCAAGCAGAGAAGTAGAGTAGGTTCACCATGAGGCCATAACCAGGGATGTAGGATATTAATAGAGATGAAGAATTCTAATCAATAATTAAACCTCCATACCCAAACCTTAGACAAACAAAGATGCCAAGGAAGGATTGACCAAAGCTTTGAAAGATGGCTCCAAGATCATGGAGATCTGTAGCAGCAAGGAGTAAGAGTTAAGTGACTGAAAAAGATGAAATGAAAAATCCATAGAAAAGCAAGTTAGAAAAGAGGAAAAACTGTTTCACTGGGCTCACTCGGCAATTTAGTTACTGCAACACAAGAACTCGCTTCTAATATATAAGCCTTGCAAGCCAGGCCCTTGCAGAAGTTCCAGGCGCATCTAGCAGGGGCCAGAACTGCTCATTGTCACAAACAGAAAATGAGAAAAAGAAAACAGTTTCCCAAATTCTCCATTTCTTTATGGGCTGTGTTCCTTGGGGGTGGATTATCTCTCAAGATCTGCAACTCAACCAAAGCATCACTGAAGTGGAGCATGTTAGAGCTCAACAACTTGCAAAATTCAGGCTTTGCTGGTTTTCAGAAAACAAGAATATCTGACATTTCCCTGTTACCATATAAAAATGTCAGCTGGATGAGACCATGGGCATTTAACAATTCAAAGGAATAACAATAAGTTTGAGAAATGGTCCTTGTTTCATACAGAACACCAAATGTAGCCAAGCATGTAACGGTATTTGTTTCTCTTACAATGTTTGAAATGATACTGCCGGCCTTCCTATTTTCCCCTAAGCTTTCTCTGAAACTGAACTGTAAACTGTTTTCTATTTGGGAAGTAAATATTTAATTACTTATTTAAAACACATATTACCCCAGGTATTGGGTGGATAGCTTACGAGAATTACAGATGCTAGCAAAAGAGTTGTATACTCTGTTTAATATCACAAGGTATCATTTCATAGTGAAAGTGGTTGGGATAAAAACTCTGTTTTTTTTATAGAGGCAATGTGGTTTTCTAGAGAGATGTCTGGTTCCCACTGTGCTGTTGACTCACTCTACCTCGGGCAATTCATTTATGTGCAATTAAAGGCTTTTAACAATCTGGCACCAATCTAGCTTCTCAAGAAGTATTTCCAACTTTTCATTTTTACCCTTAGTTCCAGCCCTCTTTCCTTTTCCTCTCCCCTCTTGTTGCCTTTTGAAAAAATGAAACAGTTTTTCCTCTTTTCTAACTTGCTTTTTTACAGATTTCCCATTTCATCTTTTTCAGCCATTTAATTCTTACTCCTTACCCCTACAGATCAACATGATCTTGGAGCCATCTTTCAAATGAAAAAATTCCATTACTCTGCAGAGTAATTAATTGATTTCTTTTTTTTTTAAGATTTTATTTATTTATTTATTTATTTGAGAGACAGGGAGCATGAGAAGGGGAGGAAGGGAGAGGGAGAAAGCATGTTGAGCAGATTCCCTGCTGAGCACAGAACCCTTTCAGGGCTCAAATCCCAGGATCCTGAGATCATGACTTGAGCTGAAACCAAGAGTCAGCCGTTTAACCAACCAAGCCACCCAAAAGCCCCACAGTTACTCAATTTCTCTGCAGAATACACCTTGGATAGTCTAACTTCACTATCAAAGGGGCCTTCAGGGCATTTTCCAAAACAAAGTAATAACTCTTCTTGATAAAAATTTTTCCCAGGGTTCCTGGATGGCTCAGTGGGTTAAAGCCTCTGCCTTAGGCTTGGGTCATGATCCCAGGGTTCTGGGATCAAGCCCCACATCGGGCTCTCTGCTTGGTGGGGAGCCTGCTTCCTCCTCTCTCTCTCTGCCTGCCTCTCTGCCTGCTTGTGATCTCTGTCTGTCAAATAAATAAAATCTTAAAAGAAAAATTTTTTTTTCCCTGGTGATGGTGTATTTCCCTGGTGTGTTAGTGTATTGCTAATAGAATAGCAATTTTTTCTTCCACTTACATCAGTATAATTATAATAGGCTTTGAATGAACTTATTGAATAAATGAAAAATAATTTTTGTTTTTATACCTATCACGTTTTGACCACTGATCTGACCTAAGCATTTTTTGCAAATTCTCACATAATCCTTACTATAATCCTACTAAGAATCTGGGGGGGAAAACTGAGCTTGGAGAACTTGTTTGTTGTCAACTCTGAACTACTGCTTCTCGGCAATACAGAAGAGAACCTAAGATGCCACTTCCCAAAATTACTTTCCCTGTATTTTGAGGATTTGCCAGTGAGACTTGGGAGGCAGGGAAGAAAGAGGAGCCATTACTTGACCGAAGTAGTTACAGTCAGGTACACAAACCAAGGATCTGCAAAATCTTTCTGTGGAAGGCAAGAGAGCAAATATTCTGCAGGTCAGACAGTCTTTGTCACAGCTGCAAAGTCTGCCACTGTAATGTAAGACAGCTATAAGCAATATATAAGCCAGTGAGTATAGCTATGTTCCAATAAACTTTTATTTGTGGATACTGAAATTTGAATTCCATGTAATCATGTCACAAAATACTATGCTGCTTTTGTTTCTGTCAACCACTTGAAAGTATAAATCCATTCTTGGTTCACACACTGTACAAAAACAGGCAGCAGGCCAGATTTTTCCCAAGGGCCATAGTTTGGCAACCTCTCCCACAGAGAGTTAGCAGATAGGACGCACACTAGCTTCAGAGTGAACTCCACCCACTCCACGGTTTTAGGCCAAGACTCTCAGAAATGGCTTCTCTGATTCAGATCCCCAGCCTTTCCCATGGTTTGCAAGTCCTTAATGCCCTGCATTAAAACCCTTCAAGCTTGAAATATACATAGTGACTTCTGCTTTAATGACCAAACTCTGGCTCTGAGAACATTTCATATAGCAGCAGTGTCATGAAAACAGAACCTCAAAGAAGAAAATTCAGGCTCTGTTCTATGATGTGAATAAAGGCAAAGGAAGGAATAACCTCACTGCTAGTAGAAAGTGAGACTTTTTGGTGGACAGCACACAGTGGCAAAATAATTCCTTAAATTTCCACCTCTAGTTGCCTGGAATTACATGCCAACAGGAAGCTAGGAACTAAAAAAAAAAAAAAAAAAAAAAAAAAAAGACTGCTGCAATAGAATGTTCTAGTAGAAAGTTTGATGGTAAAGACCATGAAGCTTACTGGATACATAACACTGCAGCTTACAGAAGGAAAGTCTTCAAAATTCTCATCTTATAGTCAGAGAACCAGAAAGTCCTTAAGACTGTCCTGAAAGAGCCTTTTATTTCTAGTAGCTGCAGGGTTGAAATATCTGAAAATCAAACCCAAAATGTGATCCTATCATTGGCTGGGTAACACTGAAATTTGAATTCACAGTGGACTTTGTCAAGCCTGAAAGAATGGGGCCAGGAGAACTGGGACGGGGCACTTACCGAGATTTCAGAGGGGAGGAGAGGCTGCTGCTCCCTAGGGGAAGTTGTAGGTACATGCTGGGCGGATGGCAGGTGGGAGGCCCACAGCACTGTCCTTCCTGCTCTTAAGGACAGCCCACTTCAGTGTTGTTGGCTGAGGTCACTGGCAGCTGGCCTCTTGGCCAGCCCTTCCCTCTCCCATCTGACAGGTGTGAACCCTCAAACTCTCTATATTAAAAGACAAAGAACAACTTCCATTTTCTTGAGTGAAAACTGATACAATGATGGAACATCAGTTATCCAAAATATTAGGAAGTTTGTGAATTTGACACTTCACTTCTCAGAACTGTGCAGACATGAGAAGGAAAGCAATGTTTCCAAACCAAGTAGGAATGGGTAGATACTGGTGTTCCCAGCCATGTGCACCAGATAACACAGGAGAACCTATGTATGTTTGCTGAACAGATACCAAGGAAAGAAATTCTCTCTGAATTAAGAGCTTTTAAGCCTTTTTATCTTTGTAGCCTGAGCCCTTATCCCAAGGCCTAGTACACCTGAGCACTCAATACATATTTACTTAGCATTTTGATTTGCCTGGGCAGGATGAATCCCTCCCCACCCAACTGTTATTAACAATTTAATAGCCAACAATTAATATTATCTGCAACAGTCAACAACATAGCATCATCACACTGAAAGACTCAAAGTTGACCTGAGATATACAGATGGGATCATGGATTCATTTATTTTGCTTCAACTAAAGCTGGATAGGTTTTTAACCTAAATAGATTTTTTTTTTATTTTTTTTTTAATTTTATTTTTTATAAACATATATATATATATATATATTTTTCCCCCAGGGGTACAGGTCTGTGAATCTCCACATTTACAAACTTCACAGCACTCACCATAGCACATACCCTACCCAATGTCCATAACCACCCCCCCAACCCCCCTCTGCCCAGCAACCCTCAGTTTGTTTTGTGAGATTAAGAGTCACTTATTAACCTAAATAGATTTTTAAGGAAGGCATATTTTTCCATAGAATTTAGCTTTATATATCCAAATTTTGGGAGAGAGTTTTATTGAATATTTTTAAATTATATTTATAAACTGCTCTATGAAGTATATTTCAGTAGCCTATTTGGGGTTATAGAGTTATTTTATACACATACCAAAAAAACCTTCTTCTTGTGATCTTTTGATGTTAAAAAAGCTCAAGAAAGAATATGTAAAAGGAAAATATTCTATCAATCAGCATTTCTGGATATCAAATATAAATATCTTATGGAAATTAACTAACAAATTCAGAACTTTTAGCCAATAGAGCACTTAGAATAAGTTCAACAAAATAACGGAAGAAGCAAAATAAATGTGGCATATCTTAAAAGATAAAATAAAACTAAATTTGATCTGTTTATTTCTCTCTGAAGGTGACATTGGCCATTTAATCTCAACATCCTGAATTTATTTCCACTGAGAACAGAAACTTGAGTGCAGGGACTGGGCCTGGTCCACCACTTTACTCGGCACCTAGAATATCTGATGCAAGCAAAGCCTGAGTAAATATGCTTTTAATGACTGTAACATGGATAGACAAGTGATTTTTCTACTTTTGTTTTACCTTCTCTTCTTCTACTTCCCTCATTCACTAAAGACTGCATTAAAAAAAAATTAAGAACTTTACATCTGCTCCAGTGACCATTAGCAACCTCTCAAACCACATATCTAATGTTTGTTCAACATCAGCCCTTGAAGGGGATTTTCTTACAGACACAGCAAACTGCCCTCGTCTTTCCATGCTCCCTAGTCTCTGCCACTATGCCTTACCATCCCCACTACCAATGTGCCCTGTGTCTCCGTAAACATCACACAAGGCACCAGCTATCTCTAGGATCCTTTTTCGTATCTACCTTTTCCTTACTCCCTACATCCAGCCACTACCAAATCCCATAAACTTTATTTCCAAAATCCTTCTCCAATGCATCTACTTGTCCCTGTGTCCCACTGTCACTAATCCAAACCATTCCATCTCCATATGGACCTGAAAAATAGGCTTTTAACTCCTCCCTAGGCATTCCCACATGACCTCTCCAACTTGTTTTTGTAACTCAGCTAGAGAGATATTTTTAAAACACTGCATCAAGACTGCCTCCTCTTTAAAAATCTTATGGTAAGGATATGAAGAAAAGGGAATCCTTCTGCACTGTTGGTGGGTATGTAAATTGGTAGAAAACAGAAGGGATGTTCCTCAAAAAATTAAAAATAGAACTACCATATGATCCAGCAATCTCACTTCTGGGTATTTATCCCAAGGAAATGAAAATAGAATTCTGAAGAGCTCTCCATGCTCTCATGTGCCTATCAATGGACAAATGGATAAAGATATGGTGTGTACACATACACACAATGGAATATTATTCAGCCATGAGGAAGGATGTTTGTGACAACATGAATGGGTCTTAAGGTAATACCCTTAGTTAAGTGAACTAAGCCAGACAGAGAAAGACAAATACCCCTTGGATCACTTATAGATGGAATTAAAAGAAAAAAAGTGGGGCACCTGGGTGGCTCAAGGGATCGGTTGTATCTGACTCTTGGTTTCAGCTCAGGTTGTGATCTCAGGGTTGAGAGATGGAGCCCTGCCTCCGGCCCTATGCTCAGCGGGGAGTCCACCTGGAATTCTCGCTCTCCCTCCCCCTCTACCCCTGCCCCACTTGTGTGTACATTCTCTCTCTCAAATAAACAAAAAATAAATCCTAAAAATTTTTTAAAAAGAAAAGTTAGAACTCTTAGAGGCAGAGAACAGAAAAGTTGTGCCAGGAACTGGGAAATGGGGTGATAGTGAGAGGCTGATAAAAGGGTAAGTTCCGAGGAGCTTATGTATAACATGATGATTATAGTGGATAACACAGTGTTATATAATTCGCTAAGAAGAGAATAGAAAATTTGTCACTAAAAAAATAAAATAAAATATGTGAGGTGATGGATGTGTTAATTAAATAGATGGGAGGATCCTTTCATGATACATATCAAATTACCATGATGTACACTTTAAATATCTTATAATGTTATTTATCAATAACTCCTAAATAAAACTGAAAAAAGTAAAATATAGCTTTCCTTGTGGAAACACACACACACTCCTTTCAAAGTCTCATTTCTCTATGGCGGACCTCTGCCCATCTCTTTTTATGTCACCACAGACAAGGATATGGGATTCAACCCGAGGACGCCTAGATAACTTTCAGGCTGTCGCCTGCCAGACAGAGAGACTGAGAAGAAGCAGGCAGTAAACAGATTAGTTTAATTCAATCAAATCAGACAGAATTAAGATGATGTTTGATGTGAATCTAGGACATGTGTATTGTGAGGACAGACTACCTGGAAGACACGGAACTAAAAAGATAAAAATCTCTTACTGGTTAGTGGCAAGGAGAGAATCAAACCTGAGACCAAGTCCAAAATTCTCTGGCCAATCAGCAGCCTCAGTGAGCTGGGACTCTTTTTTTTTTAACCTGAATCTGCCTGAGAGGATTACGTCCATCTTGTTGGAATGGTAGAGACATTTCCCTGACAGGGACAGGGTCTCCACATGCATTTGTGCTGGATGCTCACTGCCCAACTTTAGGGTCTACCTTGGAGATGGTGGTTGACATGAATGCGCCCCCCAGAGTTGTTTGGGGAACCATGCATGCAGCCAGTGTTCCTGAGTAAATGTATTTTACCTCCAGAAAGAATAGTCACACTTTTGTGTTAGGTCCTAGAATAAATATTTGTAAGCAATGGTTTGATTTTACAGTTACTTTTTAAAGCATTTATAATGGAGCGCCTGGGTGGCTCAGGTCATGATCCCAGGTCCTAGGGCTCCCTGATCAGCAGGGAGCCTCCTTCTCTCTCTGCCTGCTTTCCCCCTGCTTGTGCTCTTTCTCTCTCTCGGTGAAATAAACAAATAAAATCTTTTAAAAAAATAAATAAATAAAGCATTTAGAGGCGCCTGGGTGGCTCAGTGGGTTAAAGCCTCTGCCTTCGGCTCAGGTCATGATCCCAGGGTCCTGAGATCGAGGCCCCCATCTGGCTCTCCGCTCAGCAGGGAGACTGCTTCCTCCCCTCTCTCTCTTCCTGCCTCTCTGCCTACTTGTGATCTCTGTCTGTCAAATAAATAAATAAAAATATTTTTTAAAAAAATAAAGCATTTATAATATTGAAGAAAAGTTGGCATACTAGAATAACAAAAAGATTACATTTCAAAGCAGTAGGAAATAGCTCACACACTCAAACTGGGAAAACCTGAGCAAGGTTTTAAATAAAGACACTATTAAAAAGGCATAAACTGTATCTATAGCTAGTGACAGTGACAGTTGTCTCTCTAGGCCTGAAGGGCATTGGGGTCATTACCAGAACCTAGAGGCAGAAAGGGCAATGTGTTATTGTAATTTTGAAATAATTGTTCCATTAGCGCCTCCTGACTTCTGTTACATCAGCCCTTCCGAGAAGTTTATTCCCTGTGTTCTATCTCTTTCTGCTTAAAACACCTAGATTGGAATTTAAAATGCCTGCACTAAGCTGGGCCTGGTGCAGATACCCAAGCCGCTGCAGGGAATAGAGCCTCTGGGGCAGAAATGTGTAATTGACGATCTGATCTGACTGCACTGAAATCAGGGATTATCTGGAGACTATAAAAAATGGGACATTTATAGTTCATGCCATAGCAAAATGATTGCTTAAGTCGTCACTTGTGGTTTCTTAAAATGAAGTGCCGAAGGCAGGCATAATTTTACCTGATTGCTTGACAGATAAAGGGGGTAAGACAACCCATGAAGGGCTCAGAAAAAGATTTTTAATTTTCATCGAATTTTTAAAATTTTTTTTAATTTTCATTTTAAAACATGGGTCAAAGAAACAGGAATCGCCTCTGCCTGGTCTAAACAAATCTCTTCTGTCTTTAAACCACAAGTGTCACATACCTGAAAATTGATTAGAATATGATCCTGAGGAGTAGAGAATTACAAATGCAATGTAATTCAGGGGCTCATCAGGCTCTTTACGTGAAAGACAGGATGTTAATTGGAAGGACTTAGGCTTAAGTACTAGAATAGGATCACTGGAAGGATTTAGATGATTCTGAACTCCCCCAACCTACTAACTCTCCTTTAGCAGCTGCATTTGTTGTCAATGACAGCATACAAATCATCCCCAAACCCAGTGACTTAAAATAACTAATGTTGGTTATCTCATAGCTTTTGAGGGTCAGGAATGTGGACCCAGCCGAGTTGTGGGTCTCCCTCAGGCTGCTATCCACTTGAAGCTAGGGCTCTAGTCATCTCAAGTCCTCAGTGGTAATGGATCCACTTCCAAGTCCCCTCACACAACTGTTGGAAAGCCCCAGCTTCTCCCTGGCTGTTGGCCAGAGACAGACTTCAAGTCATGCGAGCCTTTCCAACAGCAGCTCACAGCCTAGCCGCAGGCTTCCCTCAGAGCAAGTGAGCAGAAATGAGAAAGGATCCCCAAGACAGAAGTCATAATCTCTTTGTATCCTAATCTCAAAAGAGACAAGTGACATTCCATTACTTTTCCCCTATTTTATTGTAAACTCCTACTATATCCACTCCCACACAAGGAGAGAAGATTACAGAGGGTGTGAATACCAAGAGGGAGAAAACACCAGGGCCACTCTTAAGGCTGTCTACCATAGTAATGCAACCCTCTCTTCTCTTGGCTGCAATTACTTCTGCCTTCCTTGAAGACTTTGTAAGAAGCTCATGTGACTTAGCAGCAAGTTAGCTTTCCAAGGGCAACTATTCATCTCAGGCCTGTCTCCTTTTGCCCCCCTTACTTGCCCAGACAATGGCAGGAATTTCTACCAGCTCCTGGAGAATAGATCGTGGGATCGTGTTCATCTCTTCCGAAGTCCAAGTATAGAGACTTCCGGTTGGTATTTGAAAACGGCCGTGGTAAGTGCTTACACCACCAGCAAATGCTATGAATCAGGTTTTTCAGTGAGCTGATTTACAAGCACACTACTGACCCTAGATCTATAAATAAAGTCAGATTCCAGCAAGCCTTCAAAGGAGAAGTACAGCGTCAGATGCTGGGAGGTAAGGCCAAACTAATTGCAACATAGTGCTAGTAAATATTTGCAGAAATCATGGTATTATATGTGGGAATGAATATAAGGCTGGTAGAAGAAGGCCTTTAGATCAGGCCAAATGTTCCTGTGTGATTGCCTTGGCCAGATTCCAATGGATGCTCCTGGTTACACAGTAGACGTGGTAAGAAGAAACTGTGGGTTTGGTTGATTGAAAACTGCCCTCGACAGAGCTCTAACCTAAACTGAGTGTACAGTCAGCAAAATTCAGAATGTAGGCAACTCTATGGGTAAAACAACCTGAGTTCTTCAGAGAAGAAGTCATAAGAAAAAGAAATGAATGGAAGGTAAATACATAGATATATATAATCTGTAATATAGCAAATGAAAAACAAACCAAAAATATGGGTAAGACTCATCTAAAACATTAGGGAAGCACCCTTGAGAATGAAAACTCTGAAGAAACAGAAGAATGTAATTACTGTGAAAAAATCAGGATATCAGTTACTTGCAGGGGGAACCAGGAGGCTGTGGTTGGACAAAGAGGAAAGGGGATGTCTTGACCTGAAGTGACAGTTACCAAGGTGTTTACTTTATAATAATTAGATTAGGCTGTAATTAAAATTCAGTGTTCTGTGTCATTTTCAGCATTTGTGTTCTATTTTACAACTTTAAAAGTTAATAGTAATATAGATACAGGAGTATTAACATGGAAAGAGCCACTCATCGAACAACTACTTTTTGAGCATTCTGGGCTAGGCACCATAACAGAAAAAGACAAACCCTCTGCCTTCACAGATCTTAATTTCTAATGAGAGAGACAAGAGACGGATAAGTAAATAACATGAAAGATAAGTGTGGTGAAGAAAATGAAGCAGATTGGGAGGCTGGGGTGGGATGGAGGCTAGTACTTTAGATGAGGTCATGGGGGGGGTGGTGCTGATGTCCGTGACATCTGAGCAGAGACCTGAGAAAGAGAGAGAGGAGGCCCTCAGAGAGGTGGAGAACATTCCAGGCAACGGGAGCAGGAAGGCCCCAAGTGGGGGTGCAGTGAGAACGTTGGAGGAGTAGCAGGGAGGCCAGTGAGCCAGAGAAGAGTAAATGAGGAGAAAGGAGAGGAGGCGAGGCCCAGAGGTTCCCTAAAGCCATATCTTGCATGGCCTTAATTAAGGCCAACTGTTGAGTACTGGATGCAGGTTTTAAAGAAGTACAAATCCATTTTTCGAAGATGGATACAAATTCATTTTTAATGTAACATACTTGTCTCTATGAAACTACACGTGTTTAAAAAATAACATCCTCTCAACTCCGTCATCACCTGTTCCCCTTTTAGTAAACAGGCGGAAGAATGGCACTAACATAAGTTCCTTGTGCACCAAAAATGGTGACCACGTTTTGGGCTACCAATAGTGTCTGCTAAGATGTCCAAACAACCTCCCAGTTCTCATTAACCAACCAGAAAACAATGCCACCTTCTAACTACTCCCTAAAACAAGTGTCTTTGGCCATGGATTTTTTTTTTTTTTTTTTTTTTAACTAACTCTGCTGGAAACATACATTGGTTGGGGCTAGTTCATTTCTCTTTACCTATTCAGTGGAACTGTATTTAAATGATAACAGAAGAGATTGGGGATAAAAACTAGGAGGAATATCTTGATAAAATATGGTATCAAACACAAGGAAAGGAATTATCAAAGCAGTTTTTGTAATCATTTCTTCTGTCGAGGTTTTTATTTTTTAATTTTTTAAAAAGATTTTATTTATTTATTTGACAGACAGAGATCACAAGTAGGCAGAGAAGCAGGCAGAGAGAGAGAGGGGAAAGCAGGCTCCCCACTGAGGAGAGAGCCCGATGCAGGGCTCAATCCCAGGAGGCTAAGATCATGGCCTGAACTGCAGGCAGAGGCTTTAACCCACTGAGCCACCCAGGCGCCCCTCTTCTGTCAAGTTTTAAGAATAAAATGGATGCCCAGTCAAAAACTCGACCTAAGCCAACTTAGCCAGTCTGTAATTGTCAGCTTCTCTTTGATGACTCATCTTGATGCATCCAAAGATTGAAGCAGAATCGTAGATCACCTGCCTCATGACCTTGCTACCTGATAGACTGTGAAGGAAGGAAAACTGGTCCTGAATTCTGCTCCGCACCCAAACATTTATTACCAGATCTTTATATGCTGTTCACACAAGAGCTAAGATATCTGTACAATATTTCCAGCCAACTGCATATCTCAAACACCGTTAACTCTCCAGAGAAACATTGTTCCAGGTACCTCTTGTGCTAATTAACAAACTCTACTGCAGATGTGGATAGCAATATTTGAAATGCTGCAGTCAGTCATTTCTCTAGTGTGGATTCCTGAAGAGTCTTTCAAATGCTAATTAACCATTCACGAGTGTGGATTCTGATTAGAATACCTCGAATGCTCTAATCACTCCTAGGGTGTCGATTAAACTGGCACACACTTTGACATTACTCTGACTTACACACTGAAGCATTTTTAAATGAATTACCATTGATTGTAACAGAGTCTCAGCCTACGCTAACTTAGACAAAGGCCAGCTTAGGGAAAGAAAGGTTGAGTAGTTGACACCTGTGGTCTCCTTCTTCTCAGGCATTCTTTACCACCTTCCAATAAACATTTGGGCAGTCTGCAGAGAGAACTTTATATTGTCCTTATGTGCATCATGGTAAACATAGCAGTTTTAAGTCTGGCCATCAGAGGGCAGTAAATGCCTGTTTATTCAATATTTTCCATTTGAAATCTAGTTTTTAGAACAAGGAGAGTTATAATTGACTTACATGCAGCATGGAAGTTTTTCTCAATCTTTAAAGAAGGAAGAGAAATAATAGTTCTTCTATTATTATTTCTTCTATTATAAATAATTCTTCTGCCTGAAGAATCCTTGATCCATGGGCAGAAAATCCTTTCCACACTTAGACCCTTCATCTTATATACAGCTTAAAATTAAAGGTTCTGCATAAATTCTAATAGAGTAAACCAGAATTTAAAACAAAGATCCAACATCATCATTTCCATTTGCAGGGGGAAAAAGAAAAAGAATAATTCAAACTAAAGCTTTCAAAAGAATGTAGATTTCTAAACTAAAATATAATTTCTATTATTTATATACATTATAGTTCCCAACTTTTTACAAAAATTTTTATTTATCTCAGAGAGAGTGTGTGTGCACGTGCATGGGGGGTGGGGGCAGAAAGAGAGGGAGAAGCAGACTTCGTGCTGAGCACAGAGCCAGATCCCAGGACCCTGAGATCAGGACCTGAGCTGAAGAAGGATGCTTAACTGACTGAGTAACCCAGGCACCCCAGGCATTTCCCAACTTTTTTTTTTTTTTTTTTTTTTTTTTAAAGATTTTATTTATTTATTTATTTGACAGAGAGAGAGAGAGAGCACAAGTAGACAGAGAGGCAGGCAGAGAGAGGGGGAAGCAGGCTCACTGCCGAGCAGAGAACCCGATGCGGGGCTCGATCCCAGGACCCTGAGATCATGACCTGAGCCGAAGGCAGAGGCTTAACCCACTGAGCCACCCAGGTGCCCCGCATTTCCCAACTTTTAATTATCTTAACTTCACAATGATCTTTGAAGTATTGTTATCTGAGTTTTACAGACAAGGAAAACAACCCAATATATAACAGCTGTTATGCATGTAAGCAGATGTAATTAGCCTGAGGTCCAAAGTCTAATTCGTAATCCATAGCCCTGGATATATTTACTTTCTCTAAACTCCCTCAGAGATACCTTATATCTTTATTATACCACACATGCACTTATTTATGTATTTTTCTCCAATAACAAGGACATTGTAAGCTCTTTTGGGGGCAGGAATCCTGTCCATTCTGTGACCTGAATATAGTTAATGACTTGAAAATAGTTAACCAAGAAATTGAATTTGCTACCCAAATAACTAAATTTAATTTTCCTGGTCTCTTTGTCTTCCCATAAACTCTGTAGGACACATACACACACATGACAGGCATCAGCTTCAACATGGAGAAATTCTTGGTTGCATTACAAGTCTGAATAACATCAGAGAAACCCACCTACTCAATTCTAGACACAACCAGGTATTTTCATTCTCTAGAGCGGATCTTCAGACAAACTGATTTTGTATCTCAGGAGCAAAAATATGTAAGTACACATCTCTAATTATAGATACTTATTTATAAATAATAAATATGCATATCTACTAGTATTTATCTAAATTTCAAAACATACTCAAAACAGAAAAAATAAATATGGTAAAATAAAAATATGTTTAGGAAATTATATACCCCATTTCCTTTATAATGACACAAAAATATTGTTGATCTCCCTAAATATTATGTTTTATCACCTCCTTACTTGTATTTATAAATTATAAATATTTAAAACATTTCAAAACACATACACAAGAATGGAATTTTTTTTTTAAGATTTTATTTATTTATTTGACAGAGATCTCAAGTAGGCAGAGAGGCAGGTAGAGAGAGGAAGGGAAGCAGGCTCCCTGCTGAGCAGAGAGCCCGATGCGATGCGGGGCTTGATCCCAGGACCCTGGGACCATGACCTGAGCCGAAAGCAGAGGCTTTAACCCACTGAGCCACCCAGGTGCCCCAAGAATAGAATTTTTTAAATGAGTAAAAGATGCGATAAAATATTTTAAATTATTCTGTATCTTCTTTTTACAGCTACAAAAACACCTTTTTGTTCTCACATCATTTTTTTCCCCTCAGCTTACTGCAGTTCAGAGGTTTGAGTTTATCTGGATGCTTGGTTTTAATGGCTCTAGAAGCTAGAAAATTAACCTCACAAAAACATGTCATAATATTTATATCCATCCACATTTCAAATAATGTTTAATAATTTTGCCTTAAGGGGTGCCTGGCTAGCCCAGTAGGAAGAACATGCAACTCTTGATCTAGGGGCCTTGAGTTCAAGCCCCACAATGGGTGTAGCGGTTATTTAAATAAATAAATAAATAAACTTTTAAAATAATAATAATAATTTTGCATTTTATTATGTGAGATTATATTGTCAGTTTTTAACCTCATAATGTGAAAAAAAGTTCACACCAATAAAATATGTCAGCACCAACATTTTCTTGTAGATCACTTATGCTTGCACTATTATCTTATCATTTCTTACATTTTTTGTAAGAATCTTGAAGCCACTGGTAGATTGGGGAGAGTTACCCTCCATAAACTAGATGAACTAACACCTAATTATCCTGCACTGTCCTCTGTCACAAAGCACTAAAAGAGAAGAGAGGAAGACAGCCACTGCTCACCTCTTTCCATGACCCCCACTCTGCTTTTAAAGTATCCCATCTATCCCCACAATTTGTGACCCTATAACATGTGAATTGAACTGAATGTCATTCTATACATGACTATTCCAAATGCTTAAATGCCTTCCTGTAATTTTTTTTTCTTTTTTCTTTATCTTTTCTTTCTTTCTTTCTCTCTCTTTCTTTCTTTCTTTCTTTCTTTCTTTCTTTCTCTCTCTCTCTTTCTTTCTTTCTTTCCTTCCTTCTTTCTTTCTTTTTTTCTGAGAGAGAGAGCAAGAGATCACGAGTGGGGTTAGAAGTAGTAGAGGGAGAGGGAGAGACAGAATCCCAAGCAGGCTCCATGCCGAGCATGGAGTCTGACCTGAGGCTTGATCTCATGACCTTGAAATCATGACCTGAGCCAAAATCAAGAGTTGGATGTTTAAGCAACTGAGCCACTCAGGCACCCCTGAATTCAATACCTCCTACTTGAATCTACACAGTAATTTCTGTTTTCCTGACTGGATCCCAACTCTACGTAAAGTTCCTTTTAAGGATCCCCATGTAGAATCTTGTTCCACTTCTCTAACCCACTCATAAATATATTTTTTTAGGATTTTATGTATTTATTTAACAGAGAGAGAGAAAGCACAAGTAGGCAGAGCAGCAGGCAGAGGGGGAGGGAAAAGCGGGCACTGAACAGGGAGCCCAATGCAGGGCTCAATCCCAGGACCTTGGGATCATGACCTGAGCCAAAGGCAGACGCTTAACCAACTGAACCACCCAGGCACCCCACCCACTCATAAATACTGTCATCAGTTTAGGGTTTGCCCTTTTAGACATATACCCCCCCACACACACAGACCAAAAATATATGGTACTGGGTAGTATTTTTTCTAATGCACAGTGCTATTATTGTGAGTGTTCTGGTCATCTATCGCTGTGTAACACACAAAAACTTAATGATGTAAAATAACCAACATTTTTTATGCTCACAATTCTGTAAGTCAGAAATTAGGGCAGGCCACAACAGAAATGACTCATCTCTGTCCCATATGTCTGGGGTCTCAGCCAGGGTGACTTAAAATGCTAGGGATAGCTGGGATGGTTTGACTGGGCCATACGTCTAGGACCTTGGTTCTTCTCTATATGGCATCTGCTGGGATGGTAATATCCAAGACAGCAGCTTTATTCACATATCTGTTTTCTCATCTGGCTGGGTTGGAATGGTGGAAACAGCCAGGGCTGGCTGACATCTTCCCCTCTCCATGCCCACCATTCTCAGGACAATTGCATGTTTTTGTGTTTGTTTGTTTGTTTGTTTTTAAGAGTTTATATATTTATGTAATAGAGAGAGACACAGAAGAGAGGGAACACAAGCAGGGGGAGAGGGAGAAGCAAGCTTCCCGCTGAGCACAGAGCCAGATCCCAGAACCCTGGGATCATGACCAGAGCCTAAGGCAGACACTTAACTGACTGAGCCACCCAGGTGTCCCAGGACAACTGCACTTCTTACACAACAAAGGACTTCCCTCCAGAGTAAGAGTTTCAATAACTCATTCCATGAGACCCATGAGGAAGCTGTAAAGCTTCTTATAACCTAACCTCAGAAGTCCCAGAATCATTTCTGCCACATTCCATAGATCAAGGAAGTCATTAACATCAGCTCAAATTCAAGAGGAGGGCAGGATGAGGCTCAGGCTCCTACTGGAGCAACGGCAAGAATACACAAAACAGGAATACTGAGGAGTGAAATTACAGTTTTAGCATTGTAGGATATAACCTATTTAATAGATACTATCAACTTGTTCTCTAAACTGGTTCATCCAGTTTCTATTCCCCCAGGAATGCCTGACAGCACTAGTTTCCCTCTCAGTCACTTGATACTATCAAACGTGTTAAGCGTGTGCCAGTCTGACTGGTGGAAAATGATGTCTTGCTCTCTTATTAATTCTTACTCCTCTGATATTATGGGTGCTTACTGTTGGGTTTGTTCTTCTGTGAGTTGCCCATTCATATCTTTTGTCCATTTCTGCATTGTAATTTTTTATATTTCTATTTATTTATAGAAATTATTTGTCTATTGTGGATTCTGATCCTCTTTCTCTTACCTAGTCAGAGAAGGTTTGGATGGAAGTCAGGATTCCCAGCTACAAGGCTGGAGCTCAAGTGAAGAGGAAGGCTCAGAACTGTGAGGTGCAGGGTACCTCAATTTCATTACTGAGCTGCAAGTTGTATTCCGGACCAAAACAGAGTTCCAAAGACTTCCCAGGCAAAATCCCATTCTTGAAGTTACAAATTGTACTCTTGACAGTATTTCTTAAAGTGTGGTTCTCCACCAATGGTCTCAGAATCACCTGCATGATGATTAAAAATACAGATTTCTCGGCAATGCCCCAGGTCAGCTTCCTCAGAATTTCGTGGGGTGGGTCCTAGGAATCTGCATTTTTAACCAGCTATTTACTACTACTCACCCCTGAAGTTTGAAAATTACTGCTCTAAGAACAAGCCAGAAAGTTATTCTAAAATTGGGGGAGAGTGATAGGCAGAATAATATCCCACCTCCTGGTTTGCTATGGAAAGAAAAATAGAACCACATTATCCTAGAATCTGAGAGCTAAGCGGCATCTTGGAGGTCACTGGACCCAGTGGTTTAAACCTTCCTGGTATCAGTACGACCTACAGAGATTCACCCAGATTGCTGAATTCGGAATCTCTGGAGGTTTGGTCCAACACCAGCATTTGTAAAAAGCTATATTCTGTGCCATGTACCCAGAGCCCACAACCACTAGCCTCACTTTATAGAAAAAGAGACTCAGGCCAGTGAATTTACATCATTTGACCAGGGTCTCCTGGGTGCTAGCAACCATGTTCCTACCTCCCTGACCAGTGTTCTACTATTTGAGTTCCACTAGAAAGGTGAAGTTTAGTTGGAAAGGGTTAATGCTGGAAATACTTACTTTGCAAGTGGAGCGTTTTTGTAATATTGGCAGAAGTTCCTGTCTAAAAATCAGTTCTGTGCTTAGGTCTGTATTTCTGTAAGAACTAAGAAGAAAAGCTGCCAGGCCTCTGACTATGGTGGTATTGCTGCCGGAGGCACGGCTATGATTCAACACAAAGCTCTTCCTATTATGTACTTTTTCTTCCCGTGGTTTTAAAAACCACGTATAACCCATCTACATATGAGGAATTGATAAGACGTAAATATTTGTACTCTTAAAGAAATATTTCTACTTTCTTTACAAACTCAAACAAATGTGTTCTCAGAGACAGGAAGTAATATAAAAACGTAATCAAGCATTCCAATTTTCATTCCTCCTTACTGGGTTTTGTTTTGTTTTGTTTTTTTCATTTTTTACTCTCTTTTCCCTGTGCTCTTGCTCCAATTACCTTTAAAATCCTCTGCACAGTTGAGGTGAATAAACCTAGATATGGGACCAAGGAGTTTAAGCTCTAGTCCTTACTACGCTCCGTTGTGGCATATAAGAATTCATTTAATGTTCTCCTCCTCTTTTTCTATTCTACAAGATGGATAAGATAATCCATGCCCTGTTTATCTCGCAGGCTCATAAGAATTGTCAAAATACTTTACAAACATAAGCACTGTAGAAATATGATCTATCACTAACTTGTGATACCACGCCTTAGCAGACCTAAGTGTAAGAATAGCCATTAGAAGCCATCCAAAGGAGTTAACTGAAACTATTCTTCAGGAGAGGTATTTAGTTTCACCTAGAAGTTACTGCAAAGTCAAAATCATAGAAAGGATACACAAAACTGGGAATGGAAATAAAGAATCAAAATGTCTTTTTGTTACTTGTCCATGTCTAAATAATCACCATTCCTTTCTCAAGTTCTATACCTTTGTCCCAGGTCTTACTGGTCCCAATTTTTTTCTCTAACTCTGCCTTATTGCCCCCCTTTCTTTTTGTCAATCCTGTCCTTCCCTACACAACAAAAACACTGTCCAAAAGGAAATATAGTACTAAAAAATAAGTTTTTAATCAATACCCAAGGTGCTTATTTAAAAAAAAATTTTTTTAAAGATTTTATTTATCTATTTGACAGACATAGATCACAAGCAGGCAGAGAGTCAGGCAGAGAGAGAGGCAGAAGCAGGCTCCCTGCTGAGCAGAGAGCCCCATGCGGGGCTCCATCCCAGGACTCTGAGATCATGACCTGAGCTGAAGGCAGAGGCTTAACCCACTGAGCCACCCAGGCGCCCCTATTTTTAAAATTTTTAATTGGATAACAAAATAGCATTTATCAATAGGATAATATTCCTATATATGGCAAGAACTCCCATCGCTATTTTTTGTCTTTTTGGGGAATCTGATAAAGTAGTCTGAGCTTACTTTAAATGGAAAGAAACCATGTAAAGAAGATAATATTATTTATCCAGAGACAATTATGTTTAATATTTTTATATATTTTCTTACAGTATTTCTTCCATACAAATTAACAAATACACTTGCATATTTCAAAATTGAGACAAAGTTGTGCATACAATTTTAAATCCTCATGAATACTATTATGAATATGTTATCATGAATACTATTTCATGTCTTTAATTATTCTTCATAATCATAATTTTTAATGATTTTTATCTTATTTCTTTGTATAGAAGAGCCATTATGTAATTATTCACTTTCTCATTGTTAGATGCATAACATAATAAGAACTATCATTTATTGAACAATTAGATTATGGCTGTAATCAGGGCAAGATTTTATCTGAATTTTTTTCTTTTTAATAGATCTTATTTTATTGAAGATTTTATTTGTTTGTTTGACAGAGAGAGTCAGAGAGCCCAAGAGCAGCGGGTAGGTGGCTGGCAAAGGAAGAAGGAGAAACAGGCCACCTGCAGAGCAGGGAGCCCTAACGTGGGGCTCAATCCCAGGACCCTGGGATCATGACCTGAGCTAAAGCAGACACTTAACAAACTAAGCCACCAAGGTCCCCTAATAGATTTTATTTTACAGCAGTTTTAGGTTCACCACGATTAGACCGTGGTTGTAGTTATGGCAAGATTTTATCTAAGTTTTTTTTCTTTTTTTAAAGATTTTATTCATTTATTTGACAGACAGAGATCACAAGTAGGCAGAGAAACAAGCAAAGAGAGAGGAGGAAGCAGGCTCCCCACTGAGCAGAGAGCCCCATGCGGAACTAGATCCCAGGACCCCGGGATCATCACCTGAGCTGAAGGCAGAGGCTTTAACCCACTGAGCCACCCAGGCGTCCCCAAAGTTTTTTTTCTTTTTAATAGATCTTATTTTATAGCAGTTTTAGGTTCACTGCAGAATTGAGAAGAAGGTATAGAGAGATTTCTCATATATCCCCTGTTGCTGTATATGAATAACCTCCCCCACTAGCAAAAGCCAGCCCCAGAGCTGTGTATGTGTTACAGCTGATCAACACACATTGACACATCATAGTCACTCAAAGTCCATAGTTGTTTGTTTCTTTAAGATTCTCTTTATTTATTTGAGGGAGAGAGAGAGTGAGAGAGAGCATGAGAGGGGAGAAGGTCAAAGGGAGAAGCAGACTCCCGACTGAGCAGGGAGCGTGATGCAGGACTCGATCCCGGGACTCTGGGATCATGACCAAGGCAGTTGCTTAACCAACTGAGCCACCCAGGCACCCAAAGTCCAGAGTTTATATTAGTGTTCATTCTTGGTGGTATATATTTTACGGGCTTAAATAAATGTATAATGACATGTGCCTACCATTATAATTTCATAGAAGGTATTTTCGCTGCCCTAAAAGTCCTCTGTGCTCCAGTTAGCTTTCCCTCCCTCTAATCCCTGGCAACCGCTGATCTTTTTACTGTGTTTGTAGTTTTATTTTTGTCTTATATTTGGAGTCATATGGTATATAGCCTTTTTAGATTGGCTTCTTTCACTTAATAATATACATTTCTGTTTCCTCCGCATCTTTTCATGACTTGATTGTTCGTTTCTTTTTAGCAATGAATAGTATTCCATTGTCTGCATGTACCACAGTTTATACATTCACTTACTGAAGATACCTTGGTTACTTCCAAGTTTGGGCAATTATGAATAAACTACTATAAATAGCCATGTGCCCATTTTCACGTGGCCATAAGCTTCCAGCTCCTTTCGGTAAATATCAAGGAACAGAATTGTTGGATCACATGGTAGGAGTAGGTTCAGTTTTGTTAGAAGCCACCCAGTGTCTTCCAAAGTGACTGCACCATTTTGCATTCCCATTAGCAATCAGTAAGGGTTCCTGTTGCTCCACTTCTTTGTCAATATTTGGTGTTGTCAGTGGTCCAGAATTTAACCATTCTAATAGGAATGCACTAGTATCTCATTGTTTTAATTTACATATTCCTAACATATGATGTGGAACACTTTTTCGTTGGCTTGTCATCTGTAGATCTTCTTTGGTGAGGTGTCTGCTAAAGTCTTTGGTGCCTTTTTAAATCAGGTTGTTTGGTTTCTTATTATTGAGTTTTAAAGGTTCTTCACATGTTTTGAATAGCAGTCCTTTATCTGCTGTGTCTTTTGAAAAGTTTTTTTCTTGGTCTGTGGCTTGTCTTCCATTCTCTGGACATTTTCTTTCATAGGGCGAAAGTTTCTCATTTTAATGAAGTTAAGCTTCACAATTATTTCTTTTACTGATTGTGCCTTTGATATTTTGTCTAAAAAACATTGACACATCCAAGGTCCTTTAAGTTTTCTCCTATGTTAACTTCTAGGAGTTTTATAGTTTTACATTTTACATTTAGGTCAATGATCCATTTTGAATTAATTTTTATGAAGGCTGTAAAGTCTCGGTCTGGATTCATTTTTTTTTTTTTTTTTTTTGTATGTGGGTGTCTAGAACCATTTTATCTCTATTTGCTGAAAGACTTTTTTTTTTTTTTTTTTGGTGGATCTCATCACATAGCTGCTGACTTTTAATTAATAATGACTAGAAAAAGTCCACAACCTGCTACCTCTGAACTTAATATCTTGTCTTTTTTAGCATTTATAGGGGCTATATATGAAAACACTATCTTTGCTCCACTGTATTACCATTATTCCTTTGTCAATGATTGGTTGACTATATTTATGTGGGTTTCTTTCTGGATTTTCTGTTCTGTTCCATTAATCTATTTGCCTGTTCTTTCACCAGGACTATACTGTCTTGATTACTGTAGCTTTATAGTAAATCTTGAAGTTGGGTAGTGTCAATCCTCCAACTTTGTTGCCTTCAATTTTGTGTTGGCTCTTCAGGGTCTTTTGCTTCTCCAGTTATATAATATATAATCAGTTTGATTATATCCACAAAATCACTTATTGAGATTTTGATTGAAATTGTACTGAATCTGTGGATCAAGTTGAGAAGAACTGAGACCTTGACAATATTGGGTTTTCCTATCTATGAACATGAAATATCTCTCCATTTATTTAGTTCTTCTTTGATCTTGGTCATGAGAGTTCTGTAATTTTCCTCACATAGATCTTGAAGATATGTTAGATTTATACCTAAGTATTATTATTTTGGGGGGGGGAGTGCTAACGTAAACTGGTATTGTGTTTTTAATTTCAAATCCCACTTGCTCATTGCTAGTATATAGGAAAGAAATTGATTTTTATATATTAACCTTGTATCTTACAACCTTGATATAATTGCTTATTAGTTCCATGAGTTTTTTTGATCAATTTTCTACATAGAAGATCATGCCATCTATGAACAAAGAAAGTTTTATTTCTTCCTTCCCAGTCTATACACATTTTTTTTTCTTGTCCTACTGAATTACTTTGGACTTCCAGTACAATGATGAAAAGCATTGGTGGGAAAGGACATCTTTGCCTTGTTCCTGGCCTTAGTAGAAGAGCTAAGATCTCTAATCATTAAGTATGATGTTAGCCAGAGGTTTTTTGTGGGTAACTCTTCATCACATTGAGGAAATTTCCCTCTATTCCTATTTTACTGAGTGTGTTTATCATGAATGGTGTTAGATTTTATCAAATGCTTTTTCTGTATCTACTGACGTGATAGTGTTTTTTTTTCTTCTTCAGCCTATTGATATGATGAATTACATTAACTGATTTTCGAATACTGAACCATCCTTAGATAACTGAAAGCAGGCCTTGTTACGAAGAGCAGAATGCTCTGTCATATTTCAAAAATTGTTTCTTTTCCTCCTCCCCCCGCCAGAAGCACGAGGGGATGTTTCTTAGAGATTCACTGTGAGAATCAGGTCCAACCCCTATAACTGGGTCTCCCTGGAGTTTTTTTTTAATGGTCAGAGTTTTCCACAAAGACCCCAGAAATTCATCAGTTGCATTTCTGATTTTCCCAGCCTGGTGCTGGTTTCCTCAGAGTTTTCTGCTTGTGGATTTCTGCTCTGGTAAGTTGTGATTCTCTGTATTCACATATCTCTCCAATTTTGGAAGCAGTGGTTTGCCCTGTGACCTTACTTTTCTTATGGATCTAAGAAAAATTATTCATTTTCAGATTTTCAATTTTTACTTGCTGTTAGGAAGGAGTGCCAACTTCTGAGCTTGCTACATACTGAACTGGAAACCAGAAGTCCTGAACATTCATATAATTTTTGTATTCCAATAACTAGGTTGAATCATATAAAATATCCAGTAGTTGATGAGTTTCGACCTACAAAAATGGCAATTTCATATGATTTAACCTCATAAATATTACCAGTATTACATGAATACTCAGTTTTAGAGGTCAACTACCTGCCCACATTACACAGCATGTGAAAGGCTAAGATGTGAACCCCCATTTGCCTGATTCCAAGGTCCTGATCTTAACCACCACTATTTTATGTTATTATGTTTGGGTTGTTATATTGATATATTTAAATAAATCTCCTGTTTCTACTAACACTCCTCCTTCCAATTAAAAATAATGTTGCTAGGCTCAGGTTACGATCCCAGTGTCCTGGGATCGAGCCCCACATCAGGCTCTCTGCTCAGTGGGACGCCTGCTTCCTCCTCTCTCTCTTCCTGCCTCTCTGCCTACTAGTAATCTGTCTGTCAAATAAATAAATAAAAATAAATAAATAAAGAAGTAAAAATAATGTTGCTTTTGGGGCTCAGTCATTGGGCATCTGCCTTCAGCTCAGGTCATGATGCCAGGGTCCTGGGATCGAGCCCTGCATTGGGCTCCCTGCTCAGAAGGAAGGCTGCTTCTCCCTTTCCCACTCCCTCAGCTTGTGCTCCATCTCTCACTGTGTCTCTCTCTGTCAAATAAATAAATAAAATCTTTTTAAAAATAGTTATAATAATGTTGCTTTTGCTTCTTTGTATTATATAATACCCTGATGATCAAAAAGATTCATTATTTTCCTATTCCTTTGTGTAACCTCTTTCTTTTATTGGAAACCTACTCTAATTAAACAAATTGAACTAATTCAAAGACTAGCCATGAAACATCACAGAGCACTTCACTTTCATTAAGTTGAAGATATTCTCTTCTTATTCATCTATTCTCTGACCCAACATTTCTGATTACCTTCTTCAGATCAGTTATTTTTACTATAATAATGGTATAGGATTGAGTATATTTCCACACAATCTTCCTATGTACAGACAAGGCCAGAGGAAGAAAACTCACTTGGTAAACACATACTATGTGCCACTCATAATGGGAAAAGCATTCACACATTATATTACTATGTTCTCATTGTAATCCTATGGAATGAAAATTATGAGAAGCAAATAGAAAATTAATTAACTTGTGAGTACAGAGAACAGGACAGAGCTAGGATTTTAATCCAAGTCAGAGGCCCGAGCAGGTATTGATTTTGTACATAAAGGTTGGACAGTAAATATCCATCTCTAGTGGTAAACAGAAACCAAACCATGAATATTGAAGTTCAGTCATCTTTTTTTTTTTTTTAAGATTTTATTTATTTATTTGACAGACAGGGATCGCAGGTAGGCAGAGAGGCAGGCAGAGAGAGAGGAGGAAGCAGGCTCCCCACTGAGCAGAGAGCCCGATGTAGGGGCTCGATCCCAGGACACTGGGATCATGACCTGAGCTGAAGGCAGAGGCTTTAACCCACTGAGCCATCCAGGCGCCCCATCATCTTCTAAATACATCTTAAGTGTCCCAAGTTTTTGCTCAGATGCTTCTCTCTGCACAGTAAAATGTCTTATATATAACCTCACACTTTTCTGCCTGGGTTTCCTCAGTTCTGTTGCTAGACTGTGTAACTTTAGGCAAGTCACTTAATTCACTAAGTTTTAACTTTCTCATCTACAGATTTAGGTCCATTTAAGTTTTAAAGATCTACAAGTCTATATATAAGAAGAAGAAGCCCACTATCCATCAGACAAAAAGAAACAGGTATAACTACATCAGCAGTTTATAAATTACAGAAACTCCTGAGGTTAAAAAAAAAAAATCACAACTCACTGGATATAATCAATTGCACAGTCATCTGCAAATATATAAAGTCAAAGTGAAATAAGATGAAACATAATTTACAAATTAAAAAAATGTCATAATCTACAAGGAAGCTACTGCAGTATATCAGATTTTGTTTTGTTTTGTTTTTTTCTTGCCTTTTTTTTTTAAAAAAAAGGATTTATTTATTTAATTGAGAGGGAACGGGCATGCAAGCCAGAGGGTGGTGGGGTGGAGAGGGGCAGAGGAGACAATGAAGCAGACTCCCCGCTGACCAGGGAGCCCAACATGAGGCTTTATCCCAGGACTCCAGGATCATAATCTGAGCCAAAGGCAGACACTAAACAGCTTAATCAACTGAACCACCCTGGCACCCTATGGTTTTTCTTGCTTCAGTTGAGAGAGTTGTTTTTGTTTTATTTGGGGAAGTGTTTTGTTTTTGTTTGGCTTGAGGAGGAAGGGAGACTTTGTTTCTGGTTTTGTTTGGAGGAATGTTTTATATCCAAAACAGAGCACTGACCTCAGAGGCAGATAGACCTAAGCTCTGGAATCAGATTCAGTCTATTTCTTCTGCTCATATGATCCATGAGAACCCATTTTGTTCAATGTGCTTTTAAAAACAACAAAAAATAACCTAGAACAAGTGGATAAACTCCTATAAACTAACAATATACCAGGACTGAATCATAAAAAATATATAATTGAACAGACCAGCTAGTAGCAAGGAGATTGAATCAGTGATCAAAAATCTCCAAACAACAACAAAAAAAGGATAGGACCAGATGGCTTCAGTGGTGAATTCTACCAAACAACCAAAGAAGAATTAATACCAACCCTTCTCAAATTCTTCCAAAAAAAGAAGAGGAGGTAATAATTCCAAAGCCACTTTATAAGGCCAATATTGCCCTGATACCAAACCCAGATCAGGGAAGAAAAGAAAAGAAAATTAGTGGGGTGCTTGGGTCAATTGAGTATCCAACTCTTAATTTTGGCTCAGTGTCATGAGATCCAACCTTACATCAGGCTCCATGCTCTCTGTGGAGTCTGCTGGAGATTCTCTGCTCTCCCTCCCCTTGCGCTTCTCCCCCTACTAGTGCACACACAAACTCTCTCTCTCTCCCGCTCTAATAAATAAAATCTTACAAAAAAGAAAAGAAAAGAAAATTATAGGACAATATTATAGGACAATATTCCTGATTAGCATAAATATAAAAATCTTCAACAAAATAGCAAACTGAATTCTACCATACATTAAAAGGATCATAGACCATGATCAAGTGAGGTTTATTTCAGGGATGCAAGAATGACTTGATATCTGTAAATCGATCAGTGTGATAGACCACCTTAACAAAATAAAGGATAGAAATCATGTAATCATCTCAATAGATTCAGAAAAAGCATTTGACTAATTTCAACATGCTTTTGAAATAAAACTCAAAAAATTAGGTAGAGAGGGGTGCCTGGGTGGTTCAGTTGGTTAAGCATCTGCCTTTGTCTTAGGTCATAATCTCGGGGTCCTGGGATCAAGCCCTGAATTAGGCTCCTTGCTCAGTAGGGAGCCTGCTTCTCCCACTCTCTCTGTTCCCTGCCTGCTTGTGTTCTCTCACTCTCTCTCTTCTCTCCCTGCCAAAAAATAAATAAAATCTTTTAAAAATCAGGTCTGGAGGGGTGCCTGAGTGGCCCAGTTGGTTGGGCTACTGCTTTCAGCTCAGGTCATGATCCTAGAGTCCCGGGGACTGAGTCCTGCATCAGGCTCCCTGCTCGGCAGGGAGCCAGCTTCTCCCTTTGACCTTCTCCTTCTTGTGCGCTCTCTCTCTCTCTCTCATTCTCTCCCTCTCAAATAAATAAATAAAATCCTTTAAAAAAATTAGGTATGGATAGAAAGTACCCCAAAATCTCAACATAATAAAGACCATATATGACAAGCCCCCAAATAACATCATTCTCAATGGTGAAAAGCTGAAATCTTTTCCACTAAGATCAAGAACAAGTCAAAGAAGCCCACTCTCACCACTTTCATTCACAGAGTACTGAAAATCGTAGCCACAGCAATTAGACAAGAAAAAGAGGTTAAAAGTATCCTAATCAAACAATGGGGTACCATAGCCCGGCCAAGTTAACAGGTAAAATTAACCATCAATTTACCATGTGAAGAGAGATGACATCTGGGTTTTGGTTTGTCTGTTTGTTTTCTTTTGTAGGTTTTTGTATTTTTAAATATTTCCCTGTGCATGCTAGGTTTTTGGTTGGGTTTTGGTTTAGGTCCTTGCCCAAATGCAGTGTTTGAATTGCTCTACAGTTAGTTGTTGCCACATAAACAGACCATCCCCAAAACTCCATGGGTGAGAGCATCAACCACTTATTTAATTCATAGTTCTGTGAGTCAATACATTAATCTGGGCTTGATTGGGGCAGGTCCTGTCTTGGGTGGATTTGTTCACGCATCTGTGGTCAGGTGGTGGCTCATTTGAGTGCTTGTTGATCTAGGATGACCTCAGCTGGGATGGCCCATCTCTGCTGCATGTGGTCACTCCTCCTCAATAAGACTAACTCAGGCTTGTTCACACACAGGAACCAAGGGTCCCTAAAGAGAGAAAAGCATGCAAGGGCATCTTGAGGCCTCCACTTGTAAAGGCTGAATAAGCAGGGGTGCCTCTTGAGCTGCTACAAAGTGACATTGCAGAGGGCACAGCTGTAGGAATAATTGTAGCCATTTTTGCCAACAATCTTCCAGAGTTCCTCTCAAGTAGAAACCATCAGCTAGCCTGTCAATCAATGCCTGGTAAGGCAAGGTCAGTGAACATGCTCTCCCTTCTCAGTCCTTTTGGTCATCATTTTGAAGCAATTCAAGTTTTCATAAATACAGGCAGGCTAGCATTTCATTTTTTCAAGTTTCAGATATTTATTTATTTATTTTAAAGATTTTATTTATTTATTTATTTATTTGACAGAGAGAGATCACAAGTAGGCAGAGCAGCCCACAGAGAGAGAGGGGGAAGCAGGCTCCCTGCTGAGCAGAGAGCCCGATGCGAGGCTGGATCCCAGAACCCTGGGATCATGACCTGAGCTGAAGGCAGAGGCTTAAGCCACTGAGCCACCCAGGTGCCCCAGTTTCAGATATTTATTAATCGGTATGATATACATCTTCATCCTGTGCCGTTCTCAGCACTGGCAATTCTTGAAAGATAAAAGTAGGAAAGAAATTGAGAGACACTTAGTCAATATCCCCCAGCCCAAAGTATGATCACTGGATGTATGTTATAAAGGTAAATATTTCCCTTTTAAAGACCACAGGTTCTTATCCTTACTCATTCCTCTAAGTCATTATTTCTCTTTCTTTTTTTCACTTTCACCCCTCCCTGCCAAGGCTTTTTAAAATACTTTTTTCCGTATTCCTCATGCTCAGGAAAGTATATACTGTATATCTGTGCTTTATACATACAAATAGTAAGGTATTTTTTGGCCTCAAGTTCATCATCTGAGTTTTACCCCATTAGGGATGAGATCACCCTCACTGGAAGTACATACCTAAAGTTCTTAACAGAAGTTTCTTCCCCCATGCCCGGCCACTTCTGCCATCCCCACCACAGCCCAGAATCCAACCAGGATTTGCCTGTATCAACTTTAATCATAAGTCAGGGGTTGCTGACACCAGTGAATCTGTCTTCACATGACAAACAATAAAAACAGGAAGATAGGACAAAAAGTCAAGTGGAATTTCATAAATAAGGTCTTAACTGACAGGGATAAGCCAAAGGGGGAAAATCACCAGTTATGAGTAAAGACTGAATCACTGTCCAGAATTGTCAGAATCCAAAACAAAATCCATACCTCCCCTTAAGGAAATTGAAGATCTGGATAGCAAAGGAAATGGCTTTCAAACCAACGCTGTTCCACATTTTCCTGATCTTTCTTCCCTTGAGTGTGGTGTGCATGTGTGTGTGCTCGTGTATGTGCATTATGAAGCAATTAAGCATAATTTAGAGATTAGTTGGTATTTCCTCCTGATGAGTATTTAGAATCCTTCTAGTATCTTTTATTTTGTTAAGTTCACTCAGTAATATGCTCCAGTTAATCTAATTTCCAGGAGCAATGTTTTTGTTGATCTGCAAGCTTATTGATTTTTTTTTTATCACCTTACTAAATCTCTAAAACTGATTGTTTAGGAAATGACATAATGAGAAAAACCTCCAAGGATGTGATAAATTTGCACTTGACATTTAATCAATGTACCTATACGTATACATTTGAAAATATAATTATACCATGACAGAATTTTTAAAAAATATATATCTAACCATAGGTAATTAGTGTGCTAATACTCTTGATTTTCTTAATGAAGTAATTAAAGCACCTCCCTACATCAAATTTCAAGGGAATTATTTGTAGACTTGTTTCTTTTGATAGGTATGGTCATCTGTTGAGTTAGACATTATTTTCTCTTATTCTGGCATTTTAACCCAAATTAAATGCTTTCCTGAATTTTCCCAACAAGTATTGCTGGGAATTAAATTTAAAGAAAAATGACAAATGTAGATCCAGTTGATGTGAATTATATCCTTAAACCACTAAATAACATGATTCTCTGTACCTCCAAAGACTGAAAAATCCTAAAACCTCCTGAAAACCCGGGAGGCTGGGATCTTCTGGTTAAGCAGGAACTTCACTAACTAGAACTAACTAAACAGGAACTAACTACCCTGAATTTCTTGAAGCATGAAGTTCTCAGTTGATTGCCCAGCTCTTTGGCCTAGGATAAGTGAGGTGTTTGGTATATCCATTGTAAAGTCTATGCTTCTCTGGGCTTTAAGTAATGACTGATACAGGATCAAAATTGTTGTCATTTTACAAGAGAGAAGAAAGAGAAATTAAGGAGTCAATCCCATTTACAATTGCCCCCAAAACCATAGGATACATAGGAATAAACCTAACCAAAGAGGCAAAGAATCTGTACTCAGAAAACTATGAAGTACTCATGAAAGAAATTGAGGAAGACAAAGAAATGGAAAAATGTTCCATGCTCATGGATTGGAAGAACAAATATTGTGAAAATGTCTATGCTACCTAAAGCAATCTACACATTTAATGCAATCCCTATCAAAATCCCATCTATTTTTTTCAAAGAAATGGAACAAATAATCCTAAAATTTATATGGAACCAGAAAAGACCTTGAATAGCCAGAGGAATATTGAAAAAGAAAGTCAAAGTTGGTGGCATCACAATTCCAGACTTCAAGCTCTATTACAAAGCTGTCATCATCAAGACAGTATGGTCCCCGCACAAAAACAGACACACAGATCAATGGAACAGAAGAGAGAGCCCAGAAATAGACTCTCAACTCTATGGTTAACTAATCTTCGACAAAGCAGGAAAGAATGTCCAATGGAAAAAAGACAGCCTCTTCAATAAATGGTTGAAATGGGAAAATCTGACAGCCACATGCAGAAAAATGAAACTGGACCATTTCCTTACACCACACACGAAAATAGACTCAAAATGGATGAAGAACCTCAATGTGAGAAAGGAATCCATCAAAATCCTTGAGGAGAACACAGGCAGCAACCTCTTCGACCTCAGCCACAGCAACTTCTTCCTAGAAACATCGCCAAAGGCAAGGGAAGAACGGGCAAAAATGAACTATTGGTACTTCATCAAGATGAAAAGCTTTTGCACAGCAAAGGAAACAGTTAACAAAACCAAAAGACAACTGACAGAATGGGAGAAGATATTTGCAAACGACATATCAGAGAAAGGGCTAGTGTCCAAAATCTATAAAGAACTTAGCAAACTCAACACCCAAAGAACAAATAATCCAATCAAGAAATGGGCAGAAGACATGAACAGACATTTCTGCAAAGAAGACATCCAGATGGCCAACAGACACATGAAAAAGTGCTCCACATCACTCGGCATCAGGGAAATACAAATCAAAACCACAATGAGATACCACCTCACACCTGTCAGAATGGCTAAAATTAACAAGTCAGGAAATGACAGATGCTGGTGAGGATGCGGAGAAAGGGGAACCCTCCTACACTGTTGGTGGGAATGCAAACTGGTGCAACCACTCTGGAAAACAGCATGGAGGTTCCTCAAAAAGTTGAAAATAGAGCTACCCTATGACCCAGCAATGGCACTACTGGGTATTTACCCTAAAGATACAAATGTAGTGATCCAAAGGGGCACGAGCACCCGAATGTTTATAGCAGCAATGTCCACAATAGCCAAACTATGGAAGGAACTTAGATGTCCAACAACAGATGAATGGATAAAGAAGAGGTGGTATATATATACAATGGAATACTATGCAGCCATCAAAAGAGATGAAATCTTGCCATTTGCAACGACGTGGATGGAACTAGAGGGTATTATGCTGAGCAAAATAAGTCAATCAGAGAAAGATAATTATCATATGATCTCCCTGATATGAGGAATTTGAGAGGCAATGTGGGGGGTGTGAGGAGTAGGGAGGGAAAAAATGAAACAAGATGGGGTCGGGAGGGAGATAAACCATAAGAGACTCTTAATCTCACAGAACAAACTGAGGGTTGCCGCGGGGAGTGGGGTAGGGAGAGGGTGGTTGGGTTATGGACATTGGGGAGGGTATGTGCTATGGTGAGTGCTGTGAAATGTGTAAGCTTGATGATTCACAGACCTGTACCCCTGAGGCTAATAATACATTATATGTTAATTAAAAAAATAAAATATTAAGAAAATGGTTGCAATTTAATCTGTAAAAAAAAAAAGAAAGAAAGAAAGAAAAGAAAGAATTTGTTACCATATTTCTAAAGGGCAGGTGGCAATATTTATCAAAAGCCTAATGTGTGTGTACTCTATAACCCAGCAAACAGACTTTCAAAATTTATTCTAAAGAACAAGGAATATGTCTAAAGAATTAACTATAAGGATAATAATTGCAGTGTCATTTATAATGATTTATTTTATTGGAAGCTCCTCAGTATCCCACTACAGAGGAATAGTTAAATAAACAATGGTAGATCCAAATATTTCCTTACAAAAACAGGTAACAAAACTATACTAAAATATCAATTATAAGTAAAATAATCCAGTCTCCAAAAGACAAATGCTGTACGATTTGACTAGAATAGTCAAGTTCACAGAGACAGAAAGTAGAATGATGTTTACAGGGGCAGGGAGTACTTGAGGGGGAGTTGGTGTTTAACAGGTATGAAGTTTCAGTTAGGAAAGATGAAAAATTTTCTGGAGATTGGTTTCACAATAGTGTGGATGTACTTAATACTATTTAACTGATTAATATGGTAAATCTTATATTATGTATATTTTACCACAATTAAAAATGTATATCCTAAAGATATTAAGTATTGTTTTTCTTCATTTTCTATATTTTCTAAATATTTTCTATAAATGTATTTTGCTTATAATAAAGGGGGGACCTAATTATGGGGAAAAAAGAAAGCTCATTTCATCTTCAGTTAATATTATTTTTTTAACTATTATTTTTAGTGGCTAATAACTTTGTGTGACAATAAAGAGGTGTTCTGGTCATTGTCCCTGGTAAATGTGTTTTCTTTATCTAGAATTCTCTCTCTGCCCATACCCCCCATACTTGTCTACAGAAGATATACATACTCTTCAAGACCCAATTTGCATCCATCTTCCCTAAGAAATCTTCCCATATGACCTCAGTGAGAAGTCATTCTCACTCTCATAACAACTATAATAACATTAATAATACTTAATATTATGAGGTGTTTAAAATGTAACTAGCTCTAAGATTAACATATTACTTCACCTCTTAATTATAATTAAGTAGGTGTTATCATCCCCATTATACAGATGAGGAAACTGAGTAACAGACACAAACCACCTTGAATTATAAAAGGGATTACAGTCCAGGTCTGTCTGCCCCAGAAAGCACAACCTTACACTGCCTCTCCTATCTTGAAAGACCAGAAAGAATGCTGTGCTGACTTCACTTACTTTGTGGAAGAGAATTTTTAACCAATATTTGGCAGAAAAAATATTTTTCAAAAAATTTTTTACTTTCTCCCAGTATTTCCCATCACATTTGCGGAGATACTAGATTCTAAGCTCCTTGCCACCAGGGAGAGATATAATCAATCCAAAAGTAGAACATAGCTCTTCCTGGCTCTTCCCAACTGTGATTTCTGAGAGCTGCAGGATAGATAAAATGGTTGCCACAGGCTTCATGACAAAGGCCCTTCTCTCTGTCAGCGCCCCCATACTCTACTCAGTCCTTCTTTATAAAGGGAACAGAGGAAGAAGGTATGTCAGGCAAGAAGCAGGGAGAGCTGTGCCTAGGTGGGTATCCATAAGAGGGGACCTACGTCCATTTCCCAGGTTGGGCCTGGGGTGAATGACTTTGATGCCTACCTAATCATGGATCACAGAGGATTTCAGAAACGTCACTGTGCCCCAGAGGGTAATGAAAACCCAGACTGTAGCACTAAAAGGAGAGAGGTGTGGTCATGGAGGAGTCAGAGAAGGAGGGGATGACCAACACACAACCAGTCCCATGCCTTGGGTTGGGCCAGTAGGAAAACTGCCCATGGCCTTGTGGTAGGAGGCAGTCATGGACAGGATACCTTACCCTTGTTTTCTGAGCATCATCACAATTCAGTACTACCATGTATCATCTGGGATTTGCTTCAAAATAATCTAGTGTAGTGAGGATATGGGTGAAACAAGGAAATTATGATCATTACAGCTGGGAGAGGAAAACTCAGGGATTCACTGCTCTCTATTTTTATGTATGTTTAAAGTTTTTTTATAATTTTTTAAATTTTAACTTTAAAATTTCTAATAATATCCCAAAGATCTTAGAAGAAAGGTGCCAGCCATGGACTTTCATTCCAATGACAATTACAGAGGGTCCCCAACTTTTAATGGTCCAACTAAACAATGGTCGGACTTCATGGTTTTTCAACTTTGCAAAAGTAAAAAAGCAATGGGCATTCAGAAGAAACTGTAATTTGGATTTTGAATTTTGATCTCTTCCCAAGCTGGTAATAGGTGGCATGATACTCTCGTGATGCTAGGCCGTGGCAGAGCCACGGCTCCTAGTCAGTCCCCCAGTCACGAGTGTAAAGGACTGAAACAGCAGCAACCCTCTGTCCCCATACAGCCATTTTGTTTTCCACTTTCACTGTAGTGTTCAATAAATTATATGTGATATTCAACACGTATTACAAAATAGGCTTTCTGTTAGATGATTTCACCTAACTGTAGGTTAACATAAATGTGCTGAGCACATTTACGGTAGGTGAGGCCAAGCTATGGTGTTCATTAAGTTAGGTGTATTGAAAGTGATTATTTTCCAGGTTTCCTGGGACATTATCCCATTGTAAGTTGAGAAAGGTCTGTATCTTGCGCTTGTCTGTCCTACACCAGTTGAGTTACTCCAGGCCCTCAACTCTTCTAAGGAAGGCCATGCCAGCACCGATTAGTACAAAGACTGATGGGACAATGGATGATTCCATGATGCCTGCATGATATGGAGACTTCGTTTCTTCTCCCTTCTCTCCTTTCAAGGACTTGGGCCTTACTACATAAGCCCCTGGAATTTATTAGATTCAATCCCAAGAGGAAGATAAGAACCACAAATGGACTTGTTTCTACATAATGGAAACTGAATTAGAGGGAAATAAAACTATATTTTTTATAGCTGAGAATTTATTTTTAAATTCTTACTTGCTACAAATATTTTCAAGGTACTCACTATATCCTACCACTGCATAATCAGTTTGCCAGTATCTGAGTCCATTAGTTCCAATAAAATATATGCAACAGTATGAACGGCCATACTTCATACTTACTCACTTCATATCTAAATGAAGTGGATAACATCCCCTAAAGGGGTTCAGTGTTAGTAAGGATTCCTACTTGCTGGGAATTTTTTTTTTTTAGGGTTTAAGCTCCATTAAACACACACACACACACACACACACACACACACACACATTTTGTTATGTTTGTTTCACCTTTGTCACCAGGCTGTTCTCCAAATTAGCTTAACTGCCTAAGCCTTTCTTGCAAATTTGTCTGATGCAATCTGATACCACAATAATTTGAATTTAAGCACAAGTGAGATTTGGAGATGAAAGAATAAGATTGTTTTTAGGTCTACACTTTAAAAGATGGGTGGGTCCTTTTTGCCTGGGCATCCCAGATTCGAAATGCTTAGCTGCACTGGATCTTTGGCAGACCTCTGCTATAGCTCCCCTGGAACTGATGGCTTTCCAGGGCAGCCTGAGGCAATAGAACACGCATTCAGGGCCCCTGCCTCCTGCTGAATCCTGCTGGAAGAAGAGCTACTTTCCCTGACAAAATGAGGCCTACCCTACTCTTTCATAGCTCTGCAACCCTTGATAGGTTTTTACTCAGCCTAGGCTTAGACTCTGTAAATAAAGTAGACATCGTACTACCCGCATTATCATAAATTCATTTTGAGTACTGAGTGTCTAGCATATAGCAAGTGCTTAAGAAATGCCAGTTCTAAGAAACGAATGTACCCAGAAAGAAAAAGCCACCAAACCAAGATTCCTAACCCACATCTACAGACATGGTTAAAACAAACAAAAACACAAAATGAAACAAAAACTTTCAGGTAGAAAAATATGCATGTTTGGTGTTATTCGTGCTACCAAAGAATGAGGCAACCCTGGGGAGCCACAGCTAGCATCAGAGTTGAAGGTCAGGGCACGTGAAGCACATACACAGGGTCTGTCTTAAAGATGTGCCCTTTTTTATGAAAATATAGAAGACCACCAGCAACGCTGAATTGGATTGGCCTGTAGTGTGTGTGTGTGTGTGTGTGTGTTTGTGTGTGTGTGTGAAGCTAAAATGAGTTGTATGCTATTCTGATTGCTTTATAGACAGAATGCATCCAACCTTCATTTAAGAAACACTTTCAACATCACCATCCTCAAAGAGTGGGAGCTGGGATACAAACCCAGGAAGTCAAGTTCTTGAACTCACACAACTAAGGCCTGTGTTATGTGGCTTCTTGCCTCAGTGTTTTGCTTTGTAACCTGGAAGCTTCCAAACTTCATGTCAAACCGGCCCTATTCATCCAGCGAAATGAATAACAAGATGAGACCTTGGCCTATGGCTCAGTAATACAAATTTAGAAGACACAGATGACCAGGCCAGCCCATACATCTCTGCTGATGCCCTTAGTTGCTTTTTCTTTGGAGGCCAAAGACGTCATCTTCTAGATATGTGCCATGACATGGGGAGACCTGGAGCATAAGGCAACAGTTACAGAACTATTTTCCTCCTAGAATATGTACAGGGGCCCCTCTTCCACTGATCAAACTTTTATCAGCTGACAAAAGCTACATTCTCTTTCTCCAAAGAAGAAACAGAGCTATTGAATTCCAACCCTGGTGTCTTTTATATGGAAATGATTGAGGTATTCTGCTTTCTTTGAAAGTTTCTGGTTGAAGTATCCTTCTTTCAATTACTGAACAGTGAATGTCTGACCTGTCTCTTTACTCAAAAACCAAGGCCTCTTGGCTAGCTTCCATTTATGTACCGAATGCACCAGTCCTCCAATTTCAATTGGAAAAAAAAGGCAGATGGGAACAACAGTTCATTAAACAAAGACACTTTTTTTTCATCTTAATCGTGCATCCTGGTGCTATAGCGTTAGTAACAAATTCTCATTGTAGAAAAACTGTCTAATTTGAGGGATAAATAATATGGTATTAGTTGACTCTTTTGCCAGTAAATTACTATAGTAAACTTTTGACTGAGAGAGCAGATAACTACCTACCAACGCATGACATTAGGTGAGATTCCACTAGTAAGTTCAGTTTTCCCATCTGTAAAATGGGTTGCCCTTAATGCACAGTTTTAAGGGTGCCCTTAATGCATAAGGTTTGAGAATAAAAATTAAACAAAATCTTCCATGTATGTGGCCTAACACAATGTCTGCCAAATATAGGCACTTATATATATTAGCAGTTATAATTAATCATCTGAAAAAAACCACAAAAAGAATTCTGGTTTTATTTCTTTTTCAGTTTACTACAGATGCTTTGAGATGCTTGGTGAGTGTTTTTCCTCTATTTGGATTTCTCTTCTGTTAATGGTATCTTCTGACTCTAAAATCATAGCCTTACTCATTACTGAAAGTGTGATTTGTAAAATCTGTGCATTTTATATAATAATGGGGGGAGGACCTCTAGTGACCATAATATGATGAATTAAAGTTTCTTATTATCTGGAAAAAATTATTTCTGTTGTTACCCCTGTAGCTTAAAACTTTTCTGAGATATATCAGTTTGTGTTCTTTTTTAAGATTTTATTTATTTATTTATTTATTTAGAGCACAAGTTGGGGGAGGGGCAGAGGAAGAGGTTGAAGGGAGGAGACTAAGAGAAGGTGGGAAGAACACCACATGCAAAGGTATGGAAGTGTTAGAGAAGCAGTATGAGAGCAAAGGTATCTCAGTTCAAGCCACAGCAGAAACGCCAGTGGTAGACCAGAAGCCCAGCCTGTACAAAGTCACAATGTAACACTCCTTAACACCTTCCCCTCTCTACACCCTAGCTCCAGCTCTGCCTTTAGTCCCAGAACCTGGCCCTGTTTCTGGCACAGAGCTGTTGAATACTCTTTCTCACTAATAACAGTGAAGTGCATGGAGAACCATCCGCTCCCTTGAACGTTTCAATGAATTCAGTTCATTAAAATAAATTTCTGTGTGTAAGTTTGTTCTGTGATTTGGGGTCAAAACAATACATACATATAAGAATAAGTGCATCCTTTCCAAGAATCAGTGATCGATTCAACTGGAGGTGGTTGGAAACATAGTACTTTACAAGGTACAGTCAAAAGGGCACATGGACAGTTCCCTAAAGGATAAAGCTCTAGCCCAGCCAACAGCAGGGGTATTGAGCTAGTCCATTGCCTTTTCTGAACTTCAATTTCCTCTCCCATAAATAATATATAATTTCAGATAAGACTGTCACCTTACTTCCAGTGAGGGTGATAAGGCCAAAAGAAATACCTCACTGTTAGTGGGTTATGTTTTATTTTAACTCCCAAGATGCAATACAGATCTATCTACAAATACAGACAGGGTAGATATCAGAAAGCGAACGTTAGGACACTGGAAACATCAGAAAACCAAAGGTGACATACCCTATAGTGGAAAAAGAAACCATGTGGAACAGTTCAGTTTTTAAGCACAAACATTTCTTATGCCCGAGTTTTTGTGTCCGAGAGACCACCAAGGAGACAAGCACCGATGCAATCACATGAGGGTTTATTTGAGAAGCTTAAGCTTGGGCCCAAGTATACCTGGCACAGCAGAGGAGGGACTTGGATCTGTTGGAGTAGAGGGTCAGTCAGGCTAGGATTGTCCTTAGCAAAACTCAAAGTGAGGGCAGTTAAGTCCCCAGGAGAGAGCCACTCTGTCTGTTTCAAGGGCTTGTCAGTAGGTAAGGAATTTTAATGATTTTCTTCTGCCTCTGTTTCCCACATCAGCTAAATTTGAGGTGGGATGGCCTTAATTTTCTTGGTCTCCACACATTCAGAGTAAGAATGAATAATTTAGTGGCAAAAGATTATATATATATATATATATATATGAATAAATGAACAAATAAGCTTTTCCTATTCTTGACATCAGTAAAGTGTCATTTCCCAACCTTCCTTTCCATGCATTCTGAAAAACATAACATTTAAGATGCTAGCCTTGCTGCAAAGTTGATTTCAGTGCTGGTGAAGGAGCCAAGAAAAATAAAAAATAAGTCAACAAACTAGCAAGCAAACAAATCCAATGACTGCTTGAGTTATGAGGCTTTGATGAGGGAACAGAAGGCAAGCTGAGGGCAAAGCAGAAGGCCCCGCTTTGGCCCCGCTTTGCCCCCGCCAAATCCCTCCCCCCCCCGCCCCCCGCAATGGGATATATGTGACATTCCTCAGGCACTCCTGGCTGCCCTAAAGGAAAAACAAATAACTACCCTGTAGAGACCACAATCCTGCAAGACCTGAGTCTCCCTCAGTTTACAAATTTCTCAGTGATTTATAAGAAAGGCTTTTTTTCTTTCTTTCTTTTTTTTTTTTTTTAAGATTTTATTTATTTACTTGACAGAGAGACATAAGGAAAAAGGGAACACAAGCAGGGGGAGTGGGAGAGGGAGATGTATGCTTCCTGCTGAGCAGGGAGCCCAATGCCGGATTCAATCCCAGGACTCCGGGATCATGACCTGAGCTGAATGAAGGTCGGTGCTTAACAGATTGAGCCACCCAGGTATACCAAGAAAGAAGCTTTCTTGTCAACAGTCTATCTTCCAGAGACCCATAACTCAGTTCCTGAAGCCCTAACATCATCCTCCCCTCCATAATATTGAGGAAGTCTGAGGCAGAGGGAAATGTAAAAAAAAAAAAAAAGTTGAATTTCTTCGAAACCTAAAGCTCATAAACAAGGACGTGTGATAGCAGGAGTGCGACGCTCTCAAATATCTTACTGTTAATGCCTTAGTAAAAGGAAAAACCACCTTAACCTGACAGATAGGAAAGCCTCCAGTATCCTGTGTGTGTTCTTTAACACCTGGAAGTTCTTTCTTTCTTTCTTTCTTTTTTTTAAGATTTTATTTATTTATTTGACAGACAAAGACCACAAGTAGGCAGAGAGGCAGGCAGAGAGAGAGGGGGGGAAGCAGGCTCCCCGCTGAGCAGAGAGCCCGATGCGGGGCTCGATCCCAGGACCCTGAGATCATGACCTGAGCCAAAGGCAGAGGCTTTAACCCACTGAGCCACCCAGGCGCCCCCTGGAAGCTCTTTCAAACCCTCCCTTTTCCTTCCCTCCCACAAAACCATAGTGTATAATCAGCCACCCCTCACAACCCCTGGGACAGCAGCTCTCTCTGCCCACGGGTCCTGTCCCCATGCTTTAACAAACCACCATTTTGCACCAAAGACATCAGAAGAATTCTTTCTTGGTGGTAGGCTCTGGACCTCACTTAGCTTCTGAACCTCATCAGCTTCCCCCTCATGAATGGGATTAGTGCTCTCATAAAAGAGAGTTAAGAGGGGCAACAGGGTGGCTCAGTCATTAGGTCAGGCATCTGCCTTCAGCTCAGGTCATGATCCCAGAATCCTGGGGGGATCGAATCTTGCATTGGGGTCATCGAATCTTGCATTGGGGTCCCTGCTGGGTAGGAAGCTTGCTTCTCCCTCTCCTACTACTCCTGCTTGTGTTCCCTCTCTCGCTGTGTCTTTCTCTGTCCAATAAATAAATAAAATCTTTTAAAAAAACAGAGGCTCAAGAGAGAGCCCTCAACTCTTCCAGCATGAAAAGACAGGAGGAGTCAGCAGCCTGCATCTCAGAAGAGGACCTTTCCCAGACCCTGACCTTGCTAGCAGCCTGATCTTGGACTTCCCAGCCTCCAGAACTGAGAAATAAATTTCTATTCTTTATGAATCAGTCTCTGGTGTTTTGTTATAGCAGCCCAAACAGACTAAAACGTGTTGTAAGCAGTCTTCTGTATGTGATCCGTTTCTTTGAGCATGCTGGTTTCGAGATTGTGCCTGTATGTTGTTGCTTAGATGAGTAGTTGGCTGCTTTTCACTGATGAATACAGAATGCCACTGAATAGGGATACCTACGTTTTATTGATCCATTTATCAGTTGATGGGCATTCAGGTGTTAGTTACCAGGGCAGGACAAGTTTGAATAATAGTGCTTCTGAAGAGTCCCATCCCAGAGGATGTGTAGACATAAGTTTTCGCTTCTCTTAGGTAACTTCCTAGGAGTGCACTAGCTGGATTAGACAGCAGGTATATATTTAACCTTTTAAGAAACTGCTTAACTCTTCTAAGTGGCTGTACCATTTTGCATTACTGAACTGACTTATAATTCAGCATATTTTAATTGCATGGACCCATGCTTTAATAGCCCTTGTTTGTTTATAAACCAAATTCTGCATTTGAAGCTCTGCTCTGCATTCTGCAATTTTTCTGAGAATCTGCTTCTCAGTGTCTCTCTCTTTCTTTCTCACACACAAGCTTGCACGGACACAAAATCTCTTGAGTATCTCTGCCCTTGGCTGGCGGTCTTAGAGCCAGGCTGAGCAGTGGGGAAACCAACAATATATTAAATTTAGCCAAACAGCATAATTGACTGTTTTTCACTTATGTGATTAGCTTCCTTTTCAAAGTCAGCCCTAGGACAAAGAACGAAATGTCTTTCTGGACAAACAAAAGAGCCAACAAATCTACATGAAAATGGAAGATGGCCTAAAGCAGTTTGGGCTTAAGTGACCCTTAAAATGATACCAGAGAAGGAGCTATCTTTTCTGAGGGCAGAGCAAGCAAAACAACAGAGGAATTCTCCCTCCGGAGAAAACACCCGCTAAAAACACACTTCACCATTTTAGAAAATGCCTGCATAACTTATTGTCAGTTCCCAGGAAAAACCAGGGAGACATGAAAAAGAATATTGAACTGACAAGCATTCCTCAAAAAGCATTAATCAAAGAATGGATTCTGTATGTTTTAAGAAATGCCTCTTTCTTTATACAATGATAATAAATATAGTGATTTCAACCATAGCCCTTTATAAGAAGGCTTTTCTCTGGGGGGTGGAGTGGAAGGGGAAGGTAAAATGGGGAGCTACAAGTCAGTATCTGCAAATTCATAAGAGTTTTTGAAAGCTTTCTTTCTTTTTTTTTTTTTTTTTTTAAGATTTTATTTATTTGACAGAGATCACAAGTAGGCAGAGAGGCAGGCGGGGGCGGGTTGGGGGGAGCAGGCTCCCGGCCAAGCAGAGAGCCCGATGCGGGACTCGATCCCAGGACCCCAGGACCATGACCTGAGCCAAAGGCAGAGGCCCAACACACTGAGCCACTCAGGTATCCCGAAAGCTTTCTTTTAAATCAATCTGTGAAGTTGATTTGTTACACCATAAAATAAAGAGCTGGTTAGGAATAACAGAGAAGGAAAACAATGTTTTAAAAAGAATTAGCAAAATTGCCATCCTGTCTCATTCCCTTACTTCACCTTTAGCCTGGTCTTTAGCTTAGTTCTGTTAACAGACGATCATCACTTTAGATCTTTTTAAAAAGCCATGGTCTTTCCTAAGCTAGAAGTCATATATGCTAATAAAAATTACTTTTGCTACTAAAAAAAAAAAAAATTACTTTTACTACTAAGAGGATTTAGGATTACCCCAAGTGTGCAGTTCTCAACCAGGAGCAAAAAGATGCCTGACTTTTTTTGTTGGGTATCTTTTAAAGAGTCATTTAAATCATTATAGAGATAACATTAATGGCACAATTGCATTAGATTTATGCACAATAAGAAAACTTTGAAAAATGTCCTTTGTGTACATTTTAGGGACAGTAGCTAATTGTCCCCCTCCCTTGTTTCAGGTTATTTGCTCCGGGGTGCTCCATCTCCCTTCTGTGGAGCAGGAGGCTTGGAGTGGTCTATGAGTGGGATGGTTTGGCTTGACCCTGCTCCACAGAGCACCAAGCTGTCATGGCCAATATCAGGTATTTGTAGAATTCAATTACAATTCCTTGAAATTTTATAGACATTACCAATTGTTAACCTTAAAACTATCAGTTATTTTACCAGCAATAGATGGGCTTATTGGAGAATGAAAGAGAATTGCAATCCAAGACAAACAAGATGTGGCAAAACCATAGGCAAGACCAGGGTACCAAGGAGAGGCACGCTTTTTTAAGGAGAAAGGGGGTCGGTTGGGAAGGCTGTTATGAACTAAACAAAAGCCTGTTGGAGGAAACTGGGAGCTTGAAGTGCAGTGGCTTCTCACGGGCGGAGCTGTTGCCCGGGGGTGGATAAGAAAAGCATCTCTTCCTCCAGATGGAGAGTAGTATCCATGTGCAAGGTCAAGTCCAAGTAAGGTCAAGACCGTCTCTTCCTGCTGGGTCTGTAATTGACAGTGTGGTTGTGCATGAGAGCTGTCCCCCCCAAAAGTTCTGGAACTCCATTTTAGTAAGGTTTCCTGTTTTTAATTTTCACATAACAAGTCAGATTTTTTTATTTCAAGTCATACTGTATGTCTCACACATGGAAGTTCTTCTGAATTCAGATCATATTCAAGTCAGGATTTAAAAATGTACTTTGGGGCACTTGCCTCTTCCTCAGCTACCATTTTACAGAACATAATCATGTTTATAGGGGCTGTGGCCTTATTATTGCCTCATGACCTCATTAGACCCTAATCACAGCTCCACCTCCAGAATACTGGATCAAATTAACACTTGACTGAGGGAGGTTAATTCACTGGCTGAACATAACCATATGATTTCTCAATGGAGAATTTGAACCAAAAGGCAAAATGACTATTGCCAAATAGTCTGGGATCTAGCGTTAAAAGTTCATGCAGAGGGGTGCCTGGGTGGCTCAGTTGGTTGGGTGACTGACTTTGGCTTGGGTCATGATCCCAGAGTCCTGGGATCGAGTCCCACATCAGGCTCCCTGCTCCATGGGGAGTCTGCTTCTCTCTCTGACATCCCCTCTCATGCTCTCTTACTCTGTCTCTCTCTCTCTCAAATGAATAAATAAAATCTTTAAAAAAAAAAAATTCATGCAGAGGCAAGATCAGAAGTGGGGACAATGGCAAATCAGAGCCTCTCGCACACTGCAAAAATGAGTAAGCAAAGGAAGATGATCCACAGAAAGTACATTAGAACAAACCTATAGAAGAAACACAGATGAGAGACCAAACAGAGAAGAAAAAAAAAGAAGAGAGAAGGTAAGATTTTTCTAATCCTGACTATGCAATTCTCTTTTCCAGTTTGCAGAAGGTTTGGCTATACTTTATTTCCAGATTTCCAGGTCATAGGTGGCTTTAGGATTATTCATTAAATTCTTATAAAATGGATATACTAATCAATCATTAAGAATTAATAATAAAACAACTTAAATTGTTTCCTCCTGCTATCTCCTTACATTTTACTTGGGGTAAGAGAATTCTTTCCCTGCCCTCTTGATATCTCTTCTCTGATCATTTTCATGTAACATAACATTCTATGATCAATTTAAATGATAAAGAAAACTTTCAAATCTTACTTAGAAGATCCCGTTCCATGTTAGAGACAAAATTTCCAACTTCATTCAAACTGATGGCTAACTTATAACTTCCTGTGGTAGGAAATAATTCTCCTATGTTTCTGCATATCTGGATAGAGAAGCACTGACTTTCCAATGTTCTTTTTCCAGGATCTTTGTATAGTGAACAGCCATAGAAGACAGAGAGAGGGTCTCCCTCAGGAGGAAAGAGCAGAAGAGCAGACTGCTTGCTGTCCAGTATGATAAAAATTATGTCTCCCTCTGGAGAAAAGGGCAGGCACGTTTACTATTAAAAAAAAAAAAAAGTGTGGGCCCAATGTTCATAGCAGCAAATTCCACAATAGTCAAAATATGGAAAGAGCCCAGATGTCCATCAACAGATGAATGGATAAAGAAGATGTGATATATATATATATATATATATATATATATATATATAATGGAATATTGTTCAGCCGTCAAAAAGAATGAAATCTTGCCATGTGCAACATGGGTGGAACTTGGGGGTATTATGCTAAGTGAAATAAATCAATCATAGAAAGACAATTATCACATAATCTCACTGAGAAATGGAATTTAAGAAACAAAACAGATGAACATAGAGGAAAGAAAGGAAAAATAAAATAAGATGAAATCAGAGGAGACAAACCATAAGAGACTTTTTTTAAAAGATTTTATTTATTTATTTGACAGACAGGGATCACAAGCAGGCAGAGAGGCAGGTGGGGGGTGGGCAGAGGGTGGGGAGCAGGCTCCCTGCTGAGCAAAGAGCCCCATGCAGGGCTCAATCCCAGAACCCTGAGATCATGACCTGAGCTGAAGGCAGAGGCTTTAACCCACTGAGCCACACAGGCACCCTCATAAGAGACTGTTAACTCTAGGGAAAAAACTGAGGGTTGCTGGAGGGGAGGTAGGTGGGGGGATGGGGTAACTGAGTGATGGGCATTAAGGAGGGCACTAGATGGAATGAGCACTGGGTGTTGTAAGCAATTGATGAATCACTAAGTTCTACCTCTGAAACTAATAATACACTATAGGTTAATTAAATTGAATTTAAAAAGAAATTTTAAACATCTGGGTTTAATCCACTACAAATGCAGGCATAATTTGGCTCCCTTTGCATCACCCTATGGGAACTGAGGCTCAGGGAACCAGCATGAAAGTACCATTGCTATGAGTAATAAACCATTCTTTGTCTCTGGCCCAGAAGTCTTTTATCCTCTACTAGCATTCATGAAATAGTTGCAGGCTAACTTCCCAGTAGGGTAAACTCTCAAACCATTTACAGTTCTTAACACTTCCTTTTCTCCAGGCAGGAACTTCTATACCTGGGAAAGGCATAGTAGTAGTCTTTGCATCAGTTGTTTCCACTTCCTCTTCTTGCTGGCTGCTTTCTGGTTCCTAAAGGGTTTGGGGAGTGGACAGTGGGAGGGTGGAGAGGTTTTTTAACCTGGTAAAGGGCATCTAAAAACATCCACAGCTAAAACGGGGAAAGACTGAGAGCATTCTGCTTAGGATCATGAACAAAACAAGAGTGTCCAGATGTACCACTTACATTGGGCTTGGTAACAGAGGTTCTAAACAGGGCAATTAGGCAAGATTAAGAAATAAAAAGCATTGAGATTGGAAAGGAAGAAATAAAACTATCTCCATCTGCAAATGATATAATATTCTATATAGTAAATCCTCAAGAAACTATTACAACTAATAAATTAGCTTAGCAAGGTTGCAGTTTACAAAATCAATGTATACAAATCAATTGTGTTTTTGTACATTAACAATGAGCAATGCAAAAATGAAATTCACATGGGACTTATACGGAAATGCAGGAATCTAGAATAGCACAAACAATCTCAGAAAAGAAAAACAAAATTAGAGGACTTGCATATCATGGTTTCAAAATTTACTACAAAGCTAAAATACATAAAACGATGTGGCCCTGGAAAAAGCACAGGCATGTAGATCAGTGGAACAGAACTGAGAGTCCAGGAAAAAAAAAAACAAAAAAACCAACACATATATTTGTGGGCAATTGATTTTTTAAAAGATTTTATTTATTGGGGCGCCTGGGTGGCTCAGTGGGTTAAGCCTCTGCCTTCGGCTCAGGTCGTGATCCCGGGGTCCTGGAATGGAGCCCCACATCGGGTTCTCTGCTTGGCAGGGAGCCTGCTTCCCTTCCTCTCTCTCTGCCTTCCTCTCTGCCTACTTGTTATCTCTGTCAAATAAATAAATAAAAATTAAAAAAAAAAAGATTTTATTTATTTATTTGAGAGAGAGTGTGTGTGAGAGAGAGAGAGCGTGCGCCTGCGTGCACGCAGGCACCTGAGCGAGCACCAGCAGGGGGCGAGGGATAGAGGAAGAGGGAGAAGCAAACTCCCCACTGAGCAGGTAGCCTGATGTAGGACTTGATCCCAGAACTCTGGGATCATGACCTGAGCTGAAGGCAGACACTTAACCAACTGAGCCACCCAGGCACCCATGGGCAACTGATTTTTGACAAGAATGCCAAGAAAATTCAACTGGGGAAAGAATAGGCTTTGTAACAAATAGTACTGGGAAAACTTGATATCTACATGCAAAAAGAAAAAAAAATGTATTTGGATCCTTATCTCACACCATAATAAAACACTGTTTTAAAATGAAGACTAAAGAAAAAAACATTAGAAGAAAATTGTGTAAATTGTGTAAAGGCATTGGCCTCTTAAATATGACACTAATAGAACAAGCCAAAAAGAAAAAAATAGATAAATGGGACTTCACAAAAATGTGACTTCTGTTTCAAAGGCACTATCAGGAAAGTGAAAAGACAATTCATAGAATAAGATGAAAATATTTGCAAATCATCTGATGAGGGTCTAGTATCTAAAATTTATACAACACACTTACAATATAGCAATAAAAAGCAAATAACCCATTTTAGAAATGGGCAAAGAATATAAACTAGCCACTCTGCCTAAGAAGATATACAAATGATAAATAAGCAATAAAAACATGATCGACATCATCCGTACTTAGGGAAATGCAAATTAAAACTATGGAGAGATGTCATTTCACACCCACTATGGCTATAATAAAAAAAGACAAAAAGGGGTGCCTGGGTGGATCAGTGGGTGAGGCGTGTGCCTTCGGCTCAGGTCATGATCCCAGGGTCCTGGGACTGAGCCCTGAGTCAGGCTCTCTGCTCAGTGGGGAGCCTGCTTCTCCCTCTCCTTCTGCCCCTCCCCACTGCTTATTCTTTTTTTTCTCTCTCTCTCAAACAAATAAATAAGGTCTTTATAAATAATAAATAAATAAATAAAACAAATTTTGTAAGAACTCTTGGTGGATACATATGCAAACAAATGGTTACCTTTGAACCAAGACTGGAAACTCTGAAGCTATTTTAAATGTAGCCATTTAAAAATCAATGTAAGCATATTTAAACTGTAATGTTACAAGGATTGGAGACTGGGTCATAAAAGGCACAGCAACTTCCTCCTCCTTGTCCAGATCACTCACTCTGGAAGAAGTTAGCTGCCTCATTGTGAGCAGCCCTATGAAAAGGCCTACCTGGTGAGGAACTGAAGCCTTCTTCCCACAGCCAGTCCATATATATGGATAGGAGCAGGAGACAGACATTCTTCTTTACTCACCTTACGTGTATTAGTTCATTTAATTCTCATCTTTGAGGTAGGTTTCATGATCATCATTTTATAGATAAGAAAACTAGGTCACAGAATATTTATTAAACTTTCCTAAGGTCACACCACAGGGTGTTGGTGCTGGGATGAGAATAAAGGATATTGCCCCTTAAACTCAGGCTCTTGGGACATCTGAGTGGCTCAGTTGGTTCAGTGTCTGCCTTCAGCTCAAGTCATGATCTCAGGGTCCTGGAATCAAGCCCCATATTGGGCTCCCTGCTTAGCAGAGAGTCTGCTTCTCCCTCTCCCTCTGATCCCACACCCCATGCTCTCACTCTCTCTCTCCAATAATTAAGTTTTAAAAATCTTTAAATTTAGGCTCTTAATCACACACATTACTAGGTGGGAGCAGAGGTCTGGAGGGCTGAAAGGCAGAGGGAGGGGAAAAAATGAATGAGGAAAACGATGTTATAATATCATCACATTTATAGATTTGTAACATTAGTAGTTATATATAAGGCCATTTTTAACAATAAAAAGTGTAAGGTTTTATAGGCGAGATAAACACGACACCAGGCGAGGTAGGCGCAAGGCAAGATTTATTAAATGTGCTCTCAGGTGAAGTTTCAGGGAGGAGGTGGGCACCCTCGGGCAAGGTTCCATGACTCTGGAAAGTAGAGTGGGGGAAGTTGCACTGGGAGGGAGTTGGCGGTGGTCTTTCATCTGTTTCCTGCATAGGTATCAGGTTACCTATGGAGCAGTGACCTGGGCATACATCCTTTTGGCGGGAGAGTCAAGGGTGAAGGAAAGAGGGGGAGGAGGCTGGAAGATAGCTGGACCAGCGGTCATTTCTATTGTTCCTCCTGCGCTACCGGAGCCCGCCAACTCAACAAAAAGTAAATGAAATACTACAGGAGAGTATATTGGAATTTTTAAAATTGGCTTATCTTACACAAAGAGAAAATGGTCTTAATTATAATTCATTCACTGTAGTTCCTATTTTTGTTATTATTTCATTCATTCAGCAAATGCTTAATGAGCATCTCCTATATGCCAGGCAGTAATACTAGATGCAGTAGAAAACAACAGCAAAGATATGGCCTCAATCGACTCAAGACATCACAGTAGTAAGGGATGGAGGTCATCCTTCATCATCAAATTTCTTCAGTTCCTCGTACTAAATATTTCACTCAGTTTGGCTAAGAGAGCATAGGTGGACCTGGCCTTACCTGCATAGGCTCAAGTGACCCTAAAATCTAAACCAAAAGGGAGTCAAGGCAAGAAGCAAATAACATTTGATTTGTAAGGCTTTTTGAGATTTCAGAGGTTGAGTACCTGATCACAGCTTTGGCCACAGCAGAAAAAAAAGGTCATACAGATCCTTTGAGCCAGGATTTACATTAAGTGATTTGGATTTATAACACAGAAAATAAATCCATAAATGCACAAAGCCGTGCTGATCTCCTTTGGCTGGGGAAGCAGTGTCATCTGTCAGGGTCCACACAGAGACTGGTGAGAGACTCTTCAGAACCACTTTTCACACGACTTTATACATTGAAGCCAATCCTCCTGACAAAGAGTGTGTCTGAATACTAAACGCTGGTTTTGCAAAAATCCTCTCCCTTTGTGGAAGCTCGCAGGTGCCAAGTAAGGGAGCATTTGGTTCCTAGAGACTCCCAGGAACTGACTGTGCTACTGTTCATTCCTAGTTCATAAACTACCTTAAAAATGGCATAGAATAACATCTTAGGGTTTTTTGTTTGTTTGTTTGTTTGTTTGTTTTAATTTAATTTTATTTTTCAGTGTTCCAGAATTCATTGTTTATGCACCATGCCCAGTTCTTCATGCAATACGTGCCCTCCATAATACCCACCAGGTGTTTTTTCTATGGCAAAATAAAGTCGTTGAGTGCCTCACTCCAGAACAGGCAGGAAAGAAAGAGGACACTGAGGCTTCCTGGGCAGGGCATTCTCGGTCTTCAACTTTGTGATTCTGAAGAATCTTGCAAAAGAACCAATGAAAGGGGGTACCTGGGTGGCTCAGTCAGATAAGAGTCTGCCTTCGGATCAGGTCCTGATCCCAGACTCCTGGGATCGAGCCCCACCTGGGGCTTCCTGCTCTGCTTCTCCCTCTCCCTTGTTCTCTCTCTCTCTCAAATAAATACATAAAATCTTAAAAAAAAAAAAAATGGAATCAACAAAAGAAGGAAGACATAGAACTTTCCTCTGAAGCAGCACCTAGCACAGAGGTTGGCAAGAGCTGTCATGAGGGAATAGCTTTCCAACTGCATCTCCTACCCCCTACCCTCTCTCTCCTTAAATCCAGTCACACTGGTTTCTTGCTGTTCTTTCTCCTGTCTCAGGGCCTTTGTACTTGCAGACTTCTTTACGAGGAATGTGTCCCTGGTTTTCCCACAGGGCTTCACTCATATTTCGTGTTTTGAAGATTCTTTCCCTGGTTGCCTTATCCAGATTCTCTCCCTTTTCCTTGTCCTATTTCCTGTAGCAGGCGCCACTCTCTGGTACTCTCTCCCATCATTAATGTTCTACTAGGACCTAGCAGTGTGCCCAGCACATAACAGGCACTACTCGACTGATATTTGTCAAATGAGAGAGAATGAGAGAACGTGAACACAGGGAAGACGGCAAATGCCCACTCCACCTCCAGTTAGACACCCCTGTTGGATTTTCCTCAAAAATCCGCCAAAACCCCTAGTAGAGATTCAGAGACCTTCCTTTTTAGAAGATTATCAGGTGACCAAATCATGCCGGTCATGATTTGAATTCCATTTGAATACCACAAGGCCAATAGCAACTTTTTGCCCTGGGGCTTCTTTGATCTCCTATCCAATCTGGGCCAAGGATTGCAAACCAGAGAAAAGGTAAGAGAGAGCCCCTCATTCGATTGACAGCGCTGGTTTTACTTCCGTGGGGTCTCTGGTGCATTCACGCTGTGGACAAGCCCCTTAGACATTGGGTCGCTTCAATCTCTCCTTCTCCAGGAGATTAACATGACAATTAGAAGGATTAGTGACATCATACTTCTGTAATGCTGATAGGTGCCATGTAAATTTATGAAAAACATAGTTAAAATGTTATTTCCATTTGCTCTCCTTGCTTTTCTTCTTGTGTCAAGCCCAGGGCCCAGGATTTCATCTCCTTCCTCCCACAAATTACAGAAAGTCACCGCCATTGTGTTGTGCAAACTGCAATTTAAATGGGCCTCTGAGGTACGTGTCTTGTTTTGTAAAGCCCTTCTCCTCTCTCCTGGCACTGAGTCCAAGGACTGAGATGCTCTGTTAACAAACAAGGTGATGACAATAGCTCTGACAGCCTTCTTCCTGCAGGTGTCATTGTAGGACTCATCGGGCACCCAGGCCAAACTGCGAAGGCTGATTGGATTCCAAACATTAAAACTGCAATTATGCAAATACTCCTGATGACTTGACTTTGCTCTTCTCATTATTTTTATCATTCGGGGAATCTTCCAAGTCTTTAACAGAAATATTTTACTTATCTCTGCTGAGGCACACGCCCCCACAGATTTTTCTCTCTCTTCTCTGCCACCGCCACATAATTTTTGCTTAGTTATCAAAACAAGGAGCGTGGTGTGCCAAAGGTTTACAGTTTGCTAAAAGCTCTGATAACCTCTGTGTCACTGTTCACAGTAGCTACACGCAGGCAGGGCTCCCGCCTCCCACTAGGGGAACCCTCAACGCAAATGCAAAGAAAACCTGTGCTCCCAGCCAGCTGTGGGAAAGCCCATGCACTAAGTGCTGGAACCTGATATTTCCTGGATGGTTTAGAGAGTAACAGCAACAAGCGTGTCACCATCCTCCAGAAGGAAAATTGTCGAGTCATCTGTCTGCTGGTCTGTGCCCGAATCCACTGTCCAGGATGCTGAACACCGACTCCGGTGTCCAGTTCATACACTCGGGGCTCTTCGCTTCTCAGATATGCCACACACCTTCCTGATTTAGGGCCGTCCAGTACATTTATTCTGGCTACCTGGAATGCTATTCTCTCAAATCTTGGGAAACTTAATTCCTGATCCTCCTTTGGGGTATATGAAATACCATTTTGTTGGGGTAAGTCTCCCTGATCATCCAGAGTCGACCCATCTATACGCCGGGTCGTGCTGACTGCCAGCAACAGAACACCCAACGAAAAATATCTTTAGCAACGAGAATTCACTTTTCCTCACCTGATGGGAACTCTCCAGGCATTTAGCTCTGGACTGACTCAGGAGTTCAAAGTTACATTCGAGTGCTGGGTGAGCTTTCTGCCAGTTTCTTGACTTTCCCCTCCTAGTCACAAGATGCCTACCACAGCTCCAAGCATCACATCCTTATTCAGCAATGTCTAAAGTAAGAAAGAAGGGGAAGGTTTTCTTCTCAGATGCTTCTGTCTTTATCAGGGAGGAAAATGTTCTCTTAAAATGCACCTATGCCAGCAAACATTCTATTCAGACAGCATTAGAATTTATTTATTAGAATAGAATTCACAGACTCTGTATGGTGGGGATCTGGGGGTCTGGCAGTTTTAATTTCTAAAGTAGAAAAATTTTGTTGGCAAAGGAGAAGGACTATTGAATAGGCAATCAACAATGTCCATCACAGCAGCTTCTCCCATTTCTCCATTTTCATAACACTCGTACCTTTTCTTTGTATCTCTTATAGCAATTGTTATTATGGAATTCACCCTCTGAAACAAACTCCATGAGGGTAAGAGTCTGTCTTACTTATCTATCATTATATTCCTGTTTCCTAGCATAATATATGTCCCCAGGTTCAGCTACATAATTTGTGGGGTCCCTGAAGAATGATAAGCAGTTCTCCTTATTAAAAAGTAGGAGAAAAGTACTATTATTAAAGTAATAAGTATTAAAATATCAAGTATTCTTCTTCTATGTTTTCTCTCTCTCTCTCAGCTGGTCATGGTGCTCTTGTTTGCTACTTAAGATTGCTCAAAATGTTAATTTTATTAGCATGATTTGTACCACTCATCTTGACATTGTATGTTGCCAGCTCAAATGGAAATATACTTGCATTAATTTGTATGTGGAATCATCAAAATTACAGTTTGTATTTCATAGCTTGCACATGCATATTATATTTTTACCATCAGTAGAAATACTGCATACTACTAAGTCAACTATTTGAGTTCACTTCTTTATATATGCACATTCTACCAACACCATCTACCCTCAGCTTACCAAGAGTACGGACAGCTGAAAGGAAAAGGAGTTGTCTTTCCCTTTCTGTATCATCATTTTCAATGAAACAAAGCTAAGAAAGAATATGATAAGGTTCCCTGATGGTCCATTTCTTAGAACATCAATATTGGTCTTCTTTCTCTGTTTGAAGCAAGTTCTGGTTTGAATGGAAAGTGTGGCCTTTGGGGGTTGTCAGGACACTTGCATACTTAGTCCTCAGTGTAACACGATTTTCTTCTACTTGTTTGAGTCTCACTGAACTCCCACCCATCATGCGTCCCTGGAATTCTATACTCATCAAGGCCATCACATATGCTATGTGGGAATGGGACAGCAAAGAATAAGGTATACATACTGAGAATAAGATACACATGTTGTGTATATCTCCTTTCCTCATATTCCATTATCCCATCAGACTTCACTTAAAAAATCACATGTTCAACCATAAAATTATTAAGAACTTCAAGACAATGACAACGGAGCATTAAATCCAAGCACAGAGTCATTTTGAGTATGGGACCCTCTATGACTACAGTGGTCACATGTCTATGAAGCTGGTCTATCTGGCTCATCTAGATGTTCAATAAATGAATGAATGCATGCATGCATGCCTCTCTTTGACCTGTTTTCTAATTTCAATAGGTTTCTGACTTTTCCTCCTAATGAGACCCTCAGGCTCTTAAAGCATTTTCCTAATCATTTTATTAAGTTCAGATAGAAGGCATGTGAGGTTCTTAGTAGTTTAAGCATGGAGGGACACCCTGGAGGAAGAGTGAAATGTTGGCTGTTGAAATGATGAAATGTGTCTGCCATGTCATAATCCTCAAAACAGATGCAGTATTCCAGTTTTCATATTCTCCAAAACGCTTGTTGGCTTGACCACTTCAAAAGCTTATAGTATGAAACTCTAAGAGAAAGTTGAAGTCAAAATGGATACTTTAATATCAAAAAGAAATACCTTGATATTATTAAAAAAAACTATTCCTCTGTTTAAAAACTTAAGACATCGTAATGTGCTTACTTCCCACCAGTTTCAATGCAGCAATCAGCCTTGAGTCCCCACTGCCCCGCTAACTACTATTCATGGCTGCCTGTCCCTGATCATGCTGACTGTGTGAACTTCCCCCATTCACTGCTCCCCAGTTTCTCCACAAAATTGCTATTAACTCCCTGCACCTACCTGTAGTCTCTATTTCTGCAGTGCCTCACTTTTGCCTTCCCTAGTCTGTCAAGAAGACTTCAGATACATGTTCATTTTTAAAGATAAATAGTTTGAAGGAGACAAACCATGAGAGACTCTTAACTACAGGAAACAAACTGAGGGTCACTGGAAGGGAGAGGGTGGGGGAAGGGGGTAATTGGGTGATGGGCATTAAGGAGGGCACGTGATATAATCAGCACTGGGTATTAATATGCAACTGATAAATTACTGAACTCTACATCTGAAACTAATAATGTACTATATGTTGGTTACTTAAATTTAAATTTAAAAAAAGAAAAAAATAAATAGGTTGGATTACCTGGTATCATTTCCCAGGGTTTGAATTGGATACTTCTCTATACATCTCTTGTGAAAGTGTTTTCTTTCGTTTCTCAGTGTCTACAGTTCTGCATTAACCTTTGAAAGAAACTTTTATTCTTTCTGCTTTCTGTGGGAAACAAAAACAAAAACAAAAAAACAAAACAAAACAAAACAAAACCGCTCTATACTGTGAACTGCCAAGCCTCACCCCTGAAAGTATGACTCTCACAAGGAATTCTTTGGCTTCAACCTGCTTGAGAACTAATAAACTCTCCAAATTTGAAAAGGAACAAATTCTTTCCACAAAAAAAAAACAACCAAAAAACACCCTTTGAATCCACTGAGAGAAATCAAGTGGTATTTTACATTTCTAAGCATGTCTACAGAAGCTGTATTTCACTGTTTTCTAAGTACTGAATTTTACTTCACACCACTGTGTTTACAAATGTACTCCTAATCTAATTTTAAAACAAACAACTCCCTTGACTTTAAACTTCTTGGAAGAGTAGAATTCCAGTCACGATCTCCACAATCCTCACCTACTCCAATATGCTACAGCCTGTTCCACCCACAAAAACTATTCTACTGTGATCACTCTAGATACTTCTACCTGGTCCTTTTCCATCAACAATCAAGCAATCAAAACAGTTGCCCACTTTACCCTTCTTGAAATATCTCCTTTTCTTGGCTTCCATGACACCCCCTTCCTACTTTTCTCTAACGGAGCTGCTACTTCTCAGACACCTCTGCTGACTAGTCCTCTTCTTCCTATCCTCTAAATATTAGAGTGGATGAGGGCTACATCCAATTAGATTTCATCCAGTCTAATGATTCAAATTACATCTATAAGATGGTGAAAGCCAAATCAAGTCTCTAGGTTTGTCTTGGTCATGAAATGTAAATCCCTGGACTTATATATCCAATGGTCTACTTGAATCTTCACTTAGATGTCTCAGAAATAACTGGCCAAAACAACTCAACAACCCTTCCCAATCTGATTTTCCTCCAGTTTTTCCAAAAGGCACCTCCAACCATCTAGTGTCTCTAGCCAAAATCTACAACTTAAATTTGAGGCCTTTCTCTCCTTCACCTTGTACATCCAAGTCTATGGGGCAGTCCTGTCCTCTCTATCATTAATTCCTATCCAGAACCATCTACTTCCCTGCTTCTCTCCTAAACCACATCCCCAGTGTCAGTCACCATCACTTCTTAAGTGGACTTACAGCTATGGTTTCTTGAATCACCTCCTCCCTCCATTGTATACCTTGCTCTCCTACAAAATATTCTCCATAATACCTTCTTTCAAGAATGTGTTCTTGGGGCACCTGGGTGGCTCAGTGGGTTAAGACTGTGCCTTCAGCTCAGGTCATGATCTCAGGGTCCTGGGATAGACCCTCATTGGGCTCTCTGCTCAGTGGGGAGCCTGCTTCCTCCTATCTTTCTGCCTGCCTCTCTGCCTACTTGTGATCACTCTCTCTCTCTGTCAAATAAATAAGTAAAATATTTAAAAAAAATAAAAAAAAATTTGTGATCTTTTAAAAGGTACATCAGAGCAACTGGGTGTCTCAGTCATTAAGTGTCCACCTTCAGCTCAGGTCATGATCCCAGGGTCCTAGGATAGAGCCTGATCAGTGGGAAGCCTGCTTCTCCCTCCACCCTTCCCCCTGCTTGTGTTCATTCTCTCACTGTCTCTCTCTGTGTGTCAAAGAAATAAAATCTTTAAAATATACATCAGTGTGTGATCTTTTAAAAATGCATATTAAATCAAGTTATCCTCTATCCTATCATAACTGAAAAGCCCTGGATGTCTTTCTATCATATTTAGAATAAAACCTGAATTCCTACCTTTGTTGGCCAAACATTCCATGATTTGCCCCTCTCATCTCTGACTACTCTTCCCTCACCCACTCCATTCCAGCCACAGAAATATTCCTCATTGTTGGCTAACTGAACATAATAATAATAATAATAAATAAATAAATAATAAAATAAAATACATATTTTTTTTAAACCTCTAAAAAAAGAAATATTCCTCAAACACACTGAGATTCTTCCAGTCTAGGGGGCCTTTGCATTAGTTTTTCCCTCTGCTTGGAATATCTTCTGATTGTTCTTTGCATCCCTGCATATTTCTTATCATTTACTCGAGTTCTGCCTCCTGCAGGAGACCTTTCCTGACCACTAGATCTACAATAGCCTGGCTCACTAATATCTTTCCGGCCCATCCCCCTGCCACTTAATCATATCCTGTATTTTCCTTTCTTTCTTTTCCTTCCCTCCTTCTTTCCTTTCCTTCTCTCACTTCTTTATTCATTTCTTTATTTTCACCTCAAACTTGTCACAGAGCATAAGGTCCCTATGAGCAGAGTCCTTGTCTGTCTTAATCACCACTCCCTACAGAGCCCTTACATTGTGCTAGTATGTTTATGTCCCCTTACACACACACACACACACACACACACACACACACACTACTGGACTAGCAGGATGTACATGATTCATGATTCAGCTATTACGGAGCAGACAAGTAAAGGTAAGACTTCAGAATTCAGGGCTGTAGGTACCAGCCTGTGGACAACCACTCTGAGCCATCTAAATCTAAGACGAACACATCAAGGGAGGGGAACATGTGATCACAGCCTTCAGGAATGTAGGCTCCTTCTTTTCTGATCAGACCAAGAGGCCGCCTTCCAACAAAAGCAGGAAATCATCATACTAGGGACATTCTACTTACAAGGTGGTAAGAAAGTGTCTGAATCCCACCTCAACCCCAACCCAGCCCAACCTGAAAACCACGTCATGTCGTGTATTAGAGCCAACAGTTCTGGTGATGTCTGATGATGATCAGTCTGTTTTTCATTTCTTCATTCTCCTCTTGTTTGTTTTCAACAAAACTTCAATAGAGTAGCCTAAAAGAAGAGGGATTTCTTCCCAGTGAAGCAATGACTGGAAAGAATTCAGAAATACCAAGAGTGAGGCAGGTAAGCAATGTCAGAAAACACAGAAGCAGGAAAATTATGTAGGGAAATATATTCACTTCAACACAGATTTTCTTTTAAAACATTTTGAACCCTTTGAATCCTGGATCTTTCAAATTGTTCTCTTCAACTTGGCCAGTGTTTGAGGAGCATTGCTCAGCTCTCCTCTTCAACTCCTGAAGCTGGTAAACACATCACTCCTACAAAAAGAATCAGGTATGGATTAAAGTCTTTCAGAAAATATGAGGTTAAGTCTCAGATAAGCTCTTCTTTTATTCTAATAGCTCAGGGGGTATTTTTCTCCAATGTTTTCCTTATACTACCTCATCAGATGCTTCAGGAAAAAAAAAAAGAGAGAGAGAGAGAGAGACCAGTTTTAAACAGTATTAAATATTTGGAAACTAATTAGGTAAGCTTGCCAGTTTCTCATAATTTTTTAAGTTGATAAATAGTAAATGAGGACAAACACTGAATATGAAAAATATTATTTATTTTCTAAAGCTTTTTTATAAAATGCAAATGCTTTAGCATTTTTATTTGTGTTTACTTCATAAATTCATTGACTTAATATATGCTTCTAGAAAAGGGCAGCATTTTAGCAAAATGAGCAGTAACAAAAAGGAATTGGGACACTGGCCAGCTTTATGGCTAGAGCGTGCATCTCTTGATCTTGGAGTTGTGAGTTCAAGCGCCACATTGGGTGTAGAGATTATTTAAAAATAAAGTATTTATAAAAAATCAGAAGAAAGATTATAGTGTATTTGTGGACGTAGTTATTATATACATTTCCATCTTTTTTGAGTCATTAAAACACCCTAACTATAAGAAAACATGTTCAAATATTTAATAAAGAGCACAAAGGAATTTCAATAAATGATACTGAACATCTAGTTGGACAAAGATAAAAATTTCCAGTATCTATTCACTGTGTTATACCATTTTCTTCTTCCAGTATTTATCTGTATTTCTGTCCTCTCTAATTAGACAATTTTACCTATTCTGGAAATAAAGGCCAGATGTCTGTAGTAATTTAATATAAATTATTATTTTGCCCAGAACCCTCAATATTTAAAATGTTAATTAGCATATTTATATTCACCAAGGGGAAGTAATAAATATTTGGTTTGGATAGACTTTTAGTTTTTGTTTGCTTTTGTTCTTACGGCTTTAACACAGACGGAGCAGACACGGAATTGCTGTTTTTTAAGGGATCACCTGTTCCCGGTGTTCCCTGCTCCCGTTTACAACATAATCTAATGTTGCAGCATCAGAACTTGTTATTGTGAAAACAGACTTCCGATGGGGCCTCCTGGTATGACACAAAACTACATTTTGGGCTGCACTATTTTTTAAAAGGTGGGAGCATTATCTTTTTACAAGGGGTACTACAAACGGAGAATGACAGTACACATAATACTTGGCTTGAGTAAGTCTTTTGGAAAAGATGGTAAATTATGCTAGACAGGGACTATGGGATAATAGAATAAACATGTAAGAGGAATACCAGTAGTTAATCAGTAGAGAATTATTCTAATTGTAGAGGATTATCCAGTTTATTAATAATTGCAAGCGAAAGTCTTTTTTTTTTAAATATTTTATTTATTTATTTGCGAGAAAGTGAGCGAGCATGAAAGAAGAATAAATAGGGGGAGAGGCAGAGGGAGAAGCAGACACTCCATCCAGCAGGGAGCCCGACATGGGACTTAAATCCAGGACCCTGAGATGATGACCTGACCTGAAGGCAGACGCTTAACCGACTGAGCCACCCAGGCTCCCCTACAGGGAAAAGTCTTTTAAAATGAAGGGTTAGGGAATCAAAAGAACTCATCAAGATGAGAATGTCTGCAGCTATACAGACATAGACTGGAGAGCTGGAAGCAGCCATGAATTTGTCTTATAAAAACTGTATAGGACAGTGGTTAAGGGTCCATGTTTTAGACTAGAGTCAGACAGCCTATGTTTGTATCATGATCCCAGAATTTTAGCTCTGTGAATTTGCACAAACTATTAATCTCCCTGTCTTATTCCTCCTCTGTATAAAAGGTATAATTAGACCTATGACACAGGTATAGGCTGTCAAGAAGGTGTGCCTAACAAGGTCTGCCGTAGACTAAGTAGTCCATAAATATTAACTACTACACTCTAGCCATAAATAAAGTATACAAGACCCAGAGCAGTCATGCGGTTTACCCCCAGCAATTGTTAAAATTTGTGTCTTTGACCCTGTGTTTCTCCTACTACACTGTGGGATATACAAAAATTCGTCAAGACAAAGTCCCTGAAATTAAGGAGCTAGAGAACAAGGATGGTGTACGGGAAAGAATAAAGACTTTTGGTCTAGAAACTAGATTAATATGACCTGGGCCATATAATCTGGATTTTTCATAGCTTCAGTTACTTCATTCATATACTGCTTGAATACGCTTACTGTGTCTCTCCCATGCATACAGTAGCAGACACATTGTAGGTCTCTGACCCATGGTTTCTATGGTATAGAAGAAAAAATAAAATTGACTTTTCATGTGGTGACAGTCACCTTTCATTTCTCCCTATGCCAAAAGGTGGGGGAGGGGGTACTACAAGACAGGGGGGTCTGCCCACAAAAATAAGGTTAATGTAAGTTTTGTTTTGAGACTATTCTCAGGATTGTGTAATCCTCTGAAGTACTAGGAAGTAGTCTCAGATGTCACGGAACAGTGGGCGGGACACACCCAGGACTCATATAAAGAAGCCCTTCTCAGAGAATAGCCGGGGACACCCAGCCCAACATGCTGAGCAAACGCTGCCTCGTACACAGTCGCAGTTTGGCACCTCAACCTCCTTCCACTGTCAAGCTGCTCTTGGCAGGACCTCCACAGCGAAGGTCAACGCCCTGCTCTATGGAAGCAGGTAGCAGGGAGGTTTCCGCTAAAAAGACATCCAAACTCAAAAACTAAAAGCATAGCTTAATAATGATCCACTAGTTTGCAATGATCCATGGTAACTGGGAAATGTATTGGCAGGGGATACTCCAGATACAATTAGAAAAACTGTAATTGTCAGTTAGCCCCTCCTCCCCTCAAACATTTACAAGTGTTGCTAACAAGGAAAAAAAGTGCTGATTTTGACATTCCCCTCTATTGTCACAGGCAAAAAGTAACTAAGTGGCAAGAAGCAGAGAGCATGAACTTTAGATGCCCAGACTCAAGTCAACTCGACCACACTGGGAGCAACAATGTGTCATAACGGACCAGCTCACTAACCAAGAAAAAAAAAAAAAAAAGACCCTGGATGATAATAAAATTTTAGGGAGCAACTGCTCTTAGCCTTTGCTTTCCATTTTGATCCCTGGAGCATTAGGACTCTGTATATTTTGCTCCCTATCCCTTACCCCCCCATCCCCACCCCAGGGCTTCTGAACAGTTTCTTGGAAATTATACCTCACATTAATGGTTATTTTTTGCAATACTAACCCAGATGAGCAGAAAATAATCCAACAGAGCTACTTTTCCAGCAATTGTAATGGGCTCAACCTTTAACCAGCTGTCTATAGCTCCCACCACGCAGTGAAGTAAGCCAATACTGTGGTACTTGACCCATTTCCCATTATCGCTGAGAGACGTCTTCCATCATTCCTTCCTTTCACTAATATAATCTTTACCTCTCACATAGCTCGTTTTCGTGGCCAGACATGCTTATCTTTTTTTAGCCTGGATTCTGATCGCTACTGTACTTACTCCCACAAGGATTTTCAATTTACAAGTGACAGATTTCTAAATATCCCCTGAAAAGAGGAAGATAATTAAAGGGAACTCACAAACCACGGGACAAGTCACAAGTGGCATGCATCCTGGGCCTTTGAAGGCCCCAGGTCATTTGCCTCTCTAGGGCTGATAAAGGAGATACAGAGAAAAACATATGATCCTTCCCCAGCTTATGCTCTCTCTCTAAAACAAATAAACAAAATCCTTTTTTTTAAAGAAAAAGCCGTATAGTATTTCAAAGTTAGTGTTTTCTATTTTTAAATATTCTTTTGCATTTAAGCTTTGAATACTACTTGTATTATCTGCATACTAAGTAAACCACAAGTTTAAGAAGTTAAACAATGTTTGTAGCCCTCAAAGATAGCTCAGTGATTGCATTGCCTTGTTTTCAGACACAATGTGTTTGTGTGTGTGTGTGTGTGTGTGTGTGTGTGTGTGTGCATGTATTGATACACTACTATCAGCTCTTCCTACAAATGTGGATTTGTGTCTCTAAATACTACACCTGAAGATAAGATCCTGAGAGGCACAGATGACTCATGGTTTTCTTGTTCTGATCCTTCTACCTGGCATTACAACTGTTGAGCAAATTTTTCCTGAATACTGAAACTAAAGTCAGTACTGCAAAACCTGTGGATGTCTGTGATTCTTCGAAACCCATCTCTGCATGTTGCTTCTAGCTCATGGAGAGGTGGTCATTCGCCACAATTGTTTCCCAGTTACAGTCAGCTGGCTTTAACCTGTGTTTCAGTATATTTTTTTTTTTAAGATTTTGTTTATTTATTTGACAGACAGAGATCACAAGTAGGCAGAGAGGCAGGCGGGGGAGGGGGGTGGGAAGCAGGCTCCCTGCTGAGCAGAGAGCCCGATGCGGGGCTCTATCCCAGGGCTCTGGGATCATGACCTGAGCCAAAGGCAGAGGCTTAACCCACTGAGCCACCTAGGCGCCCCCTGTGTTTCAGTATATTTAAACCATTTTTCCCTCCCTGGCTTTCAGTGCCTCAAACAAGTGGCAGGACTAGTGAGAAAGAAATCTGGGGACAAATTATACCAATGAATGACTGCCTGCCCTGTGTAGGGGCTGAAATAGATACATCAAAGGGAATATGGACAAGAAGGGAAAGTTTCAGAGAGGACATGGAAGGAAACATGGGGATGAGGGGTACAGGGAAACACAGGTGGTACATGGCTCCTAAGGGGGAACTAGCACATTAAATTTAACCCTAAAATGTTCACAAAGCATTGTGCATACATTATTCCACAGCCAGCAAGTGAAGTAGATAGTATCTTTACCTCAGATGTGAGTAAAGAGGCTCAGAGAGGTTGAGTGATCTAAGATCACACAGCTAGTACCCATGCAGCAGAGCTAGTATGTAACCTCTAATGTCATCACTGCCATCAGACCAGACCACCGCATTTTCTCTGTATCCGTGACTACCCTCTATACTATTCCTTTGCCCAGGTGTCTGTAGACTCCACACTTAAATAAATATATTCAAGTACTCATTAATAATGGGTGTATATCACATGGGAGAAGGAGAAATTTTCTAGATATCAAACAAATTATAATTACTTATTTTTCTTAACTCTAAATTGCGTATATGAACAATAAGCTCCAAGAGATAAGCAGGGTGTTCACATGTTGAGATTGCTCACAGTGTATACATAGATTGTTTGAAAGACAAAACAAGACCACCAACAACAGTGACGCGGCCTGACTGTGCGCTAAGCCTCATGGGCAGGCTTCAGACTCTAGAAGAACCAGGACTGCCCTCATTTTACAGATGAGAAGACTGAGGCACATCAAGTTTGCTAAGCTGCAAGTCTTACAGGGGCATCTGGAGCTCCCTGGCTCTGAGTCCTCTCTGGGCCAGTACACCATGTGACTTTAGGTATGGATATCAAAATAAATTAGTTCTAGGTGATTTTATTATCAGTTCAATAACTTTCTCTGTATATTATACTTTATTATAAATGTATTTCACTTTACATTGTGCTTTTGAAGCTTTTTAAATTGGTAAATTCTTGAGAATGACATCATTTTCATGACTTCACAAGGGCATCATTTTCCTATGACACTTAGAAATATTCATTGTAGGGGCACCTGGGTGGTTCAGTCTGTTAAGCATCTGACTTTGGCTCAGGTCATGATCCTAGGATTCTGGTATTAAGCCCTGTGTTGGGCTCCCTGTTCAGCGGGGAGCCTGCTTCTCCCGCATGATCTCTCTATCAAATAAATAAATAAAATCTTTTAAAAAATAAAATAACTTCATTGTATGTCTTTTCTTTTAATTACTAAAGTAAACATAACCTCAGTGTAAAAATAAAATATTACAATAAAACATTAAAACATTACAGAAATCTACAAGAAGACAATTACAGTCCTGTATAAATTCAGCCCCTCCCTACACCACCACTAATCACTATTAACACCATTGACTCTGTTTAAACCACCTCGGTTATAATGAGCCCAGACTTTCAGCAATGCACACTTCCAGTGTACAGATAGTTGCACCCATTCAAGGTTTTCACGGCAGTGACAGCAGATAAACAGCACCCAGAGGAATTCAGCCAGTGTGGTGAGTATTTCGGCCAAGGCTTTCTTTTGCTTCCATCCTTCAGTCTGTCCCAGGGTCCCTGCGGTCATGTGGTACAGCTTCCCATAGGGGATTCAACTGCACCAACAGGAAAGAGAAAGGAGGCCAGCTGAGGGGAGCTGAGTGCAGTAAGAGGAAGAGAAAGGAAAACACAGGCAGACCCAGATGCTCTGATGCTCCTCAACAAAATCCAGAAACCATTCTCTTACTGTAGGTCAACTGCTCTGAAGACAGTTCCAGAGGAGAAACTCCACAGAGCCTGGGCACGGTTCAATTCATTCAAGACATTTGAATCATTACCTACCAGCCTATGCCAGGCACCACGCTAGATGCTAAGACTAGAAAACTGAGCCATCTACGCCTGCATCCTGACACATGATGCTCATGATATAGCACTGAAGACAGGTGTTCATTCATCACGCGGATATAACGTACAATTCAAACTGTGGTAATTGTTAAGAAGGAAAATTGAACAATAACGTTTGAAAAGGAACTCATATAGATGATTAAATTGCTGTGTGCTAGGAGTTGGGGGAAGTTACTCATGATTTTAAAGATAAAGCTCTCATTCAGTTTTTTACATGACACAGGAAGGAAAGGAGAAACCAGCCCAGTTCGAGAAAAACCCACCAGCTGTATGACTGATTTAATTTTATGGGTCCAGGGCCAAAAGCAGTGCTGGGCACCTTAGAATTTGCCCAGCTGCCAGCTGCAGCTTTTTGATACTGATAAAGAACACTGCAGAGAGGGATCAAAGGTGGCAAATGCCCATGGCAATTGAGGTTTCCATTGGGCAAGTTAAAAGGCAGATGTGTTTTGCATAACATCAGAGAACAAGACCAAGCTGCTGGTACCGAAAGGAGAGTTCTAGAAAGAGGTCGCTGCTATTAAAAACAAAAAACTAACAATGTGATATTCACAGCTGAGATCTGATACAGCGAAACTGATGCAAAACGGGCGGGTGAAACAGCCAACCATAAATCAAGTTCTCAAAGTCCTATCAGGTGATGTTACCTCTGCCCTAAAGAGAAAGAGCTTTCCATCAATACTGTAAGAGTCTATCAATGACTGCTCACTGATTTGCTACAGGAAAAAAATGATTTCTATGTACTGATTTATAAAATATTATAATGGGATATTTATGAATGATTAATTCATTGAGTTGTTTACATTCAGTTGAATTCACTACGAAGAGCTTAGGTGCTCCATTTGTATTTTAATAAAGATTTGTAGTGCGTTTTAATTTTAAAAAGCTGGCATCCACCTCTTGGACAGGACAATATCCTGCACATTCAAAATTTTTTAAGGCATAGTCTGCTTTTGCCTATGTCTGAGGTTCTCAACCCAGGATACAAAGACAGACTTCAAGGAGTTTACTAACCTAAAATTTCACATCTCTAGGCACTTTCTTAAGAGAGGTTCTCTCAAAGGGGAACCCTCCTGCACTGTTGGTGGGAATGCAAGCTGGTGCAACCACTCTGGAAAACAGCATGGAGGCTCCTCAAAAAGTTGAAAATAGAACTACCCTATGACCCAGCAATCGCACTACTGGGTATTTAACCTAAAGATACAAAAGTACTGATCAGAAGGGCCACGTGCTCCTGAATGTTTATAGCAGCAATGTCCACAATAGCCAAGCTATGGAAAGAGCCTGGATGTCCATCAACAGATGAATGGATAAAGAAGAGGTGGTATAATTGAGATATCACCTTACACCAGTTAGAATGGCCAAAATTAGCAAGACAGGAAACAACATGTGTTGGAGGGGATGTGGAGAAAGGAGAACCCTCTTACACTATTGGTGGGAATGCACGTTGGTGCAGCCACTTTGGAGAACAGTGTGGAGATTCCTCAAGAAATTAAAAATAGAGCTTCCCTATGACCCTGCAATTGCACTACTGGGTATTTACCCCAAAGATACAGATGTAGTGAAAAGAAGGCCCATCTGTACCCCAATGTTTATAGCAGCAATGGCCACAGTTGCCAAACTGTGGAAAGAACCAAGATGCCCTTCAACGGACGAATGGATAAGGAAGATGTGGTCCATATACACTATGGAGTATTATGCCTCCATCAGAAAGGATGAATACCCAACTTTTGTAGCAACATGGACGGGACTGGAAGAGATGATGCTGAGTGAAATAAGTCAAGCAGAGAGAGTCAATTATCATATGGTTTCACTTATTTGTGGAACATAACAAATAGCATGGAGGACATGGGGAGTTAGGAGAAGGGAGTTAGGGGAAATTAGAAGGGGAGGTGAACAATGAGAGACTATGGACTCTGAAAAGCAATCTGAAGGGTTTGAAGAGGTGGGGGGGTGGGAGGTTGGGGGAACCAGGTGGTGGGTATTAGAGAGGGCACAGATTGCATGGAGCACTGGGTGTGGTACAAAAACAATGAATACTGTTATGTTGAAAATAAATTTTAAAAAATGATTAAAAAAAAAGAGGTGGTATATCATATATATATATATATATACATACATACATACAATGGACTACTGTGTAGCCATCAAAAGAAACGGAATCTTGCCATTTGCAATGACATGGATGGAGCTAGAGGGTATTATGCTCAGCAAAATAAGTCAATCAGAGAGACAATTATCATATGATCTCTCTGATATGAGGAATTTGAGAGGCAGAGTGGGGGGCTCTGGGGGGTAGGGAAGGAAAAAACGAAACAAGATAGGATTGGGAGGGAGACAAACCATGAGAGACACTTAACCTCACAAAACAAACTGAGGGTTTCCAGGGGGGAGGGGGTTATGGAAAGGGTGATTGGGCTATGGACATTGGGGAGGGTATGTGCTATGGTGAGTGCTGCGAAGTGTGTAAGCCTGACAATTCACAGACCTGTACCCCTGGGGCTAATAATACATTATATGTTAATAAAAAAAATTTAAAAAGAGAGGTTCTCTCTATATATGTATTATATGTTATATATATAATATTATGTATATACTATATATATTCTCTCTATAAATGTATTATATATATAATACTATATATATACATACACATTCAATTATATATACATACATGTACATACATATAAGTGTGAAGAAATTTGAAATAAATGTAGATATGCATGTCACATAAAATATAACATACATGATTTTATGACTAATAATAGTTACCCCCAATTATTGTAAACACCTTGCAAGAAGAAGCTGCATTCCAAACCCCCTGCCCAGCATATAGCAGGTGCTCAGTTTTTAAAAAAATTGCTGAAATAAAGTGAATCACTGAGTAGACCTGACCTAAACAATATGTCTAAGGAAAAAACGGAGTTAGCTTATGATCCTTTGACTATAATATCAGAAATATATGAGAACCTTATGATAGATTATTTATTTTGGGAGACTTAAACATTGAATTTTATTTAAAATATATAGATAGAGAGATTCATGGTCTCTTTTTTAAAAAACTTCCCCTACTTAGGGTGCCTGGGTGGCTCAGTCAGTTAAGCATCTCACTTGATTTCAGCTCAGGTCATGGGGTCAAGCCCCAAGTCGGGCTCTAAGCTCAGCACAGAGTCTACTGGAAATTCTCTCCCTTTCCCTCCCACAATTCTCTCTCTTTCTCTCTAAAATAAATAAATAAAATCTTTTAAAAAAGAGAAAACTTCTTTTAGTCAACTGTACAACAAATATATTGGGAGATTTTGGAGGTCAGTCATATCATTCTCACTCCACACTCCAGGCAATGTAAATTTTGTGGGGTGCCTGGATGGCTCAGTGGGTTAAAGACTCTGCCTTCGGCCCAGGTCATGATCTCAGGGTCCTGGGGTTGAGCCCCCATCGGGCTTCTGCTCAGCAGGTAGCCTGCTTCCCCCCACCCCTGCTTGCCTCTCTGCCTACTTATGATCTCTATCAAATAAATAAAATCTTTAAAATAAAATAAAATAAAATAAAAACAATGTAAATTTTAAAGAAAATAATCTAAAATTTTTGTTTCCCCATGATATTTGCATTTCTTATTACTGTGGATAAATTAGCCAGTAAATACTGACGGATACCCGATAATGATACAAGATTTTACATGTGACCAACAATAAGTTTACTGGAGCTCAAGAAGGAAATCACCATGGCCTGAGTGGTCGAGGAAAGAGGGCGTTTAGAGGGAGCAGGAGGGGATAGGAAAAGTGACACTGCCGGCTCAAGAGGGTAAGGCTCTCATTCACTGATCCGTGGTGTGTAGCACACCTATTCTAACATGCAGTACACTTTCAATCCATGTTGGTTGAATGGATAAACAGAAAATGAAGGGACTGAACATGAAAAAACCCACAATATCATCAAAGTTAGAGAGATGGAAATGTGCTTCCTATGTAGGAGAATTGCAAATAGAACAATGTAGCACATGGTTTGAATAAAGAAATATAGGGTTAAGTGGGAAACACTGGTACCTCTCCTCTGTTCCTCAGTATCCTTGTTTTGCTTCTATTACACCACTACCACACTGCACGATGAATAATGCTTTACTTGTCTGTCCTCACCTCTATAAGATGAGAACTCTTTGCCTTGAGGGCAAGGAACATGGTCTCCATCTGCATGCCTAAAATTCAACACAGGGAATGGGCCAGCAAATAGCCAACTTATATTGAATGAATGAATTCACTAATCAATTTATATTATCTTGTATGATGCTCACAATAATGGTACACTTGATTTCAGTGTAAGCAGTTTGGGTTTCATCTTAAGGGCAGTGGGTAATCAATATGTTCAGTTGGTATATAATGTGACGTAAATGCTAAGGATCAAAAGGTTAATGTCATCATGTAGGTAAGAGTTGGTGGGCTGGAATGATGGCAGTGGACTTGGAGAGGAATGGACCTGTAAATGCAAAAAATATTACATATAACCCCAAATATGCATTGAAATTGGACACCATCATCCAAAAACCATTAATATTCTTGTTCTATTGATCTGTTTCCAGCTACATTATAAAAATATTCCTATCTGTTTTGAGTTCAAAATATTCTTGACACTTACTTTTTATTGTGTAAGACCTTTTACTTTCTGTAGTACAATTATCTAGGGCACTTTTAAACCATGTTTCTTCATAGCTTTGAAATCTGACAAGTACACCATAATTTTGTTTAGAGGAACAAAGAAAAGAGCCTTACTACTTAACCTGATAATTTTCATTGATTCTGTCAACAGAAGCTTCAACAGACAATGAGAAAACAGAGTAAGTCAGGACAACAGACATTGTTTTTTTGTGTGTGTGTTCCAGCCTTAGCGCACCTTAAAATTTTGATATGGAAATGAAAGAATGCTATTTTAAGACAGTATATAGACACAGATCATAAAGATCTAGATATTTTTAAAGAGCCTTAATTGGAGTGGGTTTTTAAGGGCTTACACAATAATCCCTTTGCCCTTGACTAGAAGTATTTCCATGACAAAACAAGTTCTAAAGCAAATCTAAACGCAATTATCAAGGTTTAGAGAACAGAAATTATGTAAAACCATCTATTTTTTATACATCTTGTCCTTTCCAGAGTTAACATGTTCTTAACATACTCAGAGTTAACATGCTCCTGTTACTTATCAAGCATTGAGAATAAACTGTCTTTTTTGGGATTCCAACTGTTAGCTGGCAAGTTAACATTTATTAAGCATTTATTTATGTGCCAGGGAGTGAGTGAAACATTTTATATAATAAATTGTACTTAATACCAGAACTCCTTTGTGAAATCAGCATTTTTTTCCCCCATTTTTCAGATGGAAAATGAGGCTTGACAAAAATCAAGGGACTTGCCTAAAATCACACACCTTACAGTTGATGGAGGCAGCATGGAATAGATAGGATATGAACCTTAGAATCCAAAAACCTGAGTTAGAATAGTGGTTCCACTCGCTAACAGCTGTGGGTCCCTGGCCAATTCACTTACTTCCTAAGTCTTGGCTTTATTTTAAAATTGCCCGCAATATAGAATAGTGGTTAGGGCATGAACTGTGCAGACGGACAGCTTGGATCTGAATCTAAGTGCTACCACTTACTGGTTGTGACCTTGGATAATCTAACTCCAGATTTGAATTTCCTCACCTGTAGAAAGTGGATGATGATATTACTAAGAACTATCCCAAAGGACTGGTATATAATTAAATGAGTTAGTAAAATGCTTAGAAATGTGTGCCTGGCACAAAATGTCCATATATATATATACACACACACATATATATGTGTATATATATGTGTATATATATATATATATACATATATGCTATTAAAATAATTATGACCTACACCTCCCAGGATTATCACAGCATACATAAAGGAAACATGAAAGCACCATGTCCATAGCAATAAAGATTCACTGAATAGGAGTCGGGAAAATTAACATTATGATTCAATGACAATGAAATCAAGATGTAATAAAAGACATGAGCAAAAGCCATACTGCTATCAAGCTTTGTGGAAACTGTCAAATGTCTGCAGGTGTTAGATGATGCCCAAATAAGCTAGCTGAGTTTCCCTGGGCCTAATTCAGAGTTCCGTTTTTATCTGTCCTACAGGCTCTTTGGTTCTGAAGGCAGAGGTCAGCTCAGTCTGACACTGGGTGAATTTGCATCAGTGTAAAGATCTCTGAGCTCCACATAGACATGGGAGACTGTGACAGAGCCCCTGGTTCCTTTTCAGTCTTCAGGATCCAGATGTTGCCTCAGTTGCATTTCTTCCACATGGGGGAATTCATTTCCAGGACACTGAGAATTAAGAATAGGATCCAGAAAAAAAAAAAATGGGGATCCCAGAGGTATGCATCTTATATGTGGGATTTGCTAGTAATAGAGGTTCAGAAAACAGTGGCTTAAACTATTTCCTGGCAAGGAGTCCAGAGGTAGCCCTCCACGGCAGATACTGGAGGGTCATGAAGTCCTCAGGGACTTATCTGCTTAACTGTGCTAAGTGCAGAGAGAAATCGCTATGATTATGGTTGAGAGGCATCGATGACAGAACCCCAGATCTAAGATTCAACCATCTCTGATCCTTAGACTTTAGCTTATTAGCTCAGGTGAGGTCCTGAGTGTTCATTTCAACATGGGGCTTTGCGCCCCCCCCATCCCCCTGCATTTGTTCCATTAGGGCAGCTTATTCTAGTCCAAACTCTGCACATTCAATAAAAACCAAGCTTGCAATATTAAGAGATCTTCTGGAACTGATAGTTGACAGCTTCCTCTTCTGTAACTCTTTGAAGTCTGCTTAAATGTCATAATGAAGTTTCAGTAGTTGCTGAGCCAAGAGTGAGGCCCTAGAATTTAATAGTGGAATAAAGGCTTCAATTTATTGATCACAAGCTCCTGTGTGCTTGACAATTTAGAGGTGTTAGTTCTAACACCGAATGTTTACAACAACCCTGAAAGGCAGGGATGATTCCTACCATTTTCTAGATGAAGAAAATTCAATTAAGAGAGGTGAAATGATGTATTCAAAACCACAGTGCTAATAAACGCTAGAATTATGGTTCAAATCCTGTCTTTAGTCTAGCTTAAATAAAATGTGTGTGGAGAAGTTTCAAATTATTTGCCAGGATAGCAAAATGCCACTTCTTCCCCTTCCAGTTGAACCTCTGCCTTTGGAAGTCTAACCCCACCCCTGAATTCTCTTTCATATTCTAATTTTTTTTTTAAGATTTTATTTATTTATTTGAAAGAGAGAGAGAGAGCGAGCTTGAGAGCAAGGAAGGGTCAGAGGGAGAAGCAGATTCCCTGCTGAGCAGGGAACCCAAGGAGGGACTCAAGCCTGGGACTCCAGGATCATGACCCGGGTCTAGGGGCAGATCCAGTATCATTCAAAGCATTTTGTTTATTTGTGTTTTTTACCTAACTACTACAATACAGATACAAAAGCTATTCTGTTAGCACCAAATGCGTATGCTTTCCTCTGCTCTCTGTGAGGATATCAATCTACTTAGTCATATTCAAGCACAGAAAATCCCCTCACTGAGTTGAGAGGCAGTCTGCTACCTACAGGAAGAAAGTCACTAACAAAACCAGGGTTTCAATGTGGAGCAGTTGGGTACTCCTATGGTAAGCATGAAGGAAGACTGGCCTCCCCAGGTAAGGTGAGAGAGCACCTTGTGGCTATAGGAAGGGCTGGGGCTTAGCAGGGAAGAAGGCCTGCCGAGAGTCTGGGGCAGCCTAAATAAGTCTAGGTCCAGAGAAAATTGTGAGAAACAACAGGAGTGAGTTAGGGCTTGGGAAGTATCACTGCTGAATAATCTGGTGGGAAGAAGAGGCAACCAGATGCTAAGTCTTTACCAACCCAAAGACAAGGAAGAAACAGGATGACAGGCAGGATCAGGAAGCACTGTGTGCTGGGGAATTGGAGGATCCACTTAAAACCCCCTCTTTGTGTTCTCACTTCAGGAACTGGATGTTCTTGACTTATCTTCCCTGCATGTTCTGTCTTGTCCCTCTGTACCCATGCTTCAAGAAGACTGATTTTTTTTAAAAGCTTAACCATTCATTTATGCATTTTTATTTGGTAATGTTTATATCAGCATACTAAAACTAAATTTTAGAGACTCTGGATATCATTAGTTTGAACACAATTAGTTTATTAGAAACTAATGACATGAAGGGGTGCCTGAGTGGCTCAGTCGTTAAGCATCTGCCTTCAGCTCAGGTCATGATCCCAGGGTCCTGGGATCGAGCCCCTCATTGGGCTCCCTGTGCAGTGGGAAGCCTGCTTCTCCCTCTTCCACTCCCCCTGCTTGTGTTCCCTCTTTCACTGTCCCTCTTCCTCTCAATATCAAAAAAGAAACAAAAATCTTAAAAAAAAAAAGATGAAAATTATTTATATGATGAAAGATTACACAACTTTGCTGGAATGGGCAGCTTCACTTGATGCTATTTCAATAGTGATTTATTTCAGTCTGCATACTTTCCCAGCATGTCCCTGTCTCTAAATAATAATCCTTGTCATCTAGAACTACCTTGGTACCTCCACATTCTGGGAGAAGGACCTTACCTCCAACTTCCATGCTCACTGGTTGAATCTCTCCACTCTTTCCTTTGGAGCCTGATCTAACAGCTACGACTGTTACTGGTGATACTTTTCTTTGACATTTTTCAGGAAGCATAAACCCTCCTTTTGGTTATAGTTTTGGCTCCACTCCGTCTGCCAGCTGGTACCCTGCTCTGCTGTTCTGGGGTCGCTGCGGCAGACCTGCATTCCAACAATTGGGCCATGTGAACCAAGAAGACTGATTAATGGCTCTCCTGCTGATTTCCAGCTCCTCCTAGACCTTTGCTTCCTCAACTTCCTCAAGTATGTAGGTTCTAAATCCTAGAACTAATCTCTCATCGCATAATGAGTAAACATCTTTCTAATCTGAATGGGCCCTTGTTCATCTAGGACTAGCCATGTCTCCTTTGATCCAGGAAGCCCCCTGGTCTGCTTCAGCATCCCTCCACAGGGAGGAAGGAACATGCAGATGACTGATAAGAACCTGAATTTTCCAAGTCGATGAAGTAGATATTCTCTGACTCATCCTCTAGCACACATAGAACTCTCATGATAGAATGTTCTAACTTTATTTCACCCCCTGCCTTTCCAAAGATCAGCTGGTCTCCTGAATAGCTTCTGCAGGTTAAGCAAAATCTGCCTTGATCTTCTCCAGCAGGCAAGCATGGGCACATAAAGTTTAAATAAGAGAAATGGTCTAATGGCAAGGCAGACTGTTAGAATGAGAAGGAAACTAGTAATTTACTTGTTGGGACTCACTGCAAATAACATTAACTGGCCCAATTCAAACTAAGTTAAACAAAAATGGTAACTTATTTTTTTCATATGATTGGAAAATCCAGTGGTGATCCTATTTGAAACCTAGATGGATCTGGGGGTTCTGTTTCTCAACACTTTTCTATTTTAAGATCAGTGGGGGAGGGGGTTTGCAGAGGGAGAGGGAAACAGAGAACCTTAAGCAGTCTCCACACACAGCACAGAACCCCACATGACACTGCATCTCATGACCCTGAGATCATGACCTGAGCTGAAATCAGGAGTTGGGAGCTTAACCAACTGAGCCACCCAGGCACCCCTCTCATCATTTCTTGATATTGTTTCTTGAGAATTGGCTTCATTCTCAAGCAGGCATTCTCCTGGTGCTGAAAAAGATGCTTATAGATACATATCCTTTAAATTAACTGCTATTATATAAAGAAAGAATCCAGCTAGCTTTGACACAGACTTTCAAAGAATGACTTTGGATCATCTGGGTCATGTCTCATGCAAGTTGGTAAAACACTCATCCTGGCCAGTAAAAGTGGGGTGCTTTTTTTGGCTAACCCTGAGTCATGCATGATATTTGCTAGAGTGCTACATTTCCTTAGCAAAAAGATACAGAAATAATTCAGTGCCTTCAAAAATATAGAGGCATACTTCACTCTCAGGTTTCAGCCAGAGCTAATAGTGCACACCAGTGGGGCTCTGCTCCATAAAGTCATTCAGGAATCTACATTTCTTGGATTTTGTTTCTCCACCAGCCCCTAGAGTGTGTATGGTCAAACCTGGATGACAAGCACATGTTCCAGCTTCTGGAAAAGGGAATGAGAGCATGGAAGAAGCATGCTCCTGTCTTCAGGCCTTGGCTCAGAATGTGTATGCCTCACTTTTGTTCCCAATCCACTGGTACAACTTTAGTCATATGGCCCCTCCTAAAGGCAAGAGAGGCAGGGAAATGCAACCTAGCTATGTGCCCAGGAAGAAGGTGAGAGTGTGCAATCACAGTCTTTACAAGGGCCCAACTGTGGCTAGGAAGAGGAAGAAGAGGTCACAACTGACCCATGTGGAATGAATTCTCCAATGGAAAAAAAAAAAAAGATTTTGATACTAGAATAAAAGGAACAGATGTTGTTCAGGGGAAAACAAAAACAAACACAGATGCAGGTATCAGAATGAGACATCCAAAAACATGCCAAAGCCAAGCATGGCCAAAGGAACAGGGTGTTGGTGTCAGATACTATCCAACCAACCAGAAGAGCATTTCTGAAGGCATATGCTGCAGAACGCATACAGAACAGCAGTAATTAGGATGTTATTCTTCAAAAGAAGACTTAGGGTGAACTAAGTTTGGAAAACACTGGGTTAAGCAAAGCAGAGCAGATCCCTTGACTGTAACAGTTCTCAGAGTGTTTAATCTGCTCATCTTCAAGTTGCTGACATTTGTCAAGTTCACTTAAGATCATGGGGATGGCAAGGGACTCTTGCTCTGAGGAACAAACCGCAGGATGTGGTTTCAGTGTCAGTGCTGTAAGGACCCGGGGCAGGACCACCCCTATAAGGCTGGTCTTGGCGGGAGCAGCAAGCAGCAGGCTGATAAGAGCCAGTGGCAGGGGTAAGGGTGAGACAACTTGAACTTCTGTCAAGAGTGAGGGCCTAGGAGCAGTGTTCTGAAGGACACTCGAGAAGTGACAGAGGGACTGTTCCTAACACTTCCCTTCTGGGCTAATCTCCACTAGCAGAAGATAAACTCTGCTCTCAGTCCTCATGAATCTCACCCTCCAAAGCTGTGCTGTTTGATACAATGTCCAGCAGCCACAGGTGGCTATTGAGTTCTTTTGATGGAGCGACTGCAGACTGAGAAATGGAATTTTTTTCAGTTATTTTTAATTCATTTAAGTTTACATTTAAAAACTGAAGCAGCATAAAACATTTCTCCATTAAACACAGTTTTATTGTTATTGTTATTAAACAATTGTTTTATTGTTAGTAAACAATTATTGTTATTGTTAATAATTTTATTGTTTTTATTGTCATTAACTATTGAAAAATTAGTATCTAGTTGAAATTTACACTAAGTATAAAATACTGGATTTCAAAGACTTAGAACAAAAAAAGTATAAAATACCTTATTAATTTTTATGTTGATTGCATGTTGAAATAAAAATATTTTAGCAATATCTGCTTAAATAAAATTATTAAAATCAATCTTGTTGATTTCTTTTTGCTTTTTTTAATGTGGCTACTAGAAAATGTGAAGTTTCATGTGCAGCTCACATTACATTTCTATTGAGTAGGGCAGCTTTAATATCTTGCAAAATCAATCCCCAAATCCAGACTTCCCCAGGTGATTATGTTTTCAGATGCCCTCCACAGTCTTATAATAAAGCAATCATAACTAATCAGCAGACTTGGGGGAAAAGTTAAAAAAAAAAAAAAAGAAAACCAATTAGAAAATCCATTAATTAGCATTACTTCTGAACTTACAGCAGTTGTTTGAATACATTTTTCCTTTGCCTTCCTCCTATAAATTAGTACCTGTCAACAAAAACTAATGCATTTGAACTTTACCAGAACGCATAAAATTTGCATGCTGAGACTTTTCTAATGGTAAGAAAGGATCAAACAAATTTTCACCCAAAGAGAGACAGCTAAATCAAGATCTAAAATACTTATTAAGTTAGAAAGTGATTGCCCTTCAGGCTATATCTCCAAAGAGACTTTCAGTTATTCTGTTTATTTCTATATTTAGACATCAGCCACATTCTATCTTTAGCTTTTGCAATTACAATAATTCAAGAAAGAAATCAAGGAGGTTGGAAAGGTATGTTTTGTATAAACTTTACTTGAGAGACTGACATTAAGTATAAATACGTGATGAAGAACTGCTCTGTGCCAACATTTTTGGACCCTTCTGGGATGACTGCACCCCTATGCCTTTGCCCCTGCTCATATTTGTAGCCATGTTTGTGGTACATGGTACAGTCCTTCCTTTGCCACTGCTGATTGGACAGGACTTCACTTGTGACTGAAGCTACGCCAATCAGAATCTCTTCTTGGAATTTAGAATTGCAGCTTAGAAGCTGGACTTCACTGGGTTTCTGATGAGCACTAGAGCTAGGAAATCAGGCAAAACAGAAGCTGGGGTGAACAGGTGCAGGCCACAGCATAGTAAAATAATCTATTATAAGATCAAGGGAAAATAGTGTAAATGTGCCAAAAAAAAAAGGAGAGCCAAGGGATCAAATATCCTAGGAAAGGCAGAGCAAATAACTTTGGATTTGAAGTTTTTGGTTCTTGGGTCTAGTGTCTGATGACATCTCTCTATAATTATTACCCTCAGTAATGTTCAATAACTTCCTCTGTGTTTATTTATTCATTCATTCCCTGATTTATTTTTTTGTTTCTGACCTAAACTAGTTCATACGAGTTTCTGTCTTAACAACAAAAACTGATCCTTGCTTTAGTCAGCCAAACAATAGGGCTTGCTGTCCATTATGAAATTACTTAATATAAAATTAGTGAATACATTATATAAAATTAATATTAATAAAATGATATAATACAATTCCATCAAAGAAAAAGCAGAGTGATTACCTAGAATATTTTCCATTAAATTCAAACAAATATATGGGTAGTCACACAACTCCTATTAATATGTTAAAAGTAGTAAGAGGAGAAAATGAAAAACAGAAAGAAAAAAATAGAAGAGGAAGAAACAAGTCAGCTCTTCAGTTTAAAGTTTTTCCTTCATCAATGTCTACTCCTTACCCTTTTGTTTTCATAAGATCTTCCAACAAAAACTGAGCTAGATGAGGATCTGAGATGTAGGAATGTATGAAATAAACAGTAGTAAGCATCTAAAAAGAGCTCAGACTTATACAAGGTTGTTGGGAGAATCAGCAGGAAAAAAGCACTGATCCTTACAGGGAACAGCTACCATCAAGATAATACTGGCAGCAAAGTTATTACCTGGACCTAAAAAATGAGAGTAAGTTCCTTGGATTGGAGTTTCAGAAAAAGTTTGGGTCTGATGGTATTCTTCGCCAGAGCAAGGAGAAAGGTATACTCAAGATAGAATCAGATCCAGGGCAGATATCGGCATTATCTGATAATATCTAAATTATCATCAAGGTGTAGAGAGATTCATAGGCAGGAATATAATACTGAGAGAGAAGTCTAAAGAGAGAGTTAGAGATAGAAAAATGAGAAAGAACAAGTAGGTTTAAAGTTGAGAGGAAGGAGATCATGATACATATGGAACAAGAATGGGCCAAGACAAAGATCATGGCTAGCAAAAACTAGCACAGTGCCCTCTTATATGGGGCTGAATAGCGGGCCAGGCGAGTTGATGGTTGCTCTAAAGGAAGGTGAATGGGGTGCCTGGGTGGCACCTTCAGCTCCAGTAATGGTCTCAGGGTCTTGGGATTGAGCCATGCACCCAGAGTCCTGCTCAGCAGGGAGCCTGTTTCTCCCTCCTCTCCTTCTTGTGCTATCTCTGTCCACTAATCTCTGTCTCTCTCTCTCTCTCTCTCAAATAAATAAATAAATATCTTAAAAAACAAAAAAAAAAAAGGAAAGTGAATGATTCCAACAATGGATAGTGTCTAAGGAACATCAAATCAGAGCCAACCATAATCACACACCACCCACCAGTGTAATATATCTGCTCCCCAAACGACATTCTCCCTACCTCCCAAACACAGCTGAATGTTTTCATTTTATCCACTGTGTCTGGGTGGATCATCCAGTTCGACTCACTAATTTCAAAGACCAAGCTACTAAGGGCCAGACAAGTTCTATAACTTGATCAATACAGTACAGTTAGTGGCAGAGTCGTGACTAAAATGCAAATTTTTAATTTTTAATTTCTCAGTAAGGGGCTTTCCACATATAAATTCTCCCCAATTCTGCACATCCCAACCTTTTCACTATCCCCAGCAATAGACCAGGGCCTTTTATCTCTCCAGGTATAGAAAGAACTAAAGAAAAAAAGATAATTGACAATTGGATTGGTCAAAGGAAGTTTCAGCAAGAAAATGGAATTTGATCTGAATTTTAGAAAAATAAGTATGATTGAAGAAGAAGAGACAAGGGAACAGATTCCCAGGAAAATAAAGAAGAGCCTCACTGAGAATGGGAGGTAAGGAAGCCCACATCTTGCTACAGGATGAAGGGGAGAGAGAGAGAGGAAGAGAGATGCTCCAGTCCTAGCCTTCAATTTACGAAGGACACTAAGAGCTCCTCTTCAAGGTATTTTCCCCTCAAAGCCTCCATTCAAAGAGGTCAGTAACCATTTATCTGAGACTATTTGAGAGGCAGAAATATCAGTGATTAACATTGCTTGACCACCAAAATCTATTCAGAATTTTAAGAAAAATGAATCCTTTCTCATAGGAGTCCTATTGAAATGCAATAGTGTTGCTTCATACTTTTCATATTCCTCATATTTTAAGAGCCTCAGAAAATGATTCATACCCCAATAGCTTGTTCTGATGTTTGGCATCTTCTAGAACCACAACCACGGATCTGGTCTTTCCTCTTCTCTGTGGTTTCTCTGTCCCTTCACTCATCTCAAACTTTTTTAAAAAAGATTTTATGTATTTATTTGACAGAGAGTGACACAATCAGAGAGGGAACACAAGCAGGGGGAGTGGGAGAGGGAGAAGCAGGCTTCCAGCTGAGCAGGACCCCGGGATCAGGGCCCAAGCCCAAGGCAGATGCTAAACAACTGAGCCACCCAGGCGTCCCTTATTTCAAACATTTTCTTATAGGACTAAATTAGACATTTTCCCCTCTTTCTTTCTGAAAATAGTTATGTTTTATCACATTAATATGTGGAGATCATTTTAAGTCTCAAGCAGTAAAACAAGGACCATAATGATAAACAGCAGTCCCCCCACCTCATACCTTCCCTACAAGGCCTGCTTCACTCACACTAATGACCTAACTTCCCATTTCGAAGCATGATAACAGAACCTCTGAAGGAATAATATACACACATAATGGAATAAGACACTATTAGCTTTTCATGCTTTACTTTTTAAAAGATTTTATTTATTTATTTATTTATTTGACAGAAAGAGAGAGAGAGACAGCGAGAGAGGGAATGCAAGCATGGGGAGAGGCAGGCAGAGGGAGAAGCAGCCTTCCCGCTGAATAGGGAGCCCGATGTGGGCTTGATCCCAGGATCCTGGAATCATGACCTGAGCCAAAGGCAGACACTTAAAAACTGAGCCACCCAGACACCCCGCTTTTCCTGCTTGACTAACTTTTTCTTTACTGTGTATCACTATCTAACACACTAAATATTATACTTTATCATCATGTTTATTGTTGGTCTTTCTCATTAAAATGGAAACTCTGTCCCAGCAGGGACTGTCTGTTTTGGATTTCTGCTATTTCTCAGGTACTCAGAGCAGGGCCTACACACATAGGAACTCAGCATTGGTAGAAGCCATATGTTCTAGTTCTCTATTTCATAAGACTGAGAGACTGGTGCACCAAAAACTCTGAACTTGTCCATGTTAAATGGTGAGTCCTGAACTAGAATGTGAGTCCCAACTCCCAGAACTATTTCCCTCCTTCCACTGTACCAGGATATTTTCCACCATTCGATTTAGAATTTCAACATAAATGTATTTCAGCAATAGAAGAAGTCAGTTACAGCTAGAAAATGGGCAACATTTTCCCTCACATTGGCTCTGTTCAGTCATTTAAATTGGTGTTTCATATCTATATGATTACATTAAAATAAACACAGGGATGATCACTGCAACATTACATGTAAGAGCAGAAATCAGGGGCGCCTGGGTGGCTCAGTGGGTTAAAGCCTCTGCCTTCGGCTCAGGTCTGATCCCAGGGTCCTGGGATCAAGCCCCACATCAGGCTCTCTGCTCAGCAGGGAGCCTGCTTCTCTCTCTCTCTCTCTGCCTGCCTCTCTGCCTACTTGTGATCTCCGTCTGTCAAATAAATAAATACAATCTTTAAAAAAAAAAAAAAGAGCAGAAATCAGAAAATCCCAAATGTCCTTCAACAGAAGACTGCTGGGGCATTTGGGTGGCTCAGTTGGTTAAGCCTCGGACTCTTGGTTTTGGCTCGGGTCATGATCTCAGGTTCATGAGATCCAAGCCCCACATGGAGCCCGGGCTCCCTCTCCCTCCCCCTCTGCCCTTATTTCCACTCATGTGTGCATGTGCTCTCGCTCTCTCTCAAATAAATTAAATCTTTTAAAAAGATATGAAGACTGGTTAAATAAATTCTGTGTCATTCATACAACAGAATACTTCTACAGAGGTAACAAAGATCTATACATAAGTACTGACTTGGAAATCATAGCTCCACAATAATATTTTAGGCTCTACAATTTCTTACCCACAATTCCAAAATCCAAAACGCTCTAGAAACTAAAAGTCCTTTTTAAAACTTCAATGGCAAAACCTGACCAATCCTAAACTCACTTGATAGCAAATATTTATCTGTCCTGACATGAAAACATGTAAGACTTAACTGACCTCATAGGGTGTGAAGAGAATAGTCATACCTTCCAGCCCCAAAACAATTTACTGTGTTTAATTATGAGGTATTGCCTCAGACCACACCAGCTACATCATGTGATTTTTGGTGTACGTACTATATCACGACTCTAAAATCCAAAAGAGGGGCGCCGGGGTGACTCAGTGCTTTAAGCGTCTGCCTTTGTCTCAGGTCATGATCCCAGGGTCCTGGGATTGGCCTGAGTCAGGCTCCCTGCTCAGCGGAGAGTCTGCTTCTCCTTCTCCCTCTGCCTGCTGCTCCCCCAGTTCATGCTCTGTCTCTGTCTCAAATAAAGAAATAAAATCTTAAAAAAAATTTTTTTTAATAAAATAAAATCCAAAAAATTCTGAACTCTTAAATTCATCTGGACCCAAAGGCCCTCAATGAAGAATATAACCCCATACTAAGTGAACAAACAAGATGCTGACTAGTGTCCGTAGGATGATACAATCTGCATAAGTTAAAAAGAACATACAACGGTTTGTGCCTGGAAATTCTGAAAAGAATATATAGTTTTTTACCAAAAAAAAAAAAAAATAGAATGGACGTTGCTTAAGTCTAAGGAAGGGAAAGGAAGTGCTAAACAATTCTACCATGAGGAGAACCAGCTCATCTCCTGGGCCTGGAGCACCAGGAGGGCTCCCCTAGCTCTTTCTCGGCAGTGGGGCCACAGGATGCTTCTACACCAAGTCCCACACATCCCTGTGTGCCTCAAGTGGAGACTGCACGCTCTAGTGACAGAAGCTGATTGACCCACCTTAGTCACATCCCTGGGGCTGGGGGCAGGGTGCAAGGGAAGATGAAATCTCACTGGACTAGCAGTGCAGATGGTATCTCCCCCAAAGGAGGCAAGGCTGAGGCTCTTACCCGGGGACGGGAATGATCTGTTGAACAGACAACTAAAAATAATGTCAGCAGCACACAGGACAGGACTGGCACCAGCTCATGCTTCTTAGTGACTGTGTAAATGTCATAAGCCCCTGGGCCTTGTTTTCTACCTGGGGAGGGAGAGAGACCTTCGCGCTCTCACAGACCTCACAACTCGCGGATGGACACAATACGTCTCAGACTTGAAAGAGCATTCAGATCACCTAGGGATCTTGTTTAAAATACAGATTCTGATCCAGCAGTCAGGCGGTAGCCTACACAAGCTCTTAGGGGATGCCAGAGATGCTGGTCAACCAGACCACACTTTCAGTAGCAAGGTCCCAGAGTACTCTGTGGTGGCTTGCAGAGTATAAGATGCCAAGACAAAATAAGCAAAATTTGAGGTCTGAATTGCTTGATAGTCATCTGCTGATGAAAACTTCCACTGTGGTATAGTTTATGGCAAGCATTGAAAGTATAGAGAGAGGGGTGCCTGGGTGGCTCAGTGGGTTAAGCTGCTGCCTTCAGCTCAGGTCATGATCTCAGGGTTCTGGGATCGAGTCCCGCATCGGGCTCTCTGCTCAGCAGGGAGCCTGCTTCCCTCTCTCTCTCTCTCTCTCTATCTGCCTGCCTCTCTGCCTATTGTGATCTCTCTCTGTCAAATAAATAAATAAGATCTTAAAAAAAAAAAAAAAGAAAGTATAGAGAGAGCCAGTAATGGGGGTCTGTCCTTTGTGAAGGCAAGCAACCTTTGATTTAATCATTAATCTAATTATTAATCAACAAACCAAGAGTTTATCCATATATTAATACTCTGAAGTATATGACCTAAAAGCTGGACCATGGAAAATATTAGGTACTTAAGAAACAAATGATTCTAACTTTGGCTTAGAGCTAACACAAACGATAATCACTTTTCAAGGTTTTCATGATTCATCTAAACTTCAGAGAATTTTTGGGGGGCTGTAGACCAATCCATTGTCCAATAATACCAGGACATTAACCAGCAGAATTTAGCTTGGGAGGACGCTGAGGAAGACCTAAGATTTCATTTATGGCTCTTCAGGTGGGTTTCAATAAATAATTAATTATAATGGAGCTAGGGGACTCTGAAAGTGAGTTGAGTACAGTACTGAAAGAATCACAATCAAGTTTGTTTATTCAAGGGTGTGCCTACATTAGGAAGCTAAATCCCCTCTTGATAGGTTCATTGGTGTTTAGTCTACATTAGGTATAATTTTAGAAGTCAAGTACTCTCATGCCAGACATTTTCCAAATTACACTTTCAGACTAGAAGCCACATCAGAAACCTGAGTTGATTGTGACATTAATTACCCCCAAACAAACACTCCTCTTTCTGCCAGTTTTCCCCCTTTCTGTGCCCTCTCCCTGGCATTAAACTGGCATGCCTTGGGGACACAGGAGTCTGGGAGAGCCAAATAAGATAATTGTCTGCAAATTATTGAATAGGATAGTGTTCTGGACATTTCAAGCTATAATTCCCCTCAAGACATGAAGCAGTTGAAAAAAAAATAGTTTTAAATCCTCACAAGGCAGCATTTTGTCCCAAGCGTGCAGCTTAAAACCTCAGGTAACCTGGGATCTTAGACAGTGAGAGCCAAGAAATAGCTATAAGGAAAGGGCTTCTAAGTAATGAGACAAAAATAAATAAATGAATAAATACTTAATATGACACATGGTAATAAGGGACTTCTAGAAGCACTCAGCCCAGAAGACAAGCTTTTCCCACCTAAAGCTAGGGAGAGGATAAACTCTTACCAGTTATAGTATGCCTTTCCAGAAGGAAATCCATCCAGAAGTATGGATGGCGATCCAGTGGAGATGGTCCGGAGATGCGCACCCCCAGCAGGCAAAGAGTGGACATTTAAGATCTACTCGCTTAACAGCTTTTAAGTATATAATCGTTATTAACTATATCACAATGCTGTGCATCAGATCCCCAGAACTTACTCATCTTCTAACTAGAAGTCTGTACCTTTTGACCAACATCTCTCCATTTCCCCCCTTCCTTGGCCACTGGTAATCACCATTCAACTCTGTTTCTGTGAGTTCGACTTTTCTAGATTCCACAGATAAGTGATATCACGCAGTGTTGTCTTTCTCTGACATTTCGCTTAGCGTAACTCCCTCAAGATCCATCCATGTTGTTACAAGTGACTGGATTTCCTTTTTTCTCATGACTGAATAAAATTCCACTGTATATTAATTCTACATCCTCTTTTTTCCTCTCATTCAAGAGTTGTTAAGGAAATAGATCTTAAATGCTCTTATCACAAAAAGAAATGGTCATTATGAGATGTGATGAAAGTGTTAGCTAACAGCTCAGTGTATTGGACTGAAACCTTGGGAGCTTCCTGGGTGAGATCTGAAACTGGCCCCAAACACAGAGGGCAAGGAGAGAGCAGAGAGTGGAGAAAGAGGTCGACTGCTCCAGACTGGAGGATGGCAGGTCTAACAAGCAAGGGAACTTACATATGAGACTTCTCTTGGGCGGCAGCAAGATGAGTAGATCTCTCCACCTTCTTGCCAGCATCTTAAAAGTTTATACAGACGCCTCCACAGCGTCCAGTCATGTATACGTCCAGATAGTCCCAACAACACATTGCTCTTCAGGCTTCCTCTTTGAAAACAGCTCTGGCTGTGGTGGGTGGAACATGTGCTCCAAGGACAAGGGTGGGTTGAGGATCCACCTATTGCCGGGGTCCAACTCCAGGGTCAAGCAGAGGTCATGTCCTCCAGATGATCTCTTCCAGCACGGTGGGAATCGTTTTGTGATATACAAGTGCATCCAATCAACCGTTGTTCACCTGAAACTTACATGATGTTCTATGTTAATTGTATCTCAGTAAAGCTGGGGGGAAATGGTTTAAATAAAAACACACATTTTACAAACCATAATTTCCATCTCTAGATTGATTCTTCTCTATAAGCTGGAGGAAATCTAACGTATATGCATAAGGGAATGTGTACAAGGAAGCTTTCTTTTTAACATTAAAATGTTGAATTAACCATACTGCCTATAAACAGAAGACATATTAAAAATCTAAGGTATACGCATGTAATAGCAAGCTATTGAGTAGGTAAAATTAATATAGCCACATGAATATGTGTAGATAAATCTTAAAAACAATATTGAGTCGGGAAAAGTGAGTTACACAGTATGCCTTCTGTTATGATAAACACTAAAACCATCCAAATCACTACCGTATATTGGTGACGACATACAGTTGTGGTGAATGGGGAAAACATGGATGGAAAGAGGAATCATCAGTCTAAGCACATTTGTTACTTTTGTAAAGCAAAGTGGTGGATTGCATCAGTAAGGGTACAGATGTAGTTACCACATTTAACTACAGTATAATCAGTGGATTTTAAAATTAAAAGATTGGAGACAAATATATCAACACATTAACATTTTAGGGCTGGGGCTGCTAGTCTCCCACCTCTTTTTTGCCCTTCACTTTCTCTCGGTCTTTAAGATGTGCTGTAATTACAAGGGAAACCGTTATTATGTGCTCTGGGCAACTCCTTGTACTGTTCCTCCGTAAAGCAACTGGGTTTTGTTTGTTTTTCATGTGATTAACAAACTGAAAGTTTGTCACTATGTAGAACATTGAAAGTAGACGAGAAAGAGTGGACAGAAGTCATGAAATGCAAGTATTTGAGAAATGTCCCATTAGAGAAACTTCCCATACATATAATTAAACCAGATGCCTCACATTTGCCTGTAGGGAAATTTCTAGGTCACACTGAGAATATCCAAACCTATTGGAACCTTAGATAAGAACAGAAAAAGCTCCAGTGATATGATGTACTTTATTTGGTAATCTGGATATAAGCTGTATATTGAAGAGAGTTAAGAATATATGCTTTCATAAGAAAATACTTCAAAGGACAGAAGTGTTATTTAATGCTAAAAAGTTTTAATTATAGGGCTGTGTGTGTGTATCTAGTTCCAGTAGTTTCTAGCTTTATCGTGAAGAAACACAGTATTGTGTTTAATCGTCTTTGTTCCATGTCCCCTTAAAAACATGCAGGATTTGCATTTTGGTTTAACAATAATTAGTGGTATTATTATCAAGCCCAGGACATTCCTTCAAAGACAATCCTAGAGACTGGGGGCTATAAAGATAAAAATCTGTGCTTTGAAATCAGGTTTATATTCAAATCTCTTTTCCACCACTTTGCTTGTATGACCTTGGTATAATCATTAATTTCTTAATTTCTGAGTCTTAGTTTCTCATCTATTTAAAAGGAATGCTTAATTAGCTAACTATTTCCCGCAATGCTGTTGTAGGATTAAATAAGGTTCTATTAAGTGCTTGGTACATTAAGTATTACCTGTGCTTAATAAATGGTAAATACTTTTGTTATTAGCAACAAGAAACAGGTGGTAATCTTTTCTGAATATCACATAATATTACAATTCCCGGGAAAATAAAAGTCAAATGTTTAACTTGTGTGATGCGAAACTGGTCTGACTACATTTTTTCCCTGAATTTCTTAATTTTAATAGAGTTTACTGAGTTTTGTTTTTAAATAGGAAGAACCTGTATCCATGGATATGTTAAAATCAGCCTGATTATAAACTCATCAAAAGCACGTCTCATCACCTCACACCTGTCAGAATGGCTAAAATCAACAACGCAAGAAAAAAGGGGTGTTGGTGAGGGTGTGGAGAGAGGGGAAACCTTTTGCACTTTTGGTGGGAATGCAAACTGGTATAGCCACCTGGAAAACAGTATGGAGATTCCTCAAAAAGTTAAAAATAGAACTACCCTATGATCCAGCAATTGCACTGGATACTGGGAATTTACCCAAAGGATACAAATATATTGATGTGAAAGGATATAGGCACCCTGATATTTAATAGCAGCATTATCTATAATAGCCAAGTTTTGGGAAACAGTCCAAGTGTCCATTGATTGATGAATGAATAAAGATGTGGTACATACACACACACACACACACACACACACACACACACACACACACACACACCAGAATGTTATTCAGCCATAAAAAAGAATGAAATCTTGCCATTTACAATGATATGGCCAGAGCTAGAGAGTATTATGCTAATCAAAATATGTCAGTTAGAAAAAGACAAATGCCGTATGATTTCATTCATATGTGCAATTTAAGAACAAAACAAACAAGCAAAGTTTAAAAAAGAGAGAGCGAGAGAGAGAGAGAGAGAGGCAAACCAAGAAACAGACCCTTAACTATGGAGAACAAACTGATGGTTACTGGCGGGGAAGTGGGGGTGGGGGGTGCAACAGGTGATGGGGATGAAGGAGGGCATTGTGATGAGAGCTAGGTGATGTATGGAAGTATTGAATCACTAAATTGTACACCTGAAAGTAATATTACACTGTATGATAACTGGAATTTAAATAAAAACTTTAAAAAACACACCTCATATTTTCTTGATTCAATAAGAGAAGCTTAATAAATGTTAATCAGTTTTAATTGAACCACTCTAAACATCAGGGAAATGCCAATTCTTATAGGGAAATTGCTGAACTATTATTGAGTCCAAAAATTTAGCAATAAATATTTAGTCCCCAGAGTATGTGGCATTTTACTAGGCATTTCAGAGAGCTATTAAAGAAGAGTCATGGGGGGCGCCTGGGTGGCTCAGTGGGTTAAAGCCTCTGCCTTTGGCTCAGGTCATGATCCCAGGGTCCTGGGATCGGGCCCCCCATCGGGCTCTCTGCTCAGCAGGGAGCCTGCTTCCTCCTCTCTCTGACTGCCTCTCTGCCTACTTGTGATCTCTGTCTGTCAAATAAATAAATAAAATCTTTAAAAAAAAAAAGAGTCATGGTTTAAGTCTTCAAGGGACTCAAAATTCTTTTAACCACCTTTTTGAGGTATAATTGTCATCCAACAAAGTGCACATATTTAAAGTCTACAATTTGATAAATTCTGACACAGGTATTACACCTATGAAACCATCTTCAAAATCAAGACAAGAACCATGTGCTATATCACCAAGAATTTTTTGTCCCATCCCTTTGTAATTCCTCTGTAGTTTCCCTGGTTCTCAGCAACCACTGACGTGTTTTCTGTCACTGCAGATGGGTTTTCATGTCTTGGAATTTTATGTAATAGGAGTGGTACAAAAGTGCATTCTTTTTCCCCAGGCTTATTTCATTCGCATAAACTTTTTCAGATTCATTCATGTTGTTTCATGTATCAGTAACTCAGGAGTTCACTTTTTATTGCTGAGTAGTATTCTATTGTATGGATAGATACACCATAGTTTGTTTATTAGTTCACCATGTTGATAACATTTAAATTGGATTCACTTATGGGCTATTATGAACAAGGTGCCCAAAGCTCTCTCCTGCCTTCTGTGTCTCTTGGGTTCTATCTCCTTGACAGAGTGCTTTTATCCTACACTAGGAACACCGTAACCCAAAACTAATTAACTCTCTCTTTAGACCCACAGCAACCCTCCCTCACATCTAGGATTCTGAGGTTGAGATTTTGGTGGTGATTATAGACTGTGGTGGTATTGTATGAAAAGGGTCACACTGAGCCCTCCTGCATTTGATGGCTTTGTCTTCCTTCTTTTTTCCATCTCTATTCATCTCTGCTGTGCCCTTTCTTCTCCTTTGCCACTGAACCATCAGCTTCTTTTTTTCTCCATTGTACTAGGCAGCCTCAACTTTCTCTGAGACCCAGGTGCCAATTGACAGCTCAGCCCTTGGGGAACTCATCTTCTGCCCTAACCACGTATCAAAACATGTTCCTAATATGGAGTTTCATCTTTAGGAGGAATTTCAATGTTGGTAGCTAAGGTAATACAATTAGATAGATCCTTATAAGTTTGCTTGAAGCTGCAAAGGGATATTAAGAAGATACTAAGTAGCTTAGGTTGGAGAAGGTAAGACCTGAGAAGACTTCCTTGAGGCCAAGTGTCACTGGCAAATAGATCAGAATCTGTCCTGCCTGGAGGCCTCCATGCTGATTGCTGTTACCAAGTCTTTCTCTCCTCCCATGACTGGGAAAAATATGGAGACCTCATGAATGTCATTGTCAGTGCAGCTGTCCCTATAACATGCTCCCCTGTTCCTCATGGCCAATCATATGGTTTTAACTTTAAAGTGGTCAAGTCAGTTACTCTAAGGTGAATCTAAGATGACAAACATTAGAAAAAAGTTCTGGAATATGAGGGTTGGCTAATGGGAAAAAGAAAGCTTTGGACAAAAGTCCAAACTCAGACCAAGGCCTGGGGAAAAATCAAGACAATTATGGATGTGGTCAGGGAAATTAAGAAAGTTGTGCAACAGGTTTCAGAAGCAGGAGGCTCTAAGAAAAGAAGGATCTGGGGCACCTGAGTGGCTCAGTCAGTTAAGCTTCTGCCTTTGGCTCAGGTCATGATCTCAGGGTCCTGGGATGGAGCCCCACATTGGGCTTTCTACTCAGCAAGGAGCCTGCTTCTCCCTCTTCCTCTGTGATCTCTCTCTCTCTTCCGCTCCTTCTCAAATAAACAAATAAAATCTAAAAAAAAAAAAAAAAGAAAGAAAGAAAAAGGAAAAAAGGTGCTGGGTGGCAGGAATAGAGTCACTAATGAACTAGGGTTTAAGGCATGGAAACATGTTAATGGAAACTACCATTCAAAATAGTAACAAGAATGCATACCTGGAATCAGTTTCTTGGAGATCTAAGGCCAGAGTTCAGGGTAATAGCTTAATTCCTACAGGGGCTATACAGCATCATGGTAAAGAAGCCCAACCTTTGGATTCAGACAACCCTGGGTTCCAATCCCAGTTCTGCTATTTACTAGCTAAATCACATAAAGTTAATATCTCCATAGCTTCAATGTCCTCAATCTTAAAAATAGAGTGGATAACATAACCTACCTGGTATAAAGACTAATTGAGGTTGATAGGTCTTAGAGTCATCCTTGACTGCCCTCTTACACACTTCCTGATAACCCTGTTGCTCTGTGTTCAGAATAAATACCCAGATCTAAATCCATTGTCATTGACTATATTGTTACTATTTGATATGAGCCCTGATCTTAGCTCTCCTGCATCATATATAGTAGCAATCACCCCCTAACTCATTAGCCTGCTGCCATTCTCATCCTCCGAACCTTTTAAAACATAAGTCAGACATAATAGCCCTCTGCTCAAAAATCCTCCAGTGGCCCCCCAATCTCATTCCAAGTGAAAGCCAAAGTCTTTATTATAGTCAAAATCCCTATAGGATCAGTCCCCCAAGCCCCAGTGCCCAGCCACACTAACCTTTTCCCTCAACAAACACATTCTTGATGTAGAGACTTTAATTATTCCTTCTGGCCAACATGTTCTTCTCCCATCCACATAGTTAACTTTCTCAAGGGCTTCAAATCCCTGCTCAGGTATCACCTTCTCAGTGAGGTCCATTATGACCAATCTATTTAAGATTACACCCTACCTCTCTTTATAGACATACACTCTTTCTACTTTCCCTTCTCTGTACTTTTCATAATACTTATCACCTTCCTATATAGTCAATAATTTAACTACTGATTATGTTTAAATATAAAATCGTTTCAATTCATTTAACCTGTCTTCAAAGACCTAGTTTTCAACTTTTATCCTTATTATTATTACTCTGGGAACCCTGTGAAGTTAGTTCTCCCACAGTCCTTATAAATAAATGTGAAACTTGTGGCTGAATATTGGAGACAGACAGGTAAAATAATTCTTCTGAGTCAGGCAGGCTATTTTGAATAAAAGCACTCAGTTGTCTCACGCTGAGGAATAGTAGCACAGAACACCCCCTTTTGTTAGATAATGAAGCTACCTTAGGTTAGTATCATCCTGGTTTCCACATTTCAGAATTCCCAGTCCATCCAGCTGGGGAAGGATCAAGAAGAGAGTACATTTCTTGGAATCTATAGTTGTAACAACATTGTATGACAGATGCTGCCTTCCAGATTTAAAAAAAAAAAAAAAAAGGCTTTCCTCAGAGTGTCTGCTCAATACTGATTTCATAGAATATTAACAGATGTTTCTCAGGGAAAAGGGGGAGAAGTGGATCTTCAGTCAATTTAATTTAAGAAATTACACAACCAATCTTAAGCAGATTTCTTTACTGCAAGATTTTTGGCAATTGCATTTGCTGACGTGTAACTGAATATCCAAGTGGATGGCATAATCTGCAAATTTCCTAAACTTACTAGGCCAAAGAAGCGTCTTGGAAAGAGTTCCTTGAGACGCCTGTTTCATTCATTCAACCAAAAGTTACTGAACACCTACTATGTGCATAGTTTGCAAGTATCCAGGATTCAGTGGTATGCAGGAAACACATAGTCCGTGAATTTACATGGGATTTACAGTCTAGTACAGAAGACACATATGAAACGAACATTTGAAAATTGATGAACGCAATGAAGGTAAAATACAGGCTGCTCTAAAAACATTTAAGAGAGAATGGTGTTAAGTAAAATGAACTGTGAGGAAGCCTGACCTAATAGTTTTCATGAATAATCTTATTTTCAGATGATTCGTCACAAAGTGTTTATCATTTACTGTGTACATAACACTGCACCGAGTGATATTGGGAAATACAGATGTGAAAGACATGAACCTTTCTTTAAAAAAACTTCTCCAATTGATATTCAGACCAATAAAAATAAACTAAACGATGCAAGTCAGAATAAAATTACACATAAATTTGAAAGGTTCAGATACACATTAAAATGCTCTGTATCTCTCAAAGGTAACTGATCATGGCTTCGAGAAGACTTCCTCCACCTTTGCACAACTACTCCATCTTAGGCGGATTTTTCCAGTACTTCTCACACAATGCCTCTTAGGAGAGGGATCTGTGTGTCTCTGACCTACCAAACTAAAGAGTCAACTTTGTGGCACAGACACTGGAACTTTTATATCTTTGCCTAAAGTGGGTTCAGTCTCGTAGACAGTCCAGACAGTCTCAACAACACATTGCTTTCTCAGGCTGCGTTTTTGAAATGGCTCAGGCAGTGGTGGGCAGAACCTCTATTCCATGTCCTCTCAATGACCTCTTCCAACACCTGGGTCCGGCATTTGTTAGCTGTATGACTGTGTAAAAGTCTTCATTCTTGAAGCCTTAATTTTCTTGTCTGTAAAATGGAGATAATAATACCCATATCTACCTAATTGTTTTAACAGAGATGAGGCATATAAAATAATTTAGTGCCTGACACAGTAACTCCCTCATAAATGACATCATTATTACATCTATTATTATTGTACAGTGACCTCAGAGAAGTGATCAGTCAATCTAGATGTTGAGCAAAAGGGAAAAGGAGGTCAGGCCCTGGAGGACGAGGCCCAATGCCTCACCTATCTCTCACAAAGTTCTAGCACAAAGACGGGGTACTAGCTACTGTGGATTGCGGCCAAGGGACAGCAAGGTAGGATAAATGATGTTGAATAGACATGAAAAAGCCTGATGATGGAGGTAGAGAGGACTTGAAATAATGACTGAAATCCTCAGATTCGATCTAAAGACAGTGGATTAAAAAACTAAAGAATAATGAAGATGAAATTGTTTTCAAAGAAAAATTAACTTGCCAACCATAATCCATAAGAACTAGATGGAAAGCACCAGTATCTAAGATACCAGTAAATGACAGCTATGTAAAATAATAAAGCAGACAGACCTACCACAGAGTCTTCCACTTTTTTACACTCTGATAATTAAGTGAACCAGGCCTGGATAAATGTGGAAATGGAGAGAAATGGCAATGTATGCTCAAGGTTAGTCCATTGCTGTGAACTGAAATGCCTAAACCATATTCTGCACAATGAATTCCAAGATGTCATGGGGTCTATAATTAACCATCAAAACTTCCTCAAGAAACTCTATTTTTCTTTAAGAAAATAACAGTTTCAAAAAAAAAGAAAAGAAAATAACAGTTTCATCACATGGTTAATTTAGTCATCAAATATGGTCAACATTTACATAGGAAATCTCTGTGGCTTTTTAACAGGGAACTTGAATTAAATCCATCATGGAAAAAGCAGGTGAGAAAAGAATTTGCTCATATTTCTCTAAGGAATTTTTTTTTCTTTTTTTTTTTTGAGAAAGAGAGCATGAAAGCACATGTATGAGTGGTGGGCAGAGGGAGAGGGCAGAGGGAAAGGAGGAAGAATCTTAGGCAGGCTCCACATCCCATGCAGAGACAGACACAGGACTCAATCTCATGACCCTGAGATCATAACCTGAGCAGAAATCACGAGTCAGATGCTCAACCCACTGAGCCACCCAGATGCCCCATTCTAAAGAATTTCTAATAAGACATTTTTAGTCTTGCATTTATTTTACAGAAGAAAAAATAAATATTAAAAATAACTACAGGAGAACATACAGATATAACTGACTATTTTAAAAGATTTATTTACCTTCTTGAAATAATAAAATACTTACTTTGATCTTTTTCCAAGCTAATGACTTTCTGAGTCAAGATAGAAATTTGAAGGTACAATGTTTGATCATTATTCGAGTACTATGGTGAAAGTCCTGGGAACACTTCGTCCCTTTCCATTCTCTTCCTCTCCACCCACTAACCTGTGGAGATTTGTCCTTAAAGTTCTAGATTACATTACAATGCAATTTCCCATAGAAATAATGCTATATACAAATATGTGTGCTTCAAGTAGTATTAGTTCTATATATTGGATTTTTAGTTTCCAAGCTAGAACACAAAAGGTAGTCAAAGCATAAGACACAGTATATTACAAATTAATGTTTGACACACAATCTGTTTGTAATTTCAGGACTCTCTAAGCAGTGAAATATTGGGCCATCAACTACATTCAGGTAATCACTGTCAAGATGACACACGGATTCACAGTAGCAAAATTCATACCTGGCCTCCTAATCCTGCATGGCAGATTTCTAAATAGATTCACAGGATTCTAGAGCTGGAGATATTTTCAGAATCATATAAGCCACCTCCTCATTTGCATCTGAAGACATTGAGGCCAAAATGGTGAGATGATTTGTGCAAGGTCACTTAACTGATTAGTAGGCAAGTTAGGACTTCAAAAGAGTTACTAAACTTTATAAACCCTGTTTTCAGCTGAGAAAATGCTGAAAAAAGTATTGATCAACTCACTCATTTATTCATGAATTCACTTATTCTTCATTCATACATTGAAGAACCATTTGCTATAAGCCTCAAATGTGCAGAATATTCTGCTAGCTGCTGAAAAAATTCAAAAAGATTATTAATTGGTTTGGGGCTCCTGGGTGGCTAGTTCGATTAAGCCTCTGACTCTTGGTTTTAGCTCAGGTCACGATCTCAGGCTTGCGAGATTGAGCCCTGAGTCGGGCTCTGTGCTCAGCATAGAGACTGCTTAAGATTCTCCCAGATTCTCCCCCTCCCTCTGCCCCTCTCCCCACTCTCTCTCTCTGTAAAATAAATAAATAAGTCTTTAAAAAAAAAAATATGAACGGGCTTTTGCTCCTAACTACCTGAGCTCTAATTGGCTATAAATTTAGAAAATTAAACACAAGAGTTACATAAAAAAAAAAGTTATGTCAGTATACATGATTCCATGTGAATTAAGTTATTCAGGTAATGTGTTAGGAATTCAGAGGGTGGAGAAGTCAGGGTGGATTTAAGGTGTCAAGAAAGATTCATAAAAGACAAAATTTAAATACCCATCTGTCCATTTCATAGACATTATTAATTACTCATTTTCTCCCATATACTCAACTGAACTGGGACTATAAGGATGAAAGACAAAACCCTTGTTCTCTAAGATTCACAGTCTAATGAGGAAGACAGAGCAAGAAACAACAAGAGGTAGAGGGTGCTTATGACATGTTTGTAAATATAAGTAAATACTTATGTTTACTATATTAAATATAAGCAGAGGCAGGATTGGGATTAGGAAGGCAAATAAGCAACTAGGGCACAAAATTTAAGGAAACAGTCATTCTCAAGCCATTGCAAGTTCAGACTCAACTCTTGCACAGACCTGAGGGGAAGTGTCTCCTTAAATTTTGCACCTTAGGCATCTTACTGCCTTATCTTTGTGCTGGCTCCCTAGTACTATTTAGTCATCATATAAAGTGGCAGAATGGTGTAAACAACAATAACAAAACAAAAAAAAAAACAGAAAATCGGGTGCCTGGGTGGCTCAGTTGGTTAAGCAACTGCCTTCGGCTCAGCTCATGATCATGGAGTCCCAGAATCGAGTCCCACATCTGGTTCCTTGCTCAGCAGGGAATCTGCTTCTCCCACTGACCTCTCTCCTCTCATACTCTCTCTCATATTCTCTCTCTCTCAAGTAAATAAATAAAATCTTTTAAAAACAAAAAACCCCAGAAATTTTTGAATAAGGTCTGAATAAAATCTGCCACTAATAACTATGGGATCTTAGGTAAGTTTTTTCATATCTGGACCTCCGTTTCCTCTGCAAAATCTAGGGGCTGACCTAGATGAGTGCTTTTTAGATGGTGAGCTGCACAGTACATGGAGTCTTAAGAAATAACTGAGATGAAGAAGGGCTGACTGGGTAGACCTCTATATCCTTTACCTTGGCCTAAACCAGACTAGCCATCTTTATTGCTTTTTTTAAAAGATGATTCTTACACATTCATTTTTTAAAGCTTTCAATAATTTAAAAAAACAATCAGAAAAATTAAACATCAGGCTGACCCTAGATGATCTCTAATACCTTTGACAGTTGCCTATTTATCTTTTTATAAGGGATCTGGTTTCCACCAAAGGCCAGTGAGAACAGTTATAATTGTAGTTTCAATGACCAGTGATAGAGAGCAGTACCCAAGGGCACTGATCTCTTATTATTCCTGTGGTGAATATATGAGTCCAAATGCTCCCCATACAAAGGGCTCAGTGACTCTTGATGAATTAGGTAGAGAAGAAAAAAATGAGAGCTAGGCTGAAAACTGGACCAATCTGATGCTAATCTGGGGGTGCAGTAGAAGTTAATATCTGAGTCTGATGATGTTTTGGGGTTGAAACCGGGAAGTATTGAGGCAATCAAGTGTCATGCCCATAAAACAGTGCTTCGTGAATATCATAGTACTTTCTACTTCCTCTACAGAAACACCACTTAATCAATGATTAGTCACAAATTGTCAGAAGTATGGTATTTATTGAAGAAATCCTGGGCTAACTTTGTGATTAATAGCTAACTAACTATATTATTTGTTCTATTCTAAGAAACAACTTAATGATCTCTAAAGACTTGCAAATCTTCACAAGCATTCTGAAACAATAATTAGGAAAGAGGTACAGTGAGAGAATGGAAGGGAAAGCACAGTAGTCTGGTTCATTTCTGTGAGGTGGCACGGTTTTTCAAGTAGTCATTGAGAAAGTGAGTAAAAAGTGTAGCCCTCATCTCAGTATGTGAAACCAGGACGGGTAATCATATGCTCCAAATGGTAAAAACAAAGAATGACTTTTGTATTTTTTAAGTTTTAAGAACATCAAGGACAAAACTGTTTTGATAATAAACCTCAGCCCTGTGCCCAAATTGGGGGAGGTGCCTCAAAAACAGCATGGAGAGAGAGTAAGGTGTTAGGGGAGTCCAGTTAAGGAATATCTACTTCCACTTCCTGTCAGCACGGTGAAGACATCATCTCAGTAAATACAATAACTTAAACTGGGCAGTATTAGTCCTAAATGTGGATAAAGAAACCAAGTTTCAAAGAGATTAAATTGCCCAAATCATAAAGGTAATAATAAATAGAAGAGGTGGTCTTCAAACCGAGGTTTTCCAAAAAGAATGTTTCTCTAATACAATCCCAAAGATGGGGTACCTGGGTGGCTCAGTGGGTTAAAGCCTCTGCCTTCAGCTCAGGTCATGATCCTGTGGCCCTGGGATTGAGCCCCACATAGGGCTCTCTGCTCAGCAGGGAGCCTGTTTCCCCCTCTTTCTCTCTGCCTGCCTCTCTGCCTACTTGTGATCTCTGTCTGTCAAATAAATAAATAAAATCTTTTTTAAAAAATCCCAAAGATGTGAAGGTAGGAATATAAAGATTTAATCACTTCCTTGGTTAGTCCACTGGGTGAGAGTCACAACTCCCCAAAAAAAAAAAAAAAAAATAGACAGTATGAGAGGCAAGGGTATATTGAGGAAAACGTCAGAAGCTAGTGAAAACCCATTTAGTCACATAAGAGTTCTTTAAGTGAAGAGTGAGGGAGAAGAAGAGGGAAATGAGGATGTGATGAAATCTGACAGTTTCCTGTAGCTTCTGGAGAGTTGGAGTATGCTTGTTTAGTTCACCACTGTACGTTCCAGCACCCAGCACAATGCCTGATGTTGAATTAATAAATAAATACTGAAGGAAATTTGAGGAGCTGGAGGTAGAGTTGCATGTATCATCCCAAACCTATGACAAATACAGATTTTTAATGCACACATACATCTACCCTACGTGTATGAAGGAAAAATGTGAAAAATGACTGTGAAATAATGACCACATTCATAAAGCTTCTGCCTTTATTTCAAAGTCAACTTTACTCATGGACTGAATAAATAATTTTCTGTTGGATGTGTTTCAATTCCAAGGTTTCTTCTAACATGGTAGAGACTCCCTTCCTGCAAAGTCTAAAATCCCCACCACTACATTTGCTTATTTCCAGTAAATTTAAATGTAAATGTAACAGGAAACTAGAATGAGATTTTTTTGTAACTCAGTTTTGGATGAGGCAATAGAGTACCAAAGCAAGAGTGTGACAGTCCCCCACAATACCACTACTATGTGCGGGTTTACAAAAGAAATGGACCTGAGAAATTTTCCACAGCCCTGATCCCCATAGTCAATTGAAAAGCACAGAAAGACTTTAGACAGTGGGCAGGAGGTGGACTGGTGAAGAGATTACTTGGGTAGGAGGTGCAAGTGTCTAGCCATGAGCTTAAAGATGACCACTCAGAGAACTGCATTCCCTAAATCTGGAGACAGAGTACCGCCACCTGATTTGCACATGAGAGAGCTTATGGTGGTTCTGAAAGGGCCCTGATCCCCACTCAGGAAATCTAGACAGTGAGAGAAAGGGCTAACCACTTACTGAGGGAGAAGGAGAAGGCTGCTCTTGTACAACTCTACATTCCCAGAGTTTTGTGGGGCAGAGGATGCACATTGGCTTGGGTTATATTGGGTCTTGCCCAATAGGGCTATCTGGAGTGGACTGTTCTGTTTTGCAGAAAGAAAGGAGGTGGACCCCCTTGTTGTCCAGGGGATGATTAAGGAATCCAACCAACTTTCACTTGCCCACGCCAAGGCATCTGCATGGGAGAAGAGGCTGGCCGAGATGTTGTCAGCGTGGACTGTTGGCCTGCATGGAGAGTATGAAGCCACCGAGCCCAGCAAGCTCTGGCCCTTCGCCTTACTTCTCTCCATGCACCCCACTTCCCTTCAACCCTGGTGGGCTCCAAAACTATAACTCACGTGGTGAGTGTAAAGAGAGCAGAGTACAAGGACCACATGCCCTTTTCCTCCTGGAGTATTCCAACCTGAGGCTCACCCAAGCTAGAGGAGAGGAGTCCAGAGTTTTGATAACTAAAAAAATAAAAAACAAAAAAAACACTGGACATTCTAGTTGCTGGATTGAAATTCTTTTTACCAAAAGTAACCAGAGGACTTTTTATTTTCTGAGACTGGCCAGAAAAATATGCCAGCCTAAGTCTTCATTGAGGAAGGCAAAGTATAATTGTCAAAAGATAAAAACATGTCTCTCATACAAGCACAGAATAAACATGTGTCACGATTTATTTAACTCTTGGGTGAGAGAGTTAGAAGGATATTAATGCTACGTTAATGAGCATTTGCGAAACTGAATATAGGAAGTGAGTGAGGATAGGACATTGGAAAATTGAGAGATTAGAAACTAAAATGGCTAAACTCCTACAGGGCAATAAAACCATAACCTTTCAATCTGTTGTTTTTTTTTTTTTTCTATCAGACAGAAATCATTGTATCTCTACTGAGCAAAAATCTAAAAGTGAGCATGCATTATCATGTTCAGTATGGACCCTAATTAATGGTAGTAAACAATGGCCTATTCCCCCCCAGAAAATCAAGTAGTCCTTGGGTGGGTCTGTGACAACACTTGGGTCTGATGCAGAAAGAAGAGATTTCCATCCTCTTGCCTTAGTTCCAAGTTTTTAATAATTTGTCTTCATAAGGGTTGGAGGAAATTAGCCCCCTTCTATCCCCAATCAGTTTTAAAGGGCTGTGGGAGGCAACAATAAGGTTGTATTTTGATCACAATCTGGGGTATATGGTTGTTCTGCAAACCAGATACATATTTTCAGCCCTGAGAACATGGCTCATGACATTCTGTCCTGATCAGAATAGCAGAGGTTTGGCGATCCGGTTCATCACCAGGGTATAAGGTTCAGATGGCTGGGCTCCAAGAAGAGGAAGGAAGAGTTGAGACAAAGGTCTGAATACTCAGGGAAGCATGAGTAGGCAAAAGCCGGGGAAAGACCGCTCTTGAGATGTAGTGTTTAGGGATGGCCCCCTGGGGACAGAAGTGGGTACAATTAGGGGGAAGGCTGATTCCTTTATCAGCCCCTGGACAACAAGGGGATCCACCTCATTTCTTTCTGCAAAGCAGTGCAGTCCACTCCAGATAGCCCTATTGGGCAAGACCTTATATATGATAACTTGGCTTATCACATATTTGTGTTTGGCATTCTCCAAAGCAAAGATAGGATTTGTTTGTTTGTTTGTTTGTTTGTTTAAAGACTTCATTCATTTATTTGACAGAGAGAGATCACAAGTAGGCAGAGAGGTGGGCAGAGAGAGAGCAGGAAGCAGTCTCCCCGCCAAGCAGAGACCCCGACGCAGGACTTGATCCCAGGACCCTGAGATCATGACCTGAGCCGAAGGCAGAGGCTTAACCCACTGAGCCACCCAGGTGCCCAGAATTTGTTTGTTTTCAGCTGTGTTCGACATTAAGGTTTTATTATCATTTTCTATGTGACCTAAAAATCTTTCCCTAAAGGAAAAATAGTCACACTGTTTGACCAAAACATGAATACATATTTAGTTTAACCTAGTTATTGACAGTGAACTTTAATGAAATAAATCAGTGTGCTGTCATCATTGTTCTTTGCAATTTAAGGTAGCCAAATGTTTTACAACAATTCAGAATTACATTTTTGTTCCTAGTTACCGACAGATGACACATACCAGTGACTCCTCTACAGTGTTCTCTCTCTACAGGGTTCTGACATCATGCGAACTTTTGTGGACCCAATTCAAAAGAACACCATGGTTGTTTAAGAGGGTGATACTATCTCCCTTGGTCACACATGGGACTTTTTAAATTCTAACAAACCAAGTGCCATAATGGAGCCAGAATTGCCTTTGTTTTGTTTCTGTAGGAAAACGGGTCTACAGTACAGAGTTTTTGCCAGGCTCTCATGGTTCATGCTGTTTCCTTGAACAAGTTCATGCTCTTTCCTTGAAAGAGCCCTGAAGAGTTGACTGCTGCCTGTGTGCTTGGCTACCCTCAGCCACCATCTGGTAATCTGGCCTTGGATGTGGGCAGCGGACAAACAGTGGAGTCTTCCTCATGGACCCCCAAGCTAAAATAAAGAAGCAGATACATGTTTCCAAAGAAAGATGCTTCTGTTGAGAAAGTGATAGGACAGTGATGGGATTTACAGAAAATAGAAAGGAAGGAAAACCCAACACTGTCCCACAAGACAAAGAATGAACAAAATCACTCCAGGAAGGATTGGAATAGGAGATACAATCTTAGAATGGTTATCTTTTCTAACACAGAAGATATTCATAACACAACCTAAAAAAAAAAAAAAAACTTCATTCTTTTTTTTTTTTTTACTAAAGTCATGGGAAACAGTCTTGCTTGATAAATGGAAAATTTAAAAGAATTTGTAAAAAGAAAAGCAATGAGCATGACACTACACTAGACCTGACAAAAGAATTTCTTCAAATTAGAGATAAAGAAAGTTTTTTTTTAAGATTTTAATTAATTTATTTGAAAGAGAGAGAGCACAAGCAATGGGGGAGGGGCAGAGGGAGAGGTAGACATAGACTCCCCACTGAGCATGGAGCCCACTTTGGGTCTTGATCCCAGAACCCTGGGATCATGACCTGAGCCAAAGGCAGACTTGGGATCATGATCTGAGCAGAAGGCAGATGCTTCACTGGCTGAGCCACCCCGGGCACCCCTAGAGGAGCCCTTTTAAAATTCAGTACTCGAGTGTTTGTTTATTTGAAAAATCAGTAAATAGTGGCCAAAAAATCCATTTGTTTTTTTTTAAAGCCCTTCATCTTTCATACCACATATAATGAGGATAATGACTTTTAAAAATAATAACTCAAGTCTTTGAGTTAACATTTGCTCTAATTTTTTCCAACCAGAGAATTCTTTTGGTGAATAATATGCTTTCATATTTATCAGGTACTGATCTTACACTAACGATGAGAATATTCAAAAAAGAAAAAGAAAGGCCAACAACAAATTTTTTTTAAAATTTTATTTATTTACTTGACAGACAGAGATCACAAGTAGGCAGGGAGGCAGGTAGAGAGAGAGAGGAGGAAACAGGCTCCCCGTGGAGCAGAGAGCCCAAAGCAGGGCTCCATCCCAGGACCCTGGGATCATGACCCGAGCCAAAGGCAGAGGCTTTAACACACTGAACCACCCAGGCACCCCAACAACAAATGTTTTGATTCCCTATTAAATGTACTCTCTACTAAGAGATGAAAATCAGAGATCTATAGATATGAACAACCCCAAATTACTTATATATGCCTTTGGAATGAATTTTTACTTTTCTATGAATCTAGTTCAAGTACGGAATTATAATCTTTTAATTAAACAAGTGGAATAATCCTGAAGCCTCAAGAAAGAATCCTGGTCCATTTCGTTCATTGCTTCAGACTTAACTCAGACCAGCAAGCCTGCATCTCTCTCTGAGCTCCCTTTCTAGAAAATACCTTTTGTGGAGTGAGATGAAGAAGAAAGATGGCAGGAATTAACTGCTTTGTTTAAAAAGCTTTTCTGGGTAGCTGAGACAAGGGCAAAAAGAAAAGGTAGTACATGTTACTGGATTGAAATGTGGAACGGGGACATAGTAAACGATCATCTTGACTTTCAAATTTTTAATGTCCACTGCCTGGTATGAGGCAGCGTATATTCAGAATAAAAAACAAGAAAGGTAGTGAGAATATCAGCAGAGGATTTAAAAGTTACCTGTCCTTTCCCTGTGGGAAAAAAGAAGTCATATTTTTGTATTATTGTGGAAAGCTTATTGTAAACTCTCTTCAGCAGAAAGAATGAAGAATGAGTATTATTTTTGACTGCATAATTGGGATTTGTTTCCTCTACTCTTTTTGTTGTTCATGAAATATTTAGAGGCTAGAAATAAGGTCTTAATTGACTTTCACACATGAAGCTCTTAGTAAAAATGATAGCTACCTACTATGTGCCAGGTACACTGTAGGCACTTAAACATGTTATTCTAGAATAGCTCAAAAATTAAAAAAAAAGTTCTGAATTAGTCTACAAAGTTCCAGTACCTAATACTGATGAGGCCCATTGTCAAACATTCATGGTATTGTATGCGCTCGACACATATAAGCACTAATCACTGGTAAGCTTCTTCAGACTTCCCATCCTCCTACATCAGAGAACAGCCCCAGTTAGTTCTTTTTTTTTTTTTTAAGATTTTATTTATTTATTGAGAGAGAGAGAGAGAGAGAGAGAGAGCATGAGCCGGGTGTAGGGGCAGAGGGAGAGGGAGAAACAGACTCCCCTAATGAGCAAGGAGCCTGACGTGGGGCTCGATCCCAAGACCCCGAGATCATGACATGAGCTTAAGGTAGATGCTTAACCAACTGAACCACCCAGGTGCCCCCATCCCAAGTTCATTTTTCTGAAAAGTTAAGTTGATTTTTAACTGTCAAGCTTTGCCACCTTTGGTAACTTCTAAAAATATTTTTCTATTGATTGTTTTCAAGAACAATAGCAAAACAATGGAAATAAACGTTAACTGGGAAAGAACAGATTGGTGGATAAGACAGTTATTTTCAGATAGAAAACATTGATGGGTGGTATCCATGAAAAACAACTGTAGTTATGAAAACTGATCCTGAATTTCAAATTGCAACAATTTAGTAACAGACATTTCCTACATTTATTAATGCTTTAATAGAAAGGTCAAAGACATGAAGTATAGGGGTATTTGAAATACTTCTACATTCAAATTTAGGACAGAGTTTTGTTTTCCAGAGGTAGTAAATAGAATGCTTGTCAACATATGAATCACCTGATTTATATAATGAGGACATTTATATTAAATCTCGTAACTTCTGGACACCAAAATTAGGATGCTATAGATACTTGCCTGGGTTTAAGGACCTTTCAGCTCTATCTTCTTTTATTCTAGAAAGTACTACTAAAATTCCTCTAATTTGGCCTTTAAAGGAGATACTTCTTGTTACCATTCGCTCTTTGCCATAGTTACTTATTTACACATTCATGTATTCAACCTTTGTTTAATATATATAATGTATGATAAATATTGTAGATTCAAAGAAGAAAAAGAAACAGCCCCCCTTTTTTCAATTATCTTACATTTCAGGAATCAGATAATTTTTTAAAGATTTATTTATTTACTTAAGAGAGAGAGAGAGGGCATACGGTGGGGGAAGGACAGGGGAAAAGGGAGAGAATCCTTGAGCAGTCTCCCCTCTGAGGGCAGAGCCCGACACAGGCCTGGATCCCACAACCTTGAGATCATGACCTGAGCCAAAATCAACAGTTAGAGGCTTCATTGACTGAGCCACCCAGACACCCCAGTAATCAGTGTGTAAGGTTCTATAACCAGAAATGGAGTTATGTACAGGCACTTTGGGAATATTGAATATAGAGGGAATATAGAGAAGGAAGCTCTTAACTACTAAAAGGATATGGGGACATGAAAGAATAGGAGTTAACCACTGGGTGTTGGGGGCAGGGCAGGAAGAAGGGCTTGTAGCATTTCAGGGCAAAGAACACAACCTGTTCAGACAGAAGGGTGGGGAGGAAGGACATGAGATTCTAGAAATGATGAGTGAGGCTAAAGTACAGGGTTCTCAGAATGCAGACAAGGCATTCCGTGAATGAAAGGTTAATCAGGATCAGATCATGAAGGCTCACGGTGAGGATTCTAAACCGATGGCCAACTGAAAAGTTTAAACCTGGGAAGTTACATCAGTAGGTCCTTTGTTTCTAAAGCTCTCTTTGGCTCTCCTGTGGGAGATAGCACCACAACAAGAGTCTGCTGTGGAAGTCCAGGTATGAAATCGTGAAGATCGGAGCAAAATTAGTCACTCTGGAATAGTCAGGGGGAGACAGTCTTAGGAGGTATTTGAAAGACAGAATTGACAAACTGATTGACAGACATCTGATAGGGGAAGATGAGAGGGAAGAAATAGAGGATACCCCACCCCCACCATGTCTAGAGTGGGTAGGTGGATGCTGATGTCATGAGCTGACCCTGTGGTCTCAGAAGAAAGAGAAGCAGAGTCATGGGAAGATAATGAGTTTTATTTGTGAGATATTTGAGATGCCTGGGAGATATACAAGAGCAGAATTCTAAGTCAGATTAAAATCCTGTGAGTCCTCAGGCATTGAGAGATTGTATCTCATGCCCTAGTCCCAGCAGTTAAACCAGAAACAATATGAAGCCATGTGACAAATACAAGGAAGGCCAAAATTTTTTTTCTCTAATAATGACTTTTCAAAAAACATTACCAAAATATAGATTTAAAAATATGTTCTATATGTTTATTTCTCTAAAATTTTTATTTTTATAAATGTACTACCTATATAAATATATTTATAGATCACTTTTTTTCCTGCCCCTGCTTGGCACATGACAGAGACATGTGCACAAACAGACTGCCTATTGGGTGCTCCAACCTGGAAAGTGATGGGGGTCAATCCTACTTTTTCTGCAGTTTCCCAGGTGCTGAAGAAGTCACATATCTGCCCACAGCGAATGCACTTAGGGTTTCACACCAACATAAGGCTATAGAAATCACACAGAAAAGGACAGTTCACAGTCATCTGAATAGATCAAGTTGACGAGTCTGATTCACAGCTGTTCTATTCTGTATCCATCTGGAGGGAGAGCTCTTGGGCCACGCTTTATTTTCCTGTTTGAAGATTTTACTTATTTATTCTAGAGAAAAAGAGAGAGAGAGCATGCTAGAGCAGGGGAAGGGGCAGAGAGAGAGGCAATCTCAAGCAGACTCTCCACTGAGTAGGGAGCCTGTTGCAGGACTCCATCCCCTGACCCTGAGATCATGACCTGAACTGAAACCAAGAGCCAGAGGCTCAACCGACTGAGCCACCCAGGTGCCACTCAGAGGGTTTTTATGAGAAACCCCGGGAGGGCTCTTATTCGGCTAGATTGTTGGGTCCCACCCCAGGGATTCTGAACCACTAGACCTGGTATGGGACCAAAGGATTTACTTTTCTAACAAGTTTACAGGTGACCTTGCTGCTGTCCAGGGAGTACAATCTAATTAGCCATTTTTTTTTCACAGTTAAAGCAATTAGAGGAGAACTCAGACAATAAATTAATTTTTAAAATTCACTAAAATAGACAAAAGGAAGAACTTGCCCAAAGTAGGATGTGTTCATGATGAAAGGATCCTCAGGGTAACTGGGGTGGGGATGGGGTCTTGCTTTTGAATAAAATATGAGATTGTTATGACATTCCACTTTATTTTAGTTTAGGAAAGCTGACCATAAAATCTTTATAGGCAAGCATAAAAAGTCTCTCTACTTTGATTCAAAATGCAGTTGATGATAAAAAGAACAAAGCAACTAATTCTGCATTTGCAGACATTGTAGATAGCTTTCCTGTGTACTTGCATAGAACAAACTGATCCTTTGGGAGATTAAAAGTAACTTGAGTTTGTAGTTCTTAGTTATGAAGCTGTCTTGAGGGGTGCCTGGGTGGCTCAGTTGGTTAGGCAGCTGCCTTCAGTTCAGGTCATGATCCCAGTGTTCTGGGATTGAACCCTGAGTCCAGGATTGAACCCCACGTCGGGTTCTCTGCTTCTCCCTGCTTCTCCCTCTCCCACTCCCCCCTGCTTGTATTCCCTCTCTTCCTGTCAATCTCTCTCTGTGAAATAAATAAATAAAATCTTTGAAGAAAAAAAAAAAGAAGCTTTCTTTAGTTGCTTGATTTCTGAATTTTTGCAAACTGCATGCCCTTCTTTGAGCAAACAATGATTTTACCTTTTGATAAACAATCTTCATTGGCTACTTTGGCCACTATTACCTTGGAAAAATAATCATGATAGCAGGATTTTTTAAAAAAGATTTTATTTATTTATTTGACAGAGATCACAAGTGGGCAGAGAGGCAGGCAGAGAGAAAGGGGGGAAGCAGGCTCCCCACTGAGAAGAGAGTCCCATGTGGGGCTCAATCCCAGGACCCTGAGATCATGACCTGAGCCGAAGGCAGGGGCTTAACCCACTCAACCACACAGGCACCCCGATAGCAGGAATTTTAAAATGGCAGGAGAGTGGGGGAATAAATTATAGCTGAAAAGAGAACTTAACATGGAAGGCTTGGAAACAGATTGGTAATATTAAAAACTTTTTAAAAAGATATTTTCTGGGCGCCTGCGTGGCTCAGTTGGTTGAGCGACTGCCTTTGGCTCATGTCATGATCCCGGACTTCCAGGATCTCATCCCGCATCGGGCTCCCAGCTCCTTGGGGAGTCAACTTCTCCCTCTGACCTTCTCCTCTCTCATGCTCTCTCTCACTCATTCTCTCTCAAATAAATAAATAAAATCTTAAAAAAAAATAAAAATAAAAAGATATTTTCTGTTGAATAGAATCTAGAATTTTTATATGACTTCAGCATGACCCAGGCAATTCCCAATTTAGAAACAAGTTCTGTCTAGAAGTGTTAAATTACTATATTGTACACCTGCAACTAATATAACACTGTGTGTTAACTAACTGGAATTAAAATAAAAACTTAAAAAAAATAAAAACCTCTCTGGTAAGTCATTTGTTAAGAAGTTGGAACAACTTCCAAATGACATTATTATACTTATTCTACTTAAGGTTGCTAAGGGGTTGTTTTATTTCCAAATCCAAAGAAAATTTACAAAATCCTCAAGGTAACTAAAATACCAGATCTTTGCATGGAAAGGTTAGGAAAAAAAGTTTATAAAGTAAATGATCTGATAGAATGTTAAAGAAAGTACTTTATGAAGCAACTGGGTGTTGCTTCATTCCTAGCTGTGTGGTCTTCGGCAAGTCATTAATCTTTTCCCAACCTCATTTTTCTCAATAGTAAACTGTTAGTGTTGATTAAGAACATTAGAAACAATGTTTAACTTACAATGTTGGCTAAGAGCATTGGAAACAATGTGTGTCAAATCCTCCTCCCTCACAGTGCAGGGTGTTGTCAGGTTAGTAGTTCCCTGGTATCCAAGCAGGATATGTCCCAAGATCCCCAGTGGATGCCTGGAACTGTGAATAGTACCTAACCCTATATGTATTATGTTTCCCTATACATACGTACACATGGTAAAGTTTAATTTATGAATTAGGCAGAGTGAGAGAACTACTAATAAAATAGAATAATTATAACGATAGGGGCACCTATTATATATTATAACATTATATTCATATATTATATATTTTATAACAGTAGGGATACTTGGGTGACTCAATTGGTTAAGTGTCTGCCTTTGGCTCAGGTCATGATCTCAGGGCACTGGGATCAAACCCCGAATCAGGCTCCCTGCTTGGTAGGGAGTGTGCTTCTGTCTTTCCCTTTTCTCCTCCCCAACCCCTCCGCCCCCTGCTCATTCTCCCTCTCTCTTTTTCTCTCTCAAATAAGTAAATAAAATCTTAAAAAAAAAAAACCAATATACTGATTGTACTATAGTCACTCTTGTTATGGTGTGAAATAATAATAAAATGCCTACGTGATAAGATGAATTGAGGTGAATGTTTCTGATGGGACATTGCATTAGGCTGCTTTTGACCTTAAGATTCATCAGAAGGAGGATCATCTGCTTCCAGACCAGGGTTGACTGTGAAATAATTAAATCTGCAGAAGGCAAAGCTGCAGATAAAGGAAACTACTGTATCATAACATTTATTATGCTTTTACTAACCACCCATTCTGTATCAGGAAGAGTACTAGCAACTTTCCTGTTATTCTATTACTCATCAAAATAATCCTAGGAGGCAGGTATAATTATTTTCATCCTTGTAAGTGGAAAATAGAAAAATGAAATGATTTAAAAATCTTAATATTGAAATTTCTCTTAGTACCTAAGGGAAAAAATACACTTAACTAAAAGAGGGTGATAACCTTGGGATTAACTGTTTCATATTTACAAATATTATCTCCTTGGTCTTTGCAGCTGTCCCATGAGATTGAAATGACTATTTTTTCCATTTTATAAGTTTTCTCATTTTAGAGTCTAATCTAAAGTAGGTAACAGGGGACCAGGAATCATGTGGAAGAGATACAGTTTGATATAATTCTTGTATCATTTACAAAGTGGTTTCAGTTTAGGATGATAGAAGCAAGGGATAGAATAGTCTATAGAAGGTGGCCAATGGGAAAATAATAAGAAAAGTCAAGTATAATCCAGTGGTTGACTGTACCAGAGGTTTTGAAATCACATGTTTGTAATCTAGGGAATATCTGGATTTGATGGAGGTAAAAATTACAAATGTACTATAATTCTACTCAAAAATTAGCTATAAATTTCTTGGTTCACAAGAAAATTATTATTTATAAATAAATGGTTTCATTTAATGAAAAATATATTCCTTTCAATGTCAGGGATTTTCAGACAATATGTTACTACATATGAAACCAGAATCTAAACTATTTTGGAAGCAAAAATAAGTTAATGTTAAATATTTAATGTCATATTTTTGTTCAGAGCTGTAACAGGTTACCAGGTCAGTATGAAGCAGAGATCCCCATGCCTTGATACACATTTATTAACAATCCAGATATTGTCTGAAGGGAGCTAAGCCTTCTCTTATTAGATTGTAAAGAAGTTCTGCTTAACACAGGGATAAAGTGAGAAAAATCTTCAAGAAAACAGAGGTTATAAATATCATAGATTTGGTCATTCAAACAAGCCATATTCTTTGCTGAATATAATTTTTTTTAAAGAATAATTTGCCAATGGAACCCTATTACTTGTTAGGCATTAGGCTAGGTGCTGGAAATACAAAGATAAAAAGAATGTTCTTCCTCTGTAGGACTTCACTGCCTAATAGGAAGACATCAGTAAGCTACTAGTTACGAAACAAGGAGATTAGCACCATGAAGGAGGCATGAACCTACAGCTGTGAGAGAGAGCCCTGGAAGGGCATAATTCATCCTTCTCCTGGCCTGACTTCCAAATAAGTGTTTGCTTTCAACTGGAATCAAAATGACCCTGTTTTTCGTTTTTTTTTTTTTTTTTTGAAAAAACTTTTTGTTCCTACATACCCCTCACCCAGCTTCCCCTAATGCTGACATCTAAACTAAGAAATTCACACTGTGACAGTATTGTAGTGATGTGTCTCCTTTGCCTGCAATCTGACAGTTTCTCAGTCCCTCCTGTTTTTTAGGACCTTGCCACTTTTGAAGAGTCAAGTATTTTGTAGACTATCCTCTCTTGGGGTTTGACGCATGTTTTGTCATGGTTATAGTGAGGTTGAGGATTTGAGGAGGCAGACCACATAAGCGATGTGCCCTTTTTACTGCATGACATCAGCATGCATAGGGCTTTAATAGGTCTCACTACCGGTGACTTAACTTGATCACTTGTTTTATGTGATGTCTGCCATGTTATTCCTCCATAGGTATTGGTTTTCCTTTTATTAAAAATTAAATTAAATCAAATCATTTATTTATTTATTTATTTAAAAAAATTTTTATATTTAATTTTTTTTCAGTGTTCCAAACATATTGTCTCCCTAACCACCAAAGAATATAAACCCCGCCTTTTGGGCGCCAAACTTGTACACCAATTCTGACCAGAGTAATAGGTTAGTTTAAACAGCTACTATAGGGTAAATTGTAATTCAGTTGGCCACCTGCCTGTGGCCTAACATGACTATGCAATGTTACAATCTCATTGGCCACCTATGTGTGGCCAGGCTTTTGCTCTATAAAAGGTAGCCTGTAAGCTGGGGGTGGTCGTTCTCTTTGGAGACGGCCCTGGCCAATCAGTCTGACTTCTACTGCTTGGCATAGAATAGAGCTTTGCATAACTTTAACTTTGGTTCAATCTCGTTCCCCTGTCCAATCAGTCTGACTTCTAATACTTGTCATAAAATAAAGCTTTAAATAACTTTCACTTTGTCTCAGTCTCGTTTCGTTTAATAACGGACCTAACATTTTCCAAAGTGGCTACACCAACATGCATTCCCAACAGTGTAAGAGGGTTCCCCTTTCTCCACAGCCTCTCCAACTCTCATTGTTTATGGTCTTGTTAATTTTGGCCATTTTAACAAGTGTAAGGTGGTATCTCAATGTGGTTTTGATTTGAATCTGGTTTTTCTTTGTAATTAAATATTTAGGGGAATCTGTGATGTTTTCACTGAAGAAATTATCCAGACCTTTTATTTTTTTTCCTGAAAATAGTCTTACTGATGGCACAACCATTGTGTAGTCAAAGCCATGGTATTAGAGGCCTGGAAATGAGATTATAGTTATATAAAGAACAACCAAGTAAAAGGTCCATGCAGCTATACTATAAATGAATGTTCTGTTAAAGTCTTCAAACTCTCATTTTCCAAGGGGAAAGAAACTACAAAAGAGACAAATGAAGCATATCTATTGATGACTGGGACATACATAGAGTGGGTAAAATTGAGGGTCTCTCAGTTTCTGATTTTCACACCACTTGAATTCAGGCAATCACTAATCCTAAAGCTGGAAGCACATATACTCCCAAATTTGCATTTGTAATAGATATGAAAGGCATATTTTTTCCTGGGGTTCTCCTAAAACGGATGACCACCCATTTTATTTTTTGAAGATTTTATGTATTTGAGAGAGACAGAGAGAGCACAACCACGGGGAGCAGCAAGCAGATGGAGAAGCAGGCTCTCCACTTAGCAGGGAGCCCAGTGCAGGACTTGATCCTAGGACCCTGGGATCGTGACCTGAGCCAAAGGCAGATGCCCAACCAACTGAGCCACCCAGGCATCCCATGACCACCCCATTTTAATCAGAATTTACTTCCCAGCTGATCTTCAAGAATGACATAATTGAGGAGTAAATTACATGGAAAATATTTCTCAGGAAAATCCTGTGATGCAACACTGGTCTTTGAGGTAGGTATAAAGATAGTAGTAGATTTATTAATTAGTGGTGAACACTCATACTATAGAAATCTTCAAAGGAAAAAAAAAAAGAAATGTTCAAAGGAGAACAGGTATGAAAGTCTGTTTGCCTGTCTTTGCAGAACAAACTAGCCTTGCAAAGCTAAAGATATATCAACACTTTCCCACGAAAGATAATACTCAGATGACAGAGAAACAGAAGAACTGCCTACAAAATTTTGGTTCACAAATCTGGCTAATACTACCAAATTCAATTATACCAAATATCTTATTTGAGATAAGTTTTAGAAGCCAAGGGAAAATATTAACAGTAGTGATCTCCTGGGGAAATTTTTGGAGTCTTTTGTTTTTTCATTTATGGTTCTGTACTATCAGATTTTATTTACTTATTGACCATGATCAGGTACTACTTTAAGCTGAAAATAAATTATACAGGAAATTTTTAGAAATCCTATTTTTAGGAAATACTGAGCCTCGCTTAAAGTGAAATGAAGGTCAGAACACAATAAATTAATCTCAATAGAGGTTAGTCACCCAAGTTTCCAAAGGACATTGGTAAAGGGTCATTGTTCTATGACAAAAGCTTGATAAAAGAATTCTAAGTTTATGTGGGACTCAGTGGATGCCAGAGCATGTGGTTGGTTAGATGTTTAGCCACTACATAGATTTTTCCATGTAGAAGTTTATAGTTTAGCAAAGCAAAGATTGAGAAGACTTTTTTGTTGTTGTTGTTCATTTAGATTATTTATGAATTATTTAGAATTATTTAGAATCCTGTCCCAAATTTTAAAATTAGAGAAAGGGGTCCAAGCTAAAATTATTTTTCTGTTCTGTGAAAAGTAATAAAAACTCATTGACAGGAATGGTACCTCACTGAACATTTGCAAGTTTGTTTTTTTTTTTTACATAATTATTTGCTATAAACTGGAGTACCTATTTGTGAAAAAGCCAAAGGGGAAAATAGACTTTAAAAATATTATTAAAAAAACTTTAAAAATATTATAGATATGATAGAAAGGGTGTCAGTGAGGTTTACTCAGGCCTCACCTAAGAGCAAAAATTCCAATTCCTCTTGGAAGGATTACTTTCCCTCCAACACCTGGGCCTCTCTCCCCACCTTCCCACTCATTTGGAAGAATGAAGGTCTGTATTCCCTCCTGAACTCTAAGTGAGCTGTTCAGAATGTGTAACTCCACCAGTAACACAGAATCTTGGCAAATTAAATGGTAGGTAAACATGGGAACAGGATACAGAATAAGTAAACATGAACAGGATATAGCTTTCTTGCAAAAAAAAAAAATAAGCTAATATTTAACAAATGTCACCTCTGATAAAACACATTCATTAGTTGGCTTTTCAGACATTTTTCTGTTTAAGAAAATAGTCTACATTAAGTGTCTCAATAGTAAACAGAATAAGCTTCAAAAAGATATTTTTGTTGTTATGTTGGAGGAACATGCTTGTATAATCTATTTAACAGTTAAGGACTAGGTAAAACAGGGCGTGTATCTAACTTACAGCCCTTTTGTTTTCTTTCCATTAGCTTATTCTGGGTTCAAAACAGAGCTTGTCTGCAGATAAAGATGCGTGTGGTGGTAATAAAATTTTTTAAAAAGTAATTCTAGAAATGCCTAGGAGAAAACTTTCAATAATTCTTGTGCAAAACTTGAGTTTTTTTTTGTTGCAGCTCTGAAGTCTTTTACACCAGGTGTTTCTCATTTCCACTGCCGTCGCACCGTGGACTCGCCCCACCAAGATTCCACTTGTCTCCCCTTTCCCCTCGGGCTCCCGAAGTTTCCTTTCCCCGAAGGCGTAGGCAAGCACTCCTCAGCGAGTGGACTCCTCAACTGGCTTTGCCCGGCTCCACGTGACCTCCCCTAACACCTGTATGCGGCCTTCCGCTCACAGCGCCCCCATCCCCTCAGCCAGGTACGGACATAGCCCGGCTCCGCCTCCCCCAGGAGGTCACGATCCCGGTGCGAGCCGCGCTCCGGCCGGCAGGGGAGGGGCTGAGCTCGGGCCACCGCAGCTGCCCGAGCCCGTGCAGCCTGATTATCACATGACTCGACGGCGGCGGTAGCCGTGGCAGCAGCCGCGCCGGCTCTGCTGGCTCGCCGGGTGGGCTCAGTTCCGCTCACGCAGGAGCCGAGCGCAGAGGGCGGGGAAGGGACCTGCTGCCGTCGCCCAGCCGCTCCCGGAGCGCGCGGCGTCTCTCCGGGCCCCACTGGCCCGCTCCATGCCGCTCCGTTGCGGAAGTGTAGCCTGGGGAGGCGGCGGCGGCGGCACGGAGCGCGGGAGGCCGGGGCCCGGCCCCCTGCAGCACTAGGCTCCGGGAGCCGCGCGGCGCGCCCCAGCGGCCCGGCTGCCCGTGCGCCCGGCGCCCGCCGCAGCCTGCATGCCCCGCGCTGCGCCTCGTCGGGCCCCCGCCGCCTCCTGCTCGCACCGCTGCTGCAGGACGCCGGAGTAATATGCTCACTCGAGTGAAATCTGCCGTGGCCAATTTCATGGGCGGCATCATGGCTGGCAGCTCAGGCTCCGAGCACAGCGGCGGCGGCTGTGGAGGCTCGGACCTGCCCCTGCGCTTCCCCTATGGGCGGCCGGAGTTCCTGGGGCTGTCTCAGGACGAGGTGGAGTGCAGCGCCGACCACATCGCCCGCCCCATCCTCATCCTCAAGGAGACCCGGCGGCTGCCCTGGGCCACTGGCTACGCAGAGTGAGTGTAGCGACACCGGCGGCGCCCCCTGCTCTCCTCGCGGCCCTTCCCCGCAAGGTTCCAGCCCTCCTCTCTCCTTCCTCGGCCCCAGGGCCCTGCAGGGGCTGCCGGCGTCCAGGCCTCAGCGGGGACCTCTTTACTTTACACTGGTCCTTCCCCTCTTCCCCAATTCCCCCTTCCCCCATCCCCAAGGACGCAGCGTCTCCAGCCCGGGTATGGTGGTGGATAGTGGGTGGCAGCGCAGGACCGTGGGAAAGCTAAGATTGAACCGGTCCGTGAGTCCGGGGGCTGTGACACTTGGAAGAAAGTGCGTAGAAGAGCTCTGGTGAAGTTTGAAGCACAGCAGGCAAATCTGGTATCAGCGCCCACCCTCCCCAAAATCTTTGCGCCTCCGCATGAAGTTTGTGGGGTAAAGTCGCGAGGAGCTGTAGCTGCGCTTGGGCGGTGGGGGGGGGGGCCGCGTCCGTGTGCGAGGTTGCAAATTTCAGAAGGGCTCAGTTTCTCTGACTTAGCCTAAGAGCTCGCTCCCTTCTCCTTTAGCAGGTAGTAAAAGCCTGAGCGTTCGGTAAATGCCCGTACTGTTTCCCCTAACCCACGGGGAGGGGGAACTTATTTCGGGTGTCTAACGATAGCATTTTGGTAATCAGCTTTGGCGATTAAGCGAACGTTTGAGTGATTTACTATTTCAAGAACTGATTCAGTTAGATTGTCGATCTGGAAAGGAACTGGGAAAGGAGAAGGGTTTTAATGGCCTCCCCCCACCCAACCCCGACCCCCAGCTTCTCCGCCATTGACTATTAACGACCCTCTTATGAATGGTAGGATACGTGATGTTTTTCACCCTACTCAGCGTTATGAAATGGGAAATTCGGAGGGTGGAATTTAGGAGATCAGGGATCCAGGCTTAACAATGACCCCATGGGTGCACAAGTGCACACAGAACGCGGGTGCCTGGCACACCTGGCCCTTTTCCTTTAACTCCATCCGCTCTATAATCTTGGCCCTCCCCGATCCGCGAACAGCATCGCTCGCTGATTGGTTCACCCGGGAACCAATCCGCTCTCCCGACGCCTGGGCGCTTTGATGCTGACCCTTTTCTGGTGGCCCGGATACCCCGGGGCAGATATGGTTCCCGAAGCTCCGGGTTCCGGTGCGAAAGACGGCAGGGAAGACACCCTAACTAGAATTTGGAATTCCGTTTTTCCTTCCCTTTTCACCATATGATCTTTTCTCCCTGGATTTTAATAGAAAACGTGAATAGGGATAGGCGACGGGAGTGTGAAAAATGGTGATTAGTCTTCACTAGTGAGCACGTCGGGTGCTAAAACAAAAATTAACTCCTAATAAAGGACAAGTATGGTAGAGAACGTCGTGTGGGGGGAGGTACGAGATAGCATTGTAACTTCCAGGAGAAAGCCAAAGCAGAAATGAGCACCTGTGTAAAGAAAAAGTGCCCAAACACACCAAACACCGTTTCTTGAATGAGATTAAAAAAAAAAAAAAAATGCTTAAAAGCCCATTTAGAAGCGTTGCAAGCAAAATACTCCACTCATCCTACAATTGTGTGCCTGCCAAAGACACCAAACTACCTGACTAGTTGTCACTCTGGCTAGTTGTCACTCTGGTGGGTTTCCCAAGGCAGGGGCACCTGTCTAAGGGACGGAATGACAAGCAAATGGTGAGAAAGTTCTGAGAGGAAGGAAGATGTTAAAACACATGTCAAAGCTACATGGTCGCAATAGAAGAAAGGCCTCAAACAGGAAGAAAAGGAAGGGGGAATAAAACAACCGGATTCAGAATGTTTGGATCCTATGGCAGGCGCATAATGTGCCAAGGACTTTAGAGACTGTAAGGGAATCTGAAATGAGACCTGTAGATGGGATTGATGGGACTACAAGGCTCTCCCTCCTCCTAGGTGGGCCTCCATTTCCTTATCTCCAAGAAGTTCACCTTTTTCTAGACCTGGAAGTGAGAAATGTTCAAATTGAAGGTTAGAAAGCCCACTGTAAAATGTTTAATTTTAAAAATTGATTATAAACATAGTACATGATGTGGGAAACAAAGGCAAAAGTTAAATTTCCTTGCTGCTTACAGTCTATTGACAAGTCCTTGAAACAGGCAGTGACCTTCCTCTAGAAAACTCAACTGCCTCGATGTCGACGCTTAATTAACTAAGGGCAAGAGGCGATCTTTGTCCAACTAGGATCCTGTAAGTCTACTTTAACATATAAAAATTCCTTTGGAAATTCCTTTATCTCTATTCCCCAAGATACATGTTAGCAGTCATCCCCCCCAGCATATGGCCCACTGATAAACATCCGTAGGGTCTCATGACTAAGGTTTTATTAGACTGTAATAAATGACCTTTCTCTAACAATAGCTAACCCCTCCTGGAAACTTGTTTCCAAAATTCCTTAGAGATTTACACTATCCCGAACCCCCTCCCAACTTGAAAGGACATAATCGCCAACCCTCACAACCCCAGTGCAGCCCTTTCTGCCCATGGGTCCTGTCCCTGTGCTTTAATAAAACCACCATTTTGCACTGAAGATGTCTCAAGAATTCCCTATTGGCCATCAGCTCTGGACCCCAGTATTACCTACATCAGTACAAACTTGTGAATTCAAGCAAAGACCTGTACTTATACAAATGTAGGAAACCTCCCCCCCACCAAACACACACACACACACACACACACACACACACACACACACACGCATTCCCTGGGGGTTATGACTGTGATTTAGTGTTGAGTGGTGTGTGTGCCTTTCTAGACTTATTTGGATGCACTCATCAATATGTATCATGTGTTTCTTTTTTTTCTTTCCAAGATAGACTCCTACTAAGTATGTTATTCTGTAGCATTTTCAGAAAAACACTGTCATGGACTTTATTCCAAGTCGGTACATAGAGAATTACCTCATTCTTTTAAAATATATACATGGTGCTAATAATAGCTAACGAAGTTGGTGCTTACTGTCTAGCGATTTCACTCTATCCAGATTTGTATCCTGTCATTTGATTCTCACAACAACCCTATAAGGTAGGCAGTAACATTTGTATTTTCTATAAAATAGAATATATATATATATTTCTATATAATAGAAATACATATTTTTTCTATAAAATAGAATATTTTATAGAAATAATCTATAAAATAGATTAAAAATGAATATAATTTTTAAACTGAGAAAAGGCAAATTTGGTGATGACTGATGGCAAATCTGAATATCCATAAGATTCTCTTAAATAAAAAAAAACTACTAAAATTAATAGCAATGCAGTAAACTTAATTTGGTGACACTTGATTACATATAAATTAAACATTTTTTAAAAAGTTAATAGGCGTAGGAGAAGAGTAAATGAAGCAAGATGGGATTGGGAGGGAGATAAACCATAAGTGACTCTTAATCTCACAAAACAAACTGAGGGTTGCTGGGGGGAGGGGGGTTGGGGGGATGGGGTTATTATGGACATTGGGGAGGGTATGTGCTATGGTGAGTGCTATGAAGTGTGTAAACCTGGCGATTCACAGACCTGTACCCCTGGGGAAAAAAATATATGTTTATAAAAAATAAAATTAAAAAAGAAAAAAAAAGTTAATAGGCGGGGCGCCTGGGTGGCTCAGTGGGTTAAAGCCTCTGCCTTCGGCTCAGGTCATGGTCCCAGGGTCCTGGGATCGAGCCCCACATCAGGCTCTCTGCTCTGCAGGGAGCCTGCTTCCTCCTCTCTCTCTCTGCCTGCCTCTCTGCCTGCTTGTGATCTCTGTCAAATAAATAAAAAAATCTTAAAAAAAAAAAAAGTTAATAGGCTTCCTACAGTATTTTCCAAGAATGGACATGACATAAATCATAATAGTGAGAAAACTATAATAAGTTTTAACATAAAGTTAATGCAATATATGGTAATATGTTATTCATTTTGTTTTAAAATAGTATTTTATTCTCCAGTATTCATTTAAATCTTACTGTGATTTTATATTACTTATAAATATTATTACTGTCATTATGTAAGTAAATGACTTTTCAGAGTGAAAAAAATTCTATAAAATAGAAATATATATTTTTTCTATAAAATAGAATATATATATATATATTTATATATATATAAGAATGCAGAGGCACTGAATGGTTATGCAACTTTCCCAGAGTCATGACCTTAGCAGAGCCTGTATTTGAACCCAAGCATGATTCCAGAGCCCATACCACTGAACTGCCTCCTTACAGTGTAATAAACTATGATGCATTCATCTGTACCCAAGATTAACCACTGGTGTTATCTTACCACAGCCCTCTGTCAGAAGTACTGTACCGCTTCCTCAAACCTTGAACTATACTTACTCTTCCTGCAAAAACACATCCTGAATGGGCAAAATGGTTGAAATAGGGAAGGGGAGAGAGAGATCTGTAGGGTCTAGGCTGCTATGAGTAATACTGCCCTTTGCGCAGTATCTCCTAGAAGGAGGAATTCCCTTCATTTTAGAAGGTACCTGAGAGGGATGGAATTGGTGGGAAGGTTGCTCAGAGAATGGGGACAAGGGGGGATGCTAATGACTCAAGACCTGAATCAGAAGTGGTTTGCTTACATTTCCAGAGAGGGAGCTACTTTTTATGCCTTCCCCAGAAGAATAATTGGCATCACTTGGTGAATGAGGCATTAGAGGAGAGTTGAACTCTAGTGCTGACCTTTTGGAGGGCAGAAACATTGAGAGATGTTCTATTTTTTAGCCACTTACTGCTAATCCTTTTCAAGAAGAGATTTTGTATAGGTTATGTACAGAGAATTCGCTTAAAGCAGTCCTTATAAGACTCAAGGATCCAGAGACTGAAGACCCTTACTTATTCATTCAGTATTTATTGGCATTGGGCTGAGTGGAATTTCCTGGCCCTTCAAAAAGCTTTCTATTATGGCTGAAGATTTTAAGGGCTATATGCTCGGTTGTAAGGCTCTGTAAAGCATTACAGTTACAGATAACATCCACAGAGCTAAAATCGTAAAACAAACCTGCATTAGCAAGTTTTATTTTTTAGTTTGGTTTTGAAATTATGGATTGAGACTGTTAGAACTGCTTGGAGAGAGGCTATGGAAAACAACGTCTGACCCAAAGACCCCACAGGGCAACTACTTCCTTTCTCTCTCTACAACTTTAAATACCCCCCAAGTGGTCCCCGTGCTTCTGGGACCTAGAACTTGGTTCAGTTTTTAATGGGTTGGGAGCCCATTTGACTTTCTCTTGTCCAGTTTGTCCAACCTTTCTCTCACCAGTGATCGGCTGGACTGAGAGATACAAGTGGATATGGGGTTTGTGCCCGAAACTCTGGCAGTGGAAAATGCCAGAGAACATGGAATAGTCTGTATGAAAGCATCCTATTTACATTTTGTCAATGACAAATTTTTACTTGTGCAGAAAGAAATAATTACAGCAGAATTTTACTTAGGTTATAGCTATAACTATGTGATTCTTTTCTTTTTCTAGTACTTATAAAAGTGACCCAGACATGGGCACCAAAAAAAGGAAAAAAAAAGCTACTTTTAAGTTCTTTGTGTCACACGATGTTCAAAATTATGATGAAATAATGTTGTTTAAATCCAGCAAATAGCCCATAAGTATTTAGATTTGTTTTGGAATCTGTAGGCTGTTCTGTCTCCCTAGTTATTGGCATTAATGAACAATTACCAATAAATCACATTGGTTGGCTGTGCAGCTGTGATGACGGAGAAACCACTATTTCTCTCTTGACCTGAAGCTCAGAAATCCCCTGGCCTTTCTTTTTCCCTTCGAACCTCCTCTAGCACACCCATCTCTTTTACACCTCTTAGCAGAGCTCCTGCCTTGGAGCTTCCTGTTTAACTGGGCAATGGAAAAATCTTGAAGGTTCTCCACTTCTTGCATAAAGATAAAAAGAAATGGACTGTGGAGGGGTGTGTCTTATTTCAGAAAACTCTCCATAGCACTTGTTTGCAGAATAGTTAAAAGTTCAGAGTAACCTAAAACATTTCACCTACCATTCTGGTAGCCTGCAAAAGGTATTAATTTCCTATTTTAAAGCAGGCAATTAAGCTCTCCTCCCCTTTTCAGATTTTTTTTTATTTTAAACTTTTTAATTTAAATTCAACAGTTAATATATAGCGTATCAGTAGTTTCAGATGTCAAGTTCAGTAATTTATCAGTTGCATATAATGGCCAGTGCTCATTACATCACGTGCTCTCCTTAATGCCCTCACCCAGTGACCACATCCCCCCAACTCCCCCCACCCCCTTTTTCAGATTTAACATTATAATGAAGTCTTCCCCTCAGGCGTGGAGCTTCTGGGCTATCTCTTAGGAAACTGGATCAACTTCCTTCAAAGACTAGTGATGCTTCTGACAGAAGATTTAAGCATTCTGAGGTTGTATGTATCCTGTGTTGCATCCCCAGTTAGGTACACGTCTCTGATACTTTCCCACCACACAGTACTTCCTGACACTGCAATACCGACTGATAAAACTGGTTGCATACTAGAATTGTTTTCTAAAACTATATCATTTTTTAAAAAATTTTCAAGATTTTTATTTATTTATTTGAGAGAGAGAACAAGTGGAGAGGAGAGGGAGAAGCAGTCTTCCCACAAGCAGGGAGCCCTGTGTGGGGCCCGATCCCAGGACCCTGAGATCGTGACCTGAGCCGAAGGCAGATGCTTAACTGAGCCACCCAGGAACTCCTAAAAATATATTATTGAGGACTATTTTTCATTGACATATGATGGACATAGTATTAGTTTCAGCTGTGTCGTAAAATGATTCCATATATGTATATATTGTGAAATGATCATAATAAGTCTGGTTAACATCCATCACCACACGGAGTTAAGATGTGTGTGTGTGAGAGAGAGAGAGATGAGAGCTTTTAAGATTTAGTTTTGGCAACTTTCAGATATACAGTACAATATTATTAACTATAGTCACCATGCTATACATTACATCTGCAGGACATATTTTATAACTGAAAGCTTGTACCTTTTGACTACCTTAACCCATTTTGTGCACACACACACACACACACACACCCAACCATTCACCAATCTGTTATCTTTATGAATTTGGTTTTTGTTTTAAGATTTACACACATAGGGGTGCCTGGGTAGCTCAGTTGGTTAAGCAACTGTCTTTGGCTCAGGTCATGATCCTGGAGTCCTAGGATCGAGTCCTGCATCGGGCTCCTGGCTCCACGGGGAGTCAGCTTCTCCTTCTGACCTTTTCCCCTCTCATACTCTCTCTCACTTTCATTCTCTCTCTCTCTCTCTCTCAAGTAAATAAATCTTTAAAAAAAAAAAAAAAAACGACACTTAGAAGTGAGATCATATAGCATTTGTCTTTGACTTATTTCGCATAACATATGTCCTCAGGGGCCATCCATGCTGTCACAAATGGCAGGATTTCCTATTTTTATGACCAAATAATATTCCATTGTGTGTATTTATCTATATATATCACATATATCTTATCTATATATTTATATGATGTATACGAATATAAGGTATGTATGTGATGTATATAGGTACACACACAATTTTCTTTATCCATTCATCTATCATTGGGCACTGAGGTTTCCATGTCTTTTTTTTTTTTTTAAAGATTTTATTTATTTATTTGACAGAGATCACAAGTAGGCAGAGAGAGAGAGAGAGAGGAAGGGAAGCAGGCTCCCTGCTGAGCAGAGAGCCTGATGCAGGGCTGGATCCCAGGACCCTGGGATCATGACCTGAGCTGAAGGCAGAGGCTTTAACCCACTGAGCCACCCAGGCGCACCTGTTTCCGTGTTTTACCTATTGTAAATAACGCTGCAGTGAACATGAGGGCGCAGGTATCTTTTTGAGTTAGTGTTTTTGTTTCCTTTGGGTAAATACCTAGAAGTGGAATTGGTGGATCCTAGGTTAGTTATATTTTAATTTTTTGAGGAAGCTCGTACTGTTTCCCATAGCATACCAATTTACATTCCCACCCACAGTGCACAAGAGTTCCTTTTTTCCCACATCCTAACTAATGCTTGTTATTTCTTGTCCTTGTGATAATAGCCATTCTAACAGGTGTAAGCTGATATGGCATCGTGGTTTTAGTTTGCATATCCCTGAGGATTAGGGATGTTGGGTACCTTTTCATGTTCCTGTTAGCCATCTGTTTGTTGTCTTTGGAAAAATGTCTATTCAGGTTCTCCTTCCATTTAAAAAATCAGACTTTTTTGGTTTTTGAGTTGGATGAGTTATTTTTTTTAATATATTTTGGATACTAACACCTTATCAGGTATATGGTTTGCAGATATTTTCCTCCATTCAGCAGGTTGCCTTTCATTTTATTGTATTGATGGTTTCCTTTGCTGTGTAGAAGCTTTTTAGTTTGGATAGTCTTACTTGTTTTTTTGCTTTTGTTGCCTTAACTTTTGGTGTCATACCAAAAAAATTGTTGCCAAGACCTATGTTAAAGAATGTACCACCTATATTTTCTTCTTGGAATTTTATGGTTTCAACTAGCATTCAAGTCTTTAATCCATTTTGAGTTAATGTTTGTGTATGGTGTAAGATATTGGTTCATTTTCATTCTTTTGAATATGGCTTTTCCCATACCAGTTTTTCCCATACCACTTATTGAAGAGACTGTTCCCAATTGTTTATTCTTGGCTCCTTCATCATAAATTAACTGGCTATAAATATATGGGATTATTTCTGGGCTCTCTGTTCCATTTATCTATGTGTCTGTTTTTTTGTCAGTCCCATGCTGTTTTCATTACCATAGCTTTATAATATAGTTTGAAATCAGGAAACATGATGCCTCCAGTTTTGTTATTCTTTCTCAAGATTTGTTTGGCCATTTGGGGTCTTTTGTGATTCCATACATATTTTAGGATTGTTCTATTTCTGTGAAAAATGCTATTGGAATTTTGATACTAGGGATAACATGAATCTGTAGATTGCTTTGGACACTTTAACAGTATTTTTCCAATCCCTGAGCATGATATGTATTTTCCCTTTGTACTTCCTTCACTTTCTTTCACCAGTGTTTTATAGTTTTCATCGACAGGCTTTTCACCTCTTTGGTTCATTTTGTTTTTAGGTATTTTACTCTTTCTGGTATAGTTGGAAATGGAATTGTTTTCTAAAGTTCTCTGATAGTTCATTATTAGTGGATAGAAACACAACTGATTTTTGTATATTGATGTTGTATCTTGTAACTTTACTGCATGTGTCTAGTCTAACAGTTTTTTTTAGTGGAGTCTTTAGTTCTGTTGATATCATGTCATCTGCAAGTAGTTGCAGTTTTATGTCTTCTAATTGGGATGGCTTTTTCTTTTCTTTCCCTTCCCTTTTCCTTCTTTTTTTTCCTGCCTGATTGTTCTAACTAGGACTTCCAGTGCTATGTTGAATAAAAGTGGTGAGAGTGGATATTCTTGTCTTGTTCCTGGTCTTAGAGGAAGAACTTCCAGCCTAGCACCAGTTAGCATACTGTTGTTAGCTATGGACTTGTCATATGTGGACTTTATGACATTGAGTTACATTCGCTCTCTACCTACTTTGTTGTGAGGTTTTTTTTTTAAATCATAAATGGATGTTGAATATTGTCAAATGCTTTTTTTAATGCATCTATTGAGATCATGATTTTTATCCTTTACTTTGTTACTGTGTATCACATTAATCGATTTGTATGTATTAAACAATCTTTTCATCCCTGGAATAAAGCCCGTTCGATTATGGTGTGTGATCCTTTTAATGTGTTGTTGAATTCAGTTAGCTAATATTTTGTTGAGCATCTGTGTTCATCAGAAATATTGGCCTGTAACTTTCTTGTGCCCTTATCTGGTTTTGGTATCAAGGTAACGCTGGCTTTGTAAAATGTATTTGGAAGCATTCCCTCTTCTGTCATTTGGAAATTTGAGAAGGAAGACAAATTATTTTTGAAGGAAGATATATTTTAATTCTAGGCATTTGGTTGTTATAGTTGTCTTTACAGTTTTCCCTGATTTGTCTGATTTGAACAGAGGATTGATTCCTCTCTCAAACCTTTGAATTTATTTTTGAATTACTTTTCCTTTTTCAGGAAATAAATCCTGTCCATCCGCTTCCATTCTTTCATTCAATCAATGAAATCATTGCATTCCTACTATATTGGTCCTATTCTTGAGTACATATAGTAAGACATAGTCATTGTCCTCAAGAAAATTTTATGTCAATAGTCTTTCCCCTTTTAGTGTCATCCTTTGAAATTAAAGTGAAATCATGGAGTAATAAAGTTGAAAGGGGCCAGCATTGGGGAAGGGAGGGCAAGGAAGGGTTTTATTTTTGTTTTATTTTTAAGGTTTTAATGCTTCTGGGCAATTTTAAATGTCAGCATTTGGAGCCTTTAAGTAAAACAGCAGAAGGAAACTATACTTTCCAGCAAGCACAATAATTAGCTGCCTGGTTCTCTGTACCTGAAAGTCTCAAGACCTTTATACATACCTGTATAAAGGCATGAGTGAAGAAAAAGTTATTCTAACACTTGTTAAAATGGTAAGGAAGACTTTATTCAAGACTATTGCAATAGAAGCATTTTAATAGGGGAAAGGAATTAGACTTTACTCCAAATACAGCTAAGACAGCTGGGGATTTATAGCCAATGAGCAGAGCGAGGACATAGTAGGTGGAAAATTACTAAGAGGAGACATTATGGATAGGGAGATTCTTGCTGAAGGCAGGTCAAGGGCTTAGACATCAAGGTAGGAGAGGAGGATATGAAAGGTAATCAGATTTGACTGCAAAGTGGTGACCCAAGGAGCCAAATCTGTTATCAGACAGTATATCTATTGCCAACATTTCGTTAAATAAACGATAAAGCCCAGAAGTGTAGAGGTAAATAATCTTAGCAAAGGAGCAGTTTTTAGCTTTTTTGAAAATGCTATGATACTGCTATTTTTCTAATTTTTCACAGACCCGTAAAATTACATATTTGTCCTGCCATAGAGGATTCCTAAGACACTTTCCAGTTTTAAACTTTGAGAGTTCCTGGGCTTAAGCTAAGAACATCCCTTCTTTCTGTCTTTCAGCCGTTCATTCTAGGCTGAGGTCTTTCCAGTGGGGCCTACTGTCTTCTTGTGATAACAGTTTTGAATTGTTTTTCCCTAGCACTTTATTATGAACATTTTCAAACATGCAGAAAAGTTGAAACGATTATACTCTTAGCACCCATATGGCCACTCTCCAGATTCTACTCTACGTCTTGCTGTATTTGCTCCATCACTTGCCTGGCCATCAGTCTATTATTGTTATTTATTTTTAAGATTTTATTTATTTATTTGACACAGAGAGAGAGATCACAAGTAGGCAGAGAGGCAGGCAGAGAGAGAGGGGGAAGCAGGCTCCCGGATGAGCAGAGATCCCCATGCGGGACTCAATCCCAGGACTCTGAGATCATGACCTGAGCCCAAAGCAGAGGCTTTAACCCACTGAGCCACCCAGGCAACCCTATTATTGATATTCTTAAGTGTATGTTCTCTTTAGCCCAGTGGCTCTGATTTATGCTATTGAAGTATTTTCCACAGTAAATCAGAAAGGAGGATTAGTAGCTATGACGGGCTCTGGTGAGAAAACCACCAAACAATGGGCTCGTCATCCAAGTGGGAGGAGCCAACCGGATTTAACTTTTATTCCATTGGCACCCTGCGAGTGACCCCTCAGTCCGCATGCTTGTCGTCACTTGGCATTCACATACCTGAGAGCTCTAGATGGGGTCGAACCGAAAATGAGAAATAGATGAGCTGCCTCTTTGCTGTGTTCCTGTTTAATTAGAGCAGTAGGAAATTTGTTTAAAACTCGCGCCTTTCCTTCTGGCAGCCGGTAAGTAGGCAGGTAAATACGGGGAGGAGCAGTCTGTTTTGTAAAGACAAGCATGTTGCCTGAAAATTGCTGCTGGTGAATAAAGACTCCATTGTGCCGATTTCCTTCCTTCTGAGGTAGGTACTGTCCACTAGGAGGCTTAGGCAGATCAAAGTACCTGCCTAATTGCCTTTTACCTGGTGTGGTCGGATCACTTGGGTCTTCTGGAATGTGAATCCGTAGTGCTTTCTCCGTTATACTGTTTCTGACTTAGTTTTCTCTAATAAGCTGTAAACTTTAAGAGCTTACCTCCCTGTATTTTCTCTGTGTGTGGACTTTATGCTTCCGTATTTATGAGAGAGAATAATGATGCCACCAGGTACATCTGTATAGCTTTGGATGGCTGTTAAGCCCCTGCCAGTACGCTGAAATGTCCGCAGAGGTTCTCCATGTATAATAAGAGAGGAAAGTGAGGCTCAGAGATAACACAAGTTCCTTCAGAATCTCATGCAGCCCCACGATCCCGGTGACCGTCATGGAATCCCTGAACCGGATCCTTCCCTGTGCAGACGTCGTATTCCTGTGAACAAAATGTCACAGAAGGGTGTAAGATATTTTATTACATAAAGGAAATTAGTAAGCCTTAATCGCCAGGTGACTTTAAATTAGATAAGGGTAGGGGCGCCTGGGTGGCTCAGTGGGTTAAATTAGATAAGGGTATGTTAGCACATCAAGTTTTACATGAAAGAATGCTTTTCCAAGCTTTAAAAAATAATTCTCAGAGCACCTGGGTGGCTCAGTGGGTTATGCCTCTGCCTTGGGCTCAGGTCATGATCTCAGGGTCCTGGGATCGAGTCCTGCATCAGGCTCTCTGCTCAGTGGGGAGCTTCTTTCCCCCTCCTCCCCCCGCCTACTTGTGATCTCTCTCTGTCAAATAAATAAAGTCTTTTAGAAAAAGTAGTTCTCTTCAGTATAATAGACTTTCTTAGTATAGGCACATGTCCTGAGAACAACAGCCCAAATCTTGCCAAATTACCATCTTCACTCTAAAGTACCTTTTTCATATTTTAACGTTTTTGGAAACCTTGAACCTTAAAACCAGTCTGTACATTTTGGGTGGTGGCATTTTTCTACAGTTAATAAATCCTGTGTTGTACTATAAATAGCTACTTAGAAGTGGGTAACATACTGAGGAATTCTGAATGATGAGGCACAAATCATGAGTCGGGTTCTATAAGGGATACCCTCTTAAAGTTTACCTTGGGAGTCCTGTTAGCCAAGCTCTTTACTGAAGCAGAATCAAGTTTTAAGGCTAATGTTGCAAGTTAGTGTGGACTTTGGGGGTCAACAAGGCCACCAGCACAGGTGTAGCATTTCTTTGCTGTGCCTCAGCCCCGTGGGTTCATGCGGGGACTGTCCTGTGGCGTGCACGCATCAGCAACTAGAGTCAGGTATAGGGGAATGTCATCAGTCATCACAGAGCCTCGGGGCAGACAGAGAGATCAAGTGGTTTGTATGCTCTCTTGTCCTTTCAGTAAGTTGACAAACAGACCTTTAAGCTCTTTTAAAAAGCTGCCTCTTTACCATATGACCTTTTTCATATGAGTGTAGGAAGAGAAAATAATCTCTAGTGATGCAGTTTTTTTTTTTTTTTAATAAAAATGCTGTGGATTATCGAATGACCGTACTTAAGTGGCCCACTGTGGTGTGGTAGTAGCTATTCTATGCCTTTCTTGAATGTTGGCAAATTAGAACACACAGCTAGCAAAAAGAAAAGAACATCCTTGTTGAGTAGGAAGCAAATTTTAAGGCACAGTGAATATGAATAGCCCATAAGAGGATGTGAGGGGTGGGAAGGAACCAAACTGGTATCAGTATAGAAAGAACTGTATTAAGAGGACTTTTTTTAATATAAAAGAGGAAATGAGGGGCGCCTGGGTGGCTCAGTGGGTTAAAGCCTCTGCCTTCGGCTCAGGTCATGGTCCCAGTGTCCTGGTATCGAGCCCCACATTGGGCTCTCTGCTCAGCAGGAAACCTGCCTCCTCCTCCTCTCTCTCTCTGCCTGCCTCTCTGCCTACTTGTGATCTCTATCTGTCAAATGAATAAAATAAAAAATCTTAAAAAAAAAAAAAGAGGAAATGACTACAATATTTTGTTGCAAATAAATAGCCTATGAGGATGAACTCAAAAATAAGTGGGAAAAACAAAGAGCAATTCTATCAGCCCTTTAGGATGGCATTCACCCTATAAAGTAGAGCCAAGGAGCCAGATTACTCGGCTTCTTGGCGCCCTTCCCTGTGATTATTGCTAATGGGGCCATGCCGCCCTGTTAGAACCAGGTGTCCAGAGCCGGGCTGGTGATTCAGCGCAGCCGTAAATGGGGAGAAGAGAGTTGGCAACTTGCACGACAGCAGCTGGTGTTTAATTTTTAAAATATCCAGGTGTCAGATGGGAATTGCATGGGTCCATAGTTGAAGCCTGCCTCTCCTCCCTTCCATGTGCTCCAGGTTATCTGGTCAGTGCTGGTGGAAACCACCTGGCCCTTCCCTGCCTCGTACACTACCTGGAGCCCTGCCTGGTGCTTTGCCACCCTCAGAGGCACCATGGCGTGTCACCGAGCTCTGGAGGAGCTGTGGATTCCCTCCAGTTCTGGCTCCCCACTTTCTCACTATCATGCACCCTTTGATTTATTTTTCTTGGATGTATCCCTTTGTGAAGGATTTTAACATCATATCTTCTAATCAGCAAGAAGGGTGGGTGTGATGATAATGGCATTGAACTGGTAACATTTCGGTTAAAGCAAAGAGTTAACCTTTGTTTGGGTTCATGTGTGACTCCTTATTGTCCTCAGTCTATTTTTCATTAGCTTCTTTTTTCCTCTAATGCTTAAAATCATTTAGGTTTCCTCTTGCTGCCTTCCCAGATCCTTTAAGAGCCTGGACCACAAGCTGAAACCCTCCCACCAGGCTTGGCTTCTGCACCAGCCCTGGGTTTTCCATCAGGTTGCTCAGATTCATATCAAGATCCTTTTCGCTGGGATTCAGATGTGACACAACTTCCTTGAGCATGTAATTTCAAAGTCCCTGATGTCCTTCCCTAGTTGAAAACTATGTTTTAATAGTTTTCTTGGCTGCAAGTTGCCTTAGAGGCCTGATACTTGTCAGCTGCAAGTTTAATTAAACTCGTGCTGAGAATATTATCCTTTTTGTCTAGCAGAGTTTTGACCCTTGGGCAAAAATTTATCTTGCAAAAAATTTTTATCATCCACTGATGAGTGAGAAGAATTTAAAAACATCTTTACCTGTCTGTTAACCTGCCAAGATGGAAAAAGGCATTGATTAGTCAGAAACACAGAATTAATTTTTTAAATGACACTTTTGTTTTTCTCCTTGCAGATTTGATACGCATTCATTGTAGCACTTTCAAATTCTCATAAGCACTATGAAGAATATAAAAATTATCCATAAATTCTGTCACTCATAATTAACTTCAACTGATAATTTGTGTATATCTCTTAAGTACATTTGTATTTATAGAACGGGATGATTCTACATACAGATTAGTAGTTCTTTCACTGCAAATAAAGTTACTGTCCACTTAAATATCATACTCTGTCACAGATTTTTTTTTTTGTTGGTGGTAACTCCCCCCCCCCCCCATTATTAGGAGACCTGGGATGATTTTCCTTTTAGATAAATCTTTGTTAAGCCATAATTTGAAAGGTGATATTTTTCTGGGAAAAATTTTCAAAATGGACTTTCAGCTATTTCTAGTGACATTATTTAATAGTTTAAAAGATCAGTGTTTCGGTTGAACATTGTATTTGAGAAATGTTATATACTTTATTTTAAAATCCTTTATCAAAGTAGGTTTTGGTAAGCCAGGCTTACTGATTTAAGAAATAATATTGCTGCTTTTTCACATTTTGGATTGATTTTTAGAAAAATGACCCTTAAGGACTAGTTTAAGATACTATGAAGAATTGCATGATGATTCTGTCTTCAGAGCTAAAAGCACTCATCAACTATCATGCCTTTGAGAGATAATTGGTGACATCTTGGTTAACTTAATTGCTTTAAATTTTAATGAATAATCTTGAGGGAGTATGCATTATCCTATACGTTTTAATTTTTCTAGTACATAACGTAGGGTCCATATACATTCTCATATATTACATTGACCTGAAGTAGGTGGACATAATCGGTATAGTTCCTCTTATTTCAGATGAAGAGAAGGTCACCTTTGTTCTGTAGGCTAATTTCAAATTATCTGCTCAACTCCCGGTAACACAACAGCTAACACAATACTTGAAAATTTCATCTGCTCAAAAGTTCATTAGAGGTGTTGTATGGTATTCTCTGAACCTGGAAGTAAGCAGTAAGAACTGAGCTTGCTGGAAAAAGTAGATTTCTTGGTAGAGATGAGTGAGTGGCCTATAATGGCAAGTCTGCCTGGATGCTGCGTTCAGAAACCCACTGACGTTTCTAAATACATTATCAGTGCTTTCTCTTCCCTCATCTACTCAGCTTTTTTTTCTCTACCTTATTTTCTTTACTTTGGAGTATTTTTGGTGGGTTCATAAGGCGACTGCCCATTAATCCTTCCTCTGTGCACAAGCTAAGGCATTATTGAATTAGGCACAGTAAAATTTAGTTCATCTCTGGATTGGATAATTTATGCTAAAATTTGCAGTTTCCTTTTGAATTAAAAACTCAAAGTCACCCAAGGTAATTGGCCCATTTCCACCTCTAACTCCAAGCCCGTAACTTCTTATTTAAAGTCACATATGCATTGATATGGACTAGTTAGAATAAAGACATTCTGTATTAAATTTTAATTTCATTAATTTCTATTCCTACGTTGCTGTTTGTTGTTCAGCTGAGCCTGAGGAGCTTTTGTTTTTGTCAGCTGTGTATAAAGATGATATTTACTGTGCTGGAAATTAAAACTGAGAGAATGTAAAAATATTTATAATTTCAGTTCATTTTTGGTGAAAAATAACCCTGTTTTCCAAAACAAAAACCAAGTTAGAAGAGCAGTATTCTTCTTCACTTGCAAATCTCTTTAGTATCTGGCTTAATAGAAGACAGTTGGATTCAGACCTGCTTCTGCATTTCATCTCTGTACCATCACACTCACTTGCACCCAGTGAGAGGAGGGGAGTGAAAAAGGAAAGGAGCACTATAGCATTATGGTGAAAATAGTTTTGACCTCATGTATCCCTTAGAGGGCCTGGGCAACTCCAGTCGTCCCTGAGAACTTTGGCGGGGAAGGGGTATGATCAGCATAACTGTCTTGTTATTTTTTGAATCATATTTTACAAATAGAGAAACTTAGCCCACTTTTAAAAAGTTAGGGCTGGAATATAGTTCATCTGCTTCTGACTTCAATGTTTGTACTGATTCTGGAGTCCACTTTTCCACACTGTGTGGTATTTCTTCCAGACGTGCAGAGTACTTTGTTTTCTCCAGAGGGCCTGTGCGTTGTGTATGTTTGGGCTGTTTAAGACCGATGGACAATTGAAGGTTGAGTGTTACTCTGTTTAACAGAATAACAACTGTAGGGGCCAGAATGTGCTATAAAACGTAAATCTTCAGTAAAATACAAATCTCAGATTGACAGCAATTCTGGGATGATTTAGTGTTAGCATGGCACTGGTTTTTTTTTTTTTTTTCCTTCATTTATTTATTTATTTTTTTGTATCATTGCCATGCATTTACTGTATACTTAATATGGGCAAAGGAGCAAAAGATAAAGAAGGTTTAGCCTTAAGTGGCTTACACTCTTGTTGAGAAGATAAATTCATGAAAAGATGAAAATCTAAGCATAGTCTATGACAGAGGAGTAGCATGTGCTGGGAGATTAGTATCTTGAAGAGGCAGCTTGAGGTCGTCTTGGCTCTTCTAACCAGCTTGTGGCTTCAGCAAGCTGGTTCACTTTTTTAGCATTTGGTTGGCTTATTTATAAAGTTAGGTCATTGCCTCAGTCCTTTCTGGCTCTGAGGTGCCAGGAGTAAGTAGTAGCATAAAAGAAGATGTGTGCGCTGATCAGTTCACTTTGAGTGACTTTTATATAGGATACTTGTGTACCGTTCATAAAAAGGAATGGTTTTTCGTTTGCTTATTTGCTCTGTCTTAAATCTCTGAAGGATCTGTTGGCTGAATATGCATTTTAGCAAAAGGTGGAAGGGAACTGAAAATGCAATTACATTTGACTTCATGATACAAGCTTCTAAATCTAACACAATGGTAAAACCAAGAATGATATCATGGTAAGTAAGCCTCTGTCTGGAGATCCGCCTGCCCTCCCCACCCTGTGCAACACTGAAGGAAAGAGTGCTGAGCACAGATTATAACATTGTTTCAAAAAAAATAAATAAACACAGCCTATCATGGACTAAAAGGGACGAAAATTTTAGGGAATTTTCCCTCAAATTCTTTTAGAATAATGAGGCAGTTACTGTATCTGTCCAGAAAAGTTATGATTTAAAGTATTTGCAGGGAGATATGTTTCAAAATTTTATCAGTGAAGCAGGTAAAATTGTGGTGGTGAGGATTCCATCATAATTGGTTCCCATTGCCTCCACTCTGTCCTTTTTGGGACATGATTCGGTTAGCCAAACTATAATTTGTGAAGTATGTAGACGTCTGAGTAGTGTCTATAAAAAGTTTTTTTTTTTAAATGTGAAATTGGTTGAAATCTTTGGATCCTTCCAGAAAAAGAGGAATGAAAATCACAACCAGTTTTTAATTTAGTCCTCTGTTAGCCCCATGTTGCCTCAAGTCCCTGAGGACATCTCCAAAGTTCTCAGAATTGTGCTGTCGCTTGGTGCAGAGCTGATGTCCTTTGCTTTGGCAGTTAAATTGCTGTGGAAAGCAGCTGTACTTGATGTAATTTTAATCAATACTTTGTACTTCTATGTGGCCCTGTAGCTACTGTATCACTCTATTCTGTTCAGCATCTCTGACCTAAGAGTAAGGGACACAGTGTCTTGCTTGAAATTTGGTTTTGATTATATTTTAAAAGCACTGGGAAACTTGCTACTTGAAATACATCACTGGAGGGGTATAGTGTCTCCATGTTGAGAATAGTTCTGTTAATCAGTCTTGGTTCTTGATGAGTTGAACTTTGCTACATTTTTCTAAATGGAAGATAACAAGTGGTATGTGCCTTTCAAACATTAAGCAGTAGCTAGCAAGCATCAGTAGCTTCTTGAAGGTTACCAGGCATAAGTGGCTAAGGGTGAGTGGTTGGAATTCATTTGGCTTCCTCCCTAAAGTTTCTTTTGATACCCTTCTAGGATCGATTTCTCTTTTCACAGCTTTGGTCATACCAGAACTGCTTGAGCTTCCATTTCTACTTAGTTCTAATTAAAATAGGAACTCTTCAAAACTGTGTGCTCCACTAATTTTTTCCTCACAAAAAATGTATACTCTCAGTGTTTGAACTTAAATTACATATCCTTTGCTAAGATGGATTTATTTTTACCATCTCTCAAAGCTGTGATTTACCTCACCTGTAAAGTTAATTGAACAGTTTTATAAGAAACTAGCTCTTTTCTTCCATAAATATAATTGGCCAGGTGCTTATAAATTGAAGGGAGAGCCATCTTCATTTCAGTCCATGTGGCATTCAAGCTTCTTGGGGTATGGTAGAGGACAGACACCAAAAGCAAAACAGAAGATGTTTAGGTTGTGTTATGTTAGTAAATAGTTTGTTAAAATTACATTTATTGAAGGAAATCTCTGGGTCCCTGCATGGCCCAGTCAGTTGAGCATCCGACTCTTGATTTTGGTTCAGCTCACGATCTCAGGGTCGTGAGATCGAGCCCCACATTAAGGTGGCAGGTTCCATGCTCATTGGGGAGTGTGCTTGAGATTCTCTCTCTCCCTTTGCCCCTCCCCACTATTTGCACTTGTGAGTGCACTCTCTCTCTTAAATAAATCTTTAAAAAAAAAAGAAAATCTTATCAACAATGCCCATTTTTAATAAGTCATGCTGGGTGCAAGTAAAGCAGACTTTCAGCTAACTAGGTAAAAACAGTAGATTAATTTCCATTTTCAGCCAGCTAACATTTATTAAATTTCCACTGAATATATAAGCCTTTTTCTTTCCTTTCCCTTTTTTTTTTTTTTTTTTAAGATTTTATTTATTTGACAGAACACAAGCAGGCAGAGGGGCAGGCAAGGGGAGAGAGAGAAGCAGGTTCCCCATTGAGCAGGGAGCCCAACTCCATCCCAGAACCCTGGGATCCTGCCCTGAGCTGATGGCAGCTGCTTGACCAGCTGAGCCACCCAGGTGCCCCTGAATATGTCTTTCAAGGTTAAAAAAATGCATTCCCTGTTTAAAGGAATTTCACAGGTTATCAGGGGAGGTATTATGTGCATAACTATAGTGGAGGGATCTGCTGTGATAAAAGAAGGGATGAAATGCAGTGGGAGCCCAGCAAGTAGTTGGGGGGGAGGGTGCTCAGGGGAAGGGGGTTAGCAGAGCTGATGTTGATGGAACCCTGCAGTGCTAGGTGGAGGAAGCATACTAGAGAGATAACAGCCTGAGTAAATACATGAAAATGGTTGTATGGGGGCTCCTGGGTGGCTCAGTCCTTAAGCATCTGCCTTCCACTTGGGTTCTGATCTGGGGGCCTTGGGATCAAGCCCCACGTGGGGCTCCTGGCTCAGTGGGAAGCCTGCTTCTCCCTCTCCCACTCCCCCTGCTTGTGTTGCCTGTTTCCCTGTATCTCTCTCTGTCAACTAAATAAATAAAATCTTTAAAAAAAAAATGGTTGTTTGAAAATGACTACTCAGAATTTGAATAATCTTTTATGACTATTTGTAGGAGTTCATTTGTAGAGGCTCCTCAGAGAAATTCCTTACCTGGGGCCTGACCACCTGGCACTAGACAAATAATGATTCTCCCTTCTTTTTTTTCTTTTTGAAGATCTTATTTATTTATTTGACACAGAGAGAGAGAGAGAGATCCCAAGTAGGCAGAGAGGCAGGAGGAGAGAAAGGAGGAAGCAGGCTCCCTGCTGAGCAGAGAGCCCTATGCAGGACTCCATCCCAAGACCCTGAGATCATGACCTGAGCTGAAGGCAGAGGCTTAACCCACTGAGCCACCCAGGTGCCCCTGATTCTCCCTTCTAATGAAAGAGTGGGTACAAATCAAATTTTGATGCTTTTTTTTTTTTTTAAGATTTTATTTATTTATTTGTCAGAGAGAGTGAGCACAGGCAGACAGAGTGGTAGGCAGAGGCAGAGGGAGAAGCAGGCTCCCTGCTGAGCAGGGAGCCCGATGTGGGACTCGATCCCACAATGCTGGGATCATTACCTGAGCCAAAGGCAGCCACTCAACCAACTGAGCCACCCAGGTGTCCCGAATTTTGATGCTCTTTAGACCTGCCAAGCTTGGCCTCTGGAACCTCCCTGTAAGACTTGTGCTTTCCTTTATTATGCTAAAAGGAAGCTATCTGATGCCTTTCTACCTAGGACTCCTGTTGAGCTGCTCTTGGGATGCTCTATATTTTGTACTGAGGGGTGGAGGGAAAATGAGAGGAGCACTGCTTCTCACAGAAGACCTGGTAGAGTGAATGGAGGTCTAAGGTGAATTCACTATGGACCACAACTTCTGCTGCACGAAAGGATATAATGAGGAGGGTTGTGTTCCTGTATTTGCTGGTAGGATCTCCTGGATGTGTTCTGCAGAAGCTCTGTGCTGTCTGTGCCAGTACCACCTTGTAATTGAATCACCGAGGAAGTAGAGCTAGTTCTGGAAAGCAGACCGGTAGAGCTCCTGCAGGCGTTGCCTTAAGGTACAGGTTTGCAAACACTGCTGATGGGGCCTGCCTTTGACCAAACACCCAAACGCTAAGCTTATTTTTCTTTTGTCCTGGGATTTCTGATTCATGGCAATTAAAATCAAAGTAAAACTTATTCCAGGAAGTGGACTTTTTTTTTCTTTTTTAGTGTCAGGCTTTAAAAAAAAAATGTGCAGAGAGGCTGGGGATGGGGCTGAAAAGGTATATAGGGATGGAGATGGTGAAGGCCCTTGTATATCATGATCAGGAACTTTGTATGTGTCCAGTGAGCAGTCAACAAGGGATTATTTTTTAGTAGGGGGGATGACATGAGATTTGTATTTGGGAAAAATAATTGGCAGGCATGGAGAGAAACAGGTGAATGTGAGGTGTGCTAATGAGAGGAAAGAAGAGGGGACAGCTGGAGGGCTTCTAGATGTCAAGCTGGCAGGTTGTGGGGACTGACGGGGCTGAGGAGTAGGGATGTGGTGAAGACCGGGAGTGCTTCCTCTTTTCTTAGTCTCTTGTCTGGCCACATGGGAAGCTTACAGTTTTCTGCTCTCTTTTCAGTTGAGTGAGCCCAGACGACTAGTTCCGACCAATTGTTGTGAGCAGAAGTGAAGTGTCACTTCTAGGCTGAAGCATTTCATTGTCCCTGGAACACCTTCCAGCATTATCTTCCTCTTGTACAATAATGAGAAGTCTGTGTGTCTCAGGTTGTTCAGCCGGAGGTTGGGGGGTGGGGGCTCAATCGGTAGAGTCCTTTTTGGGGCCGGGCAGCGGTTGGAGGTAGCTTGTAGAATTGTTCATGTCTTCGTCGATCACCATATCTTGTATAAAGCCACTACGATTTGGAGAACGTTTGTTACCGCAGCGTATCCTACCTGTCCTGATACGTGGTGGTACTTAGTAGCATGCATTTGTGGACGGAAGCTGTAGTGGGAAAATGGGTTCCATTCCATATTTAATAGGTGCCACCAGAGAAAAACACCCTGCAGCCATGCTGGGTTAGAGTTAAGCAGGTTTCTGTGTAAGGTTTCTTAGTGCTTTTAATCCACTGACAGGAATTTTGAAACTCCCACCTGAGGGAGATGATGAATTGCTTCCCAAGCCTACCCTGACTACAGACTCACTCACTTCCCTCTCCTTTTTGGTAAGTGCACTTAATAACAATTTGAAGAACACAGTTAAGGAAACAGCAGATTACACAATTGTCATGGTCTAGGTGTGAACTAATTGTATAAACCAGGAAGAATCCTTGACTGGAGAGGAAGGATTTGAGGGAATATTTGAAGAAAAGATGGACAGGAGTGGACTGACTGGATATTTAGAGAAAGAGTAAGGGGGTTATATTGTTTCAGTTACACCAACTCATTTCCAGTTGATTTCTTACCAGTCTCCACAGTGCCTTTCCAGACCTTTGTTCCTTTCCTTAAATTATCAATCCTATGCCTGAACCCCTTTGTGTTGGCAAGAGGTTCTTACCTTCTCTCCTTACGGAATCTCTCTTCAGCACAAGCTCCTTTTCCAGCCCACCTTGGGATGTCTTCCACATCATCACTTTTTATTCCCTGCTGTCTCGGATGGAGAAATATTCTGCCCAAAATGTTAACACCCACCATCCCCCATCACATACATTCATACCTTGTCTTCCATTTCTTCCATTTGTTACTTGTTTTCCTTTTCATTGCCTATCCTTTGTCTGTAGATGTGTTAAGTCATTGCTGTTGGGTCAAGCAACATATTCGTTTTTCCAGCCTTCATCACCCCTTCAGGTTACTGGGCATACTACTGCTCTCTTTTCTGTAACCTCTTTATTTCCTTTCTTACAGAAACATACACAGAATGCCTACCCTGTGCCAAGAACTCTTCTGAGCACCAGGGACACAAAAACAGATAAGAAAAGCCTCTTCCAACTGGGTGACCCACCCAACTGAGTAAGCCATGGCAGTGGGTTGTGCTGGATGTCCTGATAGGGTTGCGAGCACAGGGCATCACAGGGTGTGAAGCAGGAACACACAGCTAGCTAGGCTGGAGATGTTGGAGAAGGCTTCCCACAGGAGACAAAGAACTGAACCTTTAAGAAGTCAGCCAGCCAGAGGAGGGGCTGAAGAGAACAAGTGTGAGTACCTAGAAAGTGAGAGTAGGATGTACTTTAGAAACTGGGGGTCATCTCCATGCAGTGCTTCTGTTGTGGCACTGCTTGGGCAGTTGGTCAGTGGAGGTCACCAGTGACTTTTTAGGTTCAAATGGTCACTTTAGAAATTCGTTCACCCTCTACATCTTCCCTGGGGCAGTAACTATTGTGTTCACTCTAGTCCATGAACTCTTCTTGTATCTCTCTCTCTCTCTCTCTCTCTCTTTTTTTTTTAATTTGACAGACAGAGCTCACAAGTAGGCAGAGAGTCAGGCAGAGAGAGAGAGAGAAGCAGGTTCCCCGCTGAGCAGAGAGCCCGATGCAGGGCTCAATCCCAGGACCCTGAGATCATGACCCAAGCCGAAGACAGGCTTTAACCCACTGAGCCACCCAGGTGCCCCTCTTCTTGTGTCTCTTAACTTCTGGAGAACCCTTCCCTCTGGTTGTTTTTCTAGCCTCGCTCCCATTTCTTAGTAATCTTCCTTAAATAGTGGTGGTGTTCCCAAGCTTTCCAGCCCTCCTCCCTGCCCTTCTTTTCACTCAGTTAGCAGTTTATCTATGCCTTTATTCTTTGGAATTTAGATTTCTCTTCAGCCTTACCTCTCTCCTAATCTTTTTGCATGTTCCCCTCTGCTGTGGTCATCCCTTCACTGTGCCTGCCTGTTTCATATGCTTTGCATGAATCTGAATTTGTATTTGTTTGAAATGTGAGTGTAAATTATGGGTATTGTAAAGGACGTGGTAGATATATTCCATGCCCATGTATCATTCACGAGCTGATGGTTTTTGACAGTGCCAGGTGGAAGCAGTTGGATAATGTTGAGACCTCACTGTGCCCAATACCTATGAACAGCTGGGGAACAAATCTGCTTTTAGTTTCTAGAGCTACATTGGCCTGTTAATAAAATTCTGTTACGTTGTTTTTCTGGGAACATGGGTGTATTCTTGTCCAATTACATTACAGTGGATTTTTTTTAATGAGTTTCCATATTATGAGGAATAACCTGTGTTTGTCTTCTTATCTTTGTTAAAGCAAGAAATTGAATCTCTATATTGATTTAGTGTTACTTTCTGTGATGCCATAGGTAGAATGTTTACATTTCTGCCAAACCTCCTGTGGTGGTCACTAATGCCGTTCACCACTTATTTCCAGTTCTCCTCCTGGGCACACGGCTGTTCACCATCTTCCTTCCCTTTCTTACCCTCTGGGCCTCTAGATTGTGGAGGCTCTGTATTCCCTGTTAAGAAGACATGGAGCCATTAAGAGATGGACATGTGTGGTGTGTGAGAAATAAAACTTCATTACTGCCCAGTAATCTAGCCCATTCTTGCTAATCCACTTTGAAAATTTTGCAGTATTTGGAAAGCTAATTACTGGTTTGCCTGGACTGTGAAAGTGGTTCTAAATTTTCTTAATATCTCAGGCAGATAGGGACTGTGAAGAAATAATTTTCTGAGTAAATGACTGAGCTCTCTAGCTCACTAAGTTGGTTTTACTATGTTGTCTGAAGTTCTAATTAGAGTCCTCTAATAGAATCACCATTTTGTAGCATTACAGGCTTGGTTGAGTATTATGAAATAGCGGTCATCCTTTCTTTTTTTACTGAAAGAGGATAACAGGTGAGTTACTCAAAGATTGATTGATTTTCAACGATTTAGTAAGGGTAGTCAACTGATGTTGCCAGGTGCTGTGGAAGACTTTGGGATTAAACAGTAACTAAGATAAAACATTGGCCTTCTAGAATTTAATTTAGCAGAGGAGATAAACAATTAAAGTATCAGGAGATACATGCTATTATAGTGGGAGGCTTAGGGTGTTAAGGATGTTAAGGAAGGATTGCCTAACCCTTCCCCCTGTTGGGAAGTTTTCTGGGCAGGTGACCTTTGTTCATTTGTCCTGCACATTTGTTAAATGCTTCCTCCTTACCAGGTGGTGTGATGAATGTTGGGGACACAACAAACAGGAAAGCCATGGTTGCTGCCCTGGCAGAGCTTGTAGTCAGAGCTGAGACTGTGGGAGGAGTGTGATTAGTGGGAATTAGCCAGTGCATTCCCTGAAAGTGGAAACCTATGTGCAAAGACGTGAAAGTAAGTAAATACTGAGGTCCAGAGGATGAATGGCTTTGTACACAGTAGCTCCAAACATACATCTTAAATAATGCTGAATGCCAAACTTAGGTAAGTAGAGTCATAAGCAAATTGGTCAAGATGCAAACACATTTCCTGAAAGTATAATATGTTATTAAAAAAAAAAAAACCCAAACAGAAAACATCCCCAAACTTGACAGATTTTGAATGCTACATTTCATTAAAAAATCTTGTTAACTTAAATATGTCTTTGGGAGACTAAGAACTACTACATAGAGTTTAAAAGTTTGGCAAACTAGTGTAGTTTTACAGCTTTAATATTGTCAGGGGGGAGGTGTATGGTGATAGCAGGGAGAGAGAAGTCAAGGACTATACTAGAGCTTTTGGCCTAAGAAACTGGGTGAATAAATGGTGGCTCCATTTTCCAGGAGTAAGCAGGGCCCAGCAGAGGGACTGGTGTAGTGTTAAAAGAAATGGGCTCCAGAGCCCCTTGGCCCAAATTCTAATCCAAATCTGCTCCTTTTAGCTGACACTTACGACAGTTTCCACATCTGTGAGCCAGGGAATAGACCTAACTCCTAGGGTGTCTGTGATGATTAAACAAATGTGAGGAAAAAGAAAACATGCTAAATAATTACTTGAAAGTACTTGTTTAGTGTATTTACTCCACTTTTCCTGGAAGCTCCTTCAGGTCAGGGTCTGCATCTGCTTTATTCCCTGCCCTATATAGGCCTGGCACATAAATGCAGCAAATCTCATAATAAGGATGTAAGGGGGGCCTGTAGGGAGGAAAACTAATTTTCCCTCCACCTTTCTATGTTCTTGGCTGAGACCCACCCCTGTTATAAAAGACAGATTAACAGGAGAAAAGAGAACTTTAATAATACATACACCTCTCACATACATGGGAGGTGCCCAGGAAAATGGAGTAACTCCCTGACTGGGCCAAAACTATCACCTTAAGTACCATTTTCAGCTAAACACAAAAGACAGTGTTAGGGGAGGGGCCAGTTATTGGGGGTTACCTGCCAAAACACTGTGCTGTATGGTTGTTATGCAGATTTAAATCCTGGCCTTTTCCGTTGATAAGCGTTTCCAGACATTTAGTCATCCTTGGTGCAGAAGGGGAGACATCCCTACACATGGAGATTTTTCTTATAAATGTAAATGACTTTTATTAAAAGGAAGCTTCCAGGTTTTCAGAGCTTCTCTTGTACTTGCTGTTACTTAAAAATAACCAGCTGAAGATAATCTTTATACCAAAGAGGTGTATTTTGGGGTGGCATACTCTGCCTCCCTTCCGTTCCAAAGAAATTGACTTGTCTAAAATCAAGGGGCCAGGAAATAGATAGGGCCACACTGTGAAGCCAGCTGGCAGGGGGTGCCTACGTCTGGCTGCAGATCCCCCTCCCTCCTGGCCACCACTCCGGATTGGTGATTGTCCACTCCAGTTATATTATCAGGTGGGTCAGTTCTGTGTCCTCTGCCTGGTTGGGATTTCTAGGCCAGAGAAGTTGTGTCTTGAACTGTACTTAATAAAGCTAAGTCTTTGTTGGGTAATGCCTAGGGCTGCTGTGAAAATGTATCACAAACTAGACTTAAGACAATAGAAATTAATTTCTCCACCGTTCTGGAGGCCAAGAGTCTGAGATCAAGGTGTTGGCAGGTCTGTACTCCTTGTAAGGGCTCTAGGGGGAGGACTGATTCTTTGCCTCTCTCAGCTTCTCCAGAGGGCTGCAGGTCTTCTGTGGCTCAAGATTGCATCACTCTAGTCTCTGCCTCTGTGTCACGTGTCTCCTCTTCTGTCTGGGTCAAATCTCTCTCTGTCTCACCCTAAGAAAGATACTTGTCATTGGATTTAGGATTATGTAAAATCAGTAGGTCATGATCTTGAGGTGTTCATTTTAGCAGCAGAAAAAAAAACAAGGCAAGATATTTTGAGTTTGAGTTTTTGTTTGGGCTGGGATGTTTATAATATTCATTGAATTTAGGGAGTTTACAGGTTTGGCATTAATTTTTGCCTTGATTTCCATTAACACTCTCAGTTTTCAATCTTATTGACTAAAACTTTGAGATATTTTCTTAAGTTGTACTTTTTCTTATCAGTTTTGTTCTGTTGCTGCTCTGCCTTCTTCCTTGTAGTTAAAATACATTTATGTGCCCTTGCAAAATGTGACATTTTAATAACAACTATCATTTAATGAGGAAGCCTGTATTCCATGGGTAGATCGTTAGGATTTTTCTCTTTCATTTGTGTGTGAGGCTTTATCTTTGCTTTTTGTTCATCTTTTTGGTCTTCTGGGATGGTTTCTCAAGGTTATCCCCTGGGGTACTAATTTAGTTTTTCGTGGTATTTCCTTCTGAAAATGAAGGTTGTAATTTCAGCAATTGCATTAAATTTTTTGTTCTTTCTTGTTCCTGTGTCATAGAAGCTGTACATTTTTTGCCTAAAAACAAGAATCAAATATATTTTTTTTTTCAAATTGACTTTGTTTTCATCAAGTTTACTTTTGGGGGAAGTGTGGGAGTAAAACAGGATATTTCTCAAAGTTTTGTTTGTAATTATCCTTGTGGTTGGGGCTTGGGGCTGTCACTAGCCCAGGTGCAAGTCTGGCTGCATGAGTGAGTGACGTGTGCATGTAGAATAGTCCTGAGTGGTTGAAGACTGACATTGCCGTCATGAAACTTATGTAAATTTTGAACAGGGGACTCCATGTTTTCATTTTGCACTGGGTCTTGGGAATAATATAACCATTCCTGGCTCTGTGGTCCCCATGTATGAATTGTAAAAAGAATCCTTACCTACTGGTGGATACAGCCACTCTGTGATGCCCACCTTGACCCCCAGCCAGCGTTTTTGTGCAGTGACATCCTACCCAACCTTATGTGGCATTCTTGGTGGTTGTCCTCTGCTTGCATTTTAGTAAATGACTTCTGGTTAATAGAAATATGCCTTTCTTGCCTTTTCTGATAGGCTTTTTTTTTTTTTTCAGATGGGCTTTTTAAAATAAAAATTAGCAAGACTGACTTCCTGATGAGCTATTGTTATATATGCATGATTGTGACTGGAAGCAAATCAATAAGCAGATTGTTCTCTGCTTGTCCTCAATACTTATTTTTCTTGTGTGCAGTATATTTTGAAATAAATGGAATGTTAATTTCTGCCTCAAGCTTTTAAAAATGATCTCAGTTAATGTTGCACTAATAGCCTTAGAGCTGGTTTTAAAGTTGTGACACTCTGTCCTGATTGAATGCAGAGAGCACGTGGTGAGGACCATCACGGAGAGGGAGTACTTCCTCTGTCTGCTGCTGGGAACTGGGTGTTGTCAGCACTCTTTTCCAGACCTGAAACTGAAGGGCGGGATGGTATGGAGAGCTTATCACCCTGGCTGGGTGGTAGAAAACTAAGAATGGGCATTTGTGCCCCTTGTTGAAAGCAGGTGTGCAGGGGCGCCTGGGTAGCTCACTGGGTTAAAGCCTCTGCCTTCGGCTCAGATCATGGTCCCGGGGTCCTGGGATCGAGCCCCATATCGGGCTCTCTGCTCAGCGGGGAGCCTGCTTCCCTCTCTCTCTGCCTGCCTTTCTGCCTACTTGTGATCTCTCTCGGTCAAATAAATAAATAAAATCTTAAAAAGAAAAAAAAGAAAAGAAAACAGGTGTGCATTCAGATTTTCCAGGTTACACAAGAAGCTGTCCTGAATGGGGGTCTACAGCCCCTTATGTAAGAAATATTCATTGGATAAACAGAGGAGAATTAGACCAGAGGTGTATTGACAATGCTTTTTGGGGGTTTTAGAGTCAAGGTTTTTGATCTGGCAATTCTTCAGAGACAGAATTGCCGAGTGGCAGTCCCAGTATAAAGAATGGGACAGAGAACCCAAAGGACACAGGACATGCAGGCTTTGGACACACCATTGTTCTGACGACCTTGGGCAATTCGCTCATTTCCTCAGAACTCCAGTTTCTCCATGTATAAAAAGTAAGGTGATGATATCCAGCTGCTGAGAGTCATGGTGATAAACTGAGATGATAATGGAAATTTCCCCACCTAGTGCTTGGCACATGTTAGTGCTCCGCAGGTGTCCTTCTCGTTCTTGTCTTTGTCCCTGGCATTCACATTGCCTGTCTCAGGTGAGTGGGTGCCAGGATATAGTGTTGCAGAAGCAATGATATCCAGCCTTTCTAAAGACAAAGGAGAGTAGCTACCAAGCATGAACAGAGACCCAGGGTTTGGAAGAGATCTGTTTTCGTTTCACCCCTTCTTCAGGGAGAACTGGGTCAGTGGAATCTTACGAGGTTTTCTCCCTCCATTCACGTCTTCCACATCTAGAACTTCACTGTTGTTTTTAATGACTCTAGACACGTTAGCATACCTAGTCCTTTGAGATTCATTTATTTCAAAGCAGAAAGAGAAAGAATTTGTTGTTATGCTATATGTGTCTGATTACATTTATGCAACAGACTGACGCTGGAGTCCACTGTGGTGAATTTCCAATTATTCCCATGTCCTACTTTTAATAGACAAACTATGGAAGAGGAGCACTTATCAACTGTGTAGCCTTTCTTTCTCCTGTCTTTTTCTGTTGTTGCCTTTATCTTTTGTTTCCCTTGGGGTCATTGTGATGGAAGAAGGGGACTACTGTATTTCTCAGTAGTCTTTCATGTGGAGAAATACAGTTCACACCCTGGGGACATTCTGTTGGTGACCCACTTTCTGTGTTTACTGTCCAAGGGTTTTTGTTCACGGGGAGAAGCTCCTTCTATTAGGTGTGCTTTAGTGCTCTGATGGTTAAACTGAAAATTTCTTAAACAGTTCCAGCATTTAAATGTGATTATAGTCTTAGATTTCTTTTAACATTTGAAACTACAAGGATTCTTTTGAATACTCCAAACACTGGAAATAGCACACAAATGTCTGTTGATTAAGAAATAATAACCCTGGGGTGCCTGGGTTGCTCAATGGGTTAAAGCCTCTGCCTTCAGCTCAGGTTGGCCCAGGGTCCTGGGATCAAGCCCCATGTTGGGCTCCCTGCTTGGTGGCGAGCCTGCTTCTCCCTCTCCCTCTGCCTGCCTCTCTGCCTACTTATGCTCTGTCTCTCTGTCAAATAAATAAATAAAATCTTTTTTTTTTTTTTTTTTAAGAAAACAACCTATAACCCACTTGAACCCAGAATAGGTTAATTTGTTGTTCTTAAACTTGTTTGTTTACTTTCCGAGTTCTGTGCCAAGATTTTTTTTTTATAACTTCTAGTGTTACAGCAATACGTATTTTTATTCTTCCCTAGGGATACAATAATATAGTAGTATGTTTCCACAATACAGAGCCAGACAAATAGTCTAAGCAGCCGAGAAGACAGGATCTAGTTATCAGCCAGTTGATTTTTGGTCATCTTTGCATTCATCGAATCCAAGTTGCTGGTCTTCTGGCTAGGCCCCATTTTATATTCGTCTTCCATTTGTTGTATCAGTAGGATTATAGAGCTGTGCTTTCCGTACAGGTCCTAGTTTTTTGCAGCATGGTGCTTCCACCAGAATGTTTAATTCTCCAAATTTTGCTTGGGTAGTGTTTCATAGACCGTTGCCCTGTCACCTGGATATTTGCCTGGTCTCTTTGCATCATTGGAAGCTTACATTTTATTACTGTTGTGCTCCAGTTAGTAGGACCATTGAAGAGTATCCTCTCCTAGAATATGAGGGAGAAAGTCTACAGTTCGTGCACCTCTTAGAGCATTTAGCTAATTCATCATCTTGACACACTATTCAGTTTTCTTTCCCCCTAAGACCTTTTTACTTCTTATTACTCGTATACCCTACCTTGGCTAGGACTAGTAGGATTAAGTTCTTGCATTCACCCTTCTCTACTTAAAAAATATTTCCTGGATGAAACAAAACACCTAGCTCTCTTCTATTTATTAAAATTAACAGAAAACAACTGACAGTCTTCTCTCTTATTTTCATGATAATGTCTCCCTATGTGCTTTAGACTGAGTTTCCTTGTTTGGGTATCATTACGGAGTCATGCCTTTCACATTTGGATTGCTTTACTACCTTTGATGCCCACCTGGTCCCATCTTGGCCCATGATTAGTCTTTTCAGCCCTACCCATGACCACCTTGAATGCCTTCTGCCTTTCTGGCAGTCACAAGTTGGGCCTTGACCATCCTTAATTTTTCTTGCCCCAAGATATAGCGTCATTTACTCTCCAAGAATCCCTGGTTTCTTTCTTTGGAGAATAGTTTGAAGCCAATATTGGGGTGCTGGTTTCATCTAAAAAGTCCTTCTGTGAGGTTCACTCTGTGCTTGGGATTATTCTGAGCACTTTACAAATATTGTCTCATTTACTTATGGTAATAATCCTGTTAATATGGACACTATTGTCCCCATTTCGTAGATGAGGAAACTGAAGCTCAGATCGGATAAGTCACTTGCCCAGGGTCTTAGAACTAGTAAGTCGCTGAGTCAGAATTTGAACCCAAGGCGTCTGGCTCTGGAGTGGCCTCTGCTGCTTGGGTGGGTGGGGGGCCCACGAGTGCTGTTAGCTGGGCCTAAGGCTGCTGCAGCTGTTGGGTTATGCCTGGGTCAGAGCTGGAGAACACTCTTCTTTTGAAGTTTATAGGTTTGGTTTGATTTTTTTTTTCCCAAGAAATTAACACTTTGTGTACTAAAACATCATTGATTTTAGGTACACTATTCTTCTGTAACCTAGTGGGAGAAAAATCCCACTGAAAACTTGACTGTAACACAATGATCATGATGATGGCCCCAGGTGACTCCTGACTAGATCATACCAACCTCTGTGGCTTTGAAATTTTCTTCCTCTGTTCCAAAGGAGGCAGTTTCTTCTGCCTCCTTTTTGTTGCTTGGTGTCTCCCAGCAATCCTTTTGCCCATTTATCATGAGAAGGTGTTCATAGCTTTGTCTACTGATGAGTTTCTTCCTTTCTGAGGTTCCACGAAGCAGTGGGTTGTAGCATTCTAAGAAAATATGGCACAATATGCTTTACTAATACTCAACTTGATACTGCACAGCTCCGTTTGTGGGCCTTTGTGTGCACTGCCACTTTTTGTGTTAATGCTGAATGGAATATAGTCTTTTTGCAGACCTTTTCACTGGTATCTCAGTACAGGAGAAGTACCAACAGTGCATGAAATGCAAGTTGAAGTGGTGGTGGTAGGAGCAGTTTTAATCAATTTAGGTTCGTCTCATGTTTCTGTATCCTGTTCTTGTGCTATAAGGTTTCATCAGCCATGAAGACTTTCTATTATAGGGTTACTCCAGAAGAAAGACTTTCAGAAATAGATTACCCAGTAATTAGGTTGAATATGAACATGTCTGCCAACATCAAATTTTTGAGTTGCCTTTAAATTTCTCAATTCTCTTCTGGAAACTCTTAGTCTCTTACAAATTTGATTTGAATAAATATATAAGACCTAGTTCCTAAGTAATAATTGAAAGTGTTCAATTCTTTTAGACTCTGCACTCCTCTCCTTTCCTTCCAGCTCCCTGCCCCTGCAATGACAACTGGGCACTGTGCTGGGTTTCTTGGTACTTCTCAAGTTTGAAAATCTTAAGTGAAATTGATTGTTAGTATTTTTTTCTGCCATTGGAGGGGTTTAGGTGGATGGGTGAGCTCTATCAGTTTCCTCTCTTACTGGGTCCTTGGCGGTTAAGTAACACCTGACTCCCAGGCTTCATTGTTAACTTAACCAGAATCCATTCTATCCACCATTGTTACTCTCTTACCGCTTTCTTCGAATGTCAGAAAAGCTCTGATATATGGAGGATGAGATTGCATCAAAGATGGAAGTCTTAAAATAATTCTTAGGGGTATTTCTGGGCCAAACGTGTGCTTGACTTCCTGTTCCTTTGTCTTTAGCCAAGCTCTGTGTTCTCCTTTTAGAGTATTTGCCACTGACATGCTTCCACCCCTTCACCAGCTGTTTTTATCTCAATCTTAAAGCATGAAGAGGCTTTCAAACTTGAGGTTGATGGAGGCATCTTTAAAGAAATGAATCTTACTAGTCAACTAAAAATGGAAGAACTGGGAAACTGATGATGTCTGAAATGCAGTTTCCGTAAACTTGACTCTTGACAGTATATGGTCATTTTGTCTGTGCGTTACTCAGGAAAAGGGTGGGCAATAGGCTTTAGAGTTGCTTTACAAAGTGAAATATCCATGATGGGTAGTGTGGTTGTGTCCCCTACAAAGTGAAATATCCATGATGGGTATGGGTAGTGTGGTTGTGTCCCTCCCAAATCCACCATTTTGGTTGATACCTAAGTACTCTGTAAAAAGCAGAGTCCGGTATTTAGTCTAATAGGATGAGTTCAGTCCACTTGTTAGGAATATACTTCCGTGGCCGTGGGAAATAGGCCTGTATGGTTGTGTCTAAACTGGCTAAAGATTTCTAATCATCAGTGGGTCCATCACCTAGAGTGGACCTTCGGTGATGCTATTTCCACTCATTCTGTCATTGTTAGCAGTAACAATAATTATTGCAGTCATGAGGGCCTTGGCCAGTATGGAGTCCTTTCTGTGTGTCAGGTACTTGGCTAAGGGCTGTACGTGTATTATCCTAATTCATCCTAAAATCACTTTATCATGCTAGTAATGTTACTGTGTGGATGAAGAATTGATTCTTAGAAGTTAAATTACTTCTCCAAGGCCTCAGCCAACAAGGGGAAGGTAGAATGCTACCAGGGTTAGGATGTGATCCTCATTTGGCTGTGCCAAAGAGGGCTGGAAATGAGGTTGTCCGCTTTACTGGAAAATGTTCTAGTGTTGGGCAGTTAAAAAACAGTGCCAGAATATCTCTGCTTTGTGCATTTTAAAAAGTCTTAAACTTTTGTAAAAAAAAAAAAAATTATGTATTGGTTTTCTTTCCTTTTCCTTTTTAAAAATTTAAGTATGCTTCATGGCCAAAGTGGGACTTGAACTCACAACCACCAGATTAAGAGTTGCCTGTTCTACTGATGGAGCCAGCCAGGTGCCCCTATGTATTGATTATTCATCCTTCTGAATTGGTTTGAGAGGGGCCTTCTAAAGTCAACAAGCTGTGGTACAGTTAAATTATTTCTCATTTGTTTTCTTTTTATCATCCCATTTTATGCTAATCGTAGAAACTTGTGTTAGAATTTAGAGCTTCTAGAACTTCCTCTTGCTTGCCTTAATTTGGAACCAAAACCTCTTGTACTCACCCTGTCAGCTTTGAGGGTGAGTGGCATTCAGGAGCCCCTAGGATGCCTGGAATAGATCTGTCTTCTCAAACCCACCTGTCTGGGACTCGCTCCCATGGCACCTTACAGCATGTTAATAGACTTTAATTGGAGAGTACACATAGCCAGGGGTTCCTTTACCTGCTAGGAATGTGGAGAACAGCTTTTTAAATTCAGCTCGATCACCTTAACATTCAGTGTATGTGTACTAATACGGTTGCACTTATGTTGAGGCGACTTGCATAGAGACGTATATAGTTTTAGAGCAAGAACCACTGGCAGCTCCTGTCAGTGCTAAAACATAATTTTACCCAGAAGGCCTGTGTTGCCTGAGGACATAAACTCACACTTTCTCTTTGGCGGGCTTCGGATTTTATCTGTGACATGGCAAGCTTTTAACGAAACTAAACCGTGGGTCCCATTATTTATGTTCCTCAGTCTTGTCTTCTAATTCAGGTAACTTTAAAAATAGAAATGGAGGGGCGCCTAGGTGGCTCAGTGGGTTAGGCCGCTGCCTTCGGCTCAGGTCGTGATCTCAGGGTCCTGGGATCGAGTCCCGTGTCGGGCTCTCTGCTCAGCAGGGAGCCTGCTTCTCTCTCTCTCTCTCTGCCTGCCTCTCCGTCTACTTGTGATCTCTCTCTGTCAAATAAATAAATAAAATATTAAAAAAAAAATGGAACTGTTTGAATTTGGTTGCTGATAGTGATCATTTTCTCATAATAAATGTTAAGCTCACCTCCTAAGGTTTTGAGAACGTGGCTTTGGAGACTTGGCTGGTTCCTTCTAGGGACATATGGTATCGGGGAGTGTGAATGTTCACTTTCAGCAGAGAGCTCTCCGCTGCGCTGAGAGGGCACCATGCTTGCGGGACAGGAGTCTCCGCTCTGTTCCATTCTAAGCAAAGCACCTGTCGCAAAAATATACTCAGCCGTGTGGACAGAGAGGTGGATGAGCCTTGACATTTTGTAGCCTCCCAACTTCTTCATGTTCTCTAGATGTGGGATTTTCACTGACCTTGAGAAAGCTGAGGAGCCTGTCTGGGTTCAGGTACTGGTGGGGGCGTGGGGGGCAAGCCAGAGACGGTGCCAGAGAGCGTGGGACTGAGAAGGGTCTTGGAAGCAACATCATGGCTTCTGGAGATAGAAATATATGGGAGCACTGAAACGGGCATCGCCAGTTGGCTTCCATCTCTGGAGACAGAATTGGTGAGGTAAACTTTCCCGTCTGTACTACCTCCCATGGCCTTGCTTCCCTCTTTGTCAGGTTGAGAACTGGTGGGCAGCCTAGAGGGTACAGTGTATGGACTTGGCCGTGTAGGAGATGCTCGGAAGGCACTAGCTTCCTGCCCGCCCCTCATGCCCTCTGCACACTGCTTTCTTACCCAGATGAGGAAATGGGTAGTCAGAGAAATTGAACGACTTACCTGAGTGGCAGACTCGGGGCCACTTGGCTCTTCTTAGTCCTGCTATATCTTGCGGACCCTACGGATGGTTGTGCATGCTTTGCAGATGGCGCCAGGCTCGCTGGGTTGCAGGGTTCTTGGAGCTCCATGGTCTTTCTGGGTGCATCTCGTTGGGTGGCTTTATACAAATAAAGGCTATTGATTTTTCTCTCAGCAAAATTGGCCTCTCCCTGAGGTTCCCTGTGGTTAGTGGTTGGTACCCCTATAGAAGCTCTTCTAGTACTTCAGTATTTTAAAATGTCGTGAAAATACAGCCTTTTTAAAAGGAGGGGTGTGCCTCCAAGGCTTGTCTATCACCTTCTTGTAAATTTAGCTATTTCCCCATCGATTTATATTCCGTTATCAGTTGTGCTGGGATCTTTTGACCTTCAGTGGTCAGGGGCACCTATTACCTTTTATTTTCTCAGGCTACATGTCAGGAGGTTAATAAACCATAAACAAATACATAAGCACACTGAGGCAGTTTTAAGGAAAAGAATAAAGTCTCTCGTAATACCATGATCCTATAATGCATATGTTTAACAATATGATGTATTGTATGCCCTGATTTCTAAAACAAGGAACAAGAATATTAGTTATAGGGTGCCTGGGTGGCTCAGTTGGTTGGAGCAAACTGCCTTAGGCTCAGGTCATGATCCTGGAGTCCCGGGATCGAGTCCCGCATCGGGCTCCCAGCTCCACGGGAAGTCTGCTTCTCCCTCTGATCTTCTCCCCTCTCATGCTCTCCTTCACTCTCTCTCTCAAATAAATAAATACAATCTTAAAAGAATATTAGTTACAGCATGCATTGCTGTTAATAGGGGTTCTTTTTCCCTGCTCCGCATACTGATGTTTTGGTTAGAGTTTACCCCTAATCCTGATCAACATGCCCTGAACACTCATCAGAAATCCTGATGGGCACAAAGCCTTTCAGCGGCCTCAAAACAGTCTTCCTTCTCTTGACGGCTGTTTGTCTTTCAGTTGTCCTTTCCCCTTTAGTAAGAAGTAAAGTGGTCTTCTATATGTTAATGTGTATAAACTTAAGAAAGCTACCTAACCTGAGATGATAAATTGTTAAGTTTGTGTGAATTACTCGGGCATTCAGTAATACATTTCAGGAAGTCGTTTGGAGAAATGTGGGTTGATCATTACCAAATACATTTTTACTTCTGACTGGCTGCATTTTTGAAGCTTTCTTGTAAGTTCTTTCATTTTCTAAATTTGGAAAAATCTGTGTATTTGAGCCTTGAAAAAGACAGTCTCTTAGCAACATATAAGGACAAAGGGGATCAAATTAAATGATAAGTGTGCTGTGATTTGTGTATGTTCTTGCTGTTTTGAAAACCACCCCAAAAGTAGATATTTTTAAGCCATTTTATAACATTTGATAAATTTTAAAAGTAAAAGAAACAAAAGTGGTATTTTTTTAAGTCGTCTGTGCCTTTTTTTCTTTATCTCCTCACACCGTACACTTTTGCCCACTTGGAGGACATACATGGGCATTCATAATTAAGAATTAATCAAAAGTGTCCTCATGGAGGACTTGCTGCTCCAAACTTAATTAACTTAGAAAACATCGCTTTGATAAGCGGATAGATCAGTTTTAAAGAGAAAATAGAGTTCACTTCCATTTCAGACATCTGTAATATTTCATTCGATTAACCCTGGGCATCTTGTGTCCATGGAATCCGAAGGTAAGGAAATGCAGAAGTGATCTACTGTTCCCATTTAAGGCTAATTGTGTGCTACATAGTATAGCTCTTTTAGTTGTGAGGCATAGTGGGTAGAAGCAGAAGGAGAGTGAAGCTTTTAGCTGGGCTGGGCAATCAATCTGGCAGGGACCCTGGCTGCTCTGCCACATTCTGCTAGTGACAGCAAGCCACAAGGTCAACCCAGATTGAAGCAGGTGGTGGGGAAGTGAATTTGTCTCTTGATTGGAGAATGGGCATGCACACACAAGGAAGAAAGGGATTTCTGGTGTTCATCTTTGGAAATGGTTTTTTGCATAAGAGTGTTCATTGATGCCCCAGACACCATGTTCCATTGATTCTGACGTGTATTTTTCTCTCATGTTTTTACTCTTTTGGAAATCAGGACGCTTCTTACTGTGCTAGCATGTTATCACTATCGGCTAGAAAGTGCTGATGCATTGTTGTCATTACCTGTGATTTTGCAGATGTGGAGATAGCGATTGTGTTCATATATATTGTTGGTAATACACATGTCCAAGTTAATTTCGTAAAAAAGATCATCGAAAATATTCACGGTTCATGGGTTGGCCTGGCCGGCTTCGTGGGTTGAGTATCCCACTCTTGGTTTGGCTCCAGTCACAATCTTGGGTCGGGCACCGTGCTCAGCATCAAGTCTGTTTGGACTCTTCCCTCCCACTGTGCTCCTCCTGCTCATGTGTGCTCTCGCTCTCTCTCTCAAATAAATGAATCCAATCTTAAAAAAAAAATTACCATTCAGCGCTCAAATAAAAAGTATTTTGCACATAAAAAGTCATAGAAACAGCAACAAGATGTAAATTTGGTACTAGTGAAGCAAATTTTTGTTGGAGAAATAAGCACAGTTACCATTATTTGGCAAATAGTCAAGAGCTGGGGGGCGGGGCTTGGGACGGGATATAGGGAGCTGAAGCTGTGTTTCAGAGTTAGAGCGGAAGTACTGCCTTCCAGGTGATATATTATGCACCTCGAGCCTAGGAGAAATCAGTAATCCCTTCAAACAGTTGAAAGGCATTTCAAAGCCCAAGTGCCTGCCATGTCCAATTCCTAAGTTGTACAGGACTGTTATTGAGGCATAGGACGTCAATTTATCAAACCTTCTGCCAACTTAGAACTGTAGCTGCTTATTTCCTGGTGATTTGTGATTTGAAGGAAAATTGACTTTAGACAGATAGGAAATGATGATATAACTCTGGCATTCTTGGAAAGGCTCTGAAATTTTTCTGTAACGTTAAAGGTGCTGAAGAGATCAAAATCATGAGCATGGGCTATGGAAAGCAGTTATTGCTGTGATATTTCCCACAATTGCTGACAACTAGAAGTTACAACTATATGTTAATGTTAAGCTGTGAAACAATTCTCAAGAGAGTCCTCCAGAGACGTTAGGGCCTTCGGTTCTGACACCTGGTGAGAACAAGACAGTACCAGCCTTAAACTGGGTGTATTGAGTATCTGGCAACTGGAAGAATGTCTCAGAGACAACAATGGAGTATCAGGTGGAAAAAATCCGGACATAAGCAACTGAGTTAAAGTGATTCGAAAGAGTCAAACTTGGCCTGTTGAAGATGTGTTGGGAATAGTTTATAAAATATTTATATATAAATATATGTTATATATTTTATTTTTATAAAAAATATTAAAAGTATATATTTTTTAATATAGATATACAAGAGAGAAGATAAATCTAATTACCTAAAAGTTTTGGCAATAATTATAAAATAATTCTAAGTAACAAGAAAGCATTCTATGATCGCATTTGGTGGCATTTTTTTTTAATGTGCAAATGGATGGCTCATTTTACAATTGACTGCATCTTAGACCAAGTAAATACGTTTTGGGCATTGAGCCTAAAGTTGCTGATTTCATGGAGTTTTCAATCTAGGTGTTTCAACGTGCATTTCAAAAGGCATTCTCACAGCGTGAATAAGAACAGATAATTAAGCACTTATCCCTTTTATGAAACAATAAGCTCCAAATTCCAAACAGCCAAATCTTAAAGGAATTAAGTATTAGGCTTATTTCTTGCTGTTTCATGTATGTGTCCCCAGGTAATCAGTGAGTGCTGAGTGTATTATATAGTTCCCATGAATAACTATTGAAAAATAAGGTATTTCAAGATATTTCAAGGTAAGGTGAAGCCTTCAGTTGTTAATGGCTATTTACCTTTCAGGGACTGCTTGAAATTCATCCTCGTTTTTACAACAATGCCTTTAGGAGGTAAATGTCCAAAAAACTTGATTTTTTTAAAAAGCAGACTTTATTTTTTGAGAGCAGTTTTCAGTTCACAGCAAAATTGAAACGAAGGTAGAGATTTCCCATAAACTTTCTGCCCCCAAGCAAGCACAGCCTCCCCCATTCTCAACAGCACCCACCATTTGTTACAATTGTTACGATTTGTTACGATTGATGAACATTTGTTACAATTGACGAACTTAAACACAACATTGTCACCAGAAATTCATAGTTTATATTAGAGTTCACTCTTGGTGTTGTACATTCTGTGAGTTTTGACAAATGTATAATGACATGTATTCACCACTACAGTATCGTACAGAATAGTTTCACTGCCCTAAAAATCCTCTGAGCTCCACTGATTCATCCCTCCTCCCAATTAATAATTAATAATTAATAATTGTGGCAACCATTGATCTTGTCTTCATAGTTTTACCTTTTCTAGAATGTCATATAGTTGGACTGAGACAAATAAATTCAGATTGGCTTCTTTTACTTAATAATAAGCATTTAAGTTTCCTCCATATCTTTTCACAGTTTGATCGCTCATTTCTTTTTAGCACTGAATAATATTCCATTATTATGTATGTGCTACTGCTTATCTACTCACTACACAAGGACATCTCAGTTGCTTCCACGGTTTGGCAGTTAGGAATAAAGCCACTGGAAGCCTCAGGTGCAGGTTTCTGTTTGGGCCTAAGTCGTCAACTACATGGGTACCAGGGATTGTGATTTCAGATAATATGATAAGACTATGCTTAGTTTTGTAAGAAACTACCCAGCTATCTACAGACGTAATTGTGCCATTTTGCGTTTCTACCAGCAATGAATTAAAGGAGTTCCTGTTGCTCCCCATCCTCACCAGCATTAAGTGTTGTCAGTGTTCTAGAATTTGGCCGTTCTGGTAAGTGCTTAGTGGCATCTTCGTTGTTGATTTAATTTGCATTTCCATGATGACATATGATGTGGAACACTTTTTCATATATTTATTTATCATCTGTTTATCTTCTTTAGTGAGGTGTCTGGTAAGGTCTTTGGCCCATTTTTAAAATCAGGTTGTTTTTAATATATATTTAATATCTTTGTTATTGAGTTTTAAGTATTCTTTGTATATGTTGGGTAAGTTTCCTCTGTAGATATCTTTCTTGCAGGTATTTTTTGCCAGTCTGTGGTTTGTCTTCTCATTGTCTTGACCATGCCTTTTGCAGAGCAGAGATTTTACATTTTAATGAAGTCCAGCTTACTGATTCTTTCTTTCTTTCATGGATCATGCCTTTGGTATTATATCTAAAAAGTCATCACCAAACCCAAGGTTATCTACGTTTTCTCCTTTGTTACATCTAGGAGTTTTATAGTCTTGTATTTTACATGTAGATCTGTGATCCATTTTGAGTTAGTTTTTGTAAAGGATGTAAGCTCTGATTCTGGATTGATTTTTTTTTTCAAGGATTTTATTTATTTATTTGACACAGAGAGAGAGATCACAAGTAGGCAGAGAGGCAGGCAGAGAGAGAGAGGAGGAAGCAGGCTTCCTGCAGAGCAGAGAGTCTGATGCGGGACTCGATCCCAGGATCCTGAGATCATGACCTGAGCCAAAGGCAGAGGCTTAACCTACTGAACCACCCAGGTGCCCTTCTGGACTGATTTTTGCAGGGGGATGTGAAGTTGTTCCAGCACCATTTGTTGAAAAGACCATTTTTGCTCCACTGTATTACCTTTGTTCCTTTGTCAAAAGTCAGTTGATTATGTGGGTCAATATCTGGTTTGCCTACTCCCAACTCAGTTGATCTACTTTTTGTTCTTTCTCCAATACCATATTATCTTGACTGCTGTAGTTTTTTTAGTAGGTCTTGAAGTTGCATAGTGTCAGTCTTTCAATTTTGTTCTTTTACTGCAATATTATGTTGGCTACTCTGCGTCTTTTGCATCTATTTCCAGATGAACTTTAGAATCACTTTGTTGATACTGATAAAATAACTTGCTGGGATTTGGATTGGGATTGCAGTGAATCTATAGATCAAGTCAGGAAGAACTTATATCTTGACAATAATGAGTCTTCAATATTGAGAACTTTGAGATTTTGAAATTTTGAAATTCTAGCTCTAGAACGGTTGGAGGTTTAGGCTGCACGTGGCCAGGCAACCAATCCCTGTCAGCAGTTTAGGCCATCATTCTAGAGAGGTGTTGCTAGAGCTTATGGGCAGTTTAGTTTAAAACCCATGGGCATAGGTGACTACAAACCCTCTTTCATATCATATTCAACTTCCTGAAATTCCACATTAACATTTAAGAATGTGGGCTCTGGAATCTCATTGTGGGTTTCTAATCTTGGCTGGATCCCCTTGCATCACTTATAAGATTTTAGGCAAGTAATGTTTTAGTTGTGAAGTGATATTAATTATGGGAATTAAATGAAATAATTAAGTAAATGCCTCAAAAGTTGTTTGTCAATCCTGATTCTACTTATATTTTATTCTCTCCTCTCTCTACCCTTCTTTGGATTCCCTCTAACCTGCCTTTGAAACTACTTTGCATAACCTCACCAGTGACTTCCACATTGCAAAAACAGCAGTCCCCACATGACTTATTTAACAGCATGTGGCTCAGTGGCTTACTCCCTCCTTAAAATATTCTGTTCTTGTATTGGCTTCTCGGGTAGTACCCTCCTGATTTTCTTCTCCCTCACTGGGATGTTACTTCCCAAATTTCCTTTGCTTGCTCTTCCTCTTGTTTGAAGTACCAGAACTGGGTTCTAGTCTTTCTGCTCCATTGTCTTTAGATACTGTTCATATGCTAATGCTGCCAACTATCTGCAGGGCTGAGCCCAGATCCTTACAGAAACTACCGCTTGACTCCTATTGGCTTCCTCATCATGGGTAGAACTCTTGGTTTCAGTGTCTTTGTTCCCTTTTCCCTGAATCCTGCCCCTCCTTCTATTTTATAAATTTCAGTAAATGGAACCACCAGCCACCTGGATGATCAAGTCAAATACTCAGGCATTGTGCACTGCTCTTTACCTCACCACTCTCCCCCTACCAGCACATTCTTTTGGCTCTAAATCTTGTCCTGATCCCATTCTCTCCTTCATTGTGCTTGATATTCCTCTTCTAGACTCCTACTAGAACTTCCTAACTTGTTTCCCTGCACCCACTCAGACCACCTTTTCTTCATTCAGTTCCCAGAATGATCATTACAGATGTTAATTATATTGGGTCACTATGGCTTGAAATCCCATCAGTGGCTTCCTGACCCCCTTGAGGCTGATGGGCTCCAGTCACACTGGTCTCTGAAAGGAGGGAAAAATTAATTCTTCTCTACCCTCAGATCTTCCTCTAGATTAAGAATTAAATTTATACAAGATAGATAAATTTCAGATGAGAAAGTTATTTCCTGCTTTCTGGGGAGACAGAGGAGGAAGGTCTGAGTGCTCTACTTGTATAAGCTCTTAATTAACTTTTATTTAAAATAATCAATATACCAAAGTGGCCCATGTTAGGCTTACCTGTCCCCATACCTCCTTTCTATTCCTTGACTGTACTAAATCTGCCTCTACTTCAGGCTTCTGTAGTTGGCAATCCCTCAAGCCTGGAACACTGTCCTCACCTTGGCCTGTGTTAAAAAACAAAATTCAACTGACTACATTTTAAAGATCTTTTTGGATTTATTCCATGATTCATGAATTGGGCAGCATCCCATCTGGCAGAGAGGAGCTCTGAATAGCTGTACAAAATGAAAGACTTATGGGCAGAAGGGAGCCAGACAGGGAAGTTACTAGCAAATAGTGGATTGTTTTGGGCAAGGTCACCTTCCTTTAGTGGGATGGCAGGGGTCCCGTCAGGCAGATGACCTCACTGGTGCTGACCAAGTAATTCAAGGTTGACCGGTTTAAGATTCCACTGCTGGGAGAGGTTGAAACTGGTATTCAGTTTGGTGGCATGCACATAGCACAAGTGACTTTATTTTTAACAATTCCCCACTTTTGATCAGACTCTCAGCTTTGCTGAGAGATGTGATAAAAATTGCAGGCATTGGCACCACTCCCAGCTAGCATTCTGAGCCTCTCAAGGTTTTTGCTGATCTTCCTTGCGGTATTTGCAGGTCACGACTTCAGGTTCTCTTTGGTTTTTCTCTTCATTCCTTTTCTGACCTTCCAGTCTTAGGGAGATCGTTTACTTGGTAGTTAGTGGCTGTGAACATGCATTTAAAGCCTCTGAGAGAGGATGTGTGCAGGAGAGACTACTGTGACTGTTAGAAGCAGGATAATTCCCGTTGTCTGGCAAGCACTTTGGAGTCATGGTCCCCAAGACACAACCAATCAAAATCATTTAAGCCAGACAAAGACCCTATTGAAGGAGTCTCTTTCTTCCTTCCTTCCTCTTTTTTTTTTTTTTAAAGATTGATTTATTTATTTGAGAGAATGAGCAGTGGGAGGGACAGAGAGAGAGAGAGAGAGATCTCAAGCAGACTCCCTGCTGACTGCAGAGGCCCACGAGGGGCTTGGTCCCATGAGATCTTGACCTGAGCCCAAACCAAGAGAGATGCTCAACCATCTGAGTTAGCAGGCACCTCAGGAGTCCCTTTCTTAAGCCAAGTGGCTTGTTCAGTGATCCTAGGTACCTGAGTCTCAGCTTCTGCACAAGTGTTAATCCAGAGGCCGCAAGCAGGGTTCTCCCTCTGCGTTCAGCTAGAAGATACTCAGGGGCCATCCTGCTATCAAGAACAGCCTTGGCCAAAGAGTCTAAAGATTTTTGTTGGACAGTTATTGCTGTAGCACAGATTCTGCAGTATTTTCAAGAGTTAAGGAGAGGTTCCTGATCAGAGCCTCATTTGTACTGACTCCTAACCAGGGAGGTAGGGAGTCTGCCAGAGGGAGCTGATTTTGAATCACGAATGTCTCCTGGTAATTCCTGTTTGAGTCTGTGGCTCAGGACTAGAAAGGTTAACAGCTGTGGAGGCCAGTAAAATGTAGGGGTTTGCAGACCACAGAGGTGGTTTTATTCTGGTTACCCTCGCATTATGTCCCTTTCTTTGTGTGGAACCTCGACACAAGATTCCCCAGGTTTGGGGTTGTTAACCAGAGACGGGGAAACAGAATCCAAGGCCAGGGAGCCTGACATAGTAGCATGGGGACTGAGTTTGTTCTGGAGAAACTGAGGCATTGAAAATCAGGGAGAAGTATGTGATGTGCAGAACCGGATAGGATCCAAGGTCAGGCAGGAACTGCTGAAAGGGTCTGTTGTGGTGGTTTTGACTGGAGGGATCACGTTGCCATTTAGAAAGGGGAAGGTCAACCTGTCAGTAGGTTGGAGGTGAAAGGGACAGGAAGAGCAGTGTGACTGCCTGAAAGTGACGAGCTGAACCAGAAACAAGGAAGATAGACTCTACGGGGGCAGGGAGGGAGACGCTGAACTGGCCTGAGATTGAGGGACTCAGGTCAGAGGCTGTATATAAGGACCTTGGCTCAATATGGCAACTTCCTCATTTGAAGATGAGAAAATTCCAAGTACTCTGTATGTGACAGCTATTTTAAGACATTTCTGGATTGAAACATTTGTGATGAGATTTGCTTTCCTTAATATGTCACTTCTGACAATAAAATACTTGGGGGTAAACATTCAGAAATCTGCTGACGTAGTTGTTTTTCTGTTTGATTGCCAGTGCCAGTAACATATTTTAACCAGCAAGTTTAGAAAATGAGGCTTTATACTTTGATAAGTACCCCTGTGAGGGAGTATAGACACTTCCCCCAGATTGACTGTATTCTTTTTTTTTTTTTTAAAGATTTTATTTATTTATTGGACAGGGAGAGAGAGATCACAAGTAGGCAGAGAGGCAGGCAGAGAGAGGAGGAAGCAGGCTCCCTTCCGAGCGGAGAGCCTGATGCGGGGCTCGATCGCAGCACCCTGAGATCATGATCTGAGCCGAAGGCAGAGGCTTAACCCACCGAGCCACCTAGGCGCCCCAGATTGACTGTATTCTTTTAGTGATAGTGTTCAGTTTTGTTACTTGTTGTTAAAAAATACTGTACTCTGGGACCTCAGGCTAGCTCAGTCAGAAAAGCATTGAACTCTTGATCTTGAGGTTGTAAGTTTGAGCCCCACATTGGGTGTAGAGATTTAAAAAAAATAAAAAAATAAAAATATATATATATATACACACACACACACACACACACACACACACACACACACACATATATATAGCATTTTTCCAACCATAGAACTTGAATCAGACTACCCAGTTATATGAAACTGGGTATAACCAAAATAATTGTATTATTAACACATTGTTTTTTGATAGCATAGTACACATGGTTTTGTAAGTTAATTACAGGAGTTATTATCAGCAGTTAACAGATTTGGCGCTCAAAAGTTAATACAGGGAGAAATTATATATGTGTAAGTGTGTATAACATAAGACTTACTCGCTAAGGATAATAATGGTGATTAAAATATCAGGAGCCATACGCGATATAAAGGCCCAAGGATAATAGTGGTGAAACATAAACCAATCTAGCCAAAGGCAGTTCATTCATGAGAGGCTTCTAGAGTTGAAATAAATATTGACTATAGATGTTCAATTGACTTTTTTACATTGCCTTTTTGTAAGAATTCCCTTGACACACTATCAGGTTATTCCAAAGTGCATGATTTTTATTCCATGTTTTTAAGTTTTTCTTTTTAAGGTACCAAAAGCATTGCTTCAGAGTTGTCCTGTTTCCCTTATTGTTAACATCTTATGTAATCATAATACAATCTTCAAAACTAAGAGATTAACACTGGTACCTGTGGTAAGCAGAATTCTAAGATGGTCCCAAGTTTCCTCCCAAACCCCAGTGCCCTGCATCATTACCTTCCCTTGAGTGTGGGCAGGGCTTGTGAGTATGATGGGAGAGAACAGTATAATCATGGTATCTTACATGGCAGGAGGGGTTTTGCGGGTGTAACCAAAGGTTCCTAATCAACTGAGTAATCGGTTACCAGGCAGAGATTATCCTGGGCTGGCATGACCCAATCCTTTAAGGCCTTAACAGACTTAAGAAGCAATGGCAGACATACTCTTGCTGGCCTAGAAGAAAGCAAACAGCCCTGTTGTGAACTGCTCATGTCTGGGGCCATGTGGATAGAAACCGAGGGTGACCTCTAGGAGCTGAAACCATCCTAAGGCCAACAGCCAACAAGAAAACAGGGACAGCAGTCCTACCGCTGTAAGAAATTACGTTCTTCCCATAATGAGCTTGGATAAGGACCCTGATCTCCAACGGAATCCTGGGCGTGCCCAAACTTGGTTTCAGCCTGGTGCGCTCCAGCTACACTGCACCCAGACTTCTGATGAACCAAAATCTAAGATAATAAATGTGTCTTGCTTTAAATCGTTGGTAACAGTATATTGTTTTGTGGTCATCCGTTTGTTATGGAGGTACAGAAAGCAAATAGAGCACGGCAGTGTTAAGTACAGACCTCGTTTAGCTTCCGCCTGTTTTCCATTGATGTTCTTTTTCTGTCCCGGGATCTAGCCACGACACGTAATACTCAATGCTTCCGTTCCTAACCAGTCAACGTGAAGTTCTACTTGCTAGTTTGTGATGAGCAATCAGATGTCTGTAAGGGATTTCATCTCCCTGATTTGGGGGAGGGGTGTACTCTGCATGTTTGAGTGCTAGTTTGTCACATGAACACTGCGCGTGGCATGAGCCATTTAAGGGCTTGGTGTTAGTCTGTGAGGTCCCATGTCTGTCTGAGGCGCATCCCCGGGTGGGATGTCACACCCGCGTAGAGCTGCTGCAGGGTGCTGGGAGTCTGTGGAATGGGCCTCGAGCTTGTTGTCCTTTTCCCTCTTCTCCCTGCCCGAGATGTAGCTGTCTGAGAAGGGTGTGCTGAGGTGAAGAAACACCTCCTCTCCCGCCTAACTCTTGAGCTTTGAATTGTTGATTTGAGGGCTGGTGAGATATTTTCCATTGCTCAGACTGCCATGTAATCATGACCGTGACCCTATGCTCTGGACATTCACTTCACAGGTGACAGGGTTCACACTGTTAGATCAGAGGGGTCCAAGGGGTTTTGCTGTTGCCTCTATTGGAATCTAGGCCTTCTTTTTCCTTCTATATTCTCCTGTCAGCAGGCTAGTCTTTTCAAATCCGATCTGTTGTCTTGCTCATATCACAGAAGGGTGGAATTTAGGTGCTGTTCTGATGGAATTTATCCAAAAAATGCCCAGATTGTGCCCTGCCCAACCCCCCATACCTCACTGTAAGGCTCTGGGGAGCCTTCCTAACACTGGGATCAGAGTACCACTTTATGGAAGCTTCACAAGCATCCAGCACCCCAATGCTGAGTCAGAATAAAGGTTGCTCCCTCCAGTTCAAAAGTTGGGACTGGCCCAGGTAGAGGTGACTGTGGGAGAGAGGGGACAGAGCGCTCAAAGGGACCTGTTGTCCATTTACCCAGCCACAGGGAAGCAGAGATCTTGGGCTGGGGACAACATTGGTTCAGTTGGGAGGCATGTGTTCCTGCTTCATAGGGCCCACTGATCCTGTAACTGGTAATGGTGGCCTATCATTGTCATGTGTTCAAAGGGAACACATTAGCAGGGTCTCCTCCCCCCTTGAATCTCTGGGAGGGGAGTTGGAGATAGGCAGAAGTGAGCCTGATACACAGAGGGGTGGTGGTATAAGGTCCTTTCTTATAAGCAGTCAGGCTGAGGGCTAGGTGATGGATGTTAAAAACTATTCCTGACCTCAAGGAGAGTAAGTTTTAGTGAAGGTCACTCACAGAAATAAATATAATACAGAGATTCTTTCTGAGGGATTAAATGAAGAATCCCACAGAAGAGATACTCAGGCTGTTTCAGAGGGTAAGTAGATGTTTACCAAGCAGATAGAGCTGGTGAGTGGCAGGGGAGGGGTGGAAGCTGGCCTTCCCAAGCTGTAGAAGTCTCAGGTGCAAAGGCACTGAGATGTGGAACTGCATTGGGGGTATGTCTGAGAGAGAGTTCAGGAAATTGTCCAGTACTTCCGAATAACTTTTTTTTTTTTAAGTTTATTTAATCTCTACGCCCGACATGGGGCTTGAACTCACAATCCCGAGATCAAGAGTTGCCCACTCTTCCGACTGATCCAGCCAAGTGCCCCCATTTCTGGAAGAATTTTTAAATAGAATTGACATCAGACTTGCATTTCTGAAGTCAGACTTTTTTCTTATTATAAAAATATCTGAAACCATAAAAAAAAAACTATAAAAAGGAAATATTTCCCTTAGGTTTGGGTTTGCTTGTCCTGTTGTCCGGGATTCCCTGCAGTGCCCTGGGGCAAGGCCCTGGTTGCCTCACCCACTTCTGCTCCCTGTTCTGCCTCTTACCACACAAAAGATAGGCACCGCTTGCACTGTTAATTAGTTTAGACATAAAGCCCTCCTGAGGTGGCAAGAAGCAGGACTGCCCAATTTACTCCAAATTATAGCAGGGCACCTGGCATCCAGTAGGTCTTGAATGAAATGTAGAGTTTCAAGACACAGAGATAACTGTTAGAGATAGCTTCCCTCATTTTTGCATATTAAAAACATTTTCTAGTATTTGACCCCCTTTTTTTAAAAGAAATCTTATTTGTCCGATATTGTCTCCTAGAGTGTCATGTTTATTTGCATTTTTAGAACAATAAAAATGCAAAATGGTCATCAAAAACAGTGCTATTAAATACAGTGACTACTAGCCATATGTAGCTATTTATATTTGAACATAAATTAACTAAAATTAGTCATATGATTTTACACCTATCTGGAATTTAAGAAACAAACCAGCAAAGTGAAGAAGAAAAGATGCAAACCAAGAAACAGACTCCTAACTATAGAGAACAAACTGATGGTTACCAGATGGGAGGGAGGTGGCCGGGGGCGGGGGGGATGGATGAAATCGACCTTGGGGATTAAGGAGGGCACTTGTGTTGAGCCCAGAGTAATGTATAGAAGTGTTGAATCGCTATAATGTACACTTGAAACTAATATTACACTGCATGTTATCTGGAATTTAGATAAAAACTTAAAATAACAAAAAGTAACACACACAAACTCAAATGCTGGTTCCTCAGTCTCACTGGCTATATTTCGGGGGCTCATAGCCCTAGGTTACTAGTGGCTTTTATATTGGACAGTGCAAGTCTAGAATATCTCTGTCATCTCCAGTTTCTCTTGGCCAGAGATGCTCTAGAGAGTGGATTGGTAGGGAGAGAAACTGGAGGCAGGTATACCAGTTACGTGGTCTTTGCATTATGCCAAGCAAGAGAGGACAGCTTGAAGCAGGGGGTGACAGTGTCCGAGAAGGGAGGACTAAATCCGAGAACTGTTGAGGAGTTAGAATCAACTCGATTTAGGGTGGGGGTGGGTGGGGAGGAAATGTTGATAATCAGAGTTTGAGGGGAGAAGCAGAAGAAGCAGGTAGGTATGGGTGGATATCTACATATGTACGAAGGGAAGGGATTTCTTTTTTTTTTTTTAATGGATTATTTATTTATTTGACAGAGAGAGAGAGATCCCAAGTAGGCAGAGAGGCAGGTAGAGAGGGACAGGGAAGCAGGCTCCCTGCTGAGCAGTGAGTCCAGTGCCAGCCTCCAGGCTCTATGCGGCTCGATGTGGGGCTCGATGTGGGGCTCGATGTGGGGCTCGATCCCAGGACCCGAGATCATGACCTGAGCCGAAGGCAGAGGCTTAACCCACTGAGCCACCCAGGCGCCCCCTGGGGAAGGGATTTCTGCAAGGGATTGCTTCTGCTGTTGAGGGCTGGCTAGAGAAGCTGGGTCCCTGTAGGCAACCATCCTCCTTCCTCTCTCCCTCAATATTCTCCTTCCTGCCTCCTCTTTCCCCCCTCCCCCCCCCCCACCTTCTGCATCCTGCACTCTTCCTGCCCTCCATCTCCTCTCCCTCCCTCTTCCTCCTCCTTTTCTCTTTCCCTCCTTCCCTCTCCTTTCTTCCTTCCTCTCATCTTCCCTTTCCCTCTCTTTTTCTCCTTCCGTCCCTCATGCCCTCTCTATACCTTCCACTGATTAAGTCGGCTCACCCAGGATAACCTCCTTTAAATTCAGCTCCTTAGGGACTTTAATTCAATCTGCAAAATCCCTTCACAGCAGCATTTATCAGCATCAGGAGGGGCGCCTGGGTGGCTTAGTTGGTTTGAATATCTGACTCTTGATTTTGACTTGATTTCGGCTCAGGTCATGTTCTCAGGGTTGTGAGATCAAAGCCCACATCAGGCTCTGCGCTCAGCAGGGAGTCTCCCTCTCCCTCTCCCCATGCCCCTCCCCCCACTCATGCGGATGCCTGGGCATGCACACCCACGCGTTCTTTCTCAAATCTTAAAAAAAATTAGTGTTGGAATCATTGAGAGGGTGTGTGTGTGCTAGAGAAACTGGCTGTGTCATCCCCCCTACCAGTCCTCCTGCTCTCATGAGAGACTATGCCTTGTAACCCATCTGAACCAGGAACACGCTAGAAAGGGAATTCTAGGGAGTATGGTTTACCCCGTTTTCTGACTAGGGCAACTGTGTGAATACTTGTGGTAGATTAAGATCAGGTCATAAGAGGAGCATTGGAGGTGGAGGAGAATAGCCGATGAATTCAGTTGTGGCTTGCTGGGGTTGTAAAGTGCCTGCACACCACCTGTTCTCATAAATCTGGGTCCAAGAATTCCAGAGGGGGTCTGGTGGAAGACACAGGTGGTGGATCCTCAGCACACATACGGTAGTGAGACTCAGGGACCTACAGTGCTTCTCTGGAGACAGCAGAAGAGTGCCTGCATCGGGGAATGTCTGCACCTCCAGGGCTGAGGAGGGATGTGGGGCCAAGACGGACGCTGAGCTAGAAACATCCCAGTGTGGAGCTGCGGGAGGGCAAGTGAAAGGGCCATAGCAGCAGATGCCTGCAGAGGGGCGCAGTGTTCTCTTCCTTCCCCAGGTGAAGGAGCAGATGACGCTGACTTTACCGCTGATCCATGATCCGAGGAGGACATGGTGGGAATGGAATTGGGAAGGCTAATCAGGAAGTGGGTCCCCTCCAGTGCACTAGGCATATCTCTCCAGGTGAGAGATTGCAAACTCACATGGCCTCCGGGCTCCGGCAGGGAGGAGAAGCCCCTAATCCAGCCATGGGGCTCATGGAAGGCTTCACAGAAGAGAGAACAGAAGTTGAGATCTCCTGGATGGGTAAGAATTAGCCAAATGAAAAGAGGACCTAATATCTTACCACCCCAGTAATCCTGGTCATATCTGATGTTTACAGATTCTTTAAAAAAAAAAATTATTTAGAATAGTGTTTCACCACCTGGTCGCTCCCTACTGGGAAAATGTCTCTTTTCTACTTAGTCCTCTACATTCTATTAGATAAGTGTATATGTATATGTGTATAGTTTTGTGTGTGTAAAATCGTTCCATTTATACCACTTTTTCTCTCCTTTTATTGAGAATGCTTAAATTAGAGTAAGATGCATTTTACTCTCTAAAGGTCTTTTTGTTTTATTTTTCAAGATTTATTTACTTGAGAGAGAGTGGGGGAGAGCATGAGCAGGGTAGAGTGGCAGAGAGAGAAGCAGGCTCCCCTCTGAGCAGCTGTGGGGCTTCATCCCAGGACCTTGGGATCGTGACCTGAGCTGAAGGCAGATGCCCAAGGACTGAGCCACCCAGGAACACCCTCTAAAGGTCTGTTTTTAACATAAGTTTTGCATACTAAAGACCTGCAGTAATAGGGATTTTACAGACCACCAAGCACATTTGGCCATTGGTTTTCTAACAAAGATGACTTCAGACAGCTAATCCAGGCTCCCCACTCTGGCTGCCCATCATTGTCCTTTGAGATGTTGCTGAGAAAGCCCCAAGATGGGGCCACACCCCCCAAAGAGTCTAGTCTAATTGGTCTGAAGAAGCCCAGCTATTAATACCATTTTTAAGGACCATAGAATATGGTAGTGTACAACCAGGATTGAACCCCCAGTTTAATCATAGCATTTATATGTATTTTAAGTAGAGGGAGAGAGGACCCTTCACAGCCTCTGGAGGAAGATGGGGAAGGAAAACAGTAAAAGAAGTTACTTCCTAAGTAGTGACTCATTAGAATAGCCCATTTTCCTTCCCTGTCCCTGCAAGAGGGCAAAAGGTTGGTACAAGTGGACTGGATCCAATCTAGATATTGAAATCTGACTTGCGTACTCATGGTCTGCTTCCATCAGAGCATAACCCACTTGCCATCACAGGTGACAGGAATAAGGGAAAATATTCATAAACCTTTAAAATAAAGGTTTCCAGTTTATTTTAAAGAGCTGAACCATTATTTCAAACCAAATCTTTCTTCAAACTCCACTCTCCAGCCCCCCTCTTCCCCAAGACCCTTAGGAACACTCAGGCTCCTCAAAATACAGTTTAAAAACCAAAGCACCAAGTGTTACAGCTACTTCCATCTTGAGTACAAGCTAAATGAAGCAAAAATAGCATTAAGTTGAAACCAGCTGTTCCATAACGAGCAATCAAACCGTGGTCTATTATTTCCTCCTGAGGTTTCCCCTCTGATAGAGCCGTGAGTAGAGGATCTTTCCATCTCCACAGCATGTGACACCCTGATGGGGGCAGAGGGGATGAAGAACATTTTCCTCCTTTCAGCAGAAATAATATTTTAAAAAAAGAAATAGGTAGTGGAAAGGAAATAAGATTTAGTTTTCGACATTGAAACTGAGTCCATTAGACTTATCCCTTCCTTCCTCGCTATTTGAAATGTCTGAGCTATTGTCCCTGCAAAGACAAAAATAATAGTATAATAATAATATAATATATAATAAATAATAATATATGGCCTTAACTGGGAATTTAAGACCTAATAGACTATTAACCACTCCTGTGTATCTTTGTGGTTTCACACTGCAGAAATGTGGGCGTGAATCTTTCCTTCCCTGCCCCACCCTCCCCCCACCATGGCGCTGTAGCTGTACAGGAGCAGACAGAGGGTTTTAAGATCATAGGTGGTCTAGGGTCTGGGACTGGACCTCTGCTTGGCTGCTTATTATCAGAGTGACCTTGAGCAGATCCCTTCTGAAGACACTTGCTTCTCAAACTGGGAATAATCATATGTAGCTCATGGGTGATTGGGAAAGATGAAGGGAGACCATCGATGTAGACTTCAGCAGAGCGTCTGGCTCATGGTAAGCTCAAGTGATAGTGGTTACTGTTATTATACAGTACCTTGGAACAGAATGCTTTCCCCAGGAGCTTAAATTTGGGGGGAGCTGAGCAGTTGGAAATTATTCATTCATGCAGTGTTTATTGATAGTCTTCTCTAGTCCAAGTTCTTGTTGAGGAACTGGAAACACACGAGACAGAATGAAAGGAGCATTGCCAAAAGAGCCTTGGTTCTGCTGGCACAGATGCATGGGGAGAGTGGGAGCAGGTAGGGTGCATTAGCATGGGGGAGCTAGCTCGTGACATGATCCCCTCAGCAGGGTGCTGGGAAAGGGGCAGGGAAGGCATTTCAGACCGTCAGAGAGGTCCAAGGGTGATGAGTGGTCAGAGTTCCTGAAAGTAACATCTAAGAACAGATACAGTAGCGTGAGGGATGAGGTTGGAGAAGTAGCTTGGGCCGTCACAGAAATGAGCGGAGAGCTCTGCCGACCCCACCGGCTGCTCCCTAGGGGAGGGCAGCCATCCTCTGTGGAGAATGCTCTGTCCTCACTGCATGAGGACGTGCTCAGAGAATGTCAGGTCTGTGTACAATCCAGGAAGACGACTGCATCCAGGGACGCAACAGCCATAAGAACAGCCCATAATAGCAGGCTGCTCACACAGTGTGCTAAGTCCGGGGAGGAAGCCACTGCCAGGATTTAAAGAGATTTGGCCAAGAAGACGCCTTCAGAATGATTATCTCAGACTGAGCTTAGTCTATATTTCTAACCAGAGCAAAATATACATAGTCTAGGTCAGGGAACGCCATACGCCCGTTTCTAAGAAACTGCAAGAAAGAAACTGGGCAACAGCATGTTTGTAGGAGCAAAAAGAACTGAAACTTTTCCTCAAGATGGGCATGAGGGCTGATGCAGGTTTGTCCGGATCCCGTGCTTGAGGCAGCCACAGCGGGTGCAGAAGAAACGGTGGCTGACAGTTACATCTCTGGAATTAATGCCTGGAGGCAACTGGGCACCACTTAGGAACTAGTGCTGAACCGTGCACAACACAATGTCGGGCTTCTGAGGGATGTCATTAAATGTGTCCAAATGTGACCAGGCTTTTCTATGCGATTCCTGTCAAGTAGCACCCACCCCCGCCATGTGAACCGTCCACGATAGTGAACTGAGAGATTAGGGGGCGATCCTGTTTCACCTTGGAGAGCTGGCTTCTGTTCTCTGGCGACTAGTTGTACCTTGTGAAGACATACAGGTGAAGTCCTCCCCGCAGCCTTTCCAGCACGTCCTTCCCAGACAGCGGTCTCGCCTGCTTGTGTTGCCTTTTTCCTGAGTGGATCATCATGGAATGTGGCTTTAAGGCTTTTTACCCTCTTGATTACTTATCTCCATATATTTTTTCCTAGTCCTTTCATTGTTTTAGTTCAGGCTGCTATAACAAAAATACCATAAACTGGATGGCTTAAAGAACCAAATGTATTCATCATAGCTCAGGAGGCTGGGAAGTCCAAGATCAAGACTCTGTAGATTGGGTGTTTGGTGAGGTCCCACTTCCTGGTTCGTAGAGGACTCTCTTCCCTCTGTCTTTGCCAGGAGGAAGGGATCTCTTGTAAGGGCACTAAACCCATTCATGAGGGCTCCAACTTCATGACCTCATCACCTCCCAAAGGCCCCACTTCCAAAGTGACATCGCACTGGGGATTAGGATTTCAGTGTACAAATTTGGAGGGGACACATACGTAGTCTGTCACAGTGACAGAAAGCACTGGATGCATCATTCAACAAATGGCCTCGTTTGCCTTTAATAGGGTGAGACTGTGGATCTCCACCTTCCTCTTTCTAAACTGCGTTTCCTTCCATCAGTGGAGCCCAAAGTGTAGGTATATTCAGGTTGCTTGTCTGCTAAAACCTGCAGAGGTATTTTTGTTTGCATATTTGTTTGTTTTTGATTAACTAGCAACTTCTAAGTTTCTACTCTCCTTCCTCTATTGGTACTCTTTGTTTTTAGTAACTCAAGTTCAGATCTTTCATTGATCCCTGTTTTCTTTCTCCAGTTTGTAAAGGTCACTGATTGCTGATTCAGTGGGACAGGAAACTGGACACTCCCCTCTGCTTTCTCCCAACCACACATGTGATCAACTAGCCTCTGTGTTGCCATTCAAGTCAGAGATGACATCAATCAGGCTCAGGAGGAGGTCTCTGGCAGGACATGCGTCAGCCCTTGCCCTACCCCAGGCTGGCCACACAGCAGCATGCTTTGGACATGCTTATTATTCATTCTTCAAATTGTTCTGCCTTGATTTGCAGTTGAGTTAGAAAGAATATCATGAGTACCTTTTCAGAGGCCGTTGTAAAGCCCAGTTTCCCTGATTTCTTCCTTAAAATTTCACGAACAGTGGAGTAGCAATGAAATTTCCAAATGTTGAAATACAGGATAAAACCATGCCAGGTGACTTAAACCCATTTTGAGCCAGCTAACTGTTCTTTTACATTTTTTTTTTTTTTTTTTACAATCTTGGACTTTCATTCTCCCTTTTAAATATTCATTTCTTTTCTGTCTTGAAGAAAATTTCCTTAAAAAAGCCAAATGTAAGTTCTGTTAACCCCAAGCACCAGAAACAGCCCTTCCTTAATTTGCTATATAAAAATATTCATGATATTTTAAGAAAAGAGCCTGCCCTAAAAAACCCAGTTTTCTTGTGTATAAAATTTCTATACTGCCCAGTTCACTTTGGCCCTTAGTTTCCTGACTAAACATTTCTGTCCATACCTTATAGTCCTCTTAAATGCTTATCCTTCAAGGTATTTGCCTGAGCGTAAGCAGCCTTGTTGGTTTCCGTAAAAGCACTCTCTTGTCTTCTCATTAGCATTTTTGGGGGATTGTCTAATCAAAGCTTCTAGATGTCATGAACAGTCTTCTGTTTTAGAATTTCATTCCCTAGAGTCATATCTGTATTGTCTAAGAACTTCCAACCTTGTCTTTGCCACTTATTAGGTATATGGCCCCAAATGGTTGCCTCTAAGCAAGAAACAATAAATTCTTCCAGGCTTAAATCTTGTGTATGGACTTAAAAAAAAAAAGAGGGTCTCACCAGTGCCTGGGTGCTGAATGACTACTACCTGTCCTGAGGACAGTGCTGATGGAAATGTGGCGGTGGCTGGTAGGACTTGTAACTGTTTTATGCAGAAGACAGATATCAGAAGAGTTGAGATTGAGATTTGGCTGTGAGCTTTCGTGATTCTCCCCTACTCCTACATATTCTCATCTCAGCTCTCATCACGTAGAAATCCAAGGGTGAATGTTCAAGTGTTACACAATTCGATATTGGGACTGAAAATGGCAAGGCAGTTTATTTTTCATTCTTAAATTAACATAAAGCACAGAAGCTACATAAATGTGTTTGTGCTATTCTTAAGATAATGCCATCTTAATTTTCTTGGAAAGAAAAGGGCATTTGAAAGCATGCCTCTGTGCATGAGATTTTTATCAGCTTTGGTCTTGGACTTTCCTAAATAGGGAATAGTCTGACCTTGGAAAATGGTTCTTGGCCTCTCAGCAGTCTGGAGTTAGCCAGGTCCCCACTCTTAGGAGTAGTTTAGAAAGGTGATTTCAGTGATGTTTGAGAAATGCCTTCCATATCTGGCTCAGAGTAATATGGAGACAGATGCCTGTATTAAAGATGGCCAGCTGCCACAGCCAGTTAGACAACTTGATCTTCTCTTCAATCATTTGCGATTCAAGACTTGCTTTTAAAATTTACTTGAGGTTAAGATGTTAAAGTTGTCCCCTTAGACTCTCAGAGATCCAGTTCCCTGGTTCTTTAAGTTTGCCTGACCAATCTTCATTCTCATTTCATGGTCCCTCCTCTGCATCCATGTTGCCACCACCCTGTACCAGCCACCATCTTGCTATTATCTAAGTGGTCTCCCCACTATCCTTGTGCAGCTCCAATTCATTTTCTAGACTGGACAGCAGCCAAAATACTCTTTAAAAAGTCACAGCATCCCCTTGCTTATAGACCTCCAGTGAGTGCCTCTTATATTTTAGATAAAAGCCAAAATTCTTTTTTTTTAAGATTTTATTTATTTATTTGATAGAGAGAGCGCACGCGCACAAGCAGGGGAACAGCAGGCAGAGGGAAAGGGAGAAGCAGGCTGCTTGTTGAGTAGGGCTTGATCCCAGGACCCTGAGATCATGACCCAAGCTGAAGGCAGCTGCTTAACCAACTGAGCCACCCAGGCGCCCAAGCCAAAATTCTTTACAATCTCCAGTGAGGATATGATTTGCCTCTGGAATAATCTCCCCGCACATAGTCCATCTTCCAAGACATTTTTGGCCTCAGGGCCTTTGCACAAGTTTCCCTCTGCCTGCTTTCCTCTGCAAGAACCACTCTTCTCCCTCCCTCCTCATCTGGCTGACTTCATGCCTCAGTTCAAATGTAACTTCCTCAGAGACGTTTTCTCTAAAATTCTTACCTAAGTTAGGGCTCCTTGTTACATTATCTCATAGCTCTTGATTATTTTCCTTCCTAGCAATTATTACACTTTGTAGTTATTTGTATTACTAAATCTGTGTCCTCCCAAACTCAAGTTTATGGGACTAGAAAATATGTTTTTTATTTTCTACTCTAGCTCCCACAACCTTTTATACATCCTGATGCATACAGTGTACTTAAATATTTTTGAATAAATACATAGATGAATAAATTAGTGCTATGTCAACTTACTATCTTACCATCTACGTGTTAAAATAGAAAATGCTCTAGCATTGAACCAATAAGATGTGGATTCTAGACCTTGTTCTGTCAATTGTCAGCGTTGTCTAAGTCTAATCTCATGAGTCCCAGTGTTCCAGTTGCCTTTTGTTTAAGTTGGGAATAATGATCTTGACCTGTCTACACTGGGGAGATGTTGTAAAAATCAAATGAGTCATTTTGTAGCTGAAAGTTCTACTCTATTGCATGGTAGAGCAGCTTTGTTCTTAATGTCATTGCCTTGTTAATGACTAGCAGGGGATAACAGGAACTGAAGGACCTGGAGGGAAGAGAAGGACCTGGAGCCAGGCCTGTGCAAAAGCTTGGGGACAGAGCAGACACCAGGCACAGGAAGTGTGTGTGTGAGAGCGTGTAGTTGAGGATGGGCAGAGCTGCATGGGGTCATCCAGCCAGGAGCCTCTGCTAAGGCCTCCTGTGGCAGAGCACATGCAGGGTATGAGAAGGGTACAAATGCTTAATCTTAATGATTTCCACACCATTTCCATGGAGAGGCCACGTGCCATAGTAGAAAGACGCTTGATTCTGAGAGAGACATCTTGAAATGGAGTCCTAACCCTGACACTGACCAGGTCTGTTGTTTCAGAAACATATCGTAATCTGTATTTCACTGTTTCTTTGCTATAAAATAGATTGGCAAGAAAAGTATTAACTATTTTTATTTCTGAGAGGATTGGTATCAGAAAAGATCGAATGAAATGATGTAAATACTCTTTGGAAACGTATTAGGTATGACAGGCAGAAAGTAGTGTTTAAATCCAAAATTGTGAAATAATTTAATAACTGCCTAAAGTGCTTCCTTTCCCATACTTTATACATAAATTTCTTGGTAATATGTTTTAGGTGAATAATTTCATTCATAGGGTGCTTGTGAATGCAGTAACTATTATGTGGATTTGTAGACCCCTTTGGGAAAAGAATTTCCATCTCTTCTGATTTGGTCTAAGGGCAGTATATTTTGATCAGCATTTGCTAGCTAGAGAGCACCTCTCAACTATTTTTGCATGGTGACCACTAAAATGTATGCAAATGTAATCATGTATGTGGGGCCTAAAATACCTGATTCAGAGACTGAGCTGGGAAATGTGCCTGCAGCTAATACCATTCGAGTAGTCTACGCATTGATAGCAAATGATTTTAAACTGTACCAGAAATTTAGTGGCAGCATTTCAGTGAAAAGATACCATCATACTTAATCTTAAGTCATTTGTAAACTTCTTCTTGATTTCAAAATAATTAAAATATTAAAATCAGATCTTAGAATCAAGAAGCTGCCTCATCTTGTTGCCCCTCTGGCTGATGTTGTATCTTAGTGACTTGGGAGTTAGGAGCAGGCTGTTGTGCAGCATCTGGAACCACGGGCACATCTCTTAGCACGCCTGTGTTGGCGGTACCATGCCCTAATTGCTGTTAACATTGTCATCCTTCTGTCTCTTGTTAGGAATTGAAATGGCTTCCTTAGATGTGCGAGTTCTTAGGCTAGAGCAGGAAAGCACTGAGGTTGTGTTCTTCCAATTAACATGTTGATACTTCATCTCAGAAATTCTCATGAGATTGCAAAAGCTGCATGTCAGTTTATGAAGAAACATTTGGCAGGAAGCTAAATGCTGCATTTATTTCCATAGATCTAAGTTTTAAAACCTTCGTAAGAGCTTCTAGTATGATTTTGCAAATTTGGAAGTTATTAAGCTCTGTGCCCCACAGTAAAAGTTATAGATGTCACAGGTCTGCCTTTGTGAACCATAAGTCTTCTTGCTTTTTATTTTATTTTATTTTTTAAAAGATTTTATTTATTTATTTGACAGAGAGAGATCACGAGTAGGCAGAGAGAGAGAGGACAAAGCAGGCTCCCTGCCGAGCAGAGACCCTGATGCGGGGCTCAATCCCAGGACTCTGAGATGGTGACCTGAGCTGAAGGCAGAGGCTTAACCCACTGAGCCACCCAGGTGCCCCAGTCTTCTTGCTTTTTAAATTGAGATATAATTCACATACCATAAATTCATCATTTAAAATTTACAATTCAGTGGTTTTCAGTATATTTGTGAGGTTGAACAAATATCACTATTGTTTAATTTTGATAACTTCTCATCACCCCCAAAGGAAACCTTATGCTATTAACAGTGACTCTCCATCCTCAATGCCCCAGTCCCTGGCAATCACTGATCTACTTGCTGTCTCTCTGGATTTGTCTGTTCTGGGCATTTGCTGCAAATGGAATCTTACAATATTATGGTCTTTTGTGTCCACCTTCTTTCCCTTAGCATAAGGTTTTCAAGGTTTGTCCATGTTGTGGTATGTATCAGTACTTCCTTTCTTTTTATGGCCAAGTAGTATTCTTTCTCTTTTTTTTTAAGATTTATTTATTTTAGAGAGAGCACGAGTGGGAGGAGCAGAGGGAGAGGGAATCTCAAGCAGACTCTGCTAAGTGGTGCAGAGCCTGGTTGGGGACTCGATCCTATGACCTCAAGATCATGACCTGAGGTGAAACCAAGAGTCAGACACTTAACTGACTGGACCACCCAGGCATCGCTAGCCAAGTGATGTTCTGTGGTATGCATATGCCATGTTTTTTCGGTTCATCAGTTGGTGGATATGTGGGTTGTTTCTACTTTTTGGCTATTATGAATAATGCCGTTATGAACATCTGTATATAAGTTTTGGCATGAACATCTATTTTTGGTTTTCTTGATTATATACTCAGGAGGAGACCTGCTGGATCTTACGGTAACTCTAACTTTTTTGGGAACTGCCAAACTTTTCCAATGTGACTGAACCATTTTTACATTCCCCCCACCAGTGTATGTTTTTCCACATTCTTGCCAACACTTGTTATTTTTTTGGTAATAACTGTCTTAGTGAGTGTGAAGTGCTGCCTCATTGTGGGTTTGATTTGCATTTCCCTAATGACTAAATGTTGGGTACCTTTTCGTGTGCTTATTGGTCATTTGTGCACTTTGGAGGAAGGTCTGTTCAAATCCTTTTCCCATACGTTCTCCGCCCCCTCCTCACTGCCCCCCGCCATGTTAAGACCCTACCATTGACATTAAGGCCCCAAGTGTTCCTGAGCCTGAGAAGCAACCTGTCAGCCTCCCATATTCCTTCCTGTCACAGAACCACACCGTCCAGCTGCTGAAGCCAGGAACTTGGAAATCTGCTCTTCTCACTCACCCCTTTGGCGTGTGTCATCTGTGAGTCTGCCCTGCAGACTCTTCCTTTCCTCCACAGAGCCTGTTAGCCTCTTTCCTCAGCCTCCCAACTCAAAACTGAAATGACCTCCCCAACTGGTCTCCTTAGCTACAGCCTGTGACAAATCTGATCACAGAAAATTCTTCCAGGCTTCCCTAAATCCTATAGGCCATGGCTGGACTCCTGAAGGTTACCTGGGAAGCCTTGCCTCCTTCCCTTTCACTGGTCCAGAATTTATTCAGTATACTTCAAGGCTGATTTCGTCTTTGAATGCCCTCTGTGACTCAAGGTATCTCCAGTCTTGGTTTTGTTTCCCTTCCACCTCCCTCCATAAGACCTTGCCTGTATTTCTGTCATAACATTTATTTCACAGCGTCATGTAATCATTGTGGGTTCTTGTTTTGGGGATTTGCTTTGTTTGCTTTTCCCTCCCTCTAGACGCTTTTATTTATTTGTTTATTTATTAATGAGATGAGTCAACATTTTTATTTCCTTTTTATCTACGTTATTTATTTATTAGCATAAACTGTATTACTTGTTTCAGGAGTACAGGTCTGTGATTCGTCATTGATCAGTCTTACGGTGCTCACCATAGCTCATACCCTCCCCAGTGTCCATCACCCAGCCACCCCTCCCTCCCATCCCCTTCTACTCCGGCAACCCTCTCAATGCTTTTATAGTTTCTGGGGTAAAGTAACCTTGAAATACTTGTTCAACACATTTTTTTTAAGATTTTTTTATTTATCTGTCAGAGAGAGAATGAGCACAAGCAAGGGGAATAGCAGGCAGAGGCAGAGCCAGGCTCCCTGCAGAGCAGGGAGCCCACTAGTAGGGCTTCATCCCAGAACCCTGGGATCATGACCTGAACTGAAGGTGGACGCTTCACTGAGCCACCCAGCCATCTCTTGTTCACTGAGCACCCATGATGAGCCAGGCCCTGTGCTGGTTGAGGGAGAGGGCTTACTGGAAAGGGGCATGGGATAGTTTTGGGGGGGTGACAGAACTGTTTTGTGGCTTGACCGTGGCTGTGGTTGCATGATGATTATATGTGTTTGTTAACAATTGCAAAAACATTCAAAGGGAGAGGGTTACTGTATGTAAATTATACATTAATAGAAATTTGGGGAAAAGTAGTGGGAGAAAGGCACAATGGTAATTACATGAACTTACTCCAAGATCAAGCATAAAGTCATGAAAAGAGGATGTAGCAGTTGAGCAGAAGTGTAAGGTTTTGGACGTGATGATATCATAAAACCCTTTTAGTCACCTCCTTTGGAAAGTCTTTCCAGAACACCTCTACTTTTTTTATGACACCTTTTCCTGTCAGCTCTTGTGCTTACTATATTGTATTCTAATGATCTGGCATTCAGGACATCCAGAATTGGTCCTGCCTTAGCTGTGTAGGTGAAAAATGGGGTGTCGTCAGGAACTCATTGGACATGAGGGCATTCTATGAAAATGCACACAAAGCTCTTAGCCCAGTGTCGCCCCACGTGGGCACTCATGCATATGGAAATGGCTGCTGCTGTTACTTTTCATCATTTCTGGAGTGATTTTTCCCCCCATTTGTAATTTCCTCATTTTCACAGCCCCTAGTGTGCATCTTCTGTAATACATGCACCGCGTATGATAAGGTCTCTAGTGGAAGTGTGAATAGTGTTTAAAAGTTAAAAATTCAAGCTCATTATCTGATGAGATTAGTTACTACAGAAACAGTAAATGTTTGACAAGTGGCTAATAAGACGGTCCTGTGGGGGCGCCTGGGTGGCTCAGTGGGTTAAAGCCTTTACCTTCAGCTCAGGTCATGATCCCAGGGTCCTGGGATTGGTCCTGCGAGCCAGCCCCGCATGGGGTTTTCTGCTCAGTGGGGAGCCTGCTTCCCCCCACGCCCCCCGCCTACTTGTGATCTCTGTCAAATAAATAAAATCTTTAAAAAAAAAAAAAAAACAGTAAGACGGTCCAGTGGATGTCAGCCCATTTTTAAAAATTTAGCCATGGATTTGAGTGGGGAGGGGAGGGGAGGAGTGGTTATTCAGTTATTCAGTTCTTTTACTCCATAGAAGTAGTGAGACACCAAAACTATAGTGGCAAAATAAAAACAGAACCAAGCCCTTGGAATGGCTCTGGAAGGTGGTATGGGCCAATTATAGGAGCATGTTGGAGCCCTGGGAGAAGTCAGGAGTTTTGTTTCTAACACTGCCCTTCGGACTGCATAACCAAATCCCAGGAGAATGTTTGCTTCCATTACTGGGTGAATTTTCTCATAAGACCTTTCTGGAAGGGGAAGCTGGTTTAAAGTAATTGTATCAGCTATGATGATGTCATAGAATGTTTTGTTTCCCTGAGTTATATTGAGTGCTATAATGTCTGCGGGAGGAGGCAGGAAGGTAAATTCAGGAGCAAGACAGAGAAGAGAGCCAAACAATCTGAGGGGAAAGTTGAGGATAAAAAGTTTGAAGGGTCCTTGATCTGGTATAAAATAGAATTTTCACCACTGCTAATGTGTAGTAAGTGACTGACAATCTGATGTGAGCACTGTGGAGATAAAGGCATCAGAGTTCGGACTCGAGCACAGACAGATGAAGAATGTGAGCCAAACTGAATGCTCTGCAGCATTTAGAGCCTGTATTAATAATCAGCCCTTCATAATCAGGTGGCAGAGGACAAATGACCATGCCCTGTGTTAGGTTCTGTCAACAGTTGAGGATCAACTCGGCTTTTTTTTGGTGCATTTTTTCTGGGCTGTGAATGAGCCACAGGCAAGGCTGGAATAGGAGGTATTTCTTGAATAAGCATTTGTGGAATGCCCACGGTCTGTGCAACTGCAAGGCGGGAGCAGGGGTGGGGTGGGTGGGATGAGGGGAGCAGAGCAGGGTAATCCTGCCTAAGACTGGGCTCAGGGGAGCTTGTTCCATAGGGGTGAGCGCCATGGACTCAATTCTAGGGGATGGCACAGGGAAAAAAAGTGCCATGTTGTTTATTGCTATGCAACAGATCACCGATCTTAGTGGCTTAGAGCAAACATCTATTATCTGTAATCGAACATGTTTTCTCTAGGTCAGGAATCAGGGGCAGCTGATCTGGGGGGTTCTGGCTGAGTCTCATGAGTTTGCCTTGTCAATATTAGCTGTGACCAAAGTTATCTGGAGGTTTGACTGGGACTGGAGGATCCATTTCGAAGATGGCTCATTCATACCGTTGGCAAATTTGTGCTAGTCATTAGAAGGAAACCTCCATTCTTTGCTGCATGTCCTCAACACACAGCAGCTGCCTTCTCCAGGGCAAATGGTCCAAAAGAAAGAGGAAGAAGGAAGCTTTGTGTCTTTTTAAAGTAAGCTCCATGCCCACTATGGGGCTTGAACTCATGACCCTGACATCAAGAGTTGCATGTCCTACCGACTGAGCCAGTCAGGTGCCCCAGCCTTAATGTTTTTCATTACTTTTTCATAGACCATTATTTCTTCCACGTTCTGTATGTTAGAAGAAAGTCATTAAGTCTTGCCCACACTCAAGGGAGGAATTAGGCTCCACTTTTTGGAGGTAAGGGTGTTGAGGAATTCGTGAACAAATTTAAAAAATCCTCAGAGGTGTTGAGTGTGGACGTCAGGAAGCACCAAAATACACCTGCAGACGAGCATGCTGGAGGGAGGAGGCAGGCCATTAACATCCCAGAGGGGCAGGGAGCCTTGCTGAGATCAAGAGACACAGGAGGAAGAAAGTAGAGGGAAAACGTTACATGAGCCTCTTGTGACTTTTCTGCTAAGCAGTTCCGTATTCCTGTGACACCTCTCCTCCCATCTCACTCTTTGGAAGGGGACCCTCGGAATTCACCATGGATTTGGCTTATATAAACACACACTGAAATAAGCGCTTGTGCAGAAGTAAAGGTTTAGGAGATTCATAAAATAAACTGGGGCCCAACAGCCATTGTAACTCCTCTACCGAATCCCAAATCCCATTCTGTTCCTCGTGTGAAACAGTTACTCCTGGTCAAGAACAATTTGAGTGTTCTGCTGGACTTTATAGGGGGTCTAAAAAGATACTTTTTTATATTTATCTCTAACTGGAGAGAGAAGCCTAGTAGAAGTGAGGCCTTTAATACTCAGGAAGAGAGGGAACAAGTAAGAAAAGGCCCCAAATAAGTCATCCAGAGGGATGCGGTAAGAATTCAAAAGATGGTGAGATCCATGAGGGAAGCCTCGAGAGCAGAGAGGTCAAAACTAGAAGCTAAAACCTAAAGGGTGTGCAGATCTGACTGGAGCAGCAGAGGAGGGGAGGGCACGGGAGATGGGATGGGGAAGGGAGAGGAGCTTCGTGAATCAACCTATCTCAGGGTGGCACTTGTGGGATGGTTAGAGGCCCACTGGCTTGGCAGAGCAGTCTTTCAGGGAAGCCAGTCAGACTGGATGGAGTCCTTTGGAAGAGCTGGAGCAGACACTTGTCAGCCTTCAAAATAAACTGAGATGGGCCGAGCATCTGAGAAGGGGCTTCTTTACACACCCGCCTAGGGACAGGTCATCCTAACTGGAGAAAAGGAACAAAAGGAAAAATAGTCATCCACAAGGCCTATCAGCTGGCATTCTTCCCCTCTGCTGAAAAAGACTGTTTATTTGACACTAATGATGATGCGTCCTTTTTCTGAAACAAGAACTCCGCATTGCCAGATGCTTTGGATATTACCGGTAGCTTATCATTTCCCATTATGGGTATTCAGATTATCATCTTAATGGGTAGCCTTTAAAATAAACCTAAAATATTCCTTGAGGCTTTTTAGATTTAGAAATTATTTTTAAAGGTCATATGAGGAGGGCAGTCTACTCCAATTTGCCTTTTCCTGTAGTCTTAACTTCCTTGAGTTGCACATTCAAAGCATGCTTTGTAGTACAACACAGAATTATTTTACCCATGTTGTGGGAGTGTACATAAATCTTTCCCACTGTTATATGATAATTCTGGTTTTAAGAAAGGTTACTTTAAGAAATTTTTTTCTCAGTAGGAAAGGAAGAGAGCTCAGGGCTTAGAGAGAGGTTTAAATTTACAAATTTAACTTCCCTACCTAAATTTCCTTAAGAATTTTTTTCGTATAATTTTAAGTCTATCTTGTTATTGCCAAATAATAAGTTGGGTCGTCTAAACTGACAAGAAGAATACTAAATGTCATTGAACAAGTTCCGAGTCGCCTATACAACCAAACAAAACCAGCCATGTCTAAGGCAAATCCTAGCTGTGTTTGTGAGAATGTGAATTAAGCAGGCGGTCACTCCGGGTTTGCATTTTCTTATTCCTCAAGTATAGAATCTGTTTTATTTAAATATGTGTATGTGTGTACATAGATTTTAATTTTCTTACCAACATTGATGCATATCTTACAAATCAGGTACCATGTTTGAACAGTAATGCCATATCCAACTTTCTTGATGCAGACTTGCTCTGTAGAAGAAATACCTGCCTTCTTTTATTGCCTCTGGGCCAGCTTCTCAGCCTGGGCACGATGGGCATTTTGGGTGGGATAATTCTTTGTTTTCTAAAGAGCTGCCCTGTGCACTGTAGGATGTTCAGTAGCATCCCAGACCTTTACCCTTTAGATGTTAGGAGAATCTCCCTCATTTGATTGTTATAATCAAAATGTCTCTAGGCATGGCCACAGGTCTCCTGCAATAGAACCGCTCCAAACTAAGTGCTGGCAGGGGAATGGAAGCAGAGAGGAAAATGTGATTAGAACACTGATGCGGGGGGGTGGGGGGCGCCTGGGTGGCTCCGTGGGTTAAAGCCTCTGCCTTGGGCTCAGGTCATGATCCCAGGGTCCTGGGACGGAGCCCCGCATCAGGCTCTCTGCTCAGCAGGGAGCCTGCTTCCCTCCCTCTCTCTGCCTGCCTCTCTGCCTACTTGTGATCTGTCAAATAAATAAATAAAATCTTAAAAAAAAAAAAAAAAGAACACTGATGCGTACAAATGGAGCGAGAAAATATCATTGTGTTCCAAAATCAGGTGTATTGTTTTGTCAATTAAAAAAAGGTTTTAGGGACGCCTGGGTGGCTCAGTTGGTTAAGCGGCTGCCTTCGGCTCAGGTCAGGATCCCAAGGTCCTGGGATCAAGTCCCGCATCGGGCTCCTTGCTCGGCAGGGAGCCTGCTTCTCCCTCTGCCTCTGCCTGCCTCTCTGCCTTTGCTCGCTTGCTCTCTCTCCCTCTGTCCCTGACAAATAAATAAATAAAATCTTTAAAATAATAATAATAATAATAATAATAATAATAAAAGGTTTTATTTATTTAAGTAATCTCTATACCCCAGAATCAAGAGTCACGTGCTCTACTGACTGACCCAGCCAGGGGCCCCTGTTCTGTCCATTTTTATTAGGTGCCTCAATAAGAGAGAAAATTTTGGAAATGATTTAGGATACCTGAATTCTGCTAATTTGGCAATGACTTGTGTCGTCTTCTGGGACTCTATTTCCTGTCTCTGTCAAATGAGAGAGTATCCCTAAACCTTTTTCCAGCTTTAAAATTAATCCTTTTTCTTTCCCCGTATCTCAGTTCTCAGCTCTTCCTTTTTTTTCAAAATGCAATTGACAAGGAAATCTGTTTCTGTGACATACATTTTAAGATAACTAGAATTATGATGATAACATTATACCAGGACATTTCAAATTTCTAGGCATTTCATACAAGATTAGGAATGCTTATATTAATAAGATAGAGCCACACAAATATAATCTAAGACAATTTAGCATCAGTTATTTGATAGTGCTTCCCATTAAATTTAATGTACCAGGTAAGCCTAGGAGTGAGCAAGTCTGAGATATCCCAGGAACCCCTTGGGAATCCCTTGGAAAACCGTAAAGTTAGTTCAAGGTCAAAATCAGCTCTTCCTTTTCATTCACTTTGATGAAAACTGTCACTTAAAGCAACAGTAGTAGCAGCAGCAGTGATCCTCTAGCACCATATTTTTTACTTAGCAAATCCCTAAATTTCCAAAGCTAGGCTTATAGAAAATGGCAGTAGCTTTTCCACATGTTTGTTTTCTTCTGGAGACTGTTAACATAGCAGATGCCTTTTCTTAAGTATGAAAGTGAGTCCATTGAGACTTCATCTCTGAGAAAAGGAATGAATAAAATCAGCAACTTAGCCATAGAGCCAAAACACCCTCCCCCCGCCCCCGCCCCCGCCCCCGCCAACCGCCCAGTTTAGATGAGTATCTGAAGAGGAATATTTGGGTTCCGAAGTCCACATATGTGAGTACCAGGGTGGGTGGAGTTGTAAGTATTTTCATTTAGACAGCTCTGTAGGTAGAATCCATTTCATATAATGGAATTCCAGTGGATTGAAGCCTTTGAGCAATGCTTAGGGTTTTATGATACTCTTGTGCCAGGAAGAACAAATTCTCTTCATTAAGCAAACGATTGAATTGTCACTAGAACACTTTGAAAAGATTGAAATGTGTGTGGAACAATAAAGGGCGAATTGGTGCTTTACTGTATTTCTGCCTTTTATATAGGAGAAAATGAAATCCCTGACTAATGGGTTTTCTTTGCAGACTTTTTGAAGTTGACTTCCATGAGTCATAGGTTTCTAAAGAAAATACTGAAGCGGCTGACTTTCTTTACTTCCAGCTAGGCTGATTTCATCAGGGAAGGTAGCTAGCTGTCTGTATGTCAAGCTTGCTAAAGTTTTTTACGTTTCTTTTTATTGTAAGTTCTTTTCACTTTTGCCCATATAGAAATGATGTTTTAAAAGGCACAAGTTGTTGCATCAAAAGTAGGCTTTGAAAGAGCCTTGAACATCATACATCATTCATGTTTCTGAAAGCCTTGAAGTCTTCTTTAGAGGGTTCAGAAGTATTCACATCGATTTGCCACTGTCAAACATTCAAGCTTATGTAGATGAGAGCATTAATATGTAGTTAGAAGCCCATATATCCGTGCTTCTGCACAGCAATGTCTCTGGAAGGTATTACTCGACACAGGAGTCCCAGACTCTCCAGGAAGCACTGTCTTTGACTGCAGGCATCTTCTAACTCCTGAGCTCTTGATCTGCCTGATATCCAGTAGACTAAGATTTCATCCTTCATAGCTAGTAGCACCCTCTCTAGGCCTTTCATGATCTCTGTTCTGACTGCCTTTCCAGGTAGAAAACTCCAGAGCAGGGTTTAATATGACATAGCTTTTAGGCAGAAAGCTTTAAAGCAACAGTTGAAAACGTAGGTGATCCGTGAACCAGACTTTCTCAACAATGAATTTTATTTGGCCCACACAGTGTTTTCAAATGTAGAAATTTTCCATAATATAGATTCTTGGCTTCTAGTAAAATGCCAGGAGACTTGACAGTATTGAGCCATATTACCATAATCAGCTGGAGCTAGGTTCAGGTGGTGCCCCTTTAGAAGGGTTTATCCTGAGGCTCCTGGGTGGCTCAGTGGGTTAAAGCCTCTGCCTTTGGCTCAGTTCATGGTCTCAGAGTCCTGAGATCAAGCCCCACATCGGGCTCTCTGCTCAGCAGGGAGTCTGCTCCCCCACCCCACCCCCACCTGCCTCTCTGCCTATTTGTGATCTCTGTCTGTCAAATAAATGAACAAAATCTTTAGAAGGGCTTATCTTCTTCCCTTTGCTGCAGGCACCAGTACCCCAGATGTAACATTCTTGCCCAGGAAGCATTTGGGTCCAGGCCCTGCTTCTATGGACACTAAGACCTTCCTTCCAGGAAGTCTTGGCACTGAGGTTCACTTCCTCATCTGCTGCTTTCTCCATGACCGTATATGGTTTGTCTTCTGGAATTAAAGAATCTACTACTGGGAGTGAAATGTAGAGTAAGAAGATAGGTGTTTGAATGCACAAAGTGTATACTATTTGTGCTGGGGAGCAGGAGAAAATAACTTGCAGAAAAAAGGTAGTCATTAGTCAATACAGCAAGAAACAATTTAACAAATAGAGAAAGGGAAGCAACAAAAGATCAGTGATAGCTAATCAGCTGTTGTCACGTCCCTGTCTAAAGGTTTTGTCGTTTAAAAGGCGAGTGAGACTATCTAGTTTGAGTTTCCATGATTTGGAACTTGTAATTTGTTGGAGTGTTTTATTTCAGTGCTTCATGATGATTGTGGGTCTTGAGTGAGAGACCGCTACTGTCCCGGGCACTGTGCAAAAGTCTCTTTCCCTGCCCATCCTCTTTGACAGCTGCAAGGAAGGTGGTTAGTGGAGCTCCCACTCACAGAGGAGAGAACGGAGGCTCGTAGCTTCATTTTGCTAGTAAGCGGACAAGGTGGGACTATAACCCAGTGTGGTTCGATTTTTGAATTGATGCTGTTGCTGCAAACTTATTAGTAAGTTTCCAGCATCGCTTTATTCATAGTGTACGTTGTTATGTGAGGCAGGTCCGAGAGGCAGTTCTGTCGGGAGGGATGGAGACGTAACTTCTCCCACCTCACAGGTTTGTTGGGCGTGTGCATGAGATGACAGACGTGGACATGCTGGTAAAGGACAGAACAATAAGCAGCAGAAGGAGGCTGTGTAGCCCCGTTCTCCCGACCCCGTGTCCCCACCTGCCGGCATCACAGCGGAGAGCTAATAGCCACAATTCATACTGCTGTGGGTCAGGCACAGGGATAGTGGAACCTGGCCCTCTGGAAGGTAGAGGTTGTCGGTTTGTTATATATAACCTGGACATTTAGAAGGAGGAGCAGGAGGCCTGCCGGTCCGCGGTGAGCTGGAGGAGCAGCATTAGATAAGGATGCGGAACTTCATAATCAGGGTTATTGCCATGTGACCTTGAACCACAAGCACAATTTTTTGTGCTTCAGTTTCTTCATCAGAAAGTTGAAAGTGTTCATCCAAATCATCTCCAAAGTCCCAGCTCTGATTTCCCACAATCATCAATTTAAGTGACATTGAACTATATGCCTGTTTTGTTTCTTGTTACTTTTTTTTTTTAAATAATGAATATTGATCCAGGATTTTAGCCTTGTAAGGAATACTTTCAAAGGTTTCAATTGTTGCTTCCTTCCAACGCTCCTGCCCCACGTCCCCAGAGGACCAACACATACTTACACACTTTCTCCTTCAGCCTCTTTGTGTTGATAAAGATCTCACATGCTTTATTCCTTTAAAAATCTGTGCTTCTGATATTTTTAATTAATTTTTTAAAGATTTTATTTGAGAGAAGGAGAGCCCACAAGCGGCGAGGAGAGGGAGAAGCAGGCTCCCCTTCAGCTGAAGGAAGGCAGACATTTTAACCGGACTGAGCCCCCCAGGCACCCCATGCTTCTGATTTTTTAATGTCATTTGGGAAGTGAAAGAGAACCTTACAGAGGAAATCTCGTAGTTAGAGACCCCCACCCCCACCCCGCAGTAACAACAGAGGCAGGACTGTGACATTTGGGATTTGAAGGGCCTGGTGCCCAGCCTCTGTGTTGGGCATAGCTTTGTTTGCCTTCCTTCAGGTGATTCACTTCCAAACTTCAGATTTTTGAATGCGAAGTGTTGAAGGCTTTTCATGTGGGACTGTTCCGTGAGACAATGAGCAGTAGGAATCTGGAAGAGGAATGAGGCCGTTACTTGGCTAACTGATGTGAATGAGCAGCTATTCAGCATTCTGATTGCTGGCTACAGTTGTGAAAGAATCATTTTCTGTCATTCACCGAGACAGTTAACTTCCTCCAAAATGAGGCCAGTGCTGTTATTAAAGATAATGTATGATGCTGCTTAAAATGCAAGTCACTGCGGGGTCCATTTTACATAGAAGTGCAAGTGTCTTGGTCTACCTCTGGAGGAGGACAGAAATTTGAACAAATGACTGATTTCATAGTTATTCTGTGACCTATATGTTTAGAGATCTGACCTTGCTTTTTGTATACCACGCCCCCCCCCCACCCCGCCCCGGTGTTTTCTAGATGATTGTTAATGAGGAACTGGAATTGAAGATCACATGCTTTGGGGAGGCTTGTTTCCTACTTCAGTCACTTCCTTAAGAGAAACCTCTAGTATCTTTTCCAGGGTTATATTTCCCACTATGAAAATTATCCATGTGTTGCTACTAACTTAGTTTTGGGTTTTGTATAATTTTAAATAATTTGTGTTTGTATGTAATTTGAGGGTAAATAACAAATGATACTCTCTGTGTGAAGAATAGAGGTAATGAAGACATGACATCTTTAAGCTGGCTTTTAGGTTATATTCTCCTCAAAGTGCTATTTAAAAAAATTTTTTTGGTATTCCCTTCCTTCTCATCTTCTCTATCTGGCAGAGGGCAAGGGATATTTAAAGCTCTTCTCAAAGCTTTGACTTAAAAAGCACTTAAATTATAGAGGTGTTATTGCTAGGTGATAAAACTGTCCACAGCATTGAAGCATAGAGTAATATTTATACCTTTATCCCCTTTTTTGTTTAAGACCTTAGAAGATTCAGATTAACAGCATTTCACTTTTCCTTTCAATTGAGTAATAGACACAGAGCCCAAAAAGTCTACAAAGACTACATTCATCACCAGATGAATGGATAAAGAAGAGGTGATACACAGACACACACACAAACACACACACAGGAATATTACTTAGCCATCAAAAAATGAAATTTTGCCATTTGCAATGACGTGGATGGAACTAGAGGGTATTATGCTAAGCAAAATAAGTCAATCAGGGGTGCCTGGGTGGCTCAGTGGGTTAAAGCCTCTGCCTTCGGCTCAGGTCATGATCCCGGGGTCCTGGGATCAAGCCCCTCATCGGGCTCTCTGCTCAGCTGAGAGCCTGCTTCCCTCCCTCTCTCTGCCTGCCTCTCTGCCTACTTGTGATCTGTCAAATAAATAAATAAAATCTTAAAAAAAAAAAAAAACACTGATGCATACAAATGGAGCGAGAAAATATCATTGTGTTCCAAAATCGGGTGTATTGTTTTGTCAGTTAAAAAAAGGTTTTATTTATTTAAGTAATCTCTATACCCCAGAATCAAGAGTCACGTGCTCTACTGACTGACCCAGCCAGGGGCCCCTGTTCTGTCCATTTTTATTAGGTGCCTCAATAAGAGAGAAAATTTTGGAAATGATTTAGGATACCTGAATTCTGCTAATTTGGCAATGACTTGTGTCGTCTTCTGGGACTCTATTTCCTGTCTCTGTCAAATGAGAGAGTATCCCTAAACCTTTTTCCAGCTTTAAAATTAATCCTTTTTCTTTCCCCGTATCTCAGTTCTCAGCTCTTCCTTTTTTTCAAAATGCAATTGACAAGGAGCCTGCTTCCTCCTCTCTCTCTGCCTGCCTCTCTGCCTACTTGTGATCTCTGTCTGTCAAATAAATAAATAAAATCTTTAAAAAAGTCAATCAGAGACAGTTGTATGATTTCACTTTTACAGAATTTAAGAAGCAAAACAGATGAACATAGGGGAAGGGAGAGAAAAATAAGATGAAATCAGAGATGAAGACAAACCATAAGAGACACTTAACTCTAGGGAAAAAGCTGCGGGTTGCTAGAGGGGTTGAGTGGAGGGATGGGATAACTGGGGATGGGCATTAAGGGGGGCACATGATGGAATGAGCATTGGGTGTTATATGCAACTGATGTGTTATATGCAACTCTAGTTCAAACTTAAAAAAAATCAGTTTCACCTCTATATATGAGCAACAAGCAAAATGAAATTTTTTTGTTGGCTAATTCATTTTTTTTGTTTGCTGCTCAGCTTATTAAAAGTCTTCTTGGGCCAAATGATCATTACCACACTTAATTTGAACAGCATGCGGCCTGTCCATGTCTATAAATACTCTGTGAACTTTGTTCTTATTCTTCCTGCCTACCTTCTGCGTCCCCAACTAGGGTTCTCAGTGGACTTGGTTTTGGAACACCCTCTTTAGGTGAGATAAACAGACAGTAGAAGGAATATCCTCTCTTTTCCCTGTGGTTATTGTGGGAGAGAAGGTAAAGGTGTTCCCTTAACCAGTGAGTCTAACCCCCTAGGAAGGGGAAGAGAATAGGGAATAGAGATTTCCGTCTGAACCAGCTGTAGTTTCCCTACTGTACTAGTAACCTTCACCTCTGGATGATACAAGAGTATCATGTATGTGAGATGATACTTGGGCACCATGTGAATATCCTTTTGCTAATTACCTTTCCCCTAAGTGTTTATGATCTTTGCCCAAACCAAATATATAACTGGGGATTGTCAAATGGCTATTTTCTAATTAGCACTTCTTCTATGTACTATATAGCTTTTGTCTGTAGACAGGACTTTTTTTTAATAGCTGGAGGTGAACTAGTATTCTCCCATGTATACAAACACACACACACACAAACACACAAACTCATCATTTAATTTATTCCCTTTAATTATCAATTTTTAGAATAAGTAGCTAGCATGACAGTCACTCCCAGTGGTAGTGAGTGAGTGTTTTTATTCCTTTAACTATCACTATGGATTTAGGGATTTGTTTTCCTCTACTGTAAAAATCTGTTTATTTTTGATGCTCAAACTATCTCAGATTTGGCCAGTGATAGCCCCTTCAGACATGCTCGTGTGTCCTCCTGAAATGCCTGTTATCTTTGAGTGCTTCTCTGCTTTCTGATTCAACCTAGTACTTCAATGTGTCTTACTGGGAGCCAGCCACTTTCCCAATCTTTTATCTTTCACTGGGGAATCTTTTACTGGGGAATGGTGTTCTGAGTACCCACACCTCTGTGGTGCTGTTGCTTCTGGGCCCTTTGAGTGGACAGAGTTATAAAATACATGTGTTTCAGGATGCCTGGGTGGCTCAATCAGTTAAGCATCTGCCTTCAGCTTGGGTCATGATCCCAGGGTACTGGGATTGAGTCCCACATTGGGATCCTTGCTCAGCGGGGAGCCTGCTTCTCCCTCTGCCTCTGCCTGCTTGTACACTCTCTCTCTCTCTCTCTGACAAATAAGTAAATTTAAAAAAAAAATCATAAAATACATGTGTTTCAACAACTGAATTCCTATTGATAATTCCAATTTCAATTTAATATTATAAGGTTTTCCTTATATTTATAGCCTTATATTACAAATCTGAGGACTTAATAACATTGATGCTTCCAAATCCTAATAACATGTGTAACATAGTTTTAAAATTTTAATACAATATTTCTGAGCAAATTTTAAGATTTTTCTGGAGTATATTTCTTCTTACATTATATCCCACAATTGTTCATAAGTCACTTGAAAGAACCTGTGTGATTACAAGACCAATTTAATATACTGTTAGAGTTTGTTTTCAACTATAAGGTGTAGATTTTTTTCATTTTTGATTTAATTTTCAAAAGTCTAAAGTGTTTTTCTTTTTAAAAAGGTATGCACATACACTTAGAAAAGTCTCAGTTCCATTCCTTTCTTCACCCCTTCCTCCCACACATAACCCTTATAGGTATCGGTTCTTACTAGTTCCTAGTTTATTCTTCCAGTGTTTTTATTTGTGTGTGTGTTCTTGTTTTCTCTTACAAAAAAGGTGGTGTAATATTGCTTTCTTCCATTCACTATATCCTGGAGATCACAGTAATGATACAGATATTTTTTTAAAAGAGAAAAAACTTCTGTTTGTGAAATGTTGATTAAAATCTCTGCTTACTGGAAATTTTCTGAGTTTTAAAAGAATACTATAAAGGCTTAAAACTGTAAATTATCAGTAAACCATTGACAAAATGTACAAAATCTAATGTACAAAAGCACATTAGATTTTTGCAGTGTCTACAGCTCTAGAGTTTGGAGCTGATTAGAACAGTGTCAGTTTTGGTTCAATGAGCCTCTACATTGCTACATGATTTTATAGGAATTTGTGGGGGCTTTAGAGCAATTGTTTACCAGTGTCACCTTTGGATTAGAGCGAAAGTCTGTTTATGGAGAGGTGGGTGCTATAATAAGTTTTTTTTTCCTTGATTATTCATAAAAACAAGCAGACAAGTGAAATACTTCTCTGGAAACTAGTACGTTCTATCTCCATGCATTTTATCATCTTAAAAGTTTCTCTGGGAGGGAAAAGTATTTTAGGACTTTGGATCCTTACCAATGGCCACTCATAACCTCTTAATTACCATATTGAGCAGACACTTGAACGATTCCTGGCTTCTGACACTTTCCTTTCTTAAATCTTCACTTCCTTGGCTTCACTGATACTAGCAGAGCCCACGTTTTCCTTCAGAATCTGCCAGCCTTTTGGCTGCCTTTCTCTACTGTGTGGGTATGGTGGAGTTAGACCTTGGAATCGGATGGGGATCTGAGTGTGGCTTTACCACTTGGGAACTGTGTTTGAACCTGGGCTAGTCAGCCCTCGGGATTCAATTTTTATCAAATGGGACACATGATACCTCTCCTATCTACCTTATCACTGGGAGGTTCAAATGAAACAATTAAATTATAAAGTACTAGTTAGTGTTACCTTAGTCTTTTTCTTAATAAAAAGTATCTTTTAGTTAATAATGTGGAATATAAATAATGTACAATCGCCTTTGACATGAGAATAGTTGCTCCAGATGATAATGTATCTTTTAGTTAATAATTTGGAATATAAATAATGTACAATTGCCTTTGACATGAGAATAGTTGCTCCAGATGATAACGTACCTTCGATGTGTTTAACAGTCAGAATTCGTTTCTCCACTTTGTATTGCAGCCACTCTCACCACTGGGAACATGCCTCCTGTGGACTGCCTTTCCCACCCCAACCTCCTCGTAACCCATTCTCTCTTATTGGCCACCATCCCTAACATGAGTTTCAGGTGTGGTAGACACAACCACCATTCCTCAAACTTCCTTCCCCTCAGCTGGTGAACTGAGATTCCCCATAGAGCCCTGCCAGGATTCTCATTCTCAACTCCACCCCCTGCCCCAGTCAAGCTCCTGCCACTCACAGAGACTGACCACAAGCCCCTCAAGTCATGTTCCTGTGTCCATGTCTCCATGCCTCACTGGGATTCTCCTTTCCATTTCTGGAAGCCTCTTGAACTTCTGATTCTAGCAGGACTACCCAGTGGCTTGTCAACTAGGGATATCCCATACTCTTCTTGAGCTCACTGGCATGAGGGTGCCTCATTCCCTCATCCAAGGGAATTCTAGTCCTGGGTAAGTCTAAGGACCATGTTTTATCTAGGCCAGTGCTGCTTAGTATCTTCAGTAAACCAAAAGTGTCACTACCACTTGGGAGCTTTTCTCAGGTTTTACCTTCCTTCTACTAAATCAGAATCTCTGGGAGTGGGACTCAGAAATCCACAGTCTCCAGGTGACCCATATGCACACAAAAGTATGAGAACCATTATTAATAACAGAAGTTGGGAATTCTAAATGCACTTTTCCATAGAAAAAGGGTCATAAATTACATTTGTAGTCATTCAGTGTTGTGCTTTACTAGGTTATAGTTAAGTAAAATTTCCAGGTAAGCCTATGAATGGATCTCATGTTTTGGTCAAAATGTAGGTTAAGTTGATGAGTCATCTTATTCACAAACTTTTGTGCTATAACCCTTTAGGAATGCATTAGTAAGTTATAAAGTGTTTTGAAAATGTAGGATGTAAGAATTTTTCTTTACTACTTTTATTTACTGATTAATTCATGCTTTGTGCCAGAGCAAAAAGGATATGTTGCAACCAGCTTACAAACATAGGCAATTTGGAAACACAATGAAATGGAAATTACCCTTATGGACCTTTTTATGAAGAAAAATTCTTCCTCCTGATTTCCTTCCTCCTGCTCCTGGTTCTGCTATTAAAATTCATTCTAGCCATTTAGAGCCTATTTCTTGCTATAGCCAGGAATCTGGAACAATGAGATCTATTTTAATCTCTAGACTGAAATGCAGTAGAGAAGGTCATCAGTTAACCTCATTTTGAATCTGTGGAATTTCCAACAATTTGAGACTTAAATAAGTCCCTCTGTATTGCAGGCTCATGGTTGAGTGTAATGATTAGCTCTCAGTTGCTAAATTTCTAATAATGGAATATTCCAGTAATAATGGAATATTCCACTTATCCTGATGATAAGCTTCAGAATAGTTCTCTACATTCATTTAGCATTTATTCATAGTATACAGTTAAAAAATAAATCTTCCCAACAATTTGGATTGACTCAATTCATAACAAGTTTAGAATATTCAGGTACTGAATAACCAATGGCTCTCATAAGTGTATATCTCAGTGCCTATTTTTGGTCAAAACTGTCAAAATATTATGACTGTTGTGTCTATGGTCAAAGGAACAAGACTGATACAAAGCAAAGGTCAAGCAAAGCTTTATTTCACGCCAACCATCGAGAACCAAACCGACGGGCCGGGCCGCCTCCTACAGAGAAGGCGAACCGTCCCAGCCTCACAGACTAACTTTTATAGAGTAAAGGCCATGTGGTTGAGCCTGGCCACACACAGGTGGCCAACTGAATTACAGTTCACGCTATAGTAGCTATTTGAACTAGCCTATCACTCTGGTCAGAATTGGCACCCAAAAGGCAGGGCCCACATTCTTGGGTGGTTAGAGAGGTGCTTTCCTGATTGGATGTCTCCACCTGGCTTGACTCATCCTTGTATTCTGGGCTCTGTTACCTCCCCCTGACCTGACACGTCCTGGTATATGGGCTCTGTTATCAGGGGCTGGTCAGTCATATTTTACTGGTTTCCCAGACTTGTTTCTAAGTAAGTTCCTCTGGGGGGAGCGCGCAGGGTCATTCTAAGTTTACTGCATAAACAACAAAATGGCTCACTCTGGCTAAGTAGTCCCTTATAATGACCTTTAAAAACAGCAGTTTCTCTTTTACTTCTTAGGACAGGTACCTAGAGATTCTTGAGCTGTGATTAGATTTTTAATCTCAAGCTACTATTTCTCTCCTGAAGTCAACTGACCTTAAATCATTCAGTAGATATTTGCCTGCTTTATATCAGACACTGTGCTAGTCTCTGAGAACACAAAATCAGGTAAGATTCTACTTCTACCTTCATGGTACTCATTACTACAGTAATATTACTAGAGAGTTTGTATGAGACTTGGGTTTTGTTAGAATTTACTTTTAATTGACAGCCACCTAATGGGAATTTATTGTAGGATATTGGGGTTACTGAGATATTCTAAGGATAATTGGGGTCTCAGGAACAGCTGGAACTAGGGACTCAAACTCCACTGAAATTCTTTCTATATAATCTGTATTCTTAGATCATTTATTTATTAGAGAGAGAGAGATTGAGAGAATGAGCATGAGAGAGAACCCAAGAGCCTGGAGGAGGGAGAGAATCTCAAGCAGACTCTCTGCTGAGCACAGAGCCCGGGGTGGGGGTGGCGGGGGCCTGAATCCCAGAACCATGTCCTGAGTGGAAACAGAGGGATGCTCAACTGACTGAGCCACCCAGGTGCTTACGTGATCGATTTCATTTCTTTCTCGTCTCTCTTATTGCTCTCTCCCCCACCTTTTCCTCTTTCATTTTCCATGGAAGATTCCTTTTTGACTCAACTAGCCTCATGTGGTTAGCCCTGGACCAATCAATTGTGGGCAAGAACAACTGTATGAGTGGATTAGAGGAAGGTAGGAGGGAAAGACAATGTCCAGAGGAAAGGGGGTCTGTCTCTGCCAGGTCTGTGTGAACCATTTTACCTTCATTCGTATTCTTAATTCACTCAGTAGCCCAATGTTATAGCTAAAGAAACTGAGTTTTAGAAAGGTCAATTAACTTACCCAAGTTGCACAGCTAGTAAATGGCAGAGCCAGGAAAGCAGTCCAGATTTCTGGTAATTTCCATGAGTGTACCAACTGCACTACTTAGTGGTGACATTGTGGTGTTTAAGAACTACAGTAAAGAAGGACTTGTCAAACACCCTTAGAATGATGTGGTTACAATGAGTGTTGAAGGACAAGGTGGCATTTGTCAGACAAGAGGAGGTTAAGATCATTTAGGCAGGGGGAGGCATATGTCTGGGAATTGTGTGCAGCAGTACTGCTTTCTGTAAACCAGTGGCAGGTTTGTTGTTGTTGTTGTTTTATGGCAGAGAATAAGGAGGTATGAGGGGAGAGCCAATGAGAGAGGAGGATGAGGATAAGGGCCAAATCATGAAGACCCACATGTGGCAAGCTGCGGGGTTTACATTTCCCCCTAAAATCTTAAGAGTCCATTTGAAGGAATTGGAACATGGGGAGACATGGCTGTATTTGTGGCTGAGAAAGGCCAGTGTGGCCATGCTGTGCAGGATTTACTGGTGGGGAGGGGACAATCAGTGAGGAGGTTTTTGTAATTGAACTTGGCCTAAACTAAGTACTAGTTGTGACATTCAGGCTGAGTGAGGGACTAGATGTGGGCGAGAGTATACTCAGAAGTTAGGAGGACAAGGCTGTTCCTTGTAATTCTTGGTTCACTAAGGCAGAAACAATAGGAGGAGGATCGTCTTTGAGATGGTGGTAGACAGCAGAAGGAAAGCGAAAATGAGTGAAGGTTTGAGGCAGCCTGCATGTGTGCAGTATGCCATGCCGAGATCCCAAAACGCATCTAGAAATACAGGTCAGACCCGCCAGAGCTCTGTGCGGTAGATACGAATACGGCAGTGCTTAGTGTTTGGGTCTTAAATGACACCTTGGGAATAGAGCTGCTCTCCCAGGGAAGGTCCGGTAGGAAGAAAAGCAAGCCAAATGGGAGCCTCAGGGAGTGGCAACATTTGAGGCTCATGTGCGCACTCCCACATTAACAGGCTAGTTGGGGATAGGAAGTTTGAGTTAATCAAATTTCTGCTGGCCATATGGCTAAATAGTAGCCGTATGCCAAATACGGCTTACCAGGTATCACAGGATTGTCTTAGACAAGGACCACTCTAAAGCTGTGTTCCATAATAGATTAATTTTAGCTCTGAAAGCAGGTTAGATTTTACATTAACTGGAGTTGGGGGTGGGGACAGATAGAGACTCAACAGATGGAAAAGAAGCCTTGGAATGTTCTCTTTTGGGGCACCTGGGTGGCTCAGTTGTTAGGCATCTGCCTTTGGCTCAGGTCATGATCCCAGGGTCCTGGGATGCAGTCCCCACATCATCAGGCTCCTTGCTTGGCGGGAAGCCTGCTTCTCCCTCTCCCACTCCTCTTGCTTGTTTTCCCTCTCTTGCTGTGTCTGTCAGATAAATAAATTTCTAAAAAAAAAAGAAAAAGAAAAAAGACATGTTCTCTTTCAGTGCAGACATCTCAGAGTGCCCCAGAACAGTGGTAAGCCAGCTTTTGGAGATTTCCAGTGAAGGGAATTTCTGTTTTCTGACATAACTCACCGTGTTGCTGTGCAGCTTTGCACTGATGACTTCTGAATTGTCTTTATGCTACTTCCAAGTCCTCCTTTAACCCCTGGAGTCTCCCTCCTGCACAGCAGTCTCAGTGCTGAGAGAGTGCGGTCCCGGCCTGCTTGGACCAGTGCACCAAGCCGCACTGGTATAGAGCATTGCTCTCGGCAGGTACTTGGTTAAAGACCAGAGACCAGCACTGGGGTTAAGATTCCACTGGACTTGCGTGAGGTTGTCTTCTATCAGCCACTTGGTGGCAACTGTTTGGGTCTCCCTTTATGAGTCCTGCTCCTGAGTTCATTAGAACTTATAATTAAATAAATTTTTTCATTTGATACGGAGTTATTTTCCTTGAAGCCAGTTGATGGGAAGCCCCTGTAAAACTATTTTAAGCTTTATGAAACAAATAGGATTAGAATTCACTTGTTATTCTAGTGGACCCCCCCCCTCCCCATGGGATGTTATGGAGAAAATAAGTTCATTTGTTCATTCATTCATTCAGCTAACAGCTAGTGAGAGCCTACTCCCTGCTGTGTGACTTGGGATGGGGGAAAACAACTAAAATCAATACATGGCATTGCCGAGCCTACCTCTCTCTTGGACTAGTTGAACTATGTTGGTGGCCCACCTTGTCCTTTTTATTTAAGGATGATACTGGGCATCCAGTTTAATAGTTTATATCCTTGTCAGTGCATTTATCTCCTTTAAGGCCATAACAAAGTCTCATGGTACTTTATAAAGAGCTTTTTGAGGGTGTAGAGATCAGTTTGCCTAAAATGAAACCCGTTTGGCCCTTCTGGGGCCTGGAGCTTTAAATGTTTTTTTTTTTCCCCTTGTGAATTAGGGAGGATTGAAATGTTAATGGACTTGCCGGGGTCTAGGCACAAAGTTAAAAATGTTTGACCAGACAACAACCAGCTTTCAAAGGGCTACTCTTTTTATTCAGGCTTTAACCTGGGGAGTGGGGGTGGGGAACAACAACAGACTTTCTCTACGAATGAGGCTGAAGATTTTTCAAGGCAGATTATTTTCAATGAAAATAAAGTGTTTTGTGTCTTTTTTTTTTTTTAAGATTTTATTTATTTATTTGACAGAGATCACAAGTAGGCAGAGAGGCAGGCAGAGAGAAAGGAGGAAGCAGGCTTCCTGCTGAGCAGAGAGCCCAATGCGGGGCTCTATCCTAGGACCCAGGGATATGATCCCAGGATCATGACCTGAGCAGAAGACAGAGGCTTTAACCCACTGAGCCACCCAGGTGCCCCTGTGTCTTTTTTAAAACAATGACTTAAGTAATGAGTGGGAAATTTATTATTGCTGTTAATGTACATTTGCAGGAATTCTGTTGGTGTGCTGAAACCATGTCAAGTGTCACAATTCCTTCTTGCAATACCTGTGTTCTATTTATAGGCTGTTGTGCAACTAATTACAAGAGCTTTGTTTGTGTGAACACAATACATCATTTAAAACCTCAGTTGCTAGGAGAAAATGCCAGAACAGCTTATCTAGGATGTTTAACTGAATCATTTTGCATAGGGTATTATTGATGGAGCTAATAAAATGAGGACAATGAGACCACCTTTCTTGTGTGTAGGGTTAAGAGTATTAACTAAATTGTTAGGTGTAAAGCTCATTTCTGACATTCACGCAATCACCCTGAGCGGAAAGTAGTGGTCATTGTCCACGTCTTACTGATAAGAAGTGGAGGCCCAGGAAGATAAAGTGAAAGTCACACAGGTACTGGCTGATTACGCATTCAGACCTGGGGAATCTGGTTCCAGAGTCTCTTTGTTCTTAACTGCCTCCCAGATTTCTAGCAGATAGAAACATGTTGCCTGCCCCTCTTGGCATTTCCTGCTCTGTTGTGTGTGGAGGCAGCTAAGTCCGTGCAATTCAGGTGGACGAGTGGCCTTCCCCTCCCATAAAAGAGCTCATGTTTTAAAGATCTTTTCTAAAACCAGGACTCAGAATTCTCAAGTTAGAGTTTCGTCCTTCTTACCACCACACAATCCTCTTCTGTATAAAATTATTGTTCTTGTGTTGCCTTAATGTTCAAAAGGAATGTAGGGGACGTCTGGATTGTCCAGAACCTTGTTTATCCCAGAGAAAGGGAAAAGTCAAGATTGTATGACTTTTTGAGGAAATCACTGATTAAAAAGTTATGTATTTTTTTTATGTCTGTTGAGATTAGAGTATTTTTATCTTTTGTTTTCATTTTGTCAATTTCAGCCTTTTTTAAATTCACAGTTTTAAATTTGAGATGGAGTTTCATTTTGTTTTGGAAAAATGCATTTCTCTGACATTGGTGATAGTTCTGATATATCTGGTAAATAAAGAAAGGAAACCTTATCTTTAGAAATAGTAGCTTCGAGCACATTGCTTTTTTTTCTTTAATTGCCAACAAAAACTTCTGCAAGTAATTTTGTTCTAAAGTCGCTTTATTTAATGCAAAATCTCCAAACCTGACGTCCGTTTTGGGTAGGTTTTATTTTCCTTTTGCTTGCCCTCAACAGAGCAGCGCTGTGGCTTTGATGGGAATGGCTCCAGCATCTGACAGGGCACAGACTTCCTTATTTAAATGCGGAAGCTGGACTTTGGTGATATTAATGGTTTTGCCAAAAAGATCTGGTGAATAATTGAAAGGAAATACCCCAAAACAGCTTTCTGGTTGTTACCTTTGCTTTGTTGAAAGCTCATTTCAAAACAGCCAATATGAAGAAGAAAACATTGTTTTTTATGTGGGGAGATTGATGTGACAATGTCATAGCTTCTTTCAACCTTGGGTATTTGTTCTTTAATCTTCGGTTATTTAATTATATTGGTGAGAAGCTAATGATGACCCCCCAAATGCTAGCAGCAAAGTATATCCAAAGCTAAAGTTACTAATAACACCAAGATGCACATTAAATTCTGTACAAATTGGTAGCTCTTTTCTCTGCTTCACTTCTGTATTACATGTAATAATACAAAGTTGTCAGTATTCGACTGTTTTTGACCTACAACAATTTTAGACCATTCGGTGGAATAGTTAATTAAGTTCAGGAGTCAGCATGCATTTTCTGTGAAGGTATAGACAGTAAATAATATATATAGGCTTTGCAGGCAGTGTGTGCAAAGTTCAAAACTATGAACGGCCGTTGTACCTGGAAATCCACAACTAAAAATATGTAAGTGAGTAAACATGGATGTATCCCACTTAAACAGTAAAATTACTGATGCTGAAATTTGGACTTCATATAACTTTCACAGGTCACAAAATATTCTTTTATTTTTTTTCCCCTCACATACATAAAAATGCAAAAACTATATTTGGGGTTCATACAAAACAAGCAGTGGCCCAGATTTAGCCCATGAGCCATAGTTTGTGGAACCCTGGTGAAGTCAACGTGGGTTGCCACTGCCTTTATAATTTCTGGTACCAAGAATTTTCTGTTCACTGACCTTAGAACAATTTCATTATCTCCTCCTCCAGCACTCCCCACCCCCAAGTCTTGTTTCATCTTCTCCTCTTCATTCATAATCATTCTGTCAGTGGAAACCTGAGAGTCCTTCCTCCTCCTTGCTCCTTTCTCCCCTGTGACCCATGTCCAACAGGTCTTCCTGGGAACTCTCTGTTCTTTCATCTCCTCTGAAACCCTCACTTCAACCCAGTGCCAGTGCTTGAGTCATGACCCCTTGGTCACCTGGACTATAGTAAGAGACCCTGGCTGATCACTTCACCTTTGTCATTTATCCTCTATAAACCATCCTCCATTAAGCCACGGTTATTTTCCTAAACAGTTTGGGTCCTATGAATCCTTTGTTGAAACAATCTTAGATTCTTCCCGTGCGTCATAAGCTCTGTAGGATAAAGTTCCATAGAATTTCAGGGTCTCGTTCTGAGGTAGCTTCCTCCGCAAACCTATACTCAGACCACACCTAAACCCTCTTTATGAAGTTTATGTCACTCTCTGCTTTCACAGGCTGTTCCTCTGCCTAGAGAGCCTTTCCTTCTCTTTTCTCTGATTGTTGATTTTCTCCTTCATTCCATCAGGCTGAACTTGGATGCCACTCCTCTATGATACTTTACCTGACTCTCTGGTTGCAGAGTTGTCTCCTCTTCTGTGTGCCCAGATCCCTTGTGACACACAACTGGAGCATGGCATCAGTCTGGGCAAACTGTACTTATTGTCAGGAGGTCTCCCAACTACAGATGACTGTGGGCTTCTTGGGAGTGGAAACCACATCCTAGTCTTCTTGGTTCATCCCCATGTGATGGGGATGACAGTAAATATATTTAAAGTAAACTTTCAGTCAGTATATTATGTATCTGATAAGTGTCTTGGTTTACTTATGAAGTCCCACAGATCAGGATGCAGGGTTGCAGAACCAAACGCCTTGTGTCCAGGCTGGTTACCTCAGTGGTACAAGCTGACAGAGTGAGGTCTGGGGTGAGCTAGGGGAGAAATGTCCTACCTCTGATTGTCGTCACAGGAGACTGAGACACTTGTGTAACCTGATGTACTGTTTTTTGAGAGAAATGGGAAAATGAAGACTTTAATGTAAATATCCCAATTTTTTCAATATTGGCAACTAGTTCACTTTTTTTTTTCCCTCTTAAGAATTTATTTGAGAGAGAGCAAGAAAGAGCTAGCATGAGCAGGGGGAGGGGCAGACAGAGAGGGAGAAGCAGGCTCCCTGCTGACCAGGGAGCCCAACTTGGGGCTCAGTCCTATCCCAGCACTGCGGGATCAGGACCTGAGCCAAAGGCAGAAGCTTAATGGACTGAGCCACCCAGGCATTCCCTACTAGTTCACTTTTTAAAAAAACACTTTGTGGACAAAAACTTTAAAATAGTAACCTCTCTGGGGGCTGAATATGGCTCTTGAGATCCCAGTTAGTCCCTTGATTGGTCACATCCCTTCATGACAGGGCCTGGGAACCAGAGGTGTGAGGTTGCCAGCTAGAGAAGACGTGCCTGTATGTGCTCTTTTCCCACCCGTCGTTTATCTTCCTTCTTGACCACCTGCCTCCTGCATGTGTTGGTACGTAGTTACCTTCCAAAAGGGGAGAGCCTCACACCCCAGAAAATTCCAGTTCTTGACATCCTTTTTCCTCTCTGCCTGGTAACGCCTGACTGACCGTTAACTCATGGGCTGGGATGATCTACCCTGAGGTGGCTGAAACTGTCAGGGAGAATCTCTTATTCTCGCTGAATGTTCTGGTTGTTTTGCTGATGGCTGTTATCAAAGGCTTAGCTTCCTGGTCAGAGGCATGGTTTTCTAGTATACCAAGAATGAGAGGTTATTAACTTCCTTGGAGGTAGGGATTAAGTTGTCCATATATTCCAGCTTATTTGGGTGGTCAGTAGCCCCTTCGGAGAGTCACGTGAAACATTACCTAGGAGGTTACATAGGAAAGAGAATTTTAATAATCGGTAGTTGTATTTGGTCTTGCATAAATGATTCATTTCCATTCCCTCCCCCTACAGCCTTTTGCTGTCTGCTTCTCAATTATATATGAATCAACAATCTCTCACTTCACCTGATGGCCTTTGTCAATTACTTTCTCCTTCTTAGCCAGTGTAATTACTGCCTGCTTAGCAGTAGTAACACTAGTGTAAACTTTATAGCCTAGACTGTTCAGGCCTTTATTTCTTTTAAAAACAAAGCAATATAATAAACAACCAAGCCAGATTCTGTATTTGGCCATCTTCTGTGGGGTCTGAGACCTGAGCTTTTGAATCCAGGAGGCTAGGGGTCCAGAAATGGCATCTGTGGGCAGGTCTGGATGGAAATCTAGAAACAATGCAGTCATGACCCTGTGAGTGCTTTCCAGGTACTGAACACTGTCCCATGTGGCTTCATTGTTGTAATAATTTTGAGAAGAGGACTCAGAGAAGCAGATGTCCTTGCTCAAGGTCCCTGTTCTGGCAAGTGTCACGTGATGCTGCTTGAAGGCTCTGGGTGCATGAAGGCGGCCATGTGTCCTGGAGGCAGGCAGAGGGATCCTAACAGGAGGGAGGGGGAGAGTCTCTTCAGATTTTCACAACTGCACAAATTGTGCCCAAATCCCTTGGGCCCAACAGAAGGAAGAGCTAGCTTTGTATTGGATATAATATTAATAAATAATATATCCTGAGTGCTCACTGGGTACCAGACACTCTTGAATACTTCCCATGCTAGGGCATTTAATTCTCATGCTCTGTGTGATTGAAGAGGACTACTATCCCCATTTTAAAGAGAGAAAGTAACTTGCGCAGGAACACACAGCTAGGATTAGTAATTAGTGGAGAGACCAGGTCTGGACTAGGTCTCTCCAACCATTGTCCCTGTTGTGACATCTCAGGAGCATATGGTCGGGGCGGAGGTTGGTGAGGAAGGAGGGGACAGCTGTCACATACTAGCACAGTAAGTGATGCTTGGAATCCTTCAAAGAAAATGTCAGCTGGGACTCTCCTCTCTTGATTGTCTTTGTAAACCCTTTTGAGAATGGTTCCATTGCCTATTCTCTGGGTCTGTGTCTTTTGTGACAGGGCTCATGGCTTGAGTATACTTGAGGGTACTTGTCTGAATTTAGTAATAGCTACCTGTTGTCTGTGTCATAGTATCAGGGAAGTGTCCTTGTAGCCAAGATTTTGAGCAGATGATAAGGCAGATAATTTGATAGTTTAACAATCACAATTAAAACCAGGAATTTACTGCTGAGATTGAGTGTTTAAAAATTTGTGACTAGAGTATTTCACAAACAGAAAGAAGGAAAACAAGTTTCTAACACAGACATATGTGACAGTGACATAGAATCAATCGTCTGCTCCTTTGAAATAGGTTTTGCTACCGCTGTGGCCTCAAGGTCACCTTCATGCTGGTACTCAGATCATAGCTTCAAGTTGTGTCTGATACACACATAGGATTTCTGACTTCCAAGTCTTTCAAATTCTGTGTGTGCCTGTTCTTACAAGGGGGAGAAATCTAGGTGTTTGGGTATAACTGAAGGTAGACAAAGCCCTAAAACAAATGTAACTTTATCACACGTCTCTCTCCCAGCGCAGATGTGCCGTGGTCGTCTCAGAGATGAAAGAAGTGAATGGAAACCTTCATATTGAGGAGACAGAGGCATTCTTCCTGTTTATCCTCCAACAGTTCTCCCCCCGCGTTTTAATCCTAACTTCAAATTTTTCCAGTTCTTTTTTTTTTTTTTTCTTCTCAAAGATTTTATTTATTTGACAGAGATCACAAGCAGGCAGAGAGGCAGGCAGAGAGAGAGGGGGAAGCAGGCTCCCCACGGAGCAGAGAGCCCGATGCAGGGCTCGATCCCAGGACCCTGAGATCATGACCTGGGCCGAAGGCAGAGGCTTTAACCCACTGAGCCACCCAGGCGCCCCAGTTTTTCCAGTTCTTGATTATTTTATGACCAGAAATCCCCCCTCGCCAGCACACACGTAACGTAGCCACTCCTAGAATTTAATCCACAAAGCACTGCTCAAGAACTGAAGTTTAGAGAAGTTAAGTAGGTTGGCTGAACACTTTGCCTGTCCACTTGGCAGTGATTTAACCTTTAACAAGAACAACAGTGGTGGCTAACTCACAGATCTGACACGAGGCTTAAATGAGTTCATTACTGCCTGTAAAGCTAACGACAGTGCCTGGCACTTAGTTCATTCTCAACAAATGTGAGAGAGTGTTATTCCTCCACATCTCGAAAGTAGCAGAGTTGATTCCTGGTTTTCGTTCACTCATTCAGCAAACATTTGTTGAGCACCTGCTGGGTGCTGTGTTCTGGGGAGAGAGCCTGTGTTCTTAATTGCTATGCTCATTGCCTCCAGTTCAATTCCAAGGAAGATAGCTTCCCTCTTTGTAGGCAATTGGAAAATAATGTCCCTAAAGATAGGACAGTTCCTGGTCCACCAGCACTTTGCTTTTAAGTCTTTAAGCATCAGGCTAAGATAAAGAATGCACATCTTAAAGTCATTCCTCTTGATCTCAAGATAGTGCTGACTTCATGCTGGAGCAGAAGATAAGTAGGGAGTGTAGCTATGGGTACAGCTGCTTAGATTAAATAAAATTATTGTATCTATTAATAGCGTGATGCTCCTTTGCTTGGGGAAACAAAGTGTTTCTCGGTTTACTTTTAGAGGAATTGAAGATTTCATGTACATTTTATAAACAGATAATTTGCCTCTGAAGAACAAAATAAAAGATTTAAATTGATAGAGGCCAAGCTTTTTAAAGCCAGAGTACTTTAAGGAGAACCAGGTCATGGTGGGCCTGGGTGGCTCAGTCATTAAGCATTTGCCTTTGGCTCGGGTCATGATCAAGCCCCCAATTAGGCTCCCTGCTCTGCGGGAAGCCTGCTTCTCCCTCTCTCACTCCCTCTGCTTATGTTCCCTCTCTCGCTCTGTCTCTCTCTATCGAATAAATAAATAAAATCCTAAAAAAAAAAATGAGAGAGAAGAACCATGTTTTTCTAGCGAAGATGGAGTAAGGGATTTGAAATGATATGAAATATGGGACAAGAAATTGTGGGGTTTTTTTTTGTTGTTGTTGAAGGCAATGGCTTTAAATTAATCTGACTTTAATATCTGAATAATAACCAGATATCTGACCAAACAGGCTTCCCAGGTTGGGGCTGCTGTCTTCCCATCAGGGCAACATTTCTGACTGTTTGATATTTCGTAGTGTCATTCACAAGCTGTATTCAACCTGAAGTGGCAAAGTAAGGCCACTAGTGATCTGTCATAGTTCTCTGGCTTTGATGAGTCATTGCAGTACAGCACTCTGAACCAAGTGCGGGTAAGAATAGATACACAATAGGAAAATAAAACAACTGAGAGCCGAAGGAGAAATTGCTGGGAGCTCACAAGTGTGCACGGCTCTGCCGTATTTAGCTGCATGACCTTGTGCACAGCGGAGACCTCCAGGGCCCCAGGCTGCTTGTGCACAAAAGAAAGTTTCTAAGGTTTCTTGCTGAAGTTAGGTCAACTTTGGAGTTTAATATCCACTGAGAGCGGGAGGAGGTAAAGCCCTTTCAGGTGCCCACGGTTCAGGATGTATGTAATTATAGTAGCTTTGTTGACTGGTGGAAAACAGCAGTGGCAGATGAGTCAGCCTGGCCTGTCGCTATTGGAGACCAGTGATGCTTTTTTTGTTACAAAAAGACTTGACTGCAGCCCAAGTTTAGGTGACAGTGGTAGGGGTGATACCAAGTTCCAGAAATAGCAGCTGGGATGTTGTACAGAGGACGATATGGAGGGGACGGTTGTCACGAATTGGTTTTCCCAGCCAAACCTCCACTTCCGCTTTCCGTGGGGAAGCCGTTCGTGGGAGAGGTATGGGGAGGGTATCGTCCCCAGCCAGCCAGCCAGCAGCCCACCCCTCATGGGTTGCTTGGTAAGTTGCTACCCATGACTGAGAAGAGGCAGGTGGTATTTCATACCGCCTTCCTCTGCCCGGTTTGGTTCTCCAAAGGTAGATGTGAGAAGGAGACTCTGGACAAACGCATGTGCTCTGCCAGCTGCAAACCGTGGGACCAAACCTGGACTCATTTCAAGACAGGCAGATCTGAACCATCCATCCCTCATCCTCCCTCTGGGTCCTTTCTCCACTAGTTAGAGAAGAGGCGGCTTATGCCCATTTCTGTCACGCCTGGTAGTGAGCTACCTGATTCTAATCTACTGCTCCTGTGCCTCCCCACACGGTTCAGCCTGGCCTACCACAGATCGTGCAAGACCCCATGTGTAATAGGAAGAGACTGGGTTGGGGGGTTCGTTCTTCGTCCTAGCGGCACCACTTCCTGGCTGCAAAACCTGGACTAATTGATTTAGCTCAGGTGGTGAGTGTGGTAGTATTAATAGTCTTCAAGCACACGGTGACTTAAACCTTAGGAAATTACATTTTAACTTAAACCATATGAAAGTCTCTCCTCCTGAAGGAGGGAGAGTGAAGGTGGGGCAGAAAACTAGGCCTTGATCTCTTCCAGTCCCATCCCTCCATCAGCAAGAGTGTGTCATAAACACAAGAGACAGATTTGACCTCAGAGGTCACAAGGATCCCCACCTCCCTGCACAGGCCCCTAGACAATGAGTTTCAGACTCTGTAAGCAGCGATCTACTTTTTAAAAATCTTACACAGAAGTGTAATACATAAAGTGAGTAGAAGTAGGCTTTTGTGTATAAACATATGCTTGCATTGAAATTTATAATAAACCCCGTCAGGATTATGGAGCAGTTTTGATTAACCCAAAAATTTGAGATAAGGGCAATAATAGATGACAGGTGTGGTCTTTTTCATATAACATATAGATAAGCAATTACAAGTGATATTTTTTTAAAAATTTATCTTCCCAGTCAAGTGGTAAGTCAACTAAAGAGAAAAGATAGGCATATTATGCCAAAGCTGCCTGAATATGTAGACCATGGACATTTCTATGTTCACGTGTAACAGATGGGAATGAACTTCTAAATTACTGCATTTTTTCCCAAAATGCTGTACGTTTAAAAAATAAATTTAAAGTAAATATTAAGGGGCACCTGGGTGGCTCAGTTGGTTAAGTGTCTGTCTGCCTTTGGCAGAGGCTCAGGTCATGGTCTCCAGGTCCTGGGATTGGCATTGCCCCTCCTCTGTCTCAAGTGAATAAATATTTTTTTTTAAATGAAGTAAATGTTAAAACATCTGAAACATGTCCATACACTCCCAACATTTGGTAGAAGGATGCTTGAAAGACACCCTTAGATCTTGGGGGCACTCGGATCCCCATTTCCTCTCTGTTTCCCATTCGGTTGTGGTGAGTGTGCATTGGCTTAAGGAAATCTACGCAGTTTTTAATACTGAGAGCCATTTGATATTAAAAAAATGGTTAAATTTGGATAAGGTCTGCAGTCTGATTTACAGTATTTCATCAGTGTTAGTTGCCTGTTGTGCTATTCTACTGTAGGGATGTCAAATAATACAGCTGGGGGAAAGGTGCCTGAAACTGCATTGTTTTAGCAATTTACTCTGAGTCTATAATTATTTGATGATTCAAAATTTTTAAAAAGTTATTTGAAAAGGATTATCTTCTAGTTACGAGGGAATATAACCGGTTTGATAGAGTGGTGTACACATCACACTTACTGAATGAATTTCTAGATTTCCTACTATCTTACCTTAAAAAATAAAAAAAGCATCTTTTCTTTTCCTTGCTACTGAGTTCTATTCCCCACCCCTCCACATTCATTCTGTCACCGACTGTGACACTGTTGAAGTTTTTAAAAGAAAACACAGCCAATGGCAAAGAGAGCTCTCTCTTTTGGGAAATCTATTTTAGCTGCTAATTAATTACTTAATAAGAAAATGATGCTGAGGGCGCCTGGATGGCTCAGTGGTTAAAGCCTCTGCCTTCAGCTCAGGTCATGATCTCAGGGTCCTGGGATCGAGTCCCGCATCGGGTTCTCTGCTCAATAGGGAGCCTGCCTCCTCCTCCTCTCTCTCTCTGCCTGCCTCTCTGCCTACTTGTGGTCTGTCAAATAAATAAAAAAAAATAAAAAAAAAATCTTTAACAAAAAAAAAGAAAAAAGAAAATGATGCTGAAACCCAAGGGTTCACCTGCAGTCACCTGATACAGAAAAGGTAGATGAATGATGTAGCATGTTCTTCTAAAACATTCCTATGCTTAAAACACTTAGTAATTAGGCAAAGCATTATCAACATGCTGTAATATCATATGGTCACGTGTCCAAATCAGAGTTCCCTATAGCCTAATGTAATGGTACAATGTGATGAATATTATTCTATAGGAGAAAAAAATGAAGGATTAAAGATAATTTTTAAAATACACATTTGATGAACTCTCTTTTCTGTGAATAAAGTAAAAGTGGGCACAGCGGTAGTGAAATGTGGTTCTCTGTTCTCTTGGATTTTACAGTGTGCTGTAAATTACTGCACTGCCTTGTTCTTTGATAAGATTAATGGTGGGTTTTGCTCTTTATCACTTGGAGAAATGCAACAGAATTCCCCCCAGCCTGCCCATCGATCTTCATGGTAATTGCCAAAAGAGTGTCTCCTGTGTTTTGACCAAAATGGATTGGTGGGATTGCTCACAGCCGTCAGACACCTGGGAAGGTGAGCTGGGCTCAAAATAGTGCTTTAGGAAATGTTTTAAAGTGTGCTAATATAATTCCATTTTTAGCAAAATTAGTTTACTTGGGAACATAAAATAACAAGATCACAGGGTCCTGTGCTCTAGGTAGGGCTTTAGTTTTGGAGCCTGCCAAGGCTGACCCTTGAGACTGGGCTCTGAGCTTTCCTGAAATCACTGTCTGACCACTCTTCTGGCTTCTTCTGCAGGGTTATCAATGCCGGGAAGAGCACACATAATGAAGACCAAGCCAGCTGTGAGGTCCTCACTGTGAAGAAGAAAGCAGGGGCCATTACCTCAACCCCAAACAGGAACTCGGCTAAGAGACGGTCCTCCCTTCCCAATGGGGAGGGGCTGCAACTGAAGGAGAACTCGGTAAGATCTTCTTCACCCCTAGTTCTCAGGTGAGAGGCACATGGGCACCCTGGCTCCACTGTGAGGAGCTAGAGCTGAATCCCATCTGCAGTGGGAGAGAGAAAAGCAATGTCCCCAGAGTTAATGCGGCAGCCCATCTGTACTCAGGGTAGCACACAGTCACAGCTGGAGGTGACAGGTGTGTGAAGAGCTGGTGCTTGTTAGGTTCTTAACACTTAGAGTAAATAAAACACCCACATCGTAGATAGGTTTTGTTGAGATACAATATGTATATTGTTTGGTGGTTGTAAAAGAGCCACTTAAAAGATTTTCATGAAGGAGGTTGTCTCCAGAAGCCTCTCCTGAGGGATGGAAGGAACTCTAGCCATTGGCTTACAGCCCTGCCCCGGCTCTGCCCCCTTCTTGCGCTGGCCTGTCAGAGTTGTCCAGCAGGAGCCTCTGGCTGATGCTCTTCCCAGTTAGTCCTTGTCTCAGTTGGCCCAAAGCCCTTGCATCCCGTGGGGCAGCCTGGCAGACTGAATGCCCTGTTGACAAACCGTAGCGTTTCTCCTCTCTTCGGTTTCTGGAGGAGAAAACAGACATCTTCAGAAAGTTCTGAAGAAGCACTCAGAAAAGTATAGGAAATAATTGGTACTCTGTCCACCAGCGGATTATTTAGCTTACAGAAAAGAAACTTTGAGATGATCCGAATGTGACTTTTTATTCTAGTAATCTTGCAGATATTTTTGTATATTCATTTTTAGAGGATTGTAAAGGGTCCAGGAATCTTTTCTCCGTGTAAGAAATAGTATCTCATTGCGTTTATACGCAGGGAATGAGACTCCTGATTTATTTGGTTCATACTAGTTCGACTTAGAAACACAGTGACTTACAGAGACTCATCAATTGTACTTGTGTTCAAGGCTAAAGGAAGAATTGACTGGGCTTTTCCCAAAGGGCCAGAGTCAAGGACTCAGATGGGCAGTACAGACGAAAATGGTTAAGGGCATAGGCTCTGGAACATTAGGTTTCAGGGTAATCCATCATAGTCCATCATTTATCAAACCATTTAATTTTAGCATAGTTATTTTTTCTTTGAGCCTTAGTTTCCTAGAAAAAGGAATAATAATAGTTTCTATTACCAAGTATGGTGGGAAAAGACTGGTTGGAAGTATGAAATCCGTTGTCTGTGGAAATGTTGAGCTGGTGTCTTAATTAATAAATCCTTGATAAATGTGAGCAGTTACTATCCTAAAGTCAGTTCCGCTTGAGGGATTCTCTGTGGTTGATGTCCACTGAATTTTGTCTGTTTATCCATTTGGTAGTGAGCAATCACACAATTTTCCTTCATGCCTATTTGACAGGATTGTTTCGAGGATTGAGTTATTACGGAAAAGGACTCCGAGTCCGTGAGATATTGATGATAATTGATATGGGTGCCAGTGACTTCATGTTGCTCTTTCCCCTGATAGTTCTCCCCTGCCACCAGGATATGAAGTGATTTCTGTAAAAATTAGTCAGTACTGACATTTGGCCCGAGGCCAGTTGATGATGTCATTTTTCCTTGTTGCTAAATTCCTCCTAGAAATAGAGCCAGGAGTAACTTTTTACTTCCTGTCCTTAAGAACAGTGAAACAAGGGACACCTGGGTGTCTCAGTCACTTAAGTGTCTGATTCTTGGTTTTGGCTCAGGTCATGATCTCAGGGTCCTTAGATCGAGAAACCCCCACCCCTAGTGAGGCTCTCCACTGAGCATAGAGCCTGCTTAAGATTCCTTCCCTCTCCAGGGCATCTGGGTGGCTCAGTTAGTTAAGCGTCTTCTGTCTACTCAGGTCATGATTCCAGGGTCCTGGGATTGAGCCCTGTGTGGGGCTCCCTGCTCAGTGCAGAGTCTGCTTCTCCCTCTACCCCTCACCTCCCACTCTCTTTCTCTTGTTCTCTCTCAAATAAATACATTTTTTTAAAAAATCTTGGGGTGCCTCAGTGGCTCAGTCATTAAGCATCTGTCTTCAGGTCAGGTCATGAGCCCGGGGTCCTGGGATCAAGTCCCTCATTGGACTCCTTGCTCAGCGGGAAGCCTCCTTTCTCTCTCCCACTCCTCCTGCTTGTGTTCCCTCTCTCGCTGTGTCTATCAAATAAATAAAATCTTTAAATAAATAAAAAATTTAAATCTTAAAAAGAAATTCTCCTTTGCCTTCTGTCCCATCACCTACCTCTTCTTATAAATAAATAAATAAATGTTGTGGTTTTTGTTTTGAAACAAAAACAAAAAACAAAAAAGCAGTGAAATCAGTGCCTTAGTTCTTTAGGATGGAGCTATGAACCTCGCTTGTGATCATTCTGTAGCTCTGTCGGGTCCTTGGTCCACGAGGCAGCGAGGACATGCCAAGCAGAGTGGACACTTCCCGCCCTTCCATTTCCTGCTCCAGCTGTAGGCACCTCACTCCTATCTGCCTTATATATTAGGTTTTTTATTAAGAGTTTAAGGCAAGAGCTGTGCTGCTGTTTTTTAATTATGGGAAATTATACATAACCTAAAATTTATTATCTTAACCAATTTTTAGGTGTACAGTATAGTGGCATCAAACACTTTCTTACCATTACTCCCCTCCATCTCCAAAACTTTATCTGAAATTGAAACTCTACCCATTAAACTCTAACCCCTGTTTTCCCTGCCCTCAGCCCTTGGCAGTTAACTATTTTACTTTTTTCTCTACAAATTTGACTACTCTAGGTACCTCATATAAGTGGAATTATACAATATTTGTCATTTTGTGTCTGGTTTATTTCATTTATAATGTCTTCAGAATTCATCTGTGTTGTAGAATGTGTCAAAATTTCATTCTTTGTTAAGACTGAATAATATTCCATTGTTATGTATCTGTACCATTTTATCAATTTGTCCATCAAGGGACACTTGCTTCTATCTTCTGGCTATTGTGAATAATATTGCTATAAACATAGGTCTACAGATATCTGTCAGTCCCTGCTTTCAGTTCTTTTGGATTTATGGCCAGAGTGGAATTGCTGGATCATACAGTAATTCTGTTTAAGTTTTTGAGGAGCTGCCATACTGTTTTCTCCAGTAGCTGCATCATTTTCCATTACAACCAGCAATGCACAGGAATCCAATTTCTCCCCATTCTTGCCAACACTTGTTGATTTCTGGTGGGTTTTTGTTTTTTTTTTTTAATTAGCCATCCTAATGGGTGTGAAGTGGTATCTCCTGGTTTTGTATTTCCCTAATGGTTAGTGATGTTGAGCATTTTTTATGTGTTTATTGGCCAGACATAGCTTCTTAAAAAGAAACATCAGGTGTTCTTTATTCAATATTTATCTTTCTATCTTTGAATCCTTTGCCCATTTTTTTTTTTTAATTTTTAAATTTTTGGCGCCTGGGTGGCTCAGTGGGTTAAAGCCTCTGCTCAGTGGGAAGCCTGCTTCCTCCTCTCTCTCTGTCTGCCTCTCTGTCTACTTGTGATCTCTATCAAATAAATAAATAAAATCTTTAACCAAAAAAAATAATAAATTTTTTAAATTTTTTTATAAACATATAATGTATTATTAGCCCCAGGGCTACAGGTCTGTGAATCGCCAGGTTTTCACACTTCACAGCATTCACCATAGCACATACCCTCCCCAATGTCCATAACCCCACCACCCTCTCCCGATCCCCCTCCCCCGAGCAACCCTCAGTTTGTGAGATTAAGAGTCTCTTATAGTTTGTCTCCCTCCCAATCCCATCTTGTTTTATTTATTCTTTTCCTACCCCCCAGACCCCCCACGTTGTATCTCCACTTCCTCATATCAGGGAGATCATATGATAGTTGTCTTTCTCCAATTGACTTATTTCGCTAAGCATAATACCCTCTAGTTCCATCCATGTTGTCGCAAATGGCAAGATTTCATTTCTTTTGATGGCTGCATAGTATTCCATTGTATATATATACCACCTCTTCTTTATCCATTCATCTGTTGTTGGACATCTAAGTTCTTTCCATAGTTTGGCTATTGTGGACATTGCTGCTATAAACATTCGGGTACACATGCCCCTTTGGATCACTGCATTTGTATCTTTAGGGTAAATACCCAGTAGTGCCATTGCTGGGTCATAGGGTAGCTCTATTTTCAACTTTTTGAGGAACCTCCATGCTGTTTTCCAGAGTGGTTGCACCAGTTTGCATTCCCACCAACAGTGTAGGTGGGTTCCCCTTTCTCCGCATCCTCGCCAGCATCTGTCATTTCCTGACTTGTTAATTTTAGCCATTCTGACAGGTGTGAGGTGGTATCTCATTGTGGTTGTGATGTGTATTTCCCTGATGCCGATGATGTGGAGCATTTTTTTCATGTGTCTGTTGGCCATCTGGATGACTTCTTTGCAGAAATGTCTGTTCATGTCCTCTGCCCATTTCTTGATTGGATTATTTGTTCTTTGGGTGTTGAGTTTGCTAAGCTTTTTATAGATTTTGGATACTAGCTCTTTATCTGATATGCCGTTTGCAAATATCTTCTCCCATTCTGTCAGTTGTCTTTTGGTTTTGTGAACTGTTTCCTTTGCTGTGATCTTGATGAAATCCCAATAGTTCATTTTTGCCCTTTCTTTCCATGCCTTTGGCGATGTTCCTAGGAAGAAGTTGCTGCTGCTGAGGTCAAAGAGGTTGCTGCCTGTGTTCTCCTCAAGGATTTTGATTTCTCACATTGAGGTCCTTCATCCATTTTTAGTCTATTTTTGTGTGTGGTGTAAAGAAATGGTCCAGTTTCATTTTTCTGCATGTGGCTGTCCAATTTTCCCAACACCATTTGTTGAAGAGGCTGTCTTTTTCCCATTGGACATTCTTTCCTGCTTTGTTGAAGGTTAGTTGACCATAGAGTTGAGGGTCTACTTCTGGGCTCTCTATTTGGTTCCATTGATCTATGTGTCTGTTTTTGTGCTGGGACCATACTGTCTTGATGATGACAGCTTTGTAATAGGGCTTGAATTCTGTAATTGTGATGCCACCAACTTTGGCTTTCTTTTTCAATATTCCTCTGGCTATTCAAGGTCTTTCCTTGTTCCATATAAATTTTAGGATTATTTGTTCCATTTATTTGAAAAAATGGATGGGATTTTGATAGGGATTGCATTAAATGTGTAGATTGTTTTAGGTAGCATAGACATTTTCACAATATTTGTTCTTCCAATCCAGGGGCATGGAACATTTTTCCATTTCTTTGTGTCTTCCTCAATTTCTTTCATGAGCTCTTTAGAGTTTTCTGAGTATAGATTCTTAGCCTCTTTGGTTAGGTTTATTCCTATGTATCTTATGGTTTTGGGTGCAATTGTAAATGGGATTGACTCCCTAATTTCTCTTTTTTCTGTCTTGTTGTTGGTGTAAAGAAATGCAACTTATTTCTGTGCATTGATTTTATATCCTGACACTTTACTGAATTCCTGTACAAGTTCTAGCAGTTTTGGAGTGGAGTCTTTTGGGTTTTCCACATATAGTATCATATTATCTGCAAAGAGTGATAGTTTGACTTCTTCTTTGCTGATTTGGATGCCTTTAATTTCTTTTTGTTTTCTGATTGCTGAGGCTAGGACTTCTAGTACTATGTTGAATAGCAGTGGTGATAATGTACATCCCTGCCGTGTTCCTGACCTTAGCGGAAAAGCTTTTAGTTTTTCTCCATTGAGAATGATATTTGCAGTGGGTTTTTCATAGATGGCCTTAATAATATTGAGGTATGTGCCCTCTATCCCTACACTTTGAAGAGTTTTGATCAGGAAGGGATGCTGTACTTTGTCAAATCTTTTTCAGCATCTTTTGAGAATATCATATGGTTCTTGTTCTTTCTTTTAGTAATGTATTGTGTCACATTGATTGATTTGCAGATGCTGAACCAACTTTGCAGCCCTGGAATAAATCCCACTTGGTCGTGGTGAATAATCCTTTTTTTTTTTTTTTTTAAAGATTTTATTTATCCATTTGACAGACAGAGATCACAAGTAGGCAGAAAGGCAGGCAGAGAGAGAGAGAGGAGGAAGCAGGCTCCCCGCAGAGAGCCCGATGGGGCCTCAATCCCAGGACACTGGGATCATGACCTAAGGCGAAGGCAGAGGCTTTAACCCACTGAGCCACCCAGGCGCCCTGTGAATAATCCTTTTAATGTACTGTTGGATCCTATTGGCTAGTATTTTGGTGAGAATTTTCGAATCTATGTTCATCAAAGATATTGGTCTATAATTCTCTTTTTTGATGGGATCCTTGTCTGGTTTTACGATCAAGGTGATGCTGGCCTCATAAAATGAGTTTGGAAGTTTTCCTTCCATTTCTATTTTTTGGAACAGTTTCAGGAGAGTAGGAATCAATTCTTCTTTAGATGTTTGATAGAATTCCCCCGGGAAGCCGTCTGGCCCTGGGCTTTTGTTTGTTTGGAGATTTTTGATGACTGTTTCAATCTCCTTACTGGTTATGGGTCTATTCAGGTTTTCTATTTCTTCCGGGTTCAGTTGTGGTAGTTTATATGTCTCTAGGAATGCATCCATTTCTTCCAGATTGTCAAATTTGTTGGCGTAGAGTTGCTCATAGTATCTGCTTATAATTGTCTGTATTTCTTTGGTGTTGGTTGTGATCTCTCCTCTTTCATTCATGATTTTATTTATTTGGGTTCTTTCTCTTTTCTTTTTGATAAGTCTGGCCAGGGGTTTATCAATCTTATTAATCCTTTCAAAGAACCAGCTCCTAGTTTCGTTGATTTGTTCTGTTGTATTTTTGGTTTCTATTTCATGGATTTCTGCTCTGATCTTTATGATTTCTCTTCTCCTGCTGGGTTTAGGCTTTCTTTGTTGTTCTTTCTCCAGCTCCTTTAGGTGTAGGGTTAGGTTTTGTATTTGAGACCTTTCTTGTTTCTTGAGAAAGGCTTGTATCACTATATATTTTCCTCTCAGGACTGCCTTTGCTGTGTCCCACAGATTTTGTACCGTTGTCTTTTAATTTTCATTTGATAATGATGAATTTTTTCATGACTTTTTTCAATTCTTCTTTAATTTCCTGGTTGACCCATTCATTCTTTAGAAGGGTGCTGTTTAGTCTCCATGTATTGGGGTTCTTTCCAAATTTCCTCTTGTGATTGAGTTCTAGCTTCAGAGCATTGTGGTCTGAAAATATGCAGGGAATGATCCCAATCTTCTGATACCAGTTTAGACCTGATTTATGACCCAGAATGTGATCTATTCTGGAGAATGTTCCATGTGCACTAGGGAAGAACGTGTATTATGTTGCTTTGGGATGGAATGTTCTGAATATATCTGTGATGTCCATCTGGTCCAGTGTGTCATTTAAGGCCTTTATTTCCTTGTTGATCTTTTGCTTGGATGATCTGTCCATTTCAGTGAGGGGAGTGTTAAAGTCCCCTACTATTAATCTATTGTCGTCAATGTGTTTCTTTGATTTTGTTATTAATTGGTTTATATAGTTGGCTGCTCCCATGTTAGGGGCATAGATATTTAAAATTGTGAGATCTTCTTATTGGACAGACCCTTTGAGTATGATATAGTGTCCTTCCTCATCTCTTATTATAGTCTTTGGCTAATTGATCTGATATAAGGATTGCCACCCCAGCTTTCTTCTGATGTCCATTAGCATGGTAAATTGTTTTCTACCCCCTCACTTTAAATCTGGAGGTGTCCTCGGGTCTAAAATGAGTTTCTTGTAGGCAACATATTGATGGGTTTTGTTTTTTTATCCATTCTGATACCCTGTGTCTTTTGATTGGGGCATTTAACCCATTTACATTCAGGGTAACTATTGAGAGATATAAATTTAGTGTCATTGTATTACCTGTATGGTAACTGTTACTGTATATTGTCTCTGTTCCTTTCTGATCTACTACTTTTAAGGTCTCTCTTTGCTTAGAGGACCCCTTTCAATATTTCCTGTAGAGCTGGTTTGGTGTTTGCAAATTCTTTTAGTTTTTGTTTGTCCTGGAAGCTTTTAATCTCTCCTTCTATTTTCAATGATAGCCTAGCTGGATATAGTATTCTTGGCTGCAGTTTTCTCGTTTAGTGCTCTGAATATATCATGCCATTTCTTTCTGGCCTGCCAGGTCTCTGTGGATAATCTGCAGCCAATCTAATATTTTTATCATTGTATCTTACAAACTTCTTTTCCTGGGCTGCTTTCAGGATTTTCTCTTTGTCGCTAAGACTTGTAAATTTTACTATTGGGTGACAGGGTGTGGACCTGTTCTTACTGATTTTGAGGGGGGTTCTCTGCACCTCCTGGATTTTGATGCTTGTTCCCTTTGCCATATTAGGGAAATTCTCTCCAATAATTCTCTCCAATATACCTTCTGCTCCCCTCTCTCTTTCTTCTTCTTCTGGAATCCCAATTATTCTAATGTTGTTTCATCTTATGGTGTCACTTATCTCTCGAATTCTCCCCTTGTGGTCCGGTATTTGTTTTTCTTTCTTTTGCTCAGCTTCTTTATTCTCTGTCATTTGATCTTCTATATCACTAATTCTCTCTTCTGCCTCATTTATCCTAACAGTAAGAGCTTCCATTTTTTATTGCACCTCATTAATAGCTTTTTTAATTTCAACTTGGTTAGATTTTAGTTCTTTTATTTCTCCAGAAAGAGCTCTTATTTCTCTGGAGAGTGTTTCTCTAATATCTTCCATGCCTTTTTCGAGCCCGGCTAGAACCTTGAGAATCGTCATTCTGAACTCTAGATCTGACATATTACCAATGTCCGTATTGATTAGGTCTCTAGCCTTTGGTACTGCGTCTTGTTCTTTTTTTTGTAGAGAGTTTTTCTGACTTGTCATTTTGTCCAGATAAGAATATATGAAGGAGCAAATAAAATACTAAAAGGGTGGCAATGACCCCCGGAAAATGTGCTTTAACCAAATCAGAAGAGACCCATGTGGAAGCTTTCTGTATGATGCAAATCCTGTGTTTCTGAACAAGGAAAAGTGGGAAGGGGGGGTCCTGTGGGAATGGGGAGTAAGGAGTTGGGGACTGGGAGGTAATGAGGCAAAATGATCACATCAGTTCTGGAGTTGGACTGAGTTCAAATCTTAGCTCTGCTCCTTCATTAAATAAGGAACCTTGAGTAAGTTTCCTGTGCTCTTCTCCACCCAGGAGGCTGGTCCCGGCGCCACACAAAGACTTGCCTCCTCAACACGGGGTCTGAAAGGGCTCCTCCTTTGCCCATTTTTAAGTTAGGCAATCCATCATGTTGTTTGCACTACTTTTTAAAAGCTCGAAAACTGTGCCTTGCTGTGCCAGGTAAACCCCTGAGCACTTGCTGTGTATCAGAAGCTAGATGCTGAGGATTCAGCAGGGAATAAAACTGACAACAGTCCTTACCTACAGGGAACTTACATCCCTTGAGGGAAACAAACAGTTAAAATGTATCCCACAGCAGATACTAAGTGCTATGGAGAAGAACAAAGCAGACACGCAGGCGTACAGGAAGTGGAGGTATGGGTGGTTAAAGAAGGTGCCACTAAGAAGGCTGTTTGAAAACAGACCAGAAAGTGCAGCTATTTGGAGGGAGAGCTTTCTGACGTTCTAGACAACTGCAATGACCCTGAGGCAGGAGCAGTTCTGGTGTTCTCCAGGATCAGTGAGGAGGTGTACATGGCTGGAGCAGAGAGAGTGAAGTCAGGATTGCAGGAGATGTTTTCAGAAAGGCAGTGAGAGTGGGGTGAGGCCATCTGGCAGGATCTGGATGGCTGTTACCAGGACTTGGGCTTCTACTCTGAATGAAAAATTTGCTAGCAGGGCATGCTGGATATACCGCTTAAAAGAAGCCAGTGACTTTTCCCATTTAGAAGATGTCCCTTACCTCAAATACAGTGGTGCTTAGGAAGGGTAATGACAGTATAGGGCATAGCACAAATCCTCTGCAGGGGACAAGTGAGGTGGCTCTGCCCCTTCCCCCTCTGTGTGTCTGTTCCTTCACCTACCAAACAGGTGCTGAGCACTGAGGCTGCCCTGGGGGCAAGATGAGCTCAGTACAGTTCCAGTTGTCCTCCTAGAGCTGAGTTGAGAAGGACGCAAGAGTCAACAAGTCAGCGGCAATACAGTGGAGTAAGTTTCAGGAGAAAGATTTTAAACATTTTTAAATTTAAATTTTAAAATTTAAAATTTTAAATTTTAAAAATCCAGGTTCCTGGGTAGCCTAACTCAGATGGGTTGCCGATGGTTTGGGGAACAACAGAGGAAAGGGAATGGATCAGATTAGAGAATGGTTCCTGGAGAAAGTGACATCTGAGCTGTCACTTAAAAAAACTGAATTGGGAGGGGAGGGCCCCTGGGTGACTCTGTTGGTTAGGCATCCGACTCTGGATCTCAGCTCAGGTGTTGATCTCAGGATCATGAGTTCAGTCCCACACTGGACTCCTTATTCAGCACAGAGTCTGCTTTTCCCTCTTCCTTAGCTTCTCCCCTTGCTCATGTGCATACTTCCTCTTTCTCTCAAATAAATAATTTTTTTTAATTAAAAAAAATATTTTATTAATTTATTTGACAGAGAGAGCGAGAGACCACAAGTAGGCAGAGAGGCAGGCAGAGAGAGTAGGAGGGAAGCAGGCTTCCCTCCGAGCAGAGAGTCCAATGCGGGGCTTGATCCCAGGACCCTGAGATCATGACCTGAGCCAAAGGCAGAGGCTTTAACCCACTGAGCCACCCAGGCGCCCCCAATTAAATGTTTTTAAAAAAAATTTCTCCCTCCTTTCTTGACGTCTCATTGCCAGTCAACTTAGTAAAGTCAAATATTTCCAGAAGACGTCTTTCGTGTGTAATACCACCTTCATCTTAGAAAGAAAACTTAAAATGTCTGGAAGTTTATATATGATGACATTTCTTAAATTGAGTGGCAGTTGGGCAGCTGGGTAGCAATAAGGTGATTTTTTTTCTTCCATGGATAATTATTAATTGGTATAAAGATTTTAAGACAACTTTAATTCACCCCTCATGCCAACTCAGAGAATTATTTTATCTTATTAGGACAAGTAATCTTTTTAGTCAAAGGAGTCAATAGTTAATCCTCTTATTAAAACAAACCTTAAAAAAATTGGTGGAGAAAATAATATGAACTATGTTCTCCGTCCCTTCCATGAGGCATTCACTGAAGGAGTGTTGTTTCCTACAGTACTTGCTGAGTTCTTAACAGCAGCACCTTTCAGGAAATCACAAGTTAATTTCAGTTTCCTTCTACATATAAAAACAATACATTGGGAGCTAAAGAAGCAATGTTCGAAAGAAGCCCTAAAGCTTAAAAGAGATACAAATAGAAATTTCAATGTGTTCTGCACTGTAGTATTTTAGCATAAAGAATGCAAGGGATACAGTTGAATTACTGTGTTCTCCCTTATAAAAATAATAATAGTTTTTTTTTTAATTTTAGAATTAGTGACATAGTGAAATGAAGAAAATATATATATATTTTTTTTTGAGGCATAAGGAAATCTTGAGATCTCTAATGAAGATTGCTATAAAGTAGAGAAGGGTATTTTCTATGACAAGTTCAGGGTGGAATTTTCCAGTGCCTGCATCCCTTTGGGTGGTTTATGTTCGAGGAGCCATAATCCCTCAGGCAGTCTGGCAAGAAACAGGTACTCTGTGACAGTGTGCAAGCCTGCTCACATTCCTGTGCCCCTAATGATTTGGGGACACAGGGTGGGTGGTAGGAAAGAGGGAATATAAAAATGCTAGCATTTCTGAAGGACTCTCAGAATTTTCTCTTAGGAAAGATGCTGTAAGCTTGTTGAGGGCAACACCTTAACCAGTAGCCTCCTACCTGCTTCCCACTGAAGGAATTTTAATTAACTGGATCAAGATTTGTAGGAACTAATCACCACGACTATGTTTTCTCTGCTTTGGGAGATTTGAAGCAGTCTTTATCTGCCATACCGAGGGACCCCATGCTAGGGAAAATGTAACTTTCCTAAAGGCTTTTGCTTTTTCATTTCTCAAGTGTCTGGTCATTTTAGCAGTGAGGTAAAAAGACGGAAATACTAGCTGATTTCTCTGAGGAGGGAGAAGTTCACTCCTAAGGGCATTGTAGAGCCTTCGTATTAAGAAAAGAAGCTCTTGTACTCTAAGTTATGTAGGTGGGAGATAGGACATTGTGGCAATAACCAAGACTTCCTCCCCATCCCCCGCACCTGACTGCCTATTTAGAACAGATTGTTTCTGGCTTAAGACCGGACTGTGGATTCATGCATTCCAAGTCTCTTTCCTTAGGAGCACCCTTATGTTTTTTAATCTAGTCAAAACACATCAAAGTATGGGGTTTCTGTATCTGTTAGTTCAGTCTCTAATTACAATAACAGGAGATGACTGTGTCCACATTGTGGCCAAGATCATCAGCAGGGGAGAGGAAAGCTGATTATCTTTCTCCTTGGAGGATAGGACAGTACTATGGGAATTCAAGGCAAGTAGGATCAAATTGGGGTTGGGAGAGGTGAAAGGGAAATGAGAAGGGGTATTTCAACTCTTTGAATGGAAGATTTGCCACTTTTTTCCCTTGTTTTCTATAAGAAGGACTCATTCACTGCCCCACCCCCAAGAGTATTAATGAAGGTTACTGATGGTTCCAGCCCTTCTGGAATATTTGACCCTCATTTGGCAGTCTGCTTCCTGGAGTCATGTCAGCTATAAAAAACAACGGGAGGAGCTTTTTCTTTTTCTCATTGTATGTATTACTCTGAATTTTCCTTCTAGTTAAGGACTTTGTTTTGTGCAAGTCAAGAAAACATAACCTTTTTATTTATCCCCTTGGATTTTCTGAAGCAGGACAGTAGTTTCTCTCAAAACTCTTCTCTCTTGGTTCTAGGGACTCAAATTCTTGACAGTGATGAAGAAGGGTGACTTTAGAACCAGGCTGATGTCAGAGTTCCCTCCTCAGTGGGTGTTGGTTTTCTCTGAAGACCGGGTTTGACCAAGATGTCCATAGTAGTTGGGAAGGCAACTTGAACTTCATTCCACAGTAGACTTTTTCCCACTACAGCACACCTTAAGGCTGAAGGAAAATAGATGATGCTAAGATGGAAACTTTTCCTTGTTTCACTGTAATTTGATTTCCCCACAGCTTTAGATGGGAAGAACATTGGCAAGAGTGATAACCTCTTGAGAATTTTTCTTCTTCCTTTTTCTTTAATACAATTCTCCACATTCATGTGCCAGACATGATACTGATCTCAGTCCTTTCTCCAGTATTGATTCATTTAACCTGATAATATGTTCAGAAGTATGCACTATCATTATCTTTATTTTACTGATGAGGAAGTAGACACACAGAGCTGTAATGTGTGCAGCTTGGAGTCAACTGGGACAGTCTGGTCTCTGGTGACATGCTGCCTCCTTATCCATTAACTGCTGGGAAATGTGGCAGAGAATCTTCTTGGAAAAGGCTGCAATAAAGGAATAACTCCTAATGATGTGTATAATTTCAGTATAATTTGATGCTAAATATTTTCTCATTCCTATTATGATTTCTCTTTTGATTTAGGAGTTGTTTTTTAAAGATTTTATTTATTTGAGAGAGGTGGGTAGGAGGGGCAATGGGAAAGGGAGAAGCAGACCTCCCCACTGAGCAGGGAACCCAGTGTGGGGCTTGATCCGAGGACCCTGGGATCATGATCTCAGTCGAAGGCAGACCCTTAACAGCTGACCCACCAAGGTGCCCCTGATTTAGGACTTACTGAGCAATTTCTTCTTTAAGTTCAGGAACTGGATAATAGCTCTTACTGACTCAGCTGAATAACAGAATGGAAATGAACTTGCTTATCCCTTATTGTCCTTATAGTCCATTTTTTCCTTGATAACTTATAGAAAAACTTGTTTGCATGAAACCATGGCAAGAAGAAGTAGTCTTCTGATTGGATAATAATGTGTGTCTAAGTTTGAATCCTTGTGCTGCCACTTACTAGATGTTAGTTACCTTGTGCAAATGAGTTGCCCTCCCAGTGCCTCAATTTCCTCATCCGTTACACTCCGGATAATAGCTCCTACCTCATAGGGTTGTTTGAACCTATGTTTAAATGAGTTAAAAATATGAAAAGTGCTTAGAATACTACCTCACCTATAGTAGATGTAGTTTAAGTAATGTTATCTTCTGTTGTTCTAATAGCAGAGTTTGTAGCTGCATTTCAGTATTACTTCACATTACTTATGTTTTCACCATAACCTGTCTTTTTTTGAGGGGGGAAGGGTCAGAGGGAGAGAGATAGAATTTCTGCCCAGTGCAGAGCCTGACATCATGACCCTGAGACCATGACCTGAGCTGAAATCAAGAGTCAGATGCTCAACCAACTGAGCGACCCTAGCACCCCTTACTGTAACCTGGTTTAGGGGGAGTTTTGATGTGTAAAATAATAGTTTGGGAACATTTGAGGTAATTTTTGAGTCTAAAATAAACCACAACACAACTTAGCCAAAACTGTCACAAACATCATATTTCTATCTCTCAGAAATTAATATTTATTTGATAATGTGTTTACAGTGGGACAGAATGAAAAAAAAATAAGATGGGACAAAACGACTAAAATTTAAAAAGAAAAAGCAATTGTTGGCGAGGATGTGGAAAAAAAAGAACCTTATGCATTGTCGGTGGAAATGAAAATTGGTGCAGTCACTGTGGAAAACAGTACAGGTTCCTCAAAAAATTTAAAAATAGAATTACCATATCCAATAATTCTCCTGGGTATTTACTCAAAGAAAATGAAATCCTGAATTTGAAAAGATGTAGGCATCCTTATGTTTATTGCAGTGTTATTTACAATAGCCAAGATATGGAAGCAGACCAGGATATGGAAGCATCGATAAGATGAATAGATAAAGGGGCCACCTGGGTGGCTCAGTAGGTTAAGCCCCTGCCTCCAGCTCAGGTCATGATCTCAGGGTCCTGGGATCAAGCCCTGCATCAGGTTCCCTGATCAGTGGGGAGCCTGCTTCCCCCCCCACCCCCGCCCTCTGCCTGCCTTTCTGCCTACTTGTGATCTCTCTCCTTGTCAAATAAATAAAATCCTTAAAAATATATGAGTGGATAAAGAAGATGTAGTATGTATGTGTGTATATACACAAGTGAATATTACTCAGCCATAAAAAAGAATGAGATCTTGCCGTTTACAACAACATAGATGAATCTGGAGGGTATAATGTTAAGTGAAATAAGTTAGAGCAAGACAACTATTCTATGATTTCACTCATTTCTTTAATTTAAGAACCCAAACAAATGAACAAATAAAAAAGATGAAAAGACTCTTAAGTACAGAGAGCAAACTGGTGGTTGCCAGAGGGAGGAGAGTGGGGGGATGGGTAAAAGAGACAAAGGAGATCAAGAATACCCTTGTCATGATGAGCACCAAGTGATGTAGAAAATTGTTGAATCACCATATTGAGCACCTGCAATGAATATAACATTGTATGTTAATTATACATGAATAACTTCTTTAATTAAAGACTTTTTAAAAATAAAAATTTAACAAAGAGACTAAATTGCCATTTAATAACAAAAACCAAACTACTAGATGTGTCCTACATCTTACTGTTTCATAAAGTGGAAGGATTGAAACAAAGAAATCTGCATTTCATAATGTCAGATCCTGAGGAAGCAGTCCTCATTTTTAAGTCTATGAAATTAAGCATTCTTTTCTACTGGGGAACAAAACATCTTAATAATTAAGACAAAAAGAGGTATGGTAAAAAACAGAGTATGCTACAAGGGCATGATGCCAAGTGCACAGCAATAGAGGGTGGGCCCTAGGGATGGCTTGCATGAAGTTACTCAAATTTCCTGCATCTGCTTGGACATTGGCTTATTTTTCTCCCTTTGCTGTGTCACCCTGTGGATCAGAATTGGAGAGTTCAACCAAGCCCTGTGGATAAAACGCCTAAAACAGATCCTCTAGATTCTGACATCTTCATTGTGATGCTTTGAAAACTGGCCAGAAACTATGGCAGTCAAGCCATATAGTAGCTGAGAGTGGGGAATCAGAAGAGTATGACAATTTTCTGATTGCCCAATGGGAAATAGTAATTCTTTTCCTTTGGCAGTGAGAAAGGAGGCAGGCAAAAACATCCTGTGCTCGTATGAATCCTATAAAAACAGCCATGGGATTTAACTCAAAGTGGGATTTCCACTTTGAGTGGAACTCTTTGTGGTACTCTTTTCATGTTACTGATTTTCATGTTATTCATGTTATTTTCATGTTATTGATATGGACCCTCCGTCTATTTCTAAATTCCAGAGCCATACGATGTAGGGATGGGAAGATGAGTGTCAAATGAGCTGAGTTACTTGTGTCTTCAGGGTAGATAGCTAAGAGGAGAACCCCTTATTTCCATAGAAAACTATTTCTAGAGTAGCAGTCTCCATACCATGTGTATGAGTATGTACCCCCAACGTATTTGCTCATTTAATGCTATATAACTATACTGGTACATATCATGTAATGTACATGGAGTAATTATAAAAATATATTAATATTTAAAAAATAAAGGCAGTAAAGATGAAAAGTCAACGTTTTAAAAATAACCGCTAACAGTCATATGATTTTTATCATCTGCCAGGCATTGTTCTAAATATTTTTCCCACAGTAACTGGTCTGTCTTACTAAGAGCAAAGACTTCATGTTCCCATTAGCTAATATCTCAAGGCAGAATTCATCATTAACAATAACAAGTATAATTCCATATTCCAGCGGTCTCTTTGAGCATTTCGTAGACTTTGGATTCGAACGATTATTACTGTTGTCAAATATGACTAGATTGTCAGTACTTGGAGTAAGATGTGCTAGCTGTGACATGTTCTCACTTGCTCGTGTTTTCTACCAGCAGTTTCTGTGCAGGGATTTTTTTTAAAAACCTGTTGCCCACGTTGGGAAGGACGATTTAGTTAAAAACTTAGTAATAGGTCGCACGGGCCGCTTAGCGGGGCTGGGCACACACGGACCGGGCAGTGAGGCGCGATGTGCCCAAGCTGGGTGTGCATCAGAAGGCCCGCGTCAGGCCCGCCGCCGAGTCTGCTGACTTCACACCACGGGAGGGCGCCGGTGTCAGTTTCTGTGAGGAAAACAGCAAAGCTTCATTTCTTCTCCGGCTTGAGGAGAAAAAACAGGAAAGACTTGATCATGTTGCCGCGACGCACTGACGGGTCGCTTATAAGTCCCACTCAGCTTAGCGCGCTCTCTGGCGGCGGGCGGGGCGCCGAGGGGTGCTCGCACGCTGGGAGAGCTCCAGAGCGAGAGAGAACCTGGCTCCTTGGCCTCGTGACCCGGAACAAATGTGTCAAGCCTCATTCCTGGTTTTCTTTGTGTTTCCTGCCTCACCTCTCAGCACTTCTGTCAGGCTCCACAGGAAATGTCTGAGGTTTTGTCTAGCATCTCCCCTTTTTTTGTCCGCACACCACAGGAGGGGCTTCCTCACCGCCCCCCAGGGGGGCTCACCAAGGCTCTTGAGCCTGTGGGTTCCCCGGAGTTGAGGTGCACATTCTGTGGCTCCTTTTTTGACAGAGCTGCAGTTTAGGCTACTGATTTCTGACCCCTTGGATTCGCTGTGCTGTCAGTGCCCCAGAAGCTGAATGGGTGCGAGCCGCTTGCGTCCAAAATTTTGTCGGTAGCCGGTTCGCTGGGTGCGTTTCTGTTGGGAGCAGGCTTAGCTTGTTGAAAGGCCCAAGGGGGCCTTTAACTCATTAATCTAAGTTCTGGCATTATAGATGATTGTGAAAATGGGGAAAAGGGAATAAGCAAATATTTTTAGAAGTCAGTTTCTACAACTTCTGCAAAAGAGGGTTGTCAGGCCTGCTTCAGAGAAATCCTGAAAGAGAGACGGTATACTTGAAGCTCCCAGTTTGTCAACCTTGTGAAATCTTCCTTCATCTGGCTGCACCTGTATTCCTGAAAAGGGGTGGGGGGGGGAGAGAGAGAGAGAGTTCTCAGTTATATACAAGACTTTTTTTTTTTTTTTTTTTGGAGGGGGCAGTAAATCAGAATGCAATAAGAAAACTGCTGCAGAGTTGCTCTTTTGTAAGACATTAAGTGATGGCTGCAAAATGTAAGTGTGTGGTCAGTCAGGAAAAGGTCTGATACTGCTTTCCTTAAAGTGGAGTACCTGTTTAACTCCTGTTCATCAGGAGCAAAAACAAGGTAAACACTTGTTAAAACATAATACTAATTTTGAAATTCATTATGTCAAGAGCATGCTACTCTAAATTTGAGAGGGTTGACTTTTTAGGCGTAGAACTTGGCATCCGGGGCTGGTGCCCCAGCGACGTTTTCTGATACTACCAGAGATGAATGCAGGGCCACTGTCCGAAGTTTTGGTAATCAGCTGATGGCCCAGGATGTGTATGCAATTTCTAATAAGCAGCAAGGGAAAATGGTGCCGAAGTACTAAAGGCTACAGAGGGACAGAAGCCAGGGAGATAATGACACAAAGTTGTATGTACTGGGAAATTGGAAAGATCCCCTCCCTAACTTGGAATCTGAAGGACTGTGTTCAAATCCTGGCATCACCCCATCGCAGGAGTCACTTAACAATGCCCTGGTTAAATCCCTGGTGAAGTGGGATAATGATGCCCATTTTATGGAGGTATGGGGGGGATTAAACACTGTAGGTAATCATCAGGCATCCTTAGAATTCAGACTTCTCAGAGGGGAAGTAACTTAAGAAAAGAAATAACAGAAGCTGTATAGGGGCATCTGGGTGGCTCAGTCATTAAGCGTCCCGCTCAGTGGGAGACCTGCTTCTCCCTCTCCCACTCCCCCTGTTGTATTCCCTCTCTCACTGTCTGTGTGTGTGTGTCAAGTAAATAAGTAAAATCCTAAAAAAAAAAACAAAAAAAAAACAAAAAACAAAAAACTGTATGGTAGAGGGACATGAGCACCCATCTGGCAGAGTTGAAAGTAAGGAGCTAAAGTGTGGCTTGGTCCCCCTGGTTATAGGAGCTCTTACTGCGCCCTGCCTGCTCATTGTTCCCCAGGCCCTTTAATAGTGAGTATAAGTAATTACTGTTGTAGGGTTTTGTTTTTGTTGTTGTTGTTGTCCTTTTAGATGCTGGACACTTCTGCCTTCAGCTCAGGTCGTGGTCCTGGGGTTCTGGGATCGAGCCCCAGGTCGGGCTCTCTGCCCAGCGGGGAGCCTGCTTCCCTTCCTCTCTCTCTCTCTGCCTGCCTCTCTGCCTGCTTGTGATCTCTGTCAAATAAATAAATAAAATCTTTAAAAAATTATATGTACAATTAACCTTTTGGTGTGCAGTTTTATGTTTTCAACATATATGTAGATTCATGTAATCATCAATCAGGATACAACATTCCCATCGCTGTAAATCACTTCCTCGTGTTCTTTCTTTATGGTCCTACTCTTTTCCCCTCCCATAACCCACAATTGTCTGAACATTTAATAAATATTATCCACTCCTCTGGCACCCCACGCTCCCCCTGTCTAGCACACTTGTAGTTACCTATTCACGTTTTAGACTGCTAGCCTCAGGAGTTTGGGATCATGGTTTTTTCTTCCTCTCTCCTACCTCCCCGGTGTCCAGCATAAGCCTGGCACATAAGAGACTCTGAGACACACATTAAATGAATGAATCCTTACTGTCTGTGTCCTAGTTTCATCTTGTTCTTTAAATAAGGAAACAGGTGAGAGGAGTTAAGAAATGTGCCCAAGATCACAGAGTAGTAAATTCCCAAACCCAGGGTGGTCTTGGTTTAAAGCCTGTGCTCTTTCTGTGCTAAGATATTCACAACAGATAGGATTTGTATTAACTCATCTGAAAGTGCATTACGTAAATGACCCAACTTTTTTTTTTTTAAGATTTTATTTATTTATTTGACAGAGATCACAAGTAGGCAGAGAGGCAGGCAGAGAGAGAGGGGAAAGTAGGCTCCCCGCTGAGCAGAGAGCCCGATGTGGGGCTCGATCCCAGGATCCTGAGATCATGACCTGAGCCAAAGGCAGAGGCTTAAACCACTGAGCCACCCAGGTGCCCCTGACCCAACTTTTAAAATCACTGGTGTGTTGGTATATTGTCACCGGTGATGAAGTTAGCCTTGTACTGTAGAATATGTAAAACATGAAACCCTGTGTATTTACCGTATAAACTCAGAATGGTGTTCCCTGAGCTAATACCAAACTGAGGATGTATGCCTTCTAAAGTGACTAACGGTGTGACGGGTGGGAGGTGGGTGTGTGTGGTGGGTGCGCAGAGGAAGCCTTCGCTTCCCTATTTGGTGCCTTTGCTTGAGCCAAGCAGGTGGTGAACACAGCTCTCCCTCTTCCCACATGCATGCCTAGCCTTTTAGCCAGTGGTTCAAAGGATATAGCAATGCTGGATTGTACATGCATTCCAGCAGTGTATGGGAGCTGAAGAAAGGGTGTGGTTTTCAGCATATGCTCCAGAGAGATGGATATGGTTTATGTTTTGCTTTTTTGTAATCTTCCTTGGGGAAAAAAAAAGTCTCCATAGCTTAGAAGGGAATAGTGTGTGTATTTTAAACTGGTCCTATAGGCCCATAAGACTCAGCAAGTCAGGTACAGGAAGAGAAGGCAGCGTCTTGTCCCTTTGGTTTCCATGGAGCACCTGTGAGATTCCCGGGGCCCTACATCTAGGCTGCCTCAATCAGGACCACTGACAAAGAGCAAGAGAGGGCCCTGGGGAAGGAGTAGCAACTAGATCATGTAGGACCCATAAGCCATGCGAGCACGTAGGAGACCCAGGGCAGTAGGGAGTCACTGAAGGTTCTAGTCTATGCAATGATGAAATAGATGTGTGTTTGCAATTAAGTTGAACATTTGAGACACTTGAAAGCATCATGTTCATACTACTTGTGATCTTTCAGACCTCTTTTGCAGATTCTCCCCTGACATTGATTCACCCTTGATGTGGGTGTGACGTTTAGGAATTGTTCTTTCCTCAAGGTTCTCAGATCAGACTTTATACATCAAACCATACGTTCCTACCTGATGACATTTGATGGCACTGTTTTGAATAGAGAAGGGGGTGCGGGAGAAGGGGGTCCTTGTATCTTTTTCAAAATCAATGTATGGCATGTCCTGTTTGATCATGCCACTTTCAAAAGTAGATTTGAATTCTTTGTTATGATCCTGGTTCCATTTCAAACACATGCAGCCCATTCCAGCCTTATACTGCTCTTTGAAGTGTCTTGTGAATTCTTTAGTCTCCTCTCTAGGCCCATCGATCCGGACCTAGGCCGTCTTTGCCTCAGGGCAGTTCTCTGTGAGCCTCCTAAATTCTAGTGCTTCCTTCTTGGCAGCACATTGCAGAATGCCATGGGATTGGCACCCCTTAAGCCTGCTGTCACCTTGTTCTTCCACATAGAGGCATTTCACATTGAAGCTCCTTGGTCTGCCTTGACCCCAGAATCTCCCTCCAGCCTTAGCCCTCAAGGCTGGTCTTAATGAGGCCACTGTCCACATAGGCCATATAAAGTCCCCTTTACACCTGCACTGCCTGTTAGTTGCTCCTTTTTTCTAGAATAGTCTTTCAGTCGGTCATCGCCCAAGCAGGTGACCAGACAGACATGCACAATTTGATGAGTGCTGCTGTAAAGGGTGGGCTCAGGATGCAGTGGGAGCTCCCAGAAGGAGATGAAATTTAAGATGTGTACTAAGAGATAGGTGGGGGCGGGGGGGGGTACTCAGGCAAAGGATGGGGGTGGTTTGTGATGAGCTACAAGTGCCATAGTTTGGTGGGTGAGATTTGGAGTGACAATGTGGGGAGACCATCAGAGACTACATCAGAGACTGCAAACTGGCTCAAACACTGGAGCCAGCCTACGAAGGAGGAGGTTAGGCTGGCCAAAGAAATATGGTCAGATTTGGGGTTTTAGGAAAAAAATCACTCTGGTTACAACTCGGGATGCAGAGAGGAGAAGCAGATCCAAGAGGCATGTGTACAGGAGAGCAAGCATTCCCTCCAGGAGCAGGCGGAGTGTGTGTGAGGGTATTCAGCTAGGCAAGGGGCTGATGGCTCAGAGCGTGGAGCCTGCTCTCAGCTGCATCCCTTACTAGGTGGTCATCTTGAACAGTGAGACTCTCTGTCCCTCCTTTTCCACCTCTATAAATTGGGAATAATTACCACACATCATAGGGTGGCTACTCCCAGGATGGGTTATGGTAGGATTAAATGTGCTAATATTGATAAAGCATTTAGAATACTGCCTGCTGTGTAAGGTTTATTACATGACTGGAAAGGGTGCTGTGGCCCCATAACTCGATGTTTCTGTGACCTGATGATCTCTTAGGCATTAAGAGCTAAGTTGGCATCTAGAGCATGTGGGAGAGGGCCCACTTGGTGGCTGTAGTTTCCCAAATAATAGATCTCTCACTTGAAGTTCTGTGCCACAGACGGACACTGAAGATTTTGAAGTCTCTTGATGAATTCGGTTTTACCTAGTTCAAAAGCTTTCAAAAATTGTCCTCAGCAGTTGATTCCTTTTGTCCAAAGTCTTCTGCAAACCCCTGATGTTTGTAACCGATGCATCTGTGCTGCTCTGGTTGAAATAACCGTCACTGGGACTTATCCTTTAAACGCCCACTTCCTCTTTCCTAAGTGGTACAGTTTGGAAACACGAAACACAGTTTGGACCCTGCTGTTCTGGTCAGTTCAGGGTGATGTGAGTGACTCCTCCAAGGTCACACAGAGAATGGCAGATTTGAGACTAGGAGGAGGGTCTCCGGAACTGCTTGAACCCCCTTCTGTTAGTACGGGGGTTCTCAATTTGGGGAGCACTTTAGAATCCCCTGGGGAGCTTAAATAAACGATCAGTGGTAGGGCTCCACCTTCAGAGAAACTGACTGAATTGGGCTGGGAGTGAACCGTGCATCCAACAGTGCTGGATTTATTCAGTCTCCAGTTAGAAACAAACTTTCTTTGTCGAAAAACTATGTCTTACAAGTTTTCACTGTGAAAATGACTAATTGCATTTAAAAGTAGCTATGCCAGCGTTTCTAGCCCTGCTGTGCTAAGGTGTTCTCCGAAGCTGGGTGTTGCCCTTCTCGGCCCTGCTTCAGAAGTCCCCCAGTCTGGTTTTTCTCTTGACTGCTTAAAAATTGCCCAGAGAGTTCAACAGCGGGTTGTTGCTGCAGTGCCTTCAGAATGCTTTGCCTTGTTGAAGGAAATGGTTGGATTACTCATCAGAAAAATGTCAGAGTTGCTTTTTAAAAAATATAGTAGCATTGCATTGCCGTGTGCCTCGTTATTTCATGGGGTCTGATCTTCTTTGAATCAAATCATGATTCTAGAAACATGATACTTTAGGTGTAACAGAATCTGAGTCATGGACACAGCTGGTCCTATTTCGTCCCTCACTGGCCCTGCCCACAGCTTCCTTAACAGTGTTTGCTGGGTTTTCATTTAAATTGGGTGCAGAAGGACTGTGTGGGCAGTTTTTATTCAAGCAGCCTTGGGACTTTTGGGGAATTAGATGTGATAAGCAAAAAATCCCTTTCTTTTGCCACTTTTTCCTAGTTGTGAGGGTGTAATATGGCAATATGTACTTTACTAATGCAGCAAGTAACAAGGGCTCATGGTGAGTGTAATAACTCCGACTACTGCAAAGTAATAATGAGCATGAACAATAATTCAGGCTGTGTAGAATGACAGTCATTGTTTCTCTTGGTGACCAGGTCATAGGAATTGCTAATCCCATGATGCTTCATTGCCTCACATTCATAATAAGAGGAAATGCTAAATTTCAGAGGCTGGTGAAAATATAGGTTCACTGAATTCTATCCACAGATGCCCTACATTAAGAACTTTTTCCAGGGGTTTCAGTTTTATTCCTGGTTGATAGCCACTTCTACCTACTTTTCATTCTTCTTTTGTGTGCTCTTGCATTCCTTATCTCTCACTCCTCCTTCCCGCCATGCATGCCCCAGGTCCCAGAATACTAGATAAACATGCACCTCCTTTCATCTCCTTGTCCCCAGCTCTTGTTACAGAAGCTGGCAACAGCGGCTTATCAAAATGTCATGAAGCCCGCAGACAGGGAGCCCAGAAGGCAGGCTGTTGAGGGCCCGTGTGGCATCCCAAGCAAGACACCAAGCGCCCTGGCTCCTTCAGATTTCCTGTCCCACTACCTCGAACAGCAGGTTTCAGCCGGTTTTGCAAGAGGGTTACTCTACCTCCAGGTGTTGCTTCTGTGACCCAGGCAGGAAGGAAGCAGAGATGGGTAAAGGGCAAAGGCCAGGCCACTTGAGCTGTTCCTTTTATCAGGAAAAGAATAGCTTTCCTGGAAGTTCCACCCAAAAGAGTGGATACTAGGTAAGCAAGTACCACAGTCAGACATACAGCCCAAGCCTCCTGGTATTTTCCTCAACTGGCTGCTCTATCAGCTCTCATTCCCTCCCAGTTCTTCTTGTCCCATCTTCAGGGCCCAGCTTCTTCCCCCACCTCCCCCCGTAACATGGATTGATACTTCTTGATTATTGAACTTTCGGAGTTTAGCAGAGGCATTGGACTCTTCTACAGTAGCTTCTCATGTTGGTGAAGAACTAAAGCTCAGAAAGTGACTGAGGTGAAATCATGGTAGTGATAGCAGTCACACACAAGGGAGACTACTTATCTACTCCACAGGCATAAATCACCATTCACCCTTGCTAAATACCCACTCCCTGTGAGCGAGCTAATGCCTGCTGCTTACGTACTAGGCAGACATGGTCCAGCTGAGCACTAGGGATGTCCGGCTCTGGAGTGACCCAGCCAGGGTCGAACACCTTTACTGCCTTTCTCACCTTGGTCTGCCTCCCACGCCCACTGATTGGTACTGACAATGCCATTAGAACTCACATCTTCTAATTCTGAAGTCCTTGTTCTTTCTACTGCCCTCTGAGTTCGAGTGCTTTTACTCATTCATAAGTGTTTCTTACTGCCTGAATTTGAATGTCTTTTTAGGGTGTTATTCACCTCCTAGCTGGCATCCTCACTTTTACTCTTTCCTAATCCTCATGGCGTAGCCTGAGCGATCGTTTAAAAACATAAATTAAGTTTGTTACCCTCCCACCCACCTCAGCCAATGGGTCTTTGTTACTCTTAGTCTAAAGCCAAGATCCTGCATGTGTCCTGGGAGGACTGAGTGGTCTGGCTGCCACGTCCCTCTATAGCCTCATTTCTCCCCCATGCCTTTCCTGTTTCACTCCTCTATTCAGTCACATGGTATGGTTTCATCTCGTCTCACCTTCCTACCACAGGTACATCATGCACCTTCCTACCACAGGGCCTTGGCACCTGCTGTTTCTACTGCCTTGTGGTCTCTCCTTCCCCATCATTGTCTTGTGAATTTCTAAACAGCTCTTAGGCTAGGCTGCATGTCCCCGGGAAACCTCCTCCAAGTCCCCTTCTGCAAGCTGGCCTCCTGGAGGCACCAGGAGCCAAGAACCTCTCCTTGTAGCCCTCACTAGAATTCTGATCTTATGTTTGTGTGATTATTTGATCAGTATGTGTTTTCCTCACTGGATTATTAAGATCAGACCATATCTGATATGGCTTCCAGCAAGTTTTTTTATCCCCTGTCCACTTTGCACCTGTCACGTAGGGAATGCACAGTATTTGTTGACTAAAAATCAATTTTTTTTTCTCAGCACGTGGCACAGAATTAAAAGTGAAATTTAAAAGGCACAAATGGAGCAGTGGCATATGTCACCATAACTATGTGGTATCTTCCAGCATCATTCTAAGATAGACCAAAAGAACTTTATTTAATGGCTTTAGCTAGAAAAGGATTTGATATTTATTGCTGTGGGGGTGTATACGCTAGTAGTTAGAAGTAGATGTTATATACACCCTACCTGTTTAATTACCAATGCATCTTACCTATTCAATAAAGTAATTAATGCATTTAATTTAAGCTTTTTTTCCCTATAGCTAAGATCTTAGGCATGTGTAATTCAGACATGGTTTTTAAAAACATTCATTTGAAATAGTCTAGAAATAACTCCAAGATGAAATCCATGGTAAGTGAGGGAACGTGGGAATGTGTAGCTTTAGGATAGGAAGAGGAAGAAACAAAGATGTTGGGTACCAGCTGGGAAACTGAGGGAGGCAGGAAATAAGAGAAGGAGATTAGAATTGGCTGCATCTTAGACTGGGTGTCTAAGGGGAGAACATGTTCTAAAAATATAGGATGTAGATCAAAGAGGATGGGGCAGGTATCTGAGAGCGGAAAGGCTCTAAAGGGGGAAAAATGGGTCTACTGATTTCCTCTTGAAGAATCTGCAAAAAAGAGCTTGACTTCCTCCAAAGACCAAACCAAGCCTGCTCTGGGGTTGCAGAGGGCAATGAGGACTTGGGGGTTAAAGCTGGACTCCTAAAGACTTGCCTGCTGGCATGGAGTTTGACATCAAACATCCGTACATCAAATCAAGGTGGATCTTGCCACAAAGTAGTTGCTGAGCTTGCTTGGTAATTTGGGCTCGTCCTGCAGGCAGAGAAGCAAGGACCGCTCCATCCCCCGGGTGGTGATCACAGCAGTGACAAATCCCTGAGCCTTTTTGCCGGGTTTTGACCCCCATTGTTTGCCAACCAAAGACAGATCAGAAGTGGATGTGCTGAGCGCCCCACCTCGCTGCGTCAGTGTGACCCTGGGGCCCTGACCACCCAGGTTCTCACTCCCTGTCACCTCCCTCCCCCAGGAATCAGAAGGCGTTTCCTGCCACTACTGGTCGCTGTTTGACGGTCACGCAGGGTCCGGGGCCGCGGTGGTGGCCTCCCGCCTGCTGCAGCACCATGTCACGGAGCAGCTGCAGGACATCGTGGAGATTCTCAAGAACTCTGCCGTCCTGCCGCCCACCTGCCTGGGCGAGGAGCCCGAAAACACGCCCGCGCACAGCCGGACTCTGACCCGCGCGGCCTCGCTCCGCGGAGGCGTGGGGGCGCCCGGCTCCCCCAGCACCCCGCCCACGCGCTTCTTCACCGAGAAGAAGATCCCTCACGAGTGCCTGGTCATCGGGGCGCTGGAAAGTGCGTTTAAGGAAATGGTAGGTGTCGCGGAAGGGTCCAGGGATCTGGGTGGAGGCCCTCGCTTAAGCCAAATCCATGCTTCTTCTAGAAGGTTCCCTGGAAGGGCAGGTCTCTGACCTGCCCTCTAGTTGTGTGGCTCCGCATGGATGTCCCTTTGATAACAGGCCTCCACTCTTAGGAGAGGGTGGCAGTAAGAGTTCCTGGCATGGCATACTGGCAAAATTAAGAAGATGAAAGGGAGGGATAGTGTATGACGTAACAGGCTTTTTAAAGGTAAGCATTATGGCTTCTCTTTCTGCAGACTCATTGATGCCAGCTGGTACAATTCCACTTAACTGAAACTCGAGCGTCCTTGCCATCTGTCTGACACATGTGTATGAATTCCAGGTGTTTGGGGGAAACGGCACTTTAGTCAAGTGCTTAGAAGTACCTTTCCCATACAAAACTGATCCGAGAACAGCTACTGTAACCATGATTGGCCATGTGGTTCTCAGTGCTTTAAAAACAAAAACAAAACGTAGCTGCTGAAGGAGAATCAAGGGGCTAATATCCGAGATCACCGGCTTTACTGGGGAACATGGATTTATTTGTGTGTTTAAATGCGGATGTGTCTTATCAAAGAATTCAGCCTCCTTCCCTCTCAGTCTCAGTCCTGAGAACACACATAGGGAGGGAGTGCAGCTGCTTTCATGGTGTTCCCTGACCCTACGCCTGGAGAGGGACCACCCACTGGACCACCCCCTTCCCTCTCTGAGCTCACTTTCTACTGACGCTGTTACTTTGGTTCCAGAGATTTTTCTTTCCTGAGCAACAGCCTGTATGCAGGTAATAGAGAAGAAGTATTTAAAGATGTCATAATGATATGAGTAAAGTGAGTGTGCTGTATTCTTAAAGCCTGGAGACTCGGTACTTGGGAGGGCTCAGTCAGTGAAGTGTCTGCCATTGCTGGGGTCCTGATCCCAGGGTCCTGGGATCGAGCCTCATTCCGGCTCCCTGATCACCAGGGAGTCTGCTTCTTCCTCTACCCCTCCCACTGCTGCTCGTGATCTTTCTCTCTCTCTCAAGTAAATAAATAAAATCTTAACAACAGGAACAACAACAATACCCTGGGCATTCAGAAGTGATGACAAACTGTTGTTAAATGAAGCACGAACAGCTAGGAGCACCTCCCCAGAATGGAGTGTACACAGAGTGCGCATTCCGCAATTAGGCTGTGTGCTAAGGAGAAAAAAATAATGTTGCACAGCGCCTTGCCATCTGATTTGTTTCTAAGGCAAAATAGTTCATATGTTCACACCTGGTATTTGCATCCTATCCTCACTTTTATGCGTCCCCTCTTGGGTCACCGTGTTTCCTTGTCATATAAATATTTACCCTTTGATTAGCAGGTGACTTAAAATGCACCTGTCTCTCAGGAGTGTCTGGTAGCCTTCAATCCCAAGAAGATCACCAGGAAGCTGGAGAAGATTCTTTAGGAAAAAAGGAATCAAGGTAGTAAAGTTGACTTCTACTCAGGCTTCATATAAAATCTCATTCCCCAGCTGTCACAGAAGCTCTGATGGGAATAAGTGTTTCTCGACACTGATGTTCAGAATGCTAAATATTTAATTGAGGTAAAAATGTGACAGTAGGCTGTTCTCTTAATGGGAGAAAAACTCAGCTGACATGACAGAAGTGAAAAACAAAAGAAACTTTGGTTTTCTCATTTCCTTCTGTAATTGCTTATGCCCTTAGACATCTTTTACTTGAACCTGCTGTATTCTCAGATCTATCCACTAGAGGCCAATGTCACCTTGAGACAGGCCTCTGCAGTGGTCTCTGGCTGTTTCTGCCCATTAATGGCTAAGGGTTACTAGCAACCACTATACTTGAAGTGAGAGGCTTATTCAGAAAAACGCTTAGTAAAGGGCCTTATTCTTGTCTTTTTTAAATTTTTCTGGCTTTTAACCAGTCGGTTCATGACCTGGAATTTTTACCTTAAAGACTTAGCCAGCAGAAAGATCATTTCACTTGCCCATGTAATTCATTCAACCAATAAATATTTGATCAGAATTAACTGTGCTAGGCCTAATTGGGAAAAGAGCATTGAACAAACTAGGCAAAAACGAGTATTAACAAGTAAAATATAAGTGGAAGGGACGTTGAGTGAAGAAATGCAGGGTGAAGTAGGAGTCCAGTAAAGACATGAAGGGAAGTGTTCCCTTGGGAAAGTGATGCTGGGTGGAGGGTGGGGGGGGGTATTATTTAGGGGAAAAAAGCATCAAGGTAGTAAAATTGACAACTACTCGGGCTTTGTTTAAAATCTCATTCCCCAGCTGTCATAGAAGCTCTAATGGGAATAAGTGTTTCTTGACCCTGATGTTCAGAATGCTAAATATTTAATCCAGGTAAAAATGAGGTAATAAAAATAAAAATTGAGTTAAAAATGAAGCAGACAAAACACAGGAGGCCATTTACATGGACAACTACATCAGAGAACCCAGATGGGCCTAAGGCAACAAGCCGGTGTCAAAGTTAGGAATGATGGATGGAAGGTGAATTGGAGAGTTGCTCTGGAAAGACCTGGTGTGCTGTATTATGAATTTTTGGCCTTAAGCCATATCTCATCTCCAGTTCATCCCAGCCTGCAGCTGCTGCTTCACACTCAAGTTTTTCTCAGATTGTCTCTCTAGCCACCAGCATGCCGGAGACCTACCTAGGCATTGTACCATGTGCTTGGCCTTATTAAATGACAATATTTGTCATTGCTTTGCATGGTGCTTGCTAGGGTGGCCGTACTGTCTGTCCTCCTAGGGACTGAGCCAGTCAGTGCCTTTTGGCCCAGAGCAATTATTAATATACTGTCCCCTTTTATTCTCAAAAGTGTTCCTGTTTGGATGATGTCTTATTATAGAAAGAGGCCCTTGTTTTTCCTTTGCTTCGTGGGGGACTTCAGGAAAAACCTACTCAGTGTCACAGAAATGTGCCCAACTTAAACATTAAGTTACTGGCGGTGAGCTTTACAACCCATAACACAGAAATTACACAGCATACCTTCAACTTCATGGCCTGAAAGGCCATTGCCAGCTCATAGAAGATACTCTTTCTTTACTCCCCTTTGCAGTATGATATTTTTGAGAGTCCGTGTTTGAAGGCAAACTTTGGTTTTTTGAAATGCCCAACATGCAGTTGATTTCCTTACCTTGTTGGCCTGGTCTTGCTGGTTTCTCCTTGGCCCTTTCAGAGTGGGGCACGTTTGGAATTTCTTGGGCATTTCTAAATTTTTTCCTCACAGGAGCCAGCCACTTTCTAGCTTTCCTCTTTCTAGGTGTTCTTTACATATTGCCGGTTCTGTGCTGTTCTGATCCTCTGTAGTAGGAGAAACTCAGTATTAAATAAGATGCCGTTATTTTCAGTTTTGTGGCTTTTTTACTTTCTCTTGCACTTTTCATCCCTGAAAATTCCCTAAGCCCAGCTCCTAAGCCTCCAGTTTGCCTCACTGATGACAGCTTTGCCGCTACCCTTCCTCAGATTCAGAAGTCACTTACAGTATCTTTAAAGGCAAAGCTCACCCTTCACTTGGGTGTTTGCTTTATGAATAGCAGCTTAGCAGTGTAGAGTCAAAGGTCTTTGGTCTGTCCCTCTGCAGTGTCCTCAATCACTAGTATTTATTGAGGCTCTGTTTTATAGCTAGCGTTCTAGATACCATGGGGTCTGGAAATAAAAGGTTAGCTTTTATGTCCGGGGGCATTTGGAGTCACACGTTTTATGCATATAGATATATGGTATCTCATTTATTTTGATATTCTGGAGTGAAGTGAGGTGGTGAAATGCAGATACCTATCTAAAAGGAAGGATTGGTTAAAAAGACTTAGAAACACCACGCCAGAATAAGGAACATTGATTTCCAGGAAAAACTAGGTACTCGTCGCAAAATATAGACTACCAGCAGTGGAGCAAACGCTTTGAACCAGTGGAGATGAGAGCAGTTTCATCAAATACTGTGAGCTGCTTTGAGGTCACTGCTTTTCCTTTCCTCTTTGATCCTCCAGTTGCCTGCCCGCAGCGTGTGGCTTGTGGTGGAGGTGACCTCTGACCCCTGGCCTCTGATCCTTCCTGTGCTTTCCCGCGGAGGCACGTTTGCCCTTGGGCCCCCTTTATTACATCTCATCTTGGATCTTCCTTCATACTGAGAAGGCTGCATCGTCCATTCTTCCTGTGTCCACTGTGGAAGTCGAACCATAGTTTCCCACAGGACCAGAATCTCAGGAACTTCTGAAATGACCTCCGTTCTGCTTCCCCACGGCACTTTGTCACGGTGCCTCTTTCGGCAGCTGCGTCTTGTCACCTGTGGTGTTAGGCTATTGCTGGGCCCCGGATGATAACTGTCTTCTCTATCCTGATGTCAGTCTTTTCCTTGCTTGCCCACCCTCCCCAAACAGAGTCTCATCATCAGCATTTCACACTCATGAGGGAGGTCGCTTCCACGACTGGCCTTTGCAGGAGATCCCGGCTTTCTTGGAATCACAGCACAGGCAGCACAGATGAGCCTTGTAGCCTACCACCCATGGGATTTGAGTTCTGGACACAGGCAGGAGGAATTTCACAATTCTGTCCTATTTCCTTTATCAGTGTGGGTATGGATTCATCACCAGAGTGAAGAATATTTTAGAAGTTTGCTTGTTACAAAGGAAGAAAATGGCAGTATTTTCCCTTGTAAAACTACCACACATCTTCCTGTTACTGAGCTAATGACTGGAAATAGCACTGAGCTTGGATTTATTGGTCCAAAAACAAAAACAAACCATATGGTGACACTGCAGTGAAAAAGAGGATAAATGCAAAGCTTATTTATAGTTTATAAATCCTAGTGTTTTCCAGAATTGCCATATTCATGGTAAGTTATGGACCTGCATGTCTGTCTGTGTTTAATTAAGCTAATTTTGTTTTGTCTTTGTTTTTGGTAGAACAGGAAATTCCTCCAAGAAGGAATGAGCGTGTGATTCTACCAACAGCCAGAAGGTGGCAACATGAGGCAATACTGGGGGTGTTTTTTTTCCTTCCCATTGCCTGGCTGACAGATTGGCTTGTTCTCAGAATAAACCAAAATCAGACCCAGATACTGAAACCATGCAGAATCTTATTATTTGTGACTGACACTATTAGCAATGTGCTCAGAACCGTGTTTTAACCCATCTGTGTGGAGCTGCCAAGTCCTATTGAAACTACCCAGCACTCATTCCCTTCCGTTGTTTGATATTGCTGTCCATTTGGAACCTGAAATTGGTAGGAAACAAAGAATGATCCTGGAGTTGCATCATCTCTGGGACTTTCAAACCAAATTACAACCATCCCAAGCAATATATTTTCTCTCTTGCAGTTCTTTTCCTGCAGAATTAGTCTCATTTCACACATCTTATTTTCCTTCATTGCCTTCTTTGAAACAAAAGGGAGCAAAATAAAATCCGAAGTCTTTAGAAATTGGAACTATTCTTAAGATTTAGAAATAGTCCTGGCTTAAATGTAGTACTTAGACAGATGCAACACAGGATAAATCAGTCCTGCTTAAATACAAGGTGGCTCTGAGAGGTCTGTAGGACTCTTGACTGAGCAGATAAAACAATCTTGTTAATTGAATATTTTGAGTGTGTAAGTTGGTCCTTTTAGGTCATAGTTGAAAAGGAATGATAGTACATGCCTGTGTTTTGCTGATAAGTTATTCTAGACTTATGTCTTCGGGTTTGTTTACAGCTAACATGGGGAAATATTCCAAATTGGTCCATATTTAGCACAAAGCAGTGCACAGGTTTTCCCATGATTTCATTGATTTTTTTGAAAATATACCCAAACCTGAGGCTTTATAACATATAATAATAACTATACATTTATTTATATGTGTGTGTGTATATATTTTTATGTGAAGTGTGAGTAGCTTAAGCTAATTGGAAAAGTTGAGGGTTTAAAGAAAATGGGTAGCTAATTCAGCAGTAAATATCTTTATTGACTTCATTTATCATGTTTGATCTGGTAGTAAAAGAACCATGCAGATGGTCCTTTAATGTTCCTTTCAGTACTAAGATTTTGGGAAACATCTTTTAAAGAGGAGTAGGTGGTGTAGGAAAAAATAAATGTGCTATTTTGGCTTCTAAGGAGGGGAGGGGAAGCAATTATTTTTAGAATATGTTCTAGTTACACCCAGTTTTAGAAGAAATAGAAGAGTGTATTTTAATGTCAGTGAATCCTTCAGGGGGATGAAGTCTATGGAAACACATCTTTCATATCCTAATCACCAAGTCTGGACTCTTTCAAATCCCAGAGAGCATACATGTAATTAAAGCATGTGCGCACACATGTGCATCTGCACACATACGTGTTTCACCACACAAATGGTGGGGGGTGATGAAAGCATGAACATATTAGCAAAGTTTCCTGGATACAAAGTAGCTAGACATTAATCCACTGTTTAAGTGATGGTGCTGCCAAATTTAGCGCTCCTTATGGTGGGGAAACTACAGAGGGAATGTAGTTGAAATATAGGAAAAGATGAAAGAAATGATGGAATCAATTAGAAAAAAATATTGAATCACACTATTAATGTAATAGCAAGGGAGTAATTGGGCAAGCTAACAGGAGCGTTTCCCCCCAAATTGAAGGCAGATAGGAACTCCGCTGTAGCAGAAAATCATAGTGTCGTATGTACATTCTTGCCTTGATTTTTTTCTTAAGGATTAAATAATATTATAATCAGGTTTTCTTGTAATGTTAACCATGACAAATAATGCACATGTGATGCAGAATGAACTTGTCTGCGTCCCAGTGGAGATTTTTGCCATGGACGGTGCTTTTACTCGGACTCTGTGTACCAAAGCATTTTCTTTTGGATTGCACCAGGGATGTCAGTCTTTTGAGGCTTGTTCACACTCCAGCCTGTGTAGAGCATGCAAGCAGTTGAGTGCTCATGGGTTTTGTTGTGGGTTTTTTTTTTTTTTTAATAAAAATGGTCTTTTATTCAGGCATTAGGTATTCAAACAGACGTTGATTCTGGATATGAAAGGACACTTTCTGTTACCCTCAGCAATTCCTTCCAGTATATTAAAAACAGTTATGGAGTAGTAGTATCAAGTGTGGACTTGATATAAAAGTTTATATATTAATTGGCTGAAATATTTGTCTATCAGAACATCAACTTTATAGTACTTATTTAAATGCAAAAGAAAGGGAATATATCCGTCCACAACTGCTTTGTGAACTGGGTTGTTGGTTCTGTTCTCATGCATTGTTTGAACTTCCGACACCTTGACATTTTCTTTCCCTTTCACTTCCCCATTGATGGTCTTCTTGGCTGCTGTCCTTGCCCCTCCTTCTCCTCGCTCTCCAGGCTCCTGCCTTCCCGTGCAGGACCTGGTAACCATTCATTCATTCTCGTCAGCGGGCTGCATCTGAAGTGAGGCATGGGTTCCAACTTAATCATCATTTCAGTGAGCATTTGCTTGCACTGTAAGCTTTTCCTTTGTGAATTACTAACAGGGGTCAGGTGGTGAGGACGTAATTTAGAAACCTGGGCATGTCCAAAAGTATTTCTTCATTTGCCCGTTTAACAGATTAAGAACTATCTTTTTTTTTTTTTTTTTTTTTTTTAACCTGGCCTGGTATAGGTGTTAAGGGTCTAGCAGCAAGCAATAGAGGTCTCTGTTCTCAGTCATGAAGCTTCTGGCCCCAGGAAGGATCCAAATGGCCCGCTCAGCCCGTCACACATAGCATCCAGTTTAATACAGTAGTCCTCTAATAAACTAATGGATACAGGGTTTGAGTACATTTTTTAAATCTGGCACAGTCTTCAAGAGTGGTCCTCATGCTTGACTCTACAGCTGGAGTTTTTCTTCACTTCTAAACTACTATGTCCTACATACACACATTCTTACTCCCATGGTTCCTCAGCCTTCCCCCCCGCCCCAACCCAGTTGATCCCCAGTAAGTTAGTTTCTCCCAGATCCTGTTTTTGTACTTTTTATCTCTTTTTGAACAGTGTACTGGTCTTCATCTGTCTCCTCAGCTCTGGCTCTTCTCCTGTTTCCAGTTTCTCACTGGCAATTTATCTGACCGTGTATTACCACCACTGTGCGCCACCCCCCCCCCCCCGACCCAGCGCCAAGCATTTGCTGATCAGTGTTGGCTTACTGGATTATCTCCTCCCTTCTCTACGAGGAGGCTGGTCAAAGCCACATAGTTGCAACTCTGTGGCTTTCTAAGAACCAGAGAAGTGCCCTGGCCCTTTGTCTACCAGGGACATCCTAGAATCAGCCAGAGCACAACTTCCTCATCTGTTTCCTCCTCCCTCCCTCTGCCCCAACCTTCGACTACCATGGGAATGTCTGGCGTTATTTTAGCCAACATTCATTTTGTTTTCCTAGCTCAGCTCACATTTTTCTCAGGTCATGGAACCATGCTTCTGTCAGTGAGGCGGGATTTCACAGACACCTCTGTCTTGGATGATATCTCTCTGTCCATGGGAGTCTTGGTCAATTTTTCATTGTCTTGGGGAAGCCTCATTAGGTGGCAGGTAATAATAAACCTTGGAGGAGGAGAACAAGATTGAAATCCAAATTCCAACCAGGTAAATATGGGCAGGTTACCCGCCTTCTGCATCCAAACATTGAGGTTAATAATACGGTTTTGAAGGGGCACCTGGGTGGCTCAGTGGATTAAGCCTCTTATTTCGGCTCAGGTCATGATCTCAGGGTCCTGGTTCTCTGCTCAGCATGGAGCCTGCTTCCCCCCCCCCTCCTCTCTGCCTGCGTCTCTGACTACTTGTGATCTCTCTCTGTCAAATAAATAAATAAAATCTTTAAAAATAATAATAATAATAATACGGTTGTGAGGATCCGCTGAGATTCTCTATGTACTGGACTTCGCGCCCGGCCTGACACAGAAGCCGGGCTCGGGAAATACTGGCTGTTGCTGCGAATGTGTGTCCCTGCTGTGAACCAGCAGCTGGGGGAGGGTGAAGTCAGATCAGAGTTTGGGAGCTTCTATCTTTGATTAATAAGACAGAGGGTAGACTCTGCCTGCTTTGAGTAGAGGACACCGTCCTTCAAGTTACTTCTCTTACCTAGCTGTAAAAGCAACTGTTGGAGACTTTGGGGTTAAAAACATTGCTCTGGTTCAAGTACTTGGCCTTTCAGTATTTCTCATGTGGCAGCTCAGGCAGTCCATACAAAGACTACATTTTCCACAAGTTACATTTATTAAATGCAGTTGGTTTTCTTTTTCTTGCTTTTGTTCAGATTAGATCTGTTTGCCATTCCTTGTTTCCTGTATCTGGTCTGCAGATGGTCTCGTAGACCACGGTCTTACATCCGTGTCCTCAGTGAGAAGTGCTCTTCAGGTGGTAGAAGAGTACAGAAGATTTTCTTGTCCCATCTTTGAAGCGCATTCAGACTCAAAGAGCTGTGTCGAGGGAGTGAGGTTCAGAAAGTCTTTGATAAGAGTTCCTGTCCATTCCAGCACTGACTTTGTTTTCTTTCTCCAGGACCTTCAGATAGAACGAGAGAGGAGCTCATATAATATATCTGGGGGCTGCACGGCGCTCATCGTGGTTTGCCTTTTGGGGAAGCTGTATGTGGCAAATGCTGGTGACAGCAGGTAAGCAGTTTCTCTGTCTGGCTCTTACCGATTTCCAGTGCCTTCGATAATTTCTATCCTTTTTAAAAGAATTATATGATGGGCAATTAGATCTTGAGAAAGAGGATCCTTCTGCATCTGAATAAAACACATGTAAGATGAGTCCTCGGGCTGGTATGAGAAGGTGAAGGGGGTCTTTGGCTCGTCCACCAGGGCAGTTTGCACGTATACCTGTGGCCAATTTAAACTGGTTGTATCCAAATGTTTTTTGACTTCAGAACCTGATTTGCAATAAAAGCTTAGCAGAAGCATAAAATGTGAGAGTGAGAGGAGGGAGGAGAGGGATTTGAATGAAGTGGGTGTTTGGAAGGGACCCGGGAGGACTCCACAGCTGGTTCTGCTTCGGCTCAGTGACTTTGCTCTGTCCCCTCCCAGAAGCCCACGAGTTTCTCCTTTTATGCATAAGCCCTGAGAGGCTGTATTCTTCTTCTCTGGGCTCAACTGAAAGGAATTTTGGCCACGAGTTTATGGTTAACCCCTACTCAATCCAGCATTACCAGGAATAAGATAAACTTGGCTTTTATTTTAAATAACTGATGTGTCCTCACTTTAGGTGCAGGGAATTTTAAAATTATAGACTTTGTGAAAAGTGTTCTGATATGTATGACATACTTCTCTGCCCCTTTAGTCACAGCATATGTTGGCTTCTTGCTAAAGACGGACTCTTTGTTTTGAAAGTAATCGGAGTACTGGACTCTGCAAGATGTCCTTAGGGGACCAGTGATGTCCCTGCACAGTCTGTGGTCCTAGGATGCCCTCATTCCTCCATCCCCTCCCTTCAGGTCACATGCCTCTTCCAGCATCCCTGCTTGCCCTGGCCCTGCTCCAGGTCTGACCCCACTCCCCCCGCTTCCCTGTTCGCATCAGGTCACTGCTGAAGAGGGACTCCCACAGACCGCAGAGGAATTTACTTTACTTTTACTCTCATTTACAAAGCCTGTGGGAGTTTTTATTCCTTCTACTTAAACATCCTTTCTTGCTCTTCCCACTGAAGAGTCCAGAGAGTCAAGGAGAGCGAACTTCTAAGGCAGCAGTATTTGGGGTCTGTGTACGTGGATTTCCATTAAACTCTATGTCTCCATTTCAACATAATGTTGTGCTGGGTAAATGGAAGTGTCGGTAGGATACCAGGTGTATCCCATGGCTTCTACTCCTTGGTGTCATGACAGATTCCTGGCAGAAGACAGACTCCTGCTCAGGTGGGTCAGCTGAGTGAAAGGAAACCCACTCGGAAGACGTTTACCACCTGAGGCCTGCAGGGCCCAGGAAGGATTTACTACAGCAGAACCCAGGAGAGTGGGGAGGAGAGAGAGCTCCCTGGGCAGGAGCTACAGGGGAAAATGGAAGAAACACTTGGACTTCTTTCTCTTTCCATTACCACCCCCAATCCCCATCTCTTGCCAGCTCGCCAATGGGTGAGCCCAGCTGGGAGCCAGGCGACAAGTAGGCCAGAGAGAAGTGGGCCTCGAGGTCAGCCCAGTAGGGCATGCACACTGACCAAGACGGCGTCTCTGGGATAGGGGCAAGTGGAGGGTAATCAGCACGGCTGCTGCTTCTCCTTTCCTTCTCCATCCCAGGGTTTGAGCTTCTCAAAAATAGCAAGCCTCGGGGAGCTTGGGCCGCTCAGTGGGTTAAAGCCTCTGCCTTCGGCTCAGGTCATGATCATAGGGTCCCGGGATCGAGACCCTCATCGGGCCCTCTGCTCAGCAGGGAGCTTACTTCCCTTCCTTTCTCTCTGCCTGCCTCACTGCCTACATGTGATCTCTGTCTGTCAAATAAATAAATAAAATCTTTAAAAAAAAAAAAAAAAAGCCTCAGTCTTCCGGGGCCTCTTAAGACAGGCACTGAGGAGCTGGCCTGGGGCCTGTTGTTGTGTTCCAGATCTTGTGTTTATTTAGAGATGGATGAGCAGATCAGGCAGTGATGCCCTTCTGTGTGGAGGGAGACCGAATCAGTGACTGAGCCGTTGATGTTCATATTCCTTTGTCTTTACATTTAGCTCCATGCCTTTGGAAATGACTGCCTTTCTTGTCCTTCCAGTGAGTAGGGAGGTGACAGAATGCCTTGCTCCCTGTGGATAGGCCCACCTCTCATTCCAGGGGAGCACCTCTCACCAGATGGTCTCCAACTCAGACAGTAATCCAGCTTCTGGGCCCAGAGTATCTCCATGTTGGATTATCTTCATTTTGAACATAGTTTTCTTCCAAGCTCCAAGCTCTTAACAGAGCCACTTACCAGCCACAGCCTCGATCCCACTTCCCAAAAGCTCTAGTGCCCTGTCCAGGACCTGCCACTTTCAAGTATCCATCTTCTGGGCCCCTCTTCTCCCCCTGTCTCCCCACCCACCCACTTTTGTTTAAAAAGTGCCAATTTCCAGACCAGATCAGGAACTCTCCTCATCTATAAAAATAATGGTGGTAGACGAGATAATTCCTAAAGTTTCTGGCATCCTATAGGTTATCCCATGAGGAGTGATAAGTTTGAGAAAGTAAAGTGATGCTATACTTGTGGATTTGGGGGGATAATTTTTATCCTTCTTAGAGTTGTTTTTGAACTATTAGTATAACACAGGTTCCCATGTTCCTAAAATGTTTATAAAAGTGGGATATTTTACAAGTTCATAATAATTTGAAATGCCTAATAGGTACTTTTATCCTTATTAAAGCTATAAGGTGCACACACACACACACACACACACACACAAATTATCCTATGATAAAATAGTATCTTTAAAAACCCAATAAGTTAATTACATGTGTAGTGTTCCATCTCCAGTATCCAGATATGAATTTGGGGTTTTATGGGTGATTGGTTGGGTTTGCTGTTCATGTGTGGGTCTTATGTCATATAGAAACGTAAGAGCAATTGGAGTTGTTATTTGTATGCATAGTCTAAAGGATAACTTACAGGACACTTACTTATTAGGGTGCTGTTTCTAGCTCTTGTGTGAGCCACAGATACTCAGTTTCATCTTAAGCAAGATCACTGCCTAGTTTATGTACTAATATTATAAGTATTCGAGTTTACAAAAATATTCAGTTATTCCCAAGAAACAGCAACTAAGTGAACTCTGGTGAGACTTACCTAAATATAAGTCCATTTTCCCTCATGGGCAAGTAGTCATGAATCTGAGGGCTAAATTTAAACAGATGATTAGAGCTGACAGAAGTTTCTTTCTTTTTTTAATTATTTTTATTAACATGTAATGTATTATTTGCCCTAGGGGTACAGATCTGTGAATCATCAGGCTTACACATTTCACAGCATTCACCATAGCACATACCCTCCCTAATGTCCATCATTCAGCCACCCTCTCCCTACCCCCCACCCCCCAGCAACCCTGAATTCAGTTGTGAGATTAAGAGTCTCTTATGGCTTATCTCCCTCCCAATCCCATCTTGTTTCGTTTTTTCCCTCCCTACCCCCCAAACCCCTTGCTTTGCCTCTCAAACTTCTCCTATCAGAGAGATCATATGATAATTGTCTTTCTCTGATTGACTTATTTCGCTCAGCATAATACCCTCTAGTTCCATCCACGTCGTCACAAATGGCAAGATTTCATGTCTTTTGATGGCTGCGTAGTATTCCGTTGTATATATACCACCTCTTCTTTATCCATTCATCTGTTGATGGACATCTAGGTTCTTTCCATAGTTTGGCTACTGTGGACATTGCTGCTATAAACATTCGGGTGCATGTGCCCCTTCAGATCAGTACTTTTGTATCTTTGGGGTAAATACCCAGTAGTGCAATTGCTGGGTCGTAGGGTAGCTCTATTTTCAACATTTTGAGGAACCTCCATGCTGTTTTCCAGAGTGGCTGCACCAGCTTGCATTCCCACCAGTAGTGTAGGAGGGTTCCCCTTTCTCCGCATCCTCGCCAGCATGTGTCATTTCCTGACTTGTTAATTTTAGCCATTCTTACTGGTATGAGATGGTATCTAACTGTGGTTTTGATTTGCTGAGTGATATGGAGCACTTTTTCATGTGTCTGTTGGCCAACTGGATGTCTTCGTTGCAGAAATCTGACAGAAGTTTCTAGCAACAGGTCCCTGATTAATTAGGTGCTGTTTCTTTCTTCTTTATTGCCAGATATTGGCTGCTGTATGTTTACTTTAAATCTTGACAGCTTTGAGAGTGAAAGCAAATCTTCATCATAGGTTCACTACCCCATAATTATTCACACTCAAGAGAAGAGAAGGTTCTCTCTGGTTTGATTCAGAAGCTGCTGGTGGTCAGGAACTATTTGCTGAGCTCTGTAGGGAGCTGTGAACACTCTGATTCACCATCGGGCACATGTGGGGTGGGGTTGTATTGAGGAAGGACTGCCTCATGTTGTTGGTGGCTTAGTGGTTTCTGAGTCAGTGATCGCCCTCGGTGTGGGGCGCTCCACAGGGATGCCAGGTGACCAGGGCACCGTCTAGGACAGACTTGCCCTTCGCTCCTCTGCTGAGCTAAGCAGCCAGAGAAGAACACGCAGGAACTACCTGATGCATGACAGTTGCTTTATTTTTCCTAGGCAAAGGCGGCCAACCGAACACCTAGGGGTCGTAAGGGACTAGGAAAGAAGCAGATGGTGGGTGGGTTTTCCCCTCAAGTGAAGAAAGAACTGGTAGCATGCAAATGTCATGCAAAGCAATATGCAAAGTTTCCCCCATTGTGTTTGAGTCATTGGCTCTTTAGGGTGCTCTGAGTGATTCTTCGGTTCGAGAAGATGCTTTGACTCCATTTTAGAGGATGATTTCATTGTATTTCTAGAGAGCTAAGTCACTAAGACAGCAAAGCCATTTCCACTTATTTCAAACAGTGTCTAAAAGTTTGGCAGCTGAGACTAGGTGAACTCATTCAGATTAAAGAAAACCATTTAAGATTTGTCAACTTGATGACTCCACCTGCCCAATTTATAGTAACAGAAGCAATCAGACACCTAATGAGTGCTAGGCACATGTTGAGTACTGTAACGTCCCAATCCTATTTCTCTCATCTGTTTAGTGAGAGTAGGCCTTGTCAATATCAGATAAGGATACAGAAGCACAGCGAGGTGAGGTGATCTGCCCACAGTCCCACAGTCCCACAGCTCCCAAGGAGCCCAGCTGCCATCCAGCCCAAGCCTGGAAGTCAGAGCACCACATTCTTCATTAATGTGCTCTGCCCTGGGGTTTCCCACCTATGCTAAGACCCACAAGGTTTTTTGTCACTGTTCACATTTTAACATCTCTAAAATCAAGAGTTTCTAATTAATGTTTTTTTCTTTGCTATTTGTATGTAAAATGATGACATACCTTATGATCTGTGGCATCTTTGATTTCACCTGAAATGGTTTATGGGGTGTCATTGAGGGGATGACTGTACTTAAAAGCTGTTTTACATGCCTTGCTGTAGTGAGGCAGATAAGCTTTGGGTGGTCCAATTCATTCATTCATGATACAAGGAATATTTTCTCAAAACGAGGACAGTTACCCGCTTCCAAAGGCCCTAAAGTTCTATGAGACCGCTGCAAATTTTGTGTTTTCATTTTGGTGATCCTCTGTTGAAAATAAGCATTTTCTGGATTGCCTGGCCGACTCGACCTTATAAAAGATAACTGCCATGAATTCAGACCCCCCATTTCTCATGTTGACGGTCCTCCTAGGAAAAGATCAGGAAGGTCACATGTGTTCATGGTGTAGCTTTGTCTGCAGAAGTAAGTAAGCATTCCACTAACTGTCTTTAAAATGAAGCCAGTTAAGTCCAGCCAGGGTGATTTTCTTTCCTTTCTCATTCCCTCATTTTCAAATGTCCAGAATTACCCACCATGGAACTTACAACTTTCTGTATCCATTCAGAGGTGAACTCTTCTGGCAAGTCTGAATTTTCTTGAGGATGGGAGTTGGGTATTAAACCAGACTTATATTTCTAAATTCAAAACCAGTCATACCTCTGTGGTGTTTCGTTTCTCAGCCTTCTCCCCTTTACTGGTGGTAAGACAGTGAAACATGATGTAACTTCCTCCATTCCAAGGGAGGGTAAAGAACTATTCACTCCTTTTTATCTCCATGGACATAAATGCCCAGTACAGAACCTTCCTGAAACTACTTATTAATAAGTGGTTCATCTGTCCATACCTACCACTGGGCTGCTACTTTGACAGTGGCCTTCCTCTGAGTTCAGAAATAGATTTGATCTTCTTCCATTAACAACATTTCTATTAACAACTTCCCCATGCCTCTCACTGTTCACAGGTGTCTGAGAAACAGTATAGAGAGAAATGAACACTAACCACCGTTCTGTACTATGAAAGGTGAATTGCCACGTCTCTTTTTCCTGCATCATCCCCATTTTGTAGCATATATTTACATAATCCCTTAGCTCTACCCATAACCTGTAGTAGGGAAGAGCAGAAAGAAAATACTACTATGTGATATTCACAAGTACAGAGACTCTGATGGCTCAAAGCAGTCTTTACTTTTCCTATCAAGCCACTCACTGCCTGCACAGAGGGCACCTAAGAGACCCTTCTCTCTCTGGATTTCCTTTGTGTCTCCTCCCCTTGGATATTTTTGAACCTGTCTCTGACACCCCTTGCCCTAACTCAGTGGTTCTCAAAGTGTGGCCAAACCAGCAGCATTTGGTGCGTACTTATTAGAAAAGTAAATCCTAGGGTTCTGCCCCAGGCATACTAAATCAGAGCCCCACTGGATGGGGCCCAGCAAACTGTTTTCGCGAGCCCTCCAGGTGATTCTGCAATATTTCAGAATCCCTGCTCTGAAGTCTACCCCTGGGCATGTGAGAGAGCCAGGAAGGAGCCACTGTATTCCCCCGGGTTTAACCCTTCCAGCTCTTCCTGGCCTGAGGCTAAAGTGCCAAATTGCAAAGGCCACTGGAATCCCTCCTACCATCCCACGGCAGCCAGATACCACACGTAGGGGCTCGTCTATGGTGACGTTGCCCCTATTGTCCCTGACGCTGCTCCTCTGTCATCTGGCTGCCAGGTCCTGTGCCAGCCCCGCCACTCTGGAGCATAGGTCCTTTTCCTGGAGAAGTGCGAGTTAGAGGAAAGATTTCTTACATGATCCAGTTCCTTATCTCAGAATCTCCCACTGCCTGTTGGGTAGTTGTGAAGCCCCCATCCCATCCTGTACCAGACTAGGATTCCCGTCTCTGAGATGGGTCGGGCCTGCGCCTGTGTGGACTCTGGTCTCTCATGGTTGGGCGCCCGGAAGAGTGTCCTTCTGGCTGTGATTCCATCATCCCACCCAAGTCCTGCTTTGAGCAACTTTCCTGTACTCCCAGCCCAAGAAGGGGCTGGGCTGGGAAGTCTCGTGGTATTTGTAGTAATGGAATATTTGCTCTTAGAAACACTGGCATGAAATGGTTGTGGTCAAGGTAGTAACTTCATCGCTGGCTGCTGAAGGTGAAACAGTGGGTCGTGTCATGAAGGAGCTTCAAGTAAGAATCCCAAGGCTCTATCTTTGGACCACTTAAGCCATCACCAAGGTTTTTAGAGTCCAGTCATCTAATTTTCTGATCATGTGAAATCAGGTAAGATAAGGTAGCAAGATACAAAAAGACCTTTAGTACCTGGGAAAGTGGGCTAACCCTAATCAAGTAAAGTTTAACAATAGTGAAGGTAGAGCATCATACTTATTGGAAGAGAAAAAAACTAGCAAAAGCTTATCAGTGGCTCACATTTTTAAAAAATGGATTTAAGTGAACAGTAAATTCAATCTGGTCAACAGTGTGATAGAGACACCAGAATCTGATGTAATCTTTGGGTGAAGCATTGGGGGTATAAGGCAAACAGTGCCTAGTGGTTTTTGTTGGCTTATTTTGTCTCAAGCACTCTTTCTAGTTTCTAGGGCTTTACACGAATAATTGATTAAACCTCACACCAGCTCTTTTGGGGACGAACTACTGTTAATCTTATTTTACACGTGAAGTTTGTCTCTAGGTGACACAATTCAACATGTGCGTGAATGAACAGGAACATTCCACCGAGAGGCCAGAGTGGTGAAGGGCTTCCGAGCCATGTTTGAAGAAGGGGAAAAACTGAGACAAACCAGAGCTTTTTAGTCACATGGAAAGATAATTTGTGTTGGTGCAAGAGATCTTTGGGTGTTTGTGAGATATGGGGGAGACTGGTAAGGGTTGTTCTCCATGAACTGGGGACAGAGGTTACAACCACAGGAGGAAAGGGCTGTGGTTAGGAACAGGGGCTCAGATTGGCTGAGTTGAATCTTGGCTCTGCCACTTTTACTTGTATGTGACCTTGGGCCAATCTCATGCTTCCGATGCCTCGGTTTTGCTGCCTGTGAATGAAGATGAGGGTGACTTTCCCTCTCCAGGGAGGATTAGATGAGTACATGCACACAGGCTCTCGGCATGGAGCCAGGTCCACGTAACTGCTCAGCAGTGGTCAGCTGCTTTATTGTCATCGTACTGGGTACAGACTCAGTGAGAGCTGAATACAGATGCGGGGGGCTGCTGTGGAAAAGACTGGGTTCGCCCTTAAGGAAAATATTTGTGCATCAACTGTATAATCACCTAGTAAGAACATTGTACTAAGTAATTTGGTTTTTTCAGGGTCCCCATTATGTTTCAATGGCTTTAGGGGAATCTTTATAATATTGTGATGTTTCCATTTTCCTTTTTTTTTTTTTTTTTTTTAGAGAAAGAGAGGGGCAGAGGAGAAGGGAGAGAATCTTTTTTTTTTTTTATTGTTTTTATTTGGCAGAGAGAGACACAGTGACAGAGGGAACACAAGCAGGGGAGTGGAAGAGGGAGAAGCAGGCTTCCCGCTGAGCAGGGAGCCCGATGCAGGGCTCAATCCCAGGACCCTGGGATCATGACCTGAGCCAAAGGCAGAAGCTCAAAAACTGAGCCACCCAGGCTTAGGCGCCCGAGATAGAGAATCTTAAGCAAGCTACACACCCAGTGCAGACCCCGATGCAGAGCTTGATCTCACAACCCTGAGATTATGATCCAAGCCAAAATCAAGAGTCCGATGCCTAACCAACTGAGCCACCCAGGTGCCCCTCAGTTTTCCTTCTTATAAGAGATTAATGATCTCATGATTTGTATGAGGAAAGGTACAGAGGTTTCCTCCTGTCCTTTAGGTAGGCTAAGTGTGGAAACAGTAGACCCACAAATTCACTAGTCTAGAGAAGCAGTGACTTTGTCTCCTGCAGGCATCCAGGGACTTGGGATGAAGGAGGCTCTGTCATCTTTAACACTTCATCTCTGAGGGTGCATCAACATCCAGTCAGCTGGAAAGGGTCAAGAGTGTGGAGGGGTAACAGTCAAGGGGGCGTTTTATGGCCCTGGCTCAGAAGGTTCACCTGTCATATCTGCATGCTTTCTACTGGCTGCTACAAGTCAGGTGTATGGCCATCCAAGAAAACAAGGCTTCTAGGACATGTAGTCTAAGTTGTTTTCCCAGAACCAAGGGAATCTACTTTGATAAACGTTTGGCAGTTTCAGCCAGCACTGGGCATTGAGAAGGGAATTCATGTTAAGTGCAATTAGTGATGGTGTCTTTGTTTTTGATACATTTTCCCCCATTGAATGCTGAGGAAGCTACAACTTGGATGTCATTATCTTTAAAGCACAAACACCAGTGATCTCTTTTGTTACTTTAATTTTGTCACTGTTAGTTTTAAAAGAGATGCAGTAAGTTCAGCTTAAATTGTCAGATAGCAAAGAACTAGCTGTCTCACTGTGATCCACTTTCATCTTTGAGAGTGTATTTGAATAATGAATAAGCCTGCAAGTAAATAGCATACTGAATATATTTGTCTTTAGAAAGTTTATCACAGAAAGCGATACTCATTTCATGCTAAGGAAGAAAGGTGACACTAACCAGGGTAGGGTGTGACTATCCTGATGTTTTAGCAAAACATGTCCTGTTCTTTTGAGATGAGTTTTAAATTCTCATAGTTATGTTGTAGAGATTTTTAAATGGCATACCGATTCAGGTCAACAGTTCCATGAAGGAGGCCATTACTCATTAACTATCACGTAGATGAGCAAACCATGTCTTAAAGAGCTCTTGTACCTTGCCCAAAGTCATGCTGTGTACTGTGCAGCTAGACTCAAACTGTGACCCATGAGTCCCAAGCACATGTGCTTAACCACTACCCTATCCTGAGTCCCGAATCGTCCTCCCCTTGGATAATTGCACCTGCACTTCAGCTGTGGGTCTCCCTTAGCCACTGTCTGAAAATGTTATCTGAGATTTATATCTAATTTTTTATTTCATGTTCTTTTTTTAAAAAATAATCTTAATAAATCTTTAGTTGTTAAGACACACAAATGCTTGAGTCCAACCAAAATCAGGGCCCCCAACCTGAGGTATGAAGCTGACTTGAATCAAAACCATACCAAATCATGACCTAAGAAGAAATTCTTCTCCTCCCCCAGGAGGAAGTGGGGCTAGCTTTTCCTGTAGCTTTCTGATGCACAGAAACCCTCTGCGAGGGGGTCTGGGAAACCACTCCTCCTTGGGAAGGTACCAGAGGGATGAATCCAAGGGAACTCAGAGGTGTGGAGAGAATGGAGGGTAGACACATGAGACCCACCCCAGGCAGTTTTACCGGCTCCACCAGCCTAGAGGCAGGCAGTGGCCAGCGTGCTGGTGGTGGCAGCAATGACAGCGGCGGTTGTCTACCCACAATGGTAGTGGTTATAGTCGCATTAGTGGGCATCAAGGCAGGGGATGGTATTTCAGACAAGAAAAAAGAGCCTACTCCTCAGCTGGAGAGCAGTATGTAATACTAAGAGAGAGGTGGTGCCCAGTGCCCAGGCAGCTGCTAACCTGGGAGCTGCTAGTTCAGAATAAGAAAGGAGTTAAACTTTGAGATGTGCTCAACCTTAACATTCAGTGGTAGACATAGTGCTGGAATCAGTAAATCTGGGCCTCTGAGGGCAGGAAGGCTACCACTGGACAGTTGGGAAGAGCCTAGGTCATGGCTTCCCAGGAGGCTCAGATCTGGGGTAACCCCTCTGTTACAGGTTCTCAGGGGGCCAAGGCTCCCTAGAGCTGATAGAGGTGGCAACGAAAAGCTTCTCCAGGCATCTTGTCCATCTCTTGGCAACTAAGCTGGTAAGGATAATGGAGCAGGATCTCAGCTGAGCAGGGCAGGTCAGCCTCTGGCTGGGTGTTATGGAGTGGTCACCGAATTTCAGAGCTATGGATGTCATCTCTGAGATGCATTAATAAGATCCTTTTAACTCTGCTTGTTTGCAAAGCAGGGAACTGAGGCTCCATGGGGGATGTGAATCTTGGACCCTATCACAGTTCGGGACAAATTTGGAGTTTACCTCCGGGTCTCTAGGCCCCCAGCCCAGTGTGCCTTCTGCTGCCAGCTCCTCAAGCCAGCCAAGGGCAACGTCCTATATCCGCACTCCGGAACCTTTGTTTCCTCAGTGCTTCAGGATTCTGTACTTAGGCTCTTGTCTCTCAGTAATGTTACAAAAATTTCAACCAAGGAGAAGAAGAACTAGTCTTCATAATGCCTTAGGGCAGGTGGTGGCTCAGCAGGTAGTGGTGGTCAGGCATAGTAGGGCAGAAAGAATACTCTGTGCTAGAGACAGCTGATGCTACTGAGTGCACGCCCAGCAGAATCTTGGAAAAGGAAGAAAAGGAAGGGATCCTGGGTTCTAGTTTCGGCTCTACCCCTGGCTATCAGTGGGAACTTGGGAAAGCCAGTTACTCTGGGCTTCAATTTCCCTATCAGTAAAAAAGGGGATCTGGGCTCCCCCTTGGTTCCCAGAGTGGTTTCATGAGAATCACCCGGAGTGCTTTCAGAGTGAAGACTTCCACCCCCACTTTCAACAGTGCTGATTCAGTAAGCTTGAGAGAAGCCCGACAGTTTTTATTTATTTTTTTATTTTTTTATTTTTTTTTAATTTGATAGAGATCACAAGTAGTCAGAGAGGCAGGCAGGAGAGAGAGGAGGAAGCAGGTTCCCTGCTAAGCAGAGAGCCCGATGAGGGGCTCGATCCCACAACCCTGGGATCATGACCTGAGCTGGAGGCAGAGGCCTTAACCCACTGAGCCACTCAGGCACCCCAACAGTTTTTAATTTTTTAAAAAAAAATCCCCCAGGTGGGTATTAAATGAGAGCATACACATTAGGCATTTATCCTCTGTGGCTGGCACATAGAAAGCACTGAGTACATGTTAGCTATTAATCTGTGTTAAAATTTAGAGTCAGAAGTGCTTGGTATTGGTTAAAAGTGCAGTTTCAAGCCAGGAGGTCTGGGTTTGAACTCCAGCTCCTCATTGGCCGTGTGACCTTGAGCAAGCTAGTCACCTGCTCTATATCCGCTTCCTTCATCTGTAAAGTGGGAACTTCAACAGTCCCTGTATCATAGAGTCACTGTGAAGGTTAAATGAGTTAATGCAATTCAGCAAATATCTGCTGTGTGCCAGCCACTGTTGTGAGAACTAGACAGTTAAATAATGGAAACAAAACCTCCTGTCCTCTTGGAGTTTGCATTTCAGTGCGGGGAGACTGGCCGTCAGGAGGATCAAGAAGTAACACATAGATTGTATGTAAAACCATTCTTACCTGCTGATTGAATGCATTTGAAGAATTCAAATTCTTTCTGCCATATGGAAAGCATTTAATAAATGTCATTAATATTAATATTGATTATCAATATAATATGATTACTGCTGTTACTACTAACACCGTAAATAGAGTTTGTCACTTTAGTATGTCTTAGATTATCATAGAAATATGATGCAAAGGGGCGCCTGGGTAGCTCATTTGGTTAAGCAACTGTGTTCAGCTCGGGTCTTGATTCCAGAGTCCTGGGATCCAGGCCCGCATGGGGCTCCCAGCTCCGCGGGGAGTCTGCTTCTCCCCTGACCTTCTCCTCTCTCATGCTCTCTCTCACGGTCTCTCTCTCAAATAAATAAAATCTTTTTTAAAAAATAGGATGCAAGGTAAAATAAATTTTGCATTATGGTACAGATAACTTGTGTATGAAAGGGTACATTATCTCTGGGACTGAAGTAAAAGCATGTGCTATGAACTTTTTAGATTGCGTTCCTGAGCTGTTGGGGACTGTAGTATGGAGTCCAACTCCTCTTACCCAGTACTGCTGCCAGATGTTAGCTCTGGACCCTGAAGCTATATTCTTACCAGACTGGATCTGGACTACATGCCGAATTCAAGTCAGCACACTCTCTAAGACCATCTGTGCAGGGGGGCGGGGGGGCCTCCATATTGTTTACAGTCATACTTTCAGTGCATTGGAGGCACGCTAGGCAGCCTCTCATGGTCTTTCCAGCTCTCAAGCTTTGTGATTCTTTTTTAACCTAGTGTTTTGGCAAGCAATGGTTGTCTCTAAGTAACATAGAAAAGTTCTTTTTTTCAGCAAAGCCCTTTAAAAAGCCTCCAGGCTCTTAGGCATTCAGCAAACAAACAAGTCATTTTTTTTTTTTTTCCTTGCAAGACTTAGCTGTGAAGTCAAGGTCATGCTTCCCAGGGAGCTAAGCAGCGCAAGAAACCCTCAATCATGCTGCTGGGCCCAGAGCCCGCCTGACCCTTTGCGCTGGGCTATGCTTGACCACCCAGCTTTTGGATCCCTGCTTTTCTCTTCCAGTGGCAGGCCAGACGGTATAGCCTTTCCCAACTGCAGAGTGGGGACTTGTTCCCTGCTATGTGCCATCAGACCTGCCTGCCAAAACTGGATTCATGCAATTGATTTTCACACTGATTTCTCTCTACTTACCACCATTCCCACCCCCTCTACCTACTCCCACCCCACCACAACTTGGTTCTTTTTTGTGTCAAAGTTTATGTATAATCCCCCCCCCCCCCCCCCCACCGGACACACACACACCCTCAGTCATGCTCTTTGTAAATCTGAGCTGTCAGGTCATAACCGTAATAGCCACCAGTATTCCGAGGACAGAGGGTCGCTCTTCCAAACAGGCTGCCCCAGTTCTCAGTGTTGATTGGTCTTTTAAAAAATGGCTAGACTGTTCACTTTTTAGACCCTTCATTTAAGTGAAATTGCATAGCCAAGTCTCAATATAGAAAACCGAGGAAAATACTTGTGGTAGGGCAGGTTACAGAGTAGTGAATAACCCAGATTTTAGAGAAAACTTCTCTGGGTTCTCTGGTCCTGGCTGCGCCTCCTCGAGTGCCGTGTGACCTTAAAGTGTGCAACCTCTCTGTGCCTTCATTTCTTTATCAGTGAAATGGAGATAGTGAGACACCTTATCTGTAATAAGGCTGGTAGAAGGATTATAAGCATACAAAATGCTAAGTGCAGTTCCTCGCCTGTAGTAATTGTTCAATAAATGTTTTTATTACTATAATGATAATAATGATCGTTAACCTCCATCTCAGTCCCTTAGGGTGTTCTATGAGGTTCTTAAAAACCACTATATGGTGCTCGGCTTTCCGCACCGTATTCTCACATCGTGCTTGTGCCTACAGAAGGCATCGAGTAAATGTCAGAGAACAGGGCCTAGCAAGCCAGTCTTCGTGTCATGTTCTGGAAGAGATACTTAATGATTCCGATGATGAGCAGTCTCTCAAACAAGTCTGTCCAGGCACTGAGACTGGTTTTCTTGGTGACCACGCGGCTGTACCCTTTGCCCTCTGCGTGAGGAATGAGTGCTGGCTCACCGGGATCCACATGGGGCCTTGTCTGCCCCCTGCGGCCGCTGCGGTTCAGCAGCTCCAAAGGCTCCAGTGGTATTCGCATGTAAGAACAGCCACACGCACGCATTTTAGCTTTTCCTGACCTTGGGCTCTTGTAGAAAACCTCCTTGTTCCCAAACGGTATAGGTTTGAAGGTCAGAACCTTTTGGGGGTGATGAGGCCACATCAGAACGAGCTAGACACTGTCCTGTTGCAGGCCGCTGTGATTTCTGTAGCAAATACTTAATTACGGGATGCCGAGGCATTAAACACTGTTTCACTGCGTTGCCAGCAGGCAGTCTTCTGGTTGCCCCAACATGTCTGTCTGTCTGTCTCTCTCTTTTTTTTTTTTTTTAAATATATTTATTAGAGAGCGCACGTGCGAGAGAGTGGGACAGGGGTGCATGGCAGAGAGACAGCGTCTCAAGCAGACTCCATGCTGAGCTCAGAGCCTGACGCGGGACTCGATCTCCTGACCTGAGCCAAAACCAAGAGTTAGAGGCTTACCCCATTGTACCACCCAGGCGTCCTGACCCAGCATTTCTGTAAGAACACTCAGGCCTATGAACCTGGGAATGTCCAGTGCTGCTTGAAGGAGAAGCAGCACTCGTGAATTTCCCAACGTATCTGTGCATAACATACGCAGTGTGGGCACATGAGAACATGTGATGAGCTGTGCCAAGTAAGTATGTCCCAGGACAGGCCTCAAAGAAACCAGACAGTGGGCTTAGAGAGCCAGACACACCCCAGCTCTCTTTTCTTTCAGCATTTGCCATTTCATAGAAGGTTGCCTGTGGCGGCCAGCTTCAGGAATATACTGGTAGCTTCCATTGGTGTTCTTGGTCCCATCTTTCCCGACCCAGACCCAAGGCTCTACTTCTCCCCTCCCCATGGCCTCGACTCTGTCCTTGCCCCTTGCCCCTTCCTTGGAATAGTTTACTTCCCCACCTCACTCACCCTACTTCTGGAGCAACTGGCTAGCCACTCCCTAAACCCCTGTCCTCTTCCCCCATCCCCCCCACCTGCATGGGGGGCATGGGGCACTACCTTGCCAGCCTTCTGTGCAGTTAGGTGTGGCTGCATGGTGGATTGTTAGTGGGGGTGGGAAGGGGGAGTTGTGAGCAGAAGTGATGTGTGCCACTTCTCAGACCTGACCCATAAAAACCTCCGTATGCTGTAATGATTTGATTGTGTTCCCCAAAAAGGTAGGTCTAAGTCCTAAACCTCAAATCTTTGAATGTGACCTTGTTTGAAAATAGGGTCTTTGTAGATATAATTAAGATGGAAGTTGGGATGAAGTCATAGTGGATTGGGGCAGGTCCTAAGTCCAACGACTGGTCGTCTTATAAGGCCACGTGAAGGCAGAGACACACTGGGAAGATGACATGTGAAGGTAGAGGCCAAGAGTGGATTAAGTGACACAAAGTCAGAGAATGCCAGGGACTGCCAGGACTCACCAGAAGCTAGAAGAGGCAATGAAGGACTCTCCCCTAGAGCCTCCCCTAGAACCTCCAGAGGGAGCAGGACCCTGCTGGCACTTGATTTCAGGCTTTCAGCCTCTAAAATGGTAAGAGGGTAGACATCTGTTATTTTAGGCCACTAAGTCTGTGGTAATTTATGCCAGCCCTAGGAAACTGCTATGCACACCATCCTCCCTTTCTGCCTTTTCTGCCAGTGAGAGGTTGACCTGCAAGGTTGGCCTGGGAAATGCGTGCTGAAGCAGGCGGAACACTTGGCCACCTAATTCCCTAGGACTCCCTCCCCCAACCTCCGGATTTGCTAAGTGACTTTGTGGTCCATATGTGACGTAAACCTGTATTGCGCTGAGCCCCTGCGATTTTTAGGGTTTATCTGTTACAGCCGCTGGAAATACCTTAGCTAAAACACCTGCTTACAGAAGGGACTGAAAGCAGCTGCCATGAACACACTGGCTCTTCGCCTTCTGGAAGGCATCTCTTTGGTGTCTTCCAGGATTTCACTCTCTCCGTTCCCCTCTCTCTCCTCCTAACATGCAGCCCACCAAGGGGTTCCTCTTTGGCAAGCTTCCCCACATCCCACCCTTAGCCAGCTGCCGTGTGCACCTTCATGGACCCCTTCCATCCTGATGCCACCCAGGCCAGACAGCTCTCCCACATCTCAGGACTGCCTCCCTCTGGTCACCTCAGCTTCCCACCTCTCTATGGCCACATGGCAGGGTCCGCCTTCTGACTTTCCTCAGACTCCGTGGCTCCTCTTCCCTCAGATCTCCGAGTCTAACCTGTTTTCTGGGCCTGAGGCCTGGCACACGGAGTGATGCTTTCCAGGTACGTGTTGGACAGCATAACCAGGAACATGTTGCCTTCCCTGTTTTGAGATTCTGTTGTAAGAAACACTACACGGAGGATTTCCAGTTCTGAAATTCCCAGGTCTGTCGCTGGATGAGAGCGGACCCCCACACTTGTGACTCCTTTCAATGGTTTTCTGTCTGAACTACCGTCTTGATGCTAGGAGCCCTCGTTGGAGAAGGTTTCGAGAAATGGGAAATGGATTTTTTTGTATTTACTAAAGGGATGCAGCTGAAGAGCCTGTTTGTTTCCCAGAGTCCTCTCTCCTCGGTATCACAAAGACCTTTTCTCTTGTGTGCATTTTAGAGAAAGGCTGGGGGTTACGAGGAGTGGGATGGTTTTTGCATTTTGGACCCTGAGATGAGTAAACTGATGGTGGTTTTTTTGGTTCTGCTGTTAGGAAGCATTTGTGACTGCTTCTAGGAAAGTTAAGAACCTTACAGCACGTGTTTTTTGTATTAACTTAGTTCCTAGCCTCCTCTGATCTTCCCTAGTTTTATTTCCCACATAGATTTATTTTCTGTTTTGCCTGGTGTCTATTCGTGTAATCTCTCTTTAAATCATTTCTGGAACAAAGTAAGGTCTAAATAAATAAGATGTCCTGCAAACGTGTTCACACTTAAAATGTCCAAAATTAAAGGAATTTTCCCAAACTATGTCTTTGTGTTCCCAGTTTTGTTTTGAGGCACCACTGAAGCCCCCATTACTTAACCTAGAACACTAGGATATGGTGCAAAGTCTTTCTCTTTTCCCTCCCTGTGTATTAGCAGCTCCTCTCAGTGGCCAGCAGCGCCTGTGGTGGAGCCTCACAAGGGCTCTGGATGGGGGTGGCCGCCTCACTGTTACCCACCCAGTCATTCCCCTAGACTGCTGAAACTCTGGAGGCCACGCTGCTTCCCTGTTGAAAGCCCTTCAGCGACTTCTCATCTGCAGGATCAAGGCCAGACTCTAGTCTTGTCAGCCTGCCTTTACCTTTGTCTCCTGTCACTCTCTGTCCTTGTACCACAAGCTCTGGCAATACCAGACCGTGTCCTTAGATCCCTCAGAACTAAATTGTCCTCTGGCCCCCCCAGAACTAAATTTTCCTCCTTCCTTGTCTGTCCAGCAACCCTGGCATATCTTCTAGAAGATTTGACATCAGGATCACTGCTTCCTTGATGTCTTTCCTGTGTTCCCTGTCCTTTCCCAGGCAGAGACCCGTTTCCTGGTGCCCTTCTGTGTACCAGAGACCCCTTTCTCTGTGCCATTGCTTCACTTTTCATACTGCAATATAATTGAGTGTTTCTCCCTCCCTCTCCTAACAAGCCAGAGCTCATTTGTGGCAGGAATCAAATCTTAGCTTTGTATCACCTCAAAGCTCTTTCAGAAGAAGGCTCGAGTCTGCTTAGGCTCTCCCAAAAATTGCTTATAAATAGCATTGTTGTTTGAAAAGACCATGATAGCATTGAAATCATGGTGGGCTTGATAATATTCTTTAAAGGAGCCTACGCAAGTAGGTGCGCCTGGCCTGGGACGACGCTACGTGGTAGGTGCACTGGAACCGGGAATACAAAGGAGATGGTTACTTGTGGGGAGACTGCCCCTGGCACATGGAGGTGCCGCATAAACATGGCTTCAGCCCCATCGCCCTGGCTTCCCATCAGGCTTGATTCTGGATTACATTGTGAATACCTCCTTTCTCGTGACCTCCATTGCTTAGCCCTCAGTCAGGACCAGCACATCTCTCACTTGAACCCCAGCTATAGGCTGCTATTTCCCTCGTTCAGCTCTGCCCTGCAGTGGTCCACTTTCTGCACACAGCAAGCGTGGTCTGCTTTGTAGAAGATCCATCCTCTGCTCCAAGCCCTTCAGGGCTCGTCTCTGATCTTACATGAACTCATCTGATGCCCTGCCAGGCCTTCCGACTGGCCCTGCCCACTTCTCCAGCACCCTCAACCCCATCTGGTCTTCTTCATGCCCCACTCATCACCCATGCCCAGTGCACTCCCACCCCGGAGGGTTGGTGCACACAGTCATTTCTGCCTGCACTGTCCACCCCCCTGCCTACCCCCGGCTTTGCACATGGCTCTCCACGGCGAGTCCTTCTGGCCTCCTTGTCCTCTGCTCGCCTCCTACTCTGGCATGCCCCGCCACCTTCCTGCACAGACCGCAGCCCCTCCCAAGGCTGTAAGCTCCATGCGGCAGACGGTTCTCTCGGGTACCCTGCTGTCTGTGCCTGGCACAGGGGAAGCACTCAGGGAAAGAAAACGAAGAAGAGGAAGCAAGGCCTTAGAAGTTCTAATTTGATCAGTAAAAGTATGGTTTTACTGGGGCTCCCATTATGCTTGAGGTCACATGGGTTTAATTTCAGCTGATGGTTTATGGCTGAAAAATTCCAGCTTTAGAGGCTGAGCCCGCCTCCCTGTGTTTGGGAGGTCTTTGTTCAGCACAGCTATCACCCAAAGTTGAGACAGATTTGCCTCAGATTGGTGGCTCAGCTCTGTCGAGCCATTTGCAGCTGTGGTCTCCTCTTACTAATCGAGGGCATACCTAGATATTCAGCTCATGGTTTCCCCTCTCTGCAATGTAGGACGTAAGCCAGGGGACTCGGCTCTCCCCAGGCAGTACCTCTCCACATCCTAGCTCCAGAGTAAGTGATCTCTCTGGGTGCACACTCTCTCTCCTCTTCTGGGTCACTCCCACTTGTTCTCATTTCACTATTTTTGTCCCTGGTAATTTTCTGGAGGGAAAAACACCAGAGTTCAACAATTTTTATATTACTGGATGTGACCAAGGAGAGAAGAGGGAGGGTGGTCATCACTGGCATGGGGCAGAAACCCAGTACAGATGGCAAAAAACAAACAAAAAAGGTGGTTGCTGGATGGAGGCAGGAATTCAGGACTGGGAAGAATCCTGGCCCTTCTTAGAGGGTAGCGGAATGCATTGGTGAGTGTCCCTAAATGTTCAAAAACAACCAGGAGTTTAAGTGGGAAGTAATGGTCCACTAGGAGGAAGGGGGAAGAGTAGCATATCGAAGAAGGAACCCTGAGGTGAAATGGAAGATGGGTTTCAGTCTTGGCAAACCCCTCATCTCCCCAGATCTTGGTCTCTTCATCCCTAAAATGAAACGATCAAACTGATAGGATTTCTAAGCTCAAAAATTTCTGTGAAGAAATGTCATTTCCCACCTCTCTGCCTTACATACCTCTAGTAAATGTTTAATGATCTATGATAAGTTTTAGCATCACATCAGTGATTTCAACTTTCTGTGTTTGACAAATGTGCTCTCATTATCCCCCGAGAGAGCCGCCGAGGAAGCATCGAGCTGGGGACCCACAAGAGGTCGTAGCAGTTTCTGTGGTGCTTCCACCTGCTTTGTCAAGTACTGAACGACTAGGCTCACAGCTGAAGAGCAGCCCACTGCTCGGGCGGCAGGGGGTCTGAAGCGTGGTCCCCGCAGGAGCACTCCCTCTGCGTGGATTCAGCGCTCCGGTCCTGGCAGGTGCTCATGTATCCATGGCCGAGTACACCCTGCCGTTGTGCTTAAGGCTTCTGGATAGCCGTGTCCGACTGCCATGTGCTCAGAGCGTCATCTTCAACCTGAGACTCGGTGGGTCCCCCTCAGAACCACCCCAGGTCATTCGGCCATTTTATCCCCTTTTTATAAGAATTTTTTGAGTCACTCTGGGAAGTGGCCTGGCCGCACAACCTTTCGAGGGAAAGAGAAACCCACTTTCTCTCTTGCGTCAGATACCCTTTTCTCTTCTCCGCGGTGTAAAGGTATCGAGAAAGTGTGGCCAGCGAGGGAACAAAGATTGCTTGTGTACACAGAAAGAAAAGACGTGTGGAGCTTTGGCAAAGTTTATGTCCCACTGCTGAAGGAGAACACACGTGGATGCAGCCAGGGTGTTGTGGGTTGGGGTTAACTGTCCCAGGGAGTTGTCCCATGTTGTCTGGTGAACGTGCCTCTTGGATCATCTTTAAATTCCGTCCTCCTCAGAAACCGGTGAAAACAGTGTTAACGACAAACACATAAGCTGTGGAGATCGAGAAGCCCCGCACATGCAGGGACCTCCCCTTGGTGAGAGGGCTATGGGCACCGATGAAATCACACTCAGATAGGTTTCATCTGTGGGGTTCATGTGAACTCTGACGCCACCAGACCTCAAGGCAAAAATAGATGCTCTTCAAAGACTTTATAGCCTCCAACAGTTGTTCATGTGGAAACCAAATGAAGATGTTGATTCTCATGAAAGGGATCTCACAGCGACAACGAATGGCTCTAAGTGATCCCAGCCAAACATGAGAAAGTGTGAACTTTTTCATCTGTGATTGAAGGAATGTGATTGGAATTAGGATATGTTACTTGAGGATTCCAGGGCAGTTTTAAGCACTTAGCTTCAAGCCCTGCAGTTAGCCTTTTGAACAGCAAAGTCATGTTTCGAATCATAACAAATGGCTCTATTAATGCTCTCTCTAATTGCTTCTGAACCTCACTCTTAAATTGTGCCAGGCTGAGGCTATAAAGGTTTGCTTGCCGAAAGCTTCCATCTGGGTTTCTCCTTTGAGAGGGAGTTGTGAATGGGAGCAGCCAGTGGGACCGGGGTGATTGTGCTCTGAGAGCCTCTTGTTCTGTGGTATGTGGAACTTGCTGACTGATGCCAAACATTCAAAATGTAAATCTGAATAGGTCCATAGAAATTGAGACACGGAAACATGGGATTTGATGGATTGTGTTTCTCCTGAGTGTTTTTGTAGAGCGGTGTTGTGGTAGGAAATGCCTCTCCAACAGGGTTATTATAAGAACAAGCTTACAGCTTGAACCTTGCCCCTAAAAGAACATTTGAAAACAGTGTATCTATGAGAACACATTTCTGGTGGATTTACTCCAGTGGGTTTTTCTTCCAGTGACTTTACCTCTTTCTTTGTTTTGTTTTGTTTTGTTTTCCTTCCTCATTCCCAAGATATAGGAGGGTAAACTGGTATATTTTTCTCTTAGAGTTTGAGGAGGAACGTTAAACATTAACTGGTTTGTATAAACTAAAGATTTTTTTATTCACCTGAAGATTTCTTATTTCATACATACTAGCTCACAGTATAAATATTTCCTGTACATTCTTTTTTTTTTTTTTTTAAGATTTTATTTATTTGACAGAGAGCACAAGCAGGGGGAACAGCAGGCAGAAGGAGGGGGAGAAGCAGGTTTCCTGCTGAGCAGGGAGTCCGATGCAGGGCTTTGATCCCAGGACCCTGGGATCACGACCGGAGCTGAAGGCAGACACTTAACCAACTGAGCCACCCAGGCACCCCCTTTCCTGTATATCCTTTTTTTTTTTTTTTTTTTAAGATTTTATATATTTATTTATTTGACAGAGAGACACAGCTAGAGAGGGAACACAAGCAGGAGAGTGGGAGAGGGAGAAGCAGGCTTCCCGCTGAGCAGGGAGTCCGATGCTGGGCTGGACCCTGGGATCATGACCTGAGCCAAAGGGAGCAACTTAACTGACTGAGCCACCCAGGCGCCCCTTCCCTGTACATTCTTGTATCAGAAATGGGAATGATGTTCCTACTCTTTCTTGGAAGCTAAGTAGCTAGCTAAGTTTCTACTTTTGACACTACTGATCCCAAGGAAAACAGGAAGTGGCTTATCTACTGGAAATCATGCTCCTTAGTTTGTTGGTGATGTTCTTCCTCTTTTCCTTTACCCTCCCATCCATACTCAGAGAATTCAGACTGATAACTGAACCTTATCAGAGTGTGAGGAGGAGCAGGGATAATAGCCCTTGTGGCTGAGACACCTCACAGGGTTGGAATGACTCAGTTGCCAGCATACGTAAAAGAACCCAACAGTGTCCGTCAGCCTCCATTTGGCTGTTGGTCTCTTTCCTGAGCCCTCCTACTGGGGTTTCTTTTTCTGATTTCCCTGACTTCATTTTCCAACTAGACCGGTCACAGTGTCCAGTGTTCCTTGAAGAGGAGATTTTTCTTCTTTGACCCCTTGAAGATACTCTTTGGTTTTGGTTAAATCTTTTCTGATATCCCAGGCACCTCATCAGTTAACTTAAGTAGATCCAACTGGCTCATAGTTAGAAGTCCTGGTTTGTCTCTCCCTCTCGTTGCTGCTGTTCCTGAAAGAGACTGTTCCCAGGTTTTTAGCCTTTCATGTACCATCATCTCTTCCCTAGCTCTGTCAGTCAGCTTCTGTGAAATTCAATTGCCCACCCTCCTCTCATCTCCCCCTACTTTTTTCCTTCTGTTCCTCAGGAAATACTCTTCAGTGTGGCCCTCTCAACAGTATGTCTGCACTCCCTGGCCTGGACTTCCCCTTTGTCCTGACAGCCTTCTCCTTTAGGCATTTATTTTATATATGTCTATGCATGTTTACCTCATGAAACTTTTGTAAAAACAAAAACCAAAACAAAACTTTCTACTATCGCATAAGCAGTGTCGGTTACTTGTGTAGTTTTTAAAAGATTAAGGAAAGAAAGTCATATTCCTACCACCCAGGTGGGCTCACTTGGTCTTCCACTCGTTGCTCCTTCAGGTATTAAAAGGCACCTGTTGTAATCATCCACAAATCTTGTTTGGAATAAACATCCCTAGTCTCCTGCACACAATCTCCAGAAAGCTGGTTTGAGCCCCTCATCACCCAGGTCTCCGGCCCTGGCCCGGTTTGTGTGGTATTTCCCTGTTCACACATGGCACCACTCAGAACGGAGCTGACCCCGGCACTCCGTAGGTGTTGGCTACTCCCCTATGAAGAGAGCAATCCTTACACCCTTCTGACCTTCTTCCACAGAGCTGTACCACAGGGACTGTCTAATGGACTGAAACTCTTTAAATTTTGTGGACATTTCAACCATTTTTAATTCGCATATTTTAACTGACACTAGTTTCTCTTCTTCATTGTCCACCAAAAGATCATGAAAAGATTATGTTGGTTTCTGAAGTCCAAATCGATATTCTGCCTGCAGCATTTCTTTCACTTGGCCCAAAAGAGGGATGGGGGCAGGTTGTGGGTGACATGGTGTACTCTCTCAGGCAGACGACCAGTGATCTGGGCTTTCCTTGATTAGCCCTCACAAGCCATTCTTTATGGGCACCCTCTAGAATCTTATTCCAGATTGCTACCCAGCCACACTCCCCTGTTGACCGAGTCTCATTGAAAATCGGACCTGATTTGCCCATCTCCAATCTTTGGGCACATTTCTTCACTGTACTTGCTCTCAGAACTCTGACAGAACTATGGCTGCCTCATTTTTGAGGACTGTAGGGCCCCAAGATACAATCTGTTGAAGCCAGAGGACTTGACCCCATTTACTGTGGCAGAGCTCTCTCCTGAAATAATTTCATCTATCTTGGGCTTTACTTTTTGTTTGTTTGGGGTTTTTTTTTGTTTTTGTTTTTCTCAAGGCTGTTTTCCCTTCCTCAATCTGACATGTAAAATAGCAATAAAATAGTACTACTTCTGCTTTGTCGTCTGTCAGCATCACACCTTTGCTGTCAAGCAGCCAATTAGTCTCTTCCTCAGTTGCCTCCATTTTTCAAATATAACTAAGGCAGGCCAGTTCTGTTGTCTTCACCATGTTCTGTAAGCATAAATCTATTTGGGGCTTCAGCTATGTGAACACTTTTTTTTTTTTTTAAGATTTTATTTATTTATTTGACAGAGAGAGACAGATCACAAGTAGGCAGAGAGGCAGGCAGAGAGAGAGAGGAGGAAGCAGGCTCCCCGTCGAGCAGAGAGCCCAATGCGGGGCTTGATCTCAGGACCCTGAGATCCTGACCTGAGCCGAAGGCAGGGGCTTTAACCCACTGAGCCACCCAGGCACCCCATATGTGAACACTTTTGATAGGTTGATGGTACTGTTCACCCTTGGCCTTCCCATCAGAAGTAATGGGATCTTAACTCCATACTGTTGGTCTGAGTATTTGCAAAATGGCAAAAACATAAATTCCAAAATAGGTTTCTTCACCTGTAAATGTCAGAGATATTTCCTGTTTGCGCAACGAGAGCCATTAGGGAAGCTATAGAGCTACAACAACATTCTGCAGAGGTGAGTTAAAACTCTGCCTGATTTTGGGCATGTCCAGGGAGGAATAAGAAGCTGCATGGCCAAGACCTGGAAACTGACTTCTAAAGTCCTGTTCTGGACCCTGCCTACCAATCCCAAAAAGGTAAAAAGAGAAATCTATGAACAGAGGATAAGACAGGGGAACACAAAAATAACAATTGTTGGCCTTTGACCGCATGACCTTCATGAGCCATGCTGACACATGTCATGGTCTTCTTTTGTTGAAGCTGGAGTTGGGTGCAGGGCTTAGGACCAGTACAGCCTATCTGCCTCTTTCCCCCTAATCCTGGTGAGGAGGGAAAGTCATTCTGGAGAGGCAGCAAATACAGAAATAAAATGAGAGCCAGAATAAGATAACCCTCAAGTGTCCAGTCAGAACCAGTTGAAGTCAGAGTAGCAGGAACACACCCTGCATACTCTTACCGGCAAACTATGAGCCGGAATGGAGATAGGCAAAGAGTGGGGAGGGAGAGGGAGATTAGCTTTCTTCAAGGCAGCTTCCACTGCAGTGTCCACCCCCTTTACTGCTGCAGTGTTGTGAATGAGAGCATTTCGGAAAGAGAATGGAGTCAGAGAGAGATGCCTGGTGTGGCTTTTTGCCAAGAGAAAGCAGCCCCAAATTTTATCTGACAAGGTTTTGGGAGTAGGGCAGGAGACTACCAAGAGTGAAGCCTATTGTGTCCCCAGGCTCAGTCACGTGCCTCTTACCCCTGAATCTAACCCACCCTTGGTAAAAAAGTGAGGAGATGTTAAGAGCTTTTCCTTCCCTAGTCCCATTTGAGAATTATTGTGCAATTATCAACTCTTACGGAACAACATCCCATATTATTATATAAAAGCTCGGGAAATTCGTGTGACGAAGAAAGGTATTTCCCAGACTCTCTGAGCATGAATTTTTTTTTTGGTGGCTTCCTACTATTTATCACTCAGAAGAGCGTTCCATGGAGGCCAACTTCAGCTCATTGACTTACTTGGTGAAGAGTTCACTAGGTAAATGAGGGAAAGGACCCATCTTTCTTTGTTCTCACTTAATATTTACACACTCCTTTTCTATCTACATTCCCTGAAGCATTTGTTTCAATTCCATAGTTTTGACCACCATGTAAATATAACTATTCCCAAGTCTCTTTTTCTAACACTGACCTCATTCTTGAGCATCACACCCACATTTCCAGCTGAGTATTTACTAGTCCCTCTTCCTAAGCGTCAGTCACATGCCCTGAATTCAGCATGCAAAGGCAAGAGGCAGTAACCTCTTCACCAGATTGGCTTCTTTCCGGTCTCCCTGTCATTAGTGATATCATCGCCCTCCAGGGACAAAGTTGGGAACCTCACTGGATTCCTAGACATTTCGTTTCCTTTACCGGGAGGATATATTTAAAAATTATGTGCATATGATAAATACAGATAGAATAAAAAAATTTTAATGTATTTTATCTCTGAGACTTCTATCTATTCCCATAGACATAGTCCAGACTCTCATTTTTCATCTGGACAATTGCAATAGCCTTAGGTAAATTGTGGGGTAAGCAGGATTCTTGTAAGTAAAGGGAATTTGGCATGAGACCCTTTTATAAATCTTTGTCAAGATAAAATCTTAAATTACAGATATGCTTAGAAAAATGTTGAGGCGATTGTGACATTAATATTAATGAATAGGGTAGGGTTTTAAAGCTGGTGATCAAGAGAAGCAGGAATGTTCCAGTACTACTCTATCAATCTGCCTTGTTTTCTGTGGAATTCTGGAGGGATCTGAACACATGTCTGGAAATGACCATGGGAAATCAGCATACCATTTTATCATTAAAGTCTATGGGCAGCCACCTAAGTACAATTTATTTTTTCATTTATGCAGTTCCTTAGGGTCACAACAACTATGGACAGTTACTGTATAAAACAACACCGTTCCAAGTAACTGTTTTAGTTTGACTTGGGATATGTGGATTTCCTTTAATGATTCAGTCAGCATTGTTAATAAACTAGTGAAAAAAAAAAAAAACTAAAAAAAAAAAAAGACAAAACCCCAAGCTATATGTAAAGTGTCTTGCACATAAACTCATCAAATCTGAAGAAAGTGGTATTGCCCTGTTTTTCAAATGGGGAAAATCAAGTCACAGAGTGGCTGCTATTCCCAGCATAGCTAGTTCATAGCTTGAATTAGACTTTGAACTCCAAGCCCTAGTTACTTTCCACTCCATTTCCACCGGCTCACAAAACCTAACTGATGGTTATGTTCAGTGAATGAGAGATGGGCTTCCCAAGTCTTTGTCATGTAAGAAACTGGCGTGGGATTGTATAAGGAACTGGCAGGGTAACTCTGAGCAGGTAGAACCAAAGAGGGCTTACAGAGAAGGCATCTAGCCTCTGTCCTAGCCATGGGCCACAAGCGAGCCCACCTGCCCTGTGAGGTGAAGTCCTGCAGCTTAGTTTTGAACAGGGGCTATGGCAACAAGGATGTCCTGTTTACTTACACAGTGTCGGTTGCAAGCCCTTCTAACACATTACACATTCTAGAATGAATTGTTCATGGATCTGACTTTGCCCTTACAGAGCAGATGTAGTTCTTGATTTATAGCACCATAAAGAGAAACAGTGAAGGACGCCTTAAGACTTGGCAGGCGAATATAGACAAAGTTCCCCCATGTCCTTTTGAATTCCAGGGGTGGGGACTCATGGTTTTCGATCAATGCATAATTTGAAGATCTGAAAACTCTCTTCCTGTTTCCAACCATAGAATCTTACTTATTTGATTTAAATAGAATTTCCTCTTGTTTGTTTTGTTCTAAGCATGAAGAACTGGTCACCCGCCATTCTTTGAGTAAAACCATTTCAAATTGCGTGAAAGAGAGTGTGATCAAGTCATTCCTCATTCTTTCCTTCAGGCTGAAATACCACAGTTGTTTTAATTTCCTTCAGAGCATCTATTTTCTACCCCCTTGAGTTTTTTTTTTTTTTTTTTTTCTCTTCTTGAGATTCTGTTCATTTGTTCCATCGCATTGCCTTTTTAAAGTGAAGAGGTCAGAACTGGACCCAGCTCTAACCTACGTGTGACTAATGCAGAGTGTTCATAAAGAAGAGATTGCTTCCCAGATGCTGCATGTCCTACCTGCCTTGGCACACAAATACTGAGCTATTGTAGTCATCGTGTATTTTTAGAAAGGAAGGGGGATCCATCCTACTCCCAAATGACTACAGTAGAGAAAAAAAAATAAAGAAAAAAGAAAGGTGAAATCCTGCACCTTAGTTTTGAACAGAGGCTATGGCAACAAGGATGCCCTGTTTACTTTCACAGTGTAGGTTACAAGACATTACCCATTCTTTGGTGGACTCACCCAGTCTAGCTACTTGGTATGGGGAGATAAAGGTGCTCACTTGGGGCTTGAGAAGTATGTGTCCATTTGTGCTGGGGTAGCTGTGTCTTGCTGTGGAAGCTGTGTCTTGCTGTGGATTATAGGTATTGACCCTGCACTTGAGAAGAACCAGATATATACCGGCTGATGCAAATGGAAAATGAACGTTTAAGTGGTCAGTGTGTGTACTAAAATCTAAACACACAGGCAGAACTTTCCGGCAAAGTTCTTTAAAACTGTGTAAAATGAGAAATGACTGTGGGATTTTCAGAAATAAATTTAGTTTGAACTCTGTGGTACTTGAAGAGAAAATTTTAAAACCCGCTGTTGGCAGTGGAAAATGGTGCAGCCACTTTGGAAAACCAATTGGCAGTTCCTCAAAAAATTAAACAGTTACCATGTGACTCAGCAGTCCCACTCCTAGGCATATAGCCAATAGAATTAAAAGCATAATCACACCAAAACTTATAAATGAACGTTCATAGCAGTGTTAGTCACAGGAGCCAGAATGGGGGCAAACCAAATGTCCATCAAGTGATGAGTAGATACATAAAATGTGGTATATCTATATAGTATCTATATATAATATTTATATAGTGGAATATTCATTTAGCCGTAAAAAGGAAAAAAGTAGTGATGCATGCTACAAGGATAAACCCTGTAAACGTTATGTTAAGTGAAAGACACTGGGCATGAAAGGCTGTATATGATACGATCTCATTTATACGATATATCAGAATAGGCAAATCCATAGACACAAAGTAGATCCGTGGTTGCCAGGGGCTGAGGGAGAGTGGGGGAACGGGGAGTGACTGCTGATGGGTACCTGTAGGGTGAGTGGTTCTTTCTGATGGGATGAAAATGTTCTGGAATTATATAGTAGTGACAACCTCGTGAGTTTACTCAAAAATACCAAATTACACACTTTAATTAGTTGAACTTTATGAAATGTGGTTTATAGTTTTTTTTTAAGTAGAACACATAGTCCCACTGTTCATTTATAGATGGATCTCTTATTATTATTATTATTATTATTATTATTTTAAGAAATAATCACCTCAGCAAGTTTTCTTTAATGACTGAGGCTTTTATTACTTTGGGAAATGTCGTGCTGGTACATTGGGTTTCATGAATGTTGCTGGTAAAGCAAGATGCTTGTAGAAAGTGGCAGAAGTATGACATTGAGATATTATTCTGGGGGCTATGAATACAGCCTGGGCTGGTTGTGAGAAAAACAAGAACATCCAATTCAGTTATGGCTCTACAAATGGTCACTTATTTGTGCTACTATTCAAAGACCAGTAATTTTTTTCTCCTGACCATTCTTTGGTGAATATTTTTGCTGGGAAATTTAACTGGGTGCTTGAGGTTCTGTTAAATGAATCATTGTATTTGCAAACTTTTTCTTCAGTATCCATTCTGAAAATGGAATGACTAGACACACACCCAAACTAATTCCAGGCTTGTGGGATTATTTTTTCCCTTCAGCTATTTTCTGGCACCTCTAATTAGCCTCGACAGCCTGGCTGTCCTCTGCCAGTGGTAACCCCTGCTTGTTCCATCAGCTGCCCTGCTTTCTTTTCTGTCGACAGATTTCTAATACCTCTGAAGGAGACAGATGCTTCTGCTGCATCTGAACAGGACTCACAAGGTCTGATGCTTTTTGACAAAATGGATGCCTCCTCCCTGTATTTTGGAATTGATATACACTGTCAAAAAGGGTTTTCCAAATGGTTTCTCTTTGTCACCTTGTATCAGATTTTCTCCTCCATTCTGGAAATGTGCAGTTTAATGTTGCGTTTCGAATCACTTTCAACTGAAAAAGTGTGTAATGGAATCAGGGCATCCCATGAATACTCTTAACAGTGTGGAAGATGCCCTTTGTTTGCAGCTGTGCGTTCCAAGGGGATTGGTGACAACAGTGAAATTACACTGGAGGGTTGCTTCATAATGGACTCCTTGTCCCTTATGATTTAAGAGATGTACCAAGGGTGACTTCTCCCATCCTCATGCTTCAGTATTGGTTTGTACGTATTAAAATCTAAATTGTGGCGACTGCCACCTGAGAAGAAAAGCAGTCACTGTACAAGTTTGCCCCTGTTTCTCTACCCACATACCTGAGGCTTATTTTCTAAATCGTTTAAATTTAGGCTTGAAAGATGCCTGAGAAATGATCTGGTCCTGTCTCTCCTTTTTCTAGGCAAGGACATCAAGGTCCAGAGCCAAAGACGGGCATGAGGTAGGGCTGGCACCCACAGATTCTGATTCCCAGGCCAGGTCCATCTCTGCCATCCCGTGTGGCTTCACTACTGTGGATAACGCACACATGCGTGCTTCCCTCCCATGCCGCAGGCTTTCGGAGCTGGGAGAGGGTTCAGCAATGAGCCATTGCCCCTCAGGACTTGTCAGTTAGTGCTTTGGCTTTCACAGCATCACCTCCTGGGTAAAGTATCTGAACTTACCACCACCCAGAGAGGATGGATAGTGCAGAACCTTCCTCCTGCACATTTGCATGTCATACATGTACACCTGCTTAATGACACACGTGGTGGCTTCCATGCCGCCGGGCTGACTGACCTCTAAACAGTGAGAGATTGGAATGAAGTTCTGTGCTGTTGGGACTCTTTCAAAGGTGAACCTCAAAGCACTTTCTTTGCTGGCTGGCTGTTCCCATGCCTCAGAGAGAAGAAATCAAGGGATGGCAGGAGGAAGCACCTTACTTTCAGTTCTAACTTCAGGAGTGAGCTTGATCCCTCACTTTTGTTTTGTCTGGAAGAGTTTTTGTACCTCTTATTCCATGGAAACTGGACTGCTGGACCATTACCTGCTTTTTAAGTGCAGCAGCCCGGCATTTCTTTTCCATTTCTGCTCTGCACAGAGGGTCCCAGAGTTAAACTTGGAGGGGTGTGTGTGTGTGTGTACATGTATGTGTACTTACATGTGGGTACATATATATAAAGTCTGTATTTATAAATCTAAATCTGTATGGTGTACCCATTTTCCCCCACTCTTTGTACCACTTGGAGAAAGCCTTCTATTGAGGCTGACAATAATATATTTATTAGTTGTCCCCTTACCATGTCTGTATGGCCTCTATTTGCAAAGTCATGTAACTGTGAACTTGGAGATTTTGTTTGGTTTTGAGCCCTAAGGGTTTACCTTGTGGAGGCGGAAGGGCTGAGAGGCCATCTGCCCAGGCCTGCGCCTGGTGGAACATGCGCTTCTGGGCTTGCTGAGGGTCATGGGAAGGGAGCACTGATAAAAGTTTTCCGGCATTTGCCCTGTGATTCTCCAAATGTCATCTTCTTCTTAAAACAATGTCATTTTTAAATGACATTTAAAATTATCTTACAACAAAGACATTTTGGGGCTTAACCAGTTTGTATTTTTATAACAAAATCCAGCCACTGGTTTCTCAGCGGCTCCTGACACAGCTGCAGGATCCCTCTGCTGGTGCGCCTCTGCCCTGACTGATGACCCATGACCGATGACCTCTGGCTGATGACCTCTGACCTGTGATTGGGCACTGGGTAGAGTTCTGTGGACCTGTGCTTGGGGCATACAGGGGTTACAAAGATTGGTAGTGGAACAAAGATGAGTCTGCACTTAGTAGGACTTGAGGTCTTTTATGAATATCTGGCCCAATCTGGGCAAACAAAAGGAACATACATTCCTGGTAGCAGTCAAATAACAGAAAGATACGTGAGGCAAAGTTAACTCTCATACTTCTGTACCTTTGTCTCTGCTCAGTCAAATGTATTTTTTTTTAAATCCTGTCAAGCTGCCAGGTGGTGTGGTGATCCAGTGAGGACACTGCCCCAAACTGAAGGTAACGGTCAACCTTTATTCCCTTCCTGTAATCCTGAGGCCAAGAGGCAAAGAAAGAGAGACGTGCCAGTTCCCGAGTGATCCATGTTCCCCCCTGAAAGGCACCTGGGCAGGCGAGGCTCAGTCAGCATGTGGCACAGACCCAGGGAATCTTCTTGCTGCCAAGGAGCCTTTGCTTCTGCCCCTGCCTTTAAAACCAGGGGACAGTGGGGGGAGGGGGTAAGAAGGAGAAGGATTCAAAGTGAAAAAGTACTGAGTGAGAATGGAGAAAAGTTCCAGAGCCAGGATTCCCATGGAGCTGCCAGGGCTGGGAAGGCAGATTGGTGCATAAATGTGGCTGGTGGGGGAGGCTTCATCTCCCTCCGGAGACTGAAGTGTACTGGCTGGGCCCTCATCTGGTGGGGGAGGGCAGCTTCCCGGGGAGGGGAGGCTGCCTGGTACTACCTTTGTACCTTTTGGGGGGGGGCTCCTGAAGGAGCACACCAGGTTTGGGCCTGGGATCAGGCCATATGATGGGGCCATATATGATCAGGCCATATATGGAGTATCTGTGTTTAGTTTCTGTTTTTACAAAAATGGAGATTATGCCACGTATTACTCTGAAACTTGCTTTTCTCACATAACCGTGCATCATCGATACCTCTTACTTCAACATACTTAAGTCTTCTTTTTGTTGTTGTTGTTTTGGGGTTTTTTTTTTGTTTATTTTGCTTTCTTAATGACCATATAATATCTTATGGATTACAAACCAATCATTCAGTATTTCCCCTTTTGATAGACATTGAGATTGTTTCCAGTCTTTGCCGCAACAAATAATGTCAGGTATGAATTCTTGTCTGTATATCCTATGTACTGAGTTGTCTGGGTTTTTTTTTTTAGGATATAGTCCCTAAAGTAGGATGACTGAACCATCGACTGCATCATTATAATAGATTAAAAAGGTCTAACTGTTTACATTCCCAGTAATTATGAGAATGGCTTTTTCCTCTCACCCTATAAGAACTACTACCCATCGTTAATTTTTTCAACAAACGTTTGCCAATCTGATGAGCAAAAGTTATATGTTATTTTTACTTTAATTTGCATTTTCCTGGACTAGTGAGATTGAGCATCTTTTCTTGTGTTTATTGAACATTTGCATTTTCCCTTCTGTCAGTTGCCTAATCATATCTTTTACCCATTTTTTTTCCCCTTTGCTTGTTTGTCAGATGCCTCTTGAAGAGTGTCATTGCTACTCTGAGGTGGGATTTCACAGGAGTTGGTATGATCCCCTTAACAGAAGTTGTAAAATCGAGTGGATATTTGAAACGAGCATCTCATTTGACCCCTTATTTTTCTCTTGACCGGTTAATGATTTGACTAACTTGGGGAACAAAATGCCAGTCTTTTTGACTCCAACTTGTGACCTTAGAGGATAGAAATAGCCAGGTTTTCAAGAAATTGTTCTCTGAACCCAAAATTCTCATCAATTAGCAATAAATTGCTTTTATCCATGTGGCTAATGTTTGAAGAGGGTGGGAGAACATTTTAAAAACCGTTAATGTCTTTGCCTTACATTCTCTTCTCCCATCCTTGCCATTGACTCCGAAGAACATGTTAGACCTTACCCTTCACCACATTACAAATAGGGCTCCATGTATCTTGCTGGACAGGAAATGAAAGCATGTGAATATCAGTTTCAGTCTCTGTGAATGAAAGGCTAGACTTAACTTTGGGGATTATGCTTAGGAACCACCCTCTGTGGTAAGAGATGCCATGTAGGAAGTGGTTGCCTGTGGATTAAATCACCTCAACTCTAGGACGCTCCTCACTTAATCTTTGGCCAGTCTCTGAGTAAGGAAATGGAATGTCATCCAAAATCTGACCGTAGTCCTATCTCTAGGTCCAGATCTGATGGCTAAGAAGAAAGGCCAGGGCATCTGCCTAATTGTCCTTGATTCTTACTATGGCCACAGCTTTTTTTACTTTTGTTTTAGATAGTTTTCCTTAGGAAAAACAGCCCATAAAATAACGAAGTGGAAGATACAAAGTATCCGAGGATCCCATGATGACAGAATGTAGCTTTAAAGCATTTCTCTGGTTTATTGGTTGTTTAGTGCAAGATTTGTCAGCCTTCACACGCACTCTATTCCCTTTGAAACCCATTCCGTCTCACTGCCCTGCTCCAGATTGGAGACCAGCACTCTGACACATTGATCCCGAGATCAGAGGGATGAAAGAGCGAAAGATCAAAAGGAAGCCAGGAAGCACATAGGAAGAGGCATCATGATTTAGGGACTGGAAAGTCTGACTGCCAAACATGCTGTCATCTTTAATCCATGGGCGTCTCATAAAGGAAGAACTTGGTAGTTCAAACAGAACTGAAGAACGTTCTGTACATAGATGGATTTGATATAAAGATCTATTTAAGAAAGTAATTAGCTAGGGTTAGCCCAGCGGCGAATATTGGAATTGAAGGCTGATATCTCTCTGTGTGTGAATTTGAGATTTAAAAAACAGACCAGAGTGGTGGCTGAAGGTCAAGGGTTCTGCCTCATTTGCCTTCATCTCTCGAGTCCCCTTTTTAGTGGTGATCTAACCAGAATGACATCCTTTTACGTTCATTGTCTTTTGTAAAACCAATGAAAAGGCGTATTTTCATTGGCATGGATATTTAAAGGTCCGGACTGTACACAGTCAATTAGAGACACTAATGTCGTTACTGGGAAAAGTTTTATTCAAGGCCGTTACTCTGGATTCATCTGTGGATCCTCCCAAGAGTAGCTCACTAACTCTTTATCCACATAATCATCTATCCATCAGCGGCCACTGTGTGTCTGTCATAGGCCAAGCATTGTGTGCTGAGATTCAGAGACAAGGCCACAGGCGCTGGCCAGAAATGTTCACAGGTAGTTAGAGAAACCATGGGAGAAGCTGCCATGGTGAGGACCGGTGACAGGTGTGACATACACACCATGGTACCACAGAGAAGGGGCCTCAGAGGTAAAGCAGGAGGGCAAGAGAAGGCATTCTCCTGGGAGGACTCTCGAGAGCAATAGCTTGTCCAGAAGAAGGGCGAGGTAGATGTGTAAGAATAACGAGAGTGAGGCTTAAAGCCGGAAACAGAGGCAAAATGCAGATAATGATGGATTTTGGAAATGCTGGGGGTGCTTAAGGGAGTTTAGTCAGGGATATGACTTGACGAGAATCATGCTTTAAAATCACCGTGGTGACTATGCACGGGGCAGAGGAGGCAGAAGTGGGAGCAGCAGAGAGCTCCTGATTCACGTGGATTAGCTCTGATAGGGCCTGGAACCAAGGTGCTAATGGTGGGAGTCAAGGAAAGGAACAGATTCACATGCTGTTGGGGAAGTGAAATTTACGAGATTCAGTGCATGTTGGGATGGTAGGATAAGGGACGGGAACAGTCTGAGAGGGCACCCTGGTGTGGGGGAGGCGACCAGGTGGGAAGGCCTGTTTTTCCCTAAGATGGAAATGCTGGGAGAGCTGAGGGTGGGGTGAAGTAGGATCGTTAATTAAGTCTGAAACATGCTGAATCTGAGATGATGCTGAGTATTCAAGTCGAGATATCTGTTGGTGGTTGGCTGTTCCAGGCTGGAGGTGCTGGAAAGGATAGTTGGGAGTCGTTGGCATATGCGGTTGTCGAAGCCTTTTACTCGTTCAGTAAATTTTAAGGGAGTAAGTCAGGCCAGCTTCGTGGATGTGCAACTGTGGGTCACACAGGCCTCACTCTAGGGAGGGCCCTACATTGGGTTTGATGCACTGTTGTCACCATCTTAAAATACTCATTAATTTTTAATCAAGAGGCTCTGCACTTTTATCTTGCACTGGACCCTGGAACTTAGGTACCCAGTCCTGCTTATCGTGGTTGAGCCCTGTTACAGTACTGAGGCTACAGTGTTGAGTAAGACAGCCATGGTTCTTTCCTTAGGTGCTCACAGGCCTGCATGTTAAGTCATCAACAATGAAACGTGATGTGCTCTGTATTAGAAGTAGCAGGCTCAGGGACCACGTGGGAGAGGTGGTTAAACCTAACCTTGGGGGTGAGAGAGTTAGGAAATGAGATTACCCAGGAAGCGGAGGAGAGAGACAAAATGGTAGCCTATAACATCAGAGGAGGCATAGAGAAGTCTGAGAAGGGAGCCTTCAGGGACATAGGTAATCCAGGAGAAGGGGTGTCCCAGAAGCCAGATCAGAAGAGACTGTCCAGTGCTACCAAGCAGATTAGGAACAAGGTCATTTCGAGTGGATAGAGCAACAAAAGAGGCCATTGGATGCTTTTGAGAGCAGTTGGTTAGAGAGAGGGCCAAGAATTAATTTACCTCTGTTACCAAGAATGTATTTACTAAGGGATCAGTGGGAGGTGGGGAAGTACAACCCCTAAATGTAAGTTATTATCTTAGTCGGAGAGAAAAGAAAACAGGCCCTACAAGGTGGGTTGTGGATTAGGAGAGTATCAGTTTTTGTTACGTCATACCTACGCCATAGGTACAGAGAGGGAATAACTCATGTAGGGAAGGCCTGAATGGGAAGTAATGTATGGACACACCCTGGTCGGGAAGAGAAGAGAACAGGATAGCAGAGGGAGCAGGTGCCTTTCTAGGTGAAGACCCCACTTGGCTTGGAAGTCAACTCCACTTGTGAATGGGAGCGTCTGCTACCTCTGTCTTTCTGGCCTCGAATTCAAGGGAAACACGTCTCCGGAGTTCTCTCATTTGCTCTCGTATTCAACAAATAGTTACAGGGCTCCTGCTGTGTGACAGGAGAGCATTTGGAATCTAAGAGCAAACAAGCCTGCTGAGCTCACCTGTAGGTCCTACAAGAGGAACTTCTATGGCCTGATGGCGCAGGGTTGGCTCCTCCCCACGCACCCTTCTCTGAAGTCTCTGACACTGTCTTCCGTCTTCTCTACCTTCCTCCTTTGATTCATTATCTTTTCCTTCCTTCCCAGATAGCCACCTGTCCTAGTTGGAGCCTGGAAGCTGGGATTCAGGGACCATGTAGAAAAGGGGAAGAAAAGTGAAAACTAGTTGTAAGCAAATTTTTGAAATAGAAGATTGCCCTTGGAACTTATTGCCTAATGACTTTTGATCTTATCCCCCTGGTTCTCATGGCCCTTCATGCTACTTTGAGATAAGGCTCTAACCTAGACCTTCTTTCAAGCTCTCCAGATCTCTCCATCCTCTGTCAAATCCCCTACTCCCTTATTCAGGAGTTAGCCTTAGCTGATGAATTAGGATAGAGTCCATTTGAGTGAACACACTGATTTGTGAATGGTGGATATCACCTTTCTTGCCTGGGGTGGGTGGGGGGTGGGGTTGCACTTTACAAGTGACTCTGGATTTATAAGAAGGAAATTTAATTTGTCCTATTTTTGGCATCATCATAAAAGAAGCCATGTGAATATTACATCTTTTTCCCAGTCAGTTCCCCTAAAACTTTCCATTTTCTTACAGCTTCTACTGGTTTTCTTGTAGACCCACTAATTCTCTAAAGCCCTGTGTGTTGTTCAGTATCATCCCCTCCCTTACCTGCCCTCCTACCAGTTTCTGTGACAGCAACTGGGCATAGGTGGTGTGGGGCAGGGGTGGGAGGAGGGCAGGGGAGAGATTGGGACAGCTGCAGCCATTTATAGGGATTGCTTCTGAGTTGAGGACCACCTCTGTTGGTGGAGGAGGGGGTGGCTGGGGACTCTTGGCACAAAGAATGCAGCTGACCCTAGAGTCAGTGATGCAGCCACCCGGAGCTGAGCTCAGGGAAGGCATTTCCCCCCTTGGGGCTCTTCACAGAGAAGTGTGTGGGATTCCTGCTTCCTGGTACCCGGGAGCTGTTGGGTTCCTATAGAATGAAGTTCGCAAGCAACTTCACTGACTGGTAGGGGGGAAATGGCTGCTAGGAACCACTTCAGAAAAGAAGATCCAGGAACAGGAGGCTCCATCTGGACGAGGCCTAGGAAACGTTCCTCCACCGTTAGCAATGCTGTGGCATCTTCCTTAGGTAGCTCCTCTGGGGAGCTCTGTTCTCGCAAATGCTTGAGTCAGCAGTAGCTTTGGGGCACATTTGTGGATGTGTGTGATTTTCCCTAAGCTTCGGGATGAGATGAAAACGTTTTTTCCCAGACCCAGAATACTATCCCTGAACTCAGGAGTCTCAGTCAGGCATTCTCAGATTGGATCACCTGGGGATCGTATAACAGTGAAGATTCTGATACAGTAAGTCTGGGGTGGGACCCGAGAGTCTGCATTTATGATATGATCCCAGGTGAAGCCAGTGCTCCTGGCCCAAGGACATGTGGAGTAATGAGGATCTGAAGCTGTACTGTCTACTACATTAAGCGCTAGCCATTGTGACTGCTTAAACTTAAATGAATTAAAATTCAGTAAAAAAAAATTCACTCTCTCAGCTGCACTAACCATAATTTAGATGCTCGTTACCCACATGTGGCTGTTGGCTGCCATATTAGATTACACAGATTAAAATATTTCCATTATCACAGAAAGTTCTGTTGGAGAACATTAGTTTACAGTAAGCCTCAGTTTCCCTCATTTACTTTTTCATCCATTTATTCACTGAACATCTATTACGTGCCAAGGAGGATGATTGGTTCTGGCCATTAAGGGGTGGTTCCAGCTAACAGAAAAAGAAAACGTCAGCTACCCCAAATGTAATGTTCTTAAAGTAAAGATACCTATAATATGGTGAGGGATCCTTAGTTGGTAACAGTGAATGTCGCCACACAGGTTAGAGGAAAAGGCGTCACTAGGGCATTTCATGTGTGTTTTTGTTTTTTTTTTTTTTAAGATTTTATTTATTTATTTGACAGAGATCACAAGTAGGCAGAAAGGCAGGCAGAGAGACAGAGGAGGAAGCAGCCTCCCCGCTGAGCAGAGAGCCCGATGCGGGGCTCGATCCCAGGACCCTGAGATCATGACCTGAGCCAAAGGCAGAGGCTTAACCCACTGAGCCACCCAGGCGCCCCGTGTATTCTTTTTTTTTAAGATTTTATTTATTTATCGAGAGGGAGAGAGAGTGTGTAAATGCATGTGAGTTGGGGGAAAGGGAGAATCTCAAGCCGACTAAGCACAGAGCCTGACGTGGGGCTTGGTGTCACAACCTGAGCCAAGATCAAGAATCAGACGCTGAACTGACTGAGCCCCCAGGCACCCCTCATGCGTGCTCTGAACCAAGCTGTGCACGTAGCACAGAATTGAGGTCCTTAGGAGGTCGGCTACTGACAGTACATTTTTACCATTTCAGGGCCATAATCATCAGAAATGGAGAAATCATCCCCATGTCTTCAGAATTTACCCCTGAGACTGAGCGCCAGCGACTTCAGTACCTGGTAAGAGTCGTGTCAGTCTGGTGGAGCGCCGTGCTGTTGGGGATGGTGTCGGAGCTGTTTCGGAGAAACGTATCGCTATTGACATGGGAGCAGGCCCACAGCAGTCAAATGACATATGGTCTTAACTCCCCCACGCACATCTTCTGGATCACACATCCTAGCTCCGTGTGTGACGACACACTCCACCTCCGTGAATTTATTATTGTGGCTGTTTTCCTTCCATCTGTAACCAGTCGAAGACACGATGTGCTCTGTTTCTTTTAATGGTTTGGTATGTACAATATGAGATGGGGTGTTGGATAACACAGTTACCATTCTTCTACCCCTCCCTTGAACTTAAGATGGGGGCTCAGTCCTAAGGAGGAGGTCAGCCCCGAGATCCCACTGACACCCCACCGCTTCACACACAGATATGAAGTCTCAGGGGCCCTTTCGGACAGACGCGGGTGTCAGAAAACCTGTTTCTGTCCTGAAAATAAGTTCTCCGTGTAGCTCACCCTCTTCGGAGTGAAATTACGAGTAGGCTATAGGAGGGCTATTTGGTTTTTCAGATCTTGAGAGTTTTTGCTTCACCTCGAGATTTGAGTTTTCTGGAAAAGAGAAGGCACTTCTCTGTCCTCAGATTCCAGGGTCAGGGCATTTGGCTTTGAATCTCAGTTCAGTGACAATGGCAATCGTGCGAGGTTACGATCTTTGGGGACTGACAGCATGATTATTCGTCCTATGGATGACATCTTTTTTCTTACCAACTGGCTTCCTTTTTAGACAGCACAGCCAAGGTAGTGATCCTCTGCTCTTAGGACAAAATTGATCCTGGCTACTCAAGAAGGACTTTGCTTATGTCTTTGCATTTTGGCGTGTGTGAACAGTTCAGGTTTGATCACTTTGACCAGTTTAGAAAGGGCTGTGCATGTTCCCTTAGCTTCCTTGTCTAGTTTGTTTTACTCAATATCTAAGCTGTGTTGGTCTGGTACATAATGACAGCAGGAATCCAAACCCAATATAAAAACATTCATTTCTCTCTTTCACCAGCTGTTGTTCTCTAACCTTTCTGTTTTTTTTTTTTTTTCAAACGAATAAACTTGTAGCCACTCTGGGGAAGCCCAGGCTTCAGAACGCTCATTCTCTTTGGCAGTCTGGGTGGGGGAAGGGACCGTGCGGCAGCCGCAAAATATCCTCATTCCCGTGCCAAGTCAGTGAGTTGCTGGTTTTCCCCAATCCATCTTCCACAAAGCCACCCCAGTGAGCTGATCATGAACTGTGTCACTCCCCTGCCTAAAATCCTTTTGGCTCTTCATAGTGTACAGAATGCGGACCACACTCGGTAGACCCAGAATCATGGTCTCCATCCACCTCTCCTCCATCGTTTCTCTGCTGCCTCTACCAACACCACCAGTGTCTCGGGCTGTAGGCAGAGAACCACCTTCCATTTCTGGGCCACACCTTGATCTCCCCAACCTGCATGCCTTTGGACATATGCCCTTCCTGGGTAGCCTTCCCCTGTCCTCTGCCAGGGAAACAGCTCTTCATGCTTTGAGACCCCAGCATAAATGTCACATCCTCTAGGAAGCTTCCCCTCCCTCTCCTAGGGGTGGGTGTCAGTCCCCGGTGCTCGTGCCCTGGAATTACCCCACAGAAGCCCCATGCTATTGTATTGCTGGTTGTCATCCCTCTTCCCCTTCCCGACTGAGTCCTGGAGGGCAGGCTCCTTGCCTTTGTCACTTCATGTTGTACCCCGCATGGAAGAGATACTGAACCAGGATTCATTGAATAAAGGGAAGAAAGAACCAATATCTGTATTTACTTCTGGATCATTACCACACAGTACTCTCCCCTCCTCCTTCCCCTGAAACTTGTCACAGCCCTTTGCCTGGCCATGCCTCAGGTACACTGTCTTCATCACCTCCTTGCCCTTTCATGAAAACTGTGTCCTGTTTTCCTGCTGAAGCCAATGGGAAACAGCAAGTTGACTTTTTTTTGTTTTGCAGTGATTTCATGTCTTCATGTTACAAGAACGGTTCAGAGAGTTCAAAATGTTAACTTTTAAGGAGGGATGGGAATGCTGACATTCATCAGATTCCTAATATTGGTGGTATATATATATATATACACATATATATGTGTGTGTGTGTATATATATATGTGTATATATATATATTTTATATATATATAAAGATTTACTTATTTATTTATTTGACAGACAGAGATCACAAGTAGGCAGAGAGGCAGGCAGGGAGAGAGGAAGGGAAGCAGGCTCCCTGCTGAGCAGAGAGCCTTATGCGGGGGCTCAGTCCCAGGACCCCGGGATCATGACCTGAGCCGAAGGCAGAGGCTTAACCCACTGAGCCACCCAGGCACCCCTGGTGGTATATTTTTTGATCGTTGCAATGAGATGTTGTTTCTTCCAATCTCAGCTTTGTCATGTGACTGTGTCTGTGATTTCAACAAGGCCCTTCCCTGATCCACAGCTTTATCACCAGTAACAGACGTAGAAAGCCTTAGAAGACAGGTTTAAAGACTAAGTGAAAACTACATGTAGAATTCTTTTGTGCACAGAGTCCTCATTTGATTATTATTTGATGAATCAGTCTTGCCACTTCAAATCCTGCTGGCCTGCAAACCACAATGATTCTTTCCCTTATTTTTTTAATTTAAGAATCATTCCTTATGTTCCTAAAGATGAAGGTGTATTTTTGTGTCACTCAGACACAGTGTACACTCTTAGCCCACAGAACTGAGCCTAATTGCTGAATTTCTAAAAGGTAAGAAAGCCGTCCCCGTTCTTTTTCATCCTTACTTCTAAATCATTCACATTTCTCTGGTTTATAACTATTCTCCCCAAACAACAGAACTGTAAATGACCAGAACATAAAATATCCTGGCTGTCCAACTTCCCATTCTGTCAGGAGTCTAGAAATGTATGCTTCAAATTGAACAAATCCAATAACTGCAGTCACATGATCTGTGATGCAAATCTTTTGTTTTTGTTTTTGTTTTTAAGTGAAATTTTGAGAGAATTAGGGGGTTTATAGTATAAAGTGTTAAAAATAATATCAAGGGGTGCCTGGGTGGCTCAGTCGTTAAGCGTCTGCCTTCGGCACGGGTCATGATCCCAGGGTCCCGGGGTCAAGCCCTGCATCAGGCTCCCTGTTCGGTGGGAAGCCTGCTTCTCCCTCTCCCACTCCCCCCTGCTTGTGTTCCCTCTCTCACTGTCTCTCTATCTGCCAAATAAATAAATAAAATCTTAAAAAAATAAAAATAATATCAGTTATGAAAGGAAAACAGTAGTGTGATAACTTCTCTCAGCCCAGCCCAGACACAGCTTTGTGATCACACTATGTCCCTGAAGGACACCTCCCTTGAAATATTCACTGTAGGTTCTGAAATCAAAATGAAAAGTAATCCCATGGTAATATAAAGCACAGTATATATCGTAATCATTTTAAGTGCATCTAATCCTACCAGTTCATTTTTTTCTTGGAAGATCAGTTCCCTTGAACTAATTATGAAACACTTTAGTGTAATGGGGATTGTAGTATTCTTTACGTGATCTAAAAGAGTTAGTACATCCCTGGAAAGTTAACAATGTACTCCTTATTCTTAGGTCAAATTAAATTTTCTTTTTATGATGTGTGAGGAAACATTTATGATAAAATCATTAAAGCTTCTGGGTCCCTGGAGACTTGACTTAGCATGTGTCTGCAGTTCAATGTGTAGAAATGGTTAATTGTTTTCTTGGAGGCAGCGAAGATTCAGAGCTCATTGTACGTGAGCCGTTTTGATCCACATGGAAGAGGAATGTTCTTGGTATGCACAGTCTGGACATTTGGGGATTACAGAACTGGAAGCAGATTACAAGATGATGGATGTGGCAGGCATGTTAGTTTTGTTTGGTCTTGCGTCCTGACCTCAGGAGGGCCCTTCGTGCTGCTCTCCCGTAATGTGAATTTTGTTCCATAGATTCTTGGGCAGGGTGATTAATCAAGCAGGCTTGAGGGTTTGACGTGTTCACACGGAATGTGGCAGGTGTGTGGCGAAGGGGTCAGGGGCTGTGAACTTCTGCCCCAGCAGCAGGGAAAGCTGCTGTCCTATAGTCATGAGTAAGCCTCACTCTTCTGTCGCTGTGCCTTTTTTTTTTTTTTTTTTAATGTTTCTAGGATGATTGAAGTAAAATATTTAAGGAGGTCCACCAAGCTAAATGGAATGTTTGGATGGAGTCAGGGCACAGACGGGAGGGAAGGCAGTCTGGTCATGGTTGTGTCTCGGCGGAATTTACTGCTTTGATGCTGCCTGCAGAAAACCACCCCCACCTCTGCTTCAGGTGACAGCCAGAGATGGATCTCCCTCAGGGGGACCTCTGGAGCCCCGAGGTGTGAGAGTGATGGCTTCTCCTCCATTCTGCCTAGACATATTTATAAACTCTGATTTGATTACATTAAGATGTGCTGGTATCATCAAACCTTCAAATAATGCACTTCTGTCCTTGTAGATAATCCAAGTCTGCAGCTGTTTTTCATCAAGGGCAATGTACAGAAGAGATGAAAGTGGGTTTCAAATACACATTTGATACGTACAAGTGCAACATTATCCGAGGTGATTTCTTGCGGTGTCCTTGGAACTACCCCCAGCCTTCTCCGCCGAGTCCGATTTTGTTTGCGTGCCGTTTCCCTGGTGTTGGGTTTGGAAAGCTTTCAAGGTGGACAGTGTTGCTCCTCTTGGCTTTTTGGGATTTTTCATGCTCAAGAGTGATCTCCCAAAAGTATATTCCTTTACCTGCTTTTTAAAACAGGATACTGTAATGTGGGGGAGGGTCAAGTGTACTAGTGTATAAAAGTGACTGACCCACCACCCCCACCATACCATTTAGTCTCGAGAGCAGGTTGAGCCCAGGAGGCCTTTAGTCATAGGGCGGCAACTTCACCATCACTGTGCTTCCCTTGATGACTGAGTCATAGAAAAATCCGCTCCAATCCTCTCTCTTTTTTTTCCCCCTTTAAACCTTTCTCGCAAAACTGCCTGTGAGTTTCAGAATTTCTAATTGAAATATGGCAGTTAAAAAACGGCTGGCCTTTTTCTTTCTTTTTTTAAAATATTTTATTTATTTATTTGACAGAGGGAGAGAGAGTTCACAAGTAGGCAGAGAGGCAGGCAGAGAGAGGGTGGGGGAGCAGGCTCTCTGCTGAGCAGAGAGCCCGATGCAGGTCTTGATCCCAGGACCCTGAGATCATGACCTGAGCTGAAGGCAGAGGCTTAACCCACTGAGCCACACAGGCGCCCCATTTTTCATATGTACTATAGGTTTGACTGATCACACAGGTGCACAGAGAAGCCAGGAGAGTTTTAGAGCACAGAAATGGCACCACCCAGACTTTTCGAGACAGGGCTTCTTTTTGGCAGCCTGGGAGTGCTGCTTGGCTTCACGGAAGACTGAGAGACATTAGCCCCTGTAAGTGAACCTCACCACTAACAGAGCCTTGGTTTTTGTTTTTGTTTTTTAAGATTTTATTTATTTATTCAAGAGAGAGAGAGAACACAAGCAGGGGAAGGGGCAGAGGGAAGCAGACTTCCTGCTGAGCAGGGAGCCCGATGCAGGGCTCAATCACAGGACCCCAGGATCATGACCTGAGCCAAAGGCAGATGCCCAACCAACAAGCCACCCAGGTACCGCCAGAGCCTTGATTTTGAAAATGAATATAAATGGATGTTTTGTGTATTCCAGGTTGGGAGGGGTCAGAGGCTTGGTGTTGAGGTATTCTAAACACCCTAGGCAGACCTAAGAAAATGAATTCCGCACAGCTAAACAAAGTAACCACGAGAATGTATCCCTAACTACTTTTATTCTGTAAAAAAACTCAGTCTTTCTTCACAGTTGCTACACTCATAAAATCTTTAGACTCTCTGAAACCCCTGTCCCTTGCAACATTGTGAAGAAAAAGTGGGGCACATAAAGCCAGAGCCATCTGTCCATAGGGTCCCTTAAAAATTGATCTGAGTGTAAAGAAGCAAGATCATGTAGTGCATCCTTTAAAAATGTTAAAATTAAATACGTTCTGAAAGAGGTAGACAGCATTCACGGAGGTTTACCAAGACAAACGTTAGCTGTGTATACAGTTTTCTCTTCTCCAGTTGCTTCATCTGTGAAATCCGGTAATTATGGACTCCTCCCATGATGGGATGATGACTAATGAGTTAATATTTATAGTGTGCTTAAACAGTGCCTAGATCAGAGACAAAGTAAAATCTCTTCGCTTCACTTCTAACTGTATATGACAACTTTTGTATGGCCGTCCTGCCTTCGGGACTACTTCTGCGGCCTTTTATAAAATTTATAAATTCCATTTGCATATGCAGAGGGATTGAAGATATGCAGGCACATTCTTTTTGCTGACATGAGTTGTTCTGTCTTCCAATGAATTCCCTTCCCAGATTTTTACTTGGGAGGAAAAAAGCATTAAGCATATGAATATGGAAACTTTATATGTTTTATGTAAATGAATACTTTTTACCCCTTATTCTATACATTAAACTGTTGCAGAGTTGACAAATCTAGGCAATTTTGTTTAATATATCCATTTGCATACCAGTTTTCATGTGGTTCCTTTAGCGTAAGCTATAAATTTTACAATTTTAGAGTTATTTTAGGGGCACGCTTTTCTCTGGTTGATCAGTACAGTCCCATGTAGAAATTTAAATGTGAATCTTTCTTGACATCCATGTAGCCAGACAGAATTTTATCAATATTCAGTTTCATAATGGCATAAATACATAAGCTTGGTTCTTGTTACTTTGGGATTTTTAAGGATAAATTAAGGCAGAGAATCTTAAAAAAAAAAAAAGAGAGAGAGAGAATCTTTATGAAAGACTCCAAGACATACATATTTAGATCTCAGTCATTAACATTTTCCCTTCATTTTTGTTTAACTCAAACCAAAATATTCTATCTCTGCATCAGAGATAAATCAGGCAGCCAGCCTTGGCTCTGGGATCGCCATCTCATTTGACCAGTAGTGTGACCATCAGTGGCTTGGCTGATGTTATTAATTTCATTGCATTCGTGACCTTAGACTTTCTATCATGGTAAATCACCCTGAAATGTAAGGCTTCCAGTCTTCCCGTCATAAAATCTGACAAGGTTTTTCCCTTTCTATGGGCAAGAAAGAGGAGAGATTACTCAGGGGTAAGTTGTGTTGTTGTGTTTTTTTTTGTTTTTTTTTTTTTGGTCTTAAGATTTGTGTTAAACACTGAAAATCCTCATTTTGGCAACTTCCTTTCAAATACTGAGAGGTCCGACCATTTAACAAATTAGCTCCTATAAAAGTTTTCTAGTAAGAGGACTTCGCCAACTATTTCCTGCTATGGAATCTGCCCTCTCATTGAACATATGAGTGTTTTTACCTTCCGTATCTTGCCAATGGGAGTGGAAATTGGAACAACTACTTTGAAAAAGGGTTTGGCTCAGCAGTTCTACTCCAAGGTAGGCACCTAACCAGAGGGTACACAAATGTTCACCAAACTAGAATGTGCACGGCAGCATGGGTTGTAGTGGCACAGACTGGAAACTATCCACATGTCCCTGGAAAGCAGAATGCATAAGACACTTGCCAGCCAGAGTCATGGCCTGGAATGCCACGCAGTACTGAGAATGAACATGTTTTAATTATATGCAACAGTGTGGATGAATCACACAGACTTAACACCCAGCACCGGAGGCAGCTTATAGGATTCCATAGTAAGTGTACAAAGAAGCAGACCCAACCCACAGGTTGGGATGGTGCTAGGGAGAGCATTGGTTGGATGGGGTACTGACCCCAGGTGCTGCTAACATGTTGTTTCTTGATCTAGATGCCAATTACATGAGCGTGGCCAATTTGTGAAAATACGTGGGCTCATATACATACGATATAGTAACTTTACTGTGTATATATTATTCCTGCTCGAAAAGGTTTTTTTGCAAAAAATACTACCACTTTATTGAACTGGTTATTGCTCTTTGTGGGAGAGGCCTTCTTCAGGGCTCTGCAGGAGCCCATGGAGAAGCAGCTAGATAGGTCCCCAAGAAAGGCACCCTTCTGCCTCATCTCTGTTCTTTCCTAAAAGCAGCTTCAAAAGCCCCTCCACTCACCATGCTGCTTCGCACTTCCTCCCCTCTCCTCTTGCTACTCTGGCCCCAAACACCTTCGGTGACCAGCTTTTCAGATGCTTTTCAGATTCTTTCTGACCCATCCAGTGAGTGCCCCACTCTTTATCCCTTAGCCCCGGGGATATCTCCATTCCACCCAAGAGCCTTCTTCAGTCTCCCCAACTCGTGCGAGAGCTCTGAATAAAGGGACCTCTTTTTTTTGTTATTCTTTGAATCCCTAGCCCCCGATACCTGGCACATGGGGGAGTTCATGTGTCAGTCGCATGCATTCCTTAGGCTGGGTACCCCCAAACCTGGGTTAATCCTCTCGCTAGCTGGCACTACTCACTGGCAAGATGACCACAGAACAGCAGAAGGAACTTTTATTAAAAGGAGTAAGCATTTTGTGTTGCAATTTTGAGTCGCCTCAGGACCCACCATCTCAGTGTCTGCCGGAAGCCTGGTGCTCTGTCTCCTCCTGTCACCATTCCATACATATCACTCTCTACTTCTGGGTCCCGATTCTCCTCCCTGTGTCCACCCTACCTTGCCAAGGTGTGCAAAGCTCTCCAGCAGTCTGGGAAGGTGGAGCTCAGATCCATGTGTTCCAGAGTGAGACAGACCTGGGTTCAGGTTTCTCATCCACTTTGCTCTAATGAGAGGCTTCCTAGAAGATTCTGGAAGGCATCTCTTTTTCAGGCTTGTCCCCTCCTGAATCCCTTTGTGACTCAGATTCTCACTGGGATGGGGTGGTTGTGTTTGTTCACAGTAAGTGCTTACTTCTGTCCCCTTGTAGCTAGTTTCTGCCCAGAACTAGAGAGCAAAGCAGCCAGAAGGCATCTGATCCTCCTTCCCCATCTCTGGTGTCCTGCTGCCTCTTGGCACAGCAGGTTACTCTAGGATCGTTTCCCTAGATGAGCTGACCGTCTTGTCCCTGGACAAACATAACCATGTCTGGAAGTTTATTATCATCAGCTGTACAGACACTAAGTGGCAAGGATAGGTCCTACCCTCTTTCTAGCAAACCTGCGCTCTCCAGACTCCCTAAAGGTCTCCTGGCAGCCTGTCTTTGGTTTGGTAGGGGCAGTGGTTACCAAGCTTTCTTTCCAGGGGTCATTTGTGGCAACACATGACCTTCAGTGTACCTTCACCCCCACCCCTCAGTTAGGAACATTCTGTTATGCTTCCTTGCGGGAGAGTCTCAAAGTTTAGGATAAAAATGGAGGTACAAAGAGTGATCCTTTTTTTTTTTTTTTTAAAAAAACACATGAAACAGGCCAGTATACTTTAAACTGGATTTTAGTATAAAATATGTCTCTGGGTTTCTAGTCAGCAAGCCTATTAAGTAGAGAAGAGACATGACATTGTTTGGATATTCTTAGGAATGTGAAATACCATGAGGTTTTAAATGGTGTAACTGCACCCACACACATGTGGTTTTATAGGAAGGTATCTATCAAATTATAAAAAGTTAACTAAGTCCAGAATATAGTAATATGTGTCCAAGATTGTTTTTATGTGCCATGGACCTGAGTTTTAAGTTTTTCAAAAAATTGAAAGCTATACTATATTATTTTACAAAGTTTAATTACCAAATGTAATTGTGTAAAGCAGGTCAGAATGTCTCATATTTGTTCTTCCAGCAGATGCTTACTTGGAGTCTTTACTGTGTTAGGTGCTATGCTAGGCCCTGGCCTGTAGCTAAGGTTTGAAAATAATGAGATACTTAAGTGTGGCTGGTATTTTTTTAATCACAGTGCAGATGTTCTAACATACATATGCCCAAATATTGTCATTATAGAGAACGAGCTAAAATATATCCAGCATGTGAGAAAAACAAGGACCATTTAGGAGAGTGTCCAGAATTTTTATTTTGTAGGGATCTTAATGTGTTCGTGCTCCCCTATCTTGGATTTTTATCCCGTTAAGGTCCACATTTTTCATAGGCCAGCATCCCTATGAAACGTGCCTTGGGAAAGGACAGTAGTCTTGTATACCTATTTATGAACTGCCCAGATATGAGCAGTCGAGCAAAACATTCTAAAATCATCCAAAAGTCTTAAAAGTTTGGAGTCAAGATACCATTGGACTTTATTGCTGAGAGGAACCTAACAAGTTCTTACACCCACATTTTACAGTCTGTAGACTTTGGGTATGTTGCTTGTATTGAATTCAAAGTAAAATCACTTTTGAGGCTCAAGATTCCAGAACGCTGACATGAGTGATGCTTCTGGTGGGACAGGCCAGCTCTAGCCAAGTAACACTAACGAGTTGTGTTGCTTGAATGCTGTGTAGCCTCTGAGAAGTTGTTTCTGAGTTGCCTAGTTGTGGTCCACTCTGCTTCTGAGAATAGAATGTCTGTGTGCTGGGCTGTTGGGAAGCAGTGGGCTTTGGCGTCCCCTGAATTCAAGCCTGGTAGGTCCTTCCCAGTGACATTAGCTTTCCCTCAAATTATTGGAATAACAAGGGGCAGTGAAGCTCCTCTCAATGATTTTCTAAAACTTACTTTAAAAACTGGGTTCTCATATTGGGATTACATCAAAATAAAAAGCTGCACAGTGAAGGAAACAGTCAATAAAAAGGCACAGTACAGAATGGGAGAAGATATTTGCAAATGGTGTATCCAGTAAAGGATTGGTATTCAAAATATATAAAGAACTTCCACAACTCAGCACCCAAAAAACAAATAATCTAATTTTAAAATGGGCAGAAGACATAAATACACATTTTCTCCAAAGAAGACATACAGATCACCAACAGACAAATGAAAAGATGCTCAACATCACTCATCATCAGGGAAGTGCAAGTCAAAACTACAATGAGATGTCATCTCACACCTGTCAGAATGGCTAAAATCAGCAACACAAGGAACAAGAAGTGTTGGCGAGGATGTCGAGTAAATGCAACCCTCTTCCACTGTTGGCAGGAATGCTGACTGGGCAGCTACTATGGAAAATAATATGGAGGTTCCTCAAAAAGTTAAAAATAGAAATACCCTATGATTCAGTAATTTCACTAGTGGGTATTTATCCAAAGAATACAAGAACACTAATTTAGAGGAATACATGCACCTCTGTTTGTAGGAGCATTATTTATAATAGTCAAGTTACGGAAGCAACCCAAGTGTCCATCGATAGATGAATGGATAAAGAAAATGTGATACACATACACACATGAATATTATTGAGCTGTTAAAAAGAATGAAATCTTGCCATTTTCAGTGACATGGATGAATACTTAGAAAGTATTATGCTAAGAATTTAAACAAATGAGCAAAGGAAAAAGAGAAACTAAGAAACAGCCACCTCACTATAGAGAATAAACTGATGGTTACCAGAGGGGAAGTGGGTAGGGGGTTAAGAAGTGCACTTACCGGGGTACCTGGGTGGCTCAGTGGGTTAAAGCCTCTGCCTTTGGCTCAGGTCATGATCTCAGGGTCCTGGGATCGAGCCCCGCATCGGGCTCTCTGCTCAGTGGGGAACCTGCTTCCCTTCCTCTCTCTCTGCCTACCTCTCTGCCTACCTGTGATCTCTGTCAAATAAATAAATAAAATCATAAAAAAAAAAAAGAGAAGTGCACTTATCATGAGTCCTGGGTAATGTGTGGAACTTTTGGATCACTGTATTATGTTTCAGGTGAAACTAAATAACACTGTAAGTTAATAATACTGGAATTAAAACAAAAACTTTATTAAAAATAAGTAAAAATAAAAAAATAATGATTTTTAGGGTTTTCTTTAATAATCCATGTTCAATAGTAGAAATGGTTATAAATACAGGTAAGTTAAAAAGAAAGCTGTCAGATAACATTTTGCATTTAGATGACTGTGAGTATGTACTTACACAGATGTGTTCATAGAGGACCATGTGATAGACTGTTTAAGCTGCTGTCCCCAAAAAATTTATGTTGAAGCCCTACCCCCCCGGAGTGCTAATTTGAAGATAGGGCCTTTACAGAGGGAATTAAGATTAAATGAGATCGTAAGAGGAGGACCTTCATCAGATAGGATAAACGTCCTGAGAAGAAGAGACTCTAGGGATCTTGGTGTCTCTCCCAAGAGAGACAGAGGAAAGCTGGCATGAGGCACAGTGAGGTGGGTCTGCCAGCCTCACAGTGAATCTGCTGGCACCTTGATCTTGGACTTCCCAGCCTCCAGAGCTGGAAGACAGAGTGTTCGAACACCCAGTCTGTGGTATTTCAACGTAACAGCCCACCTAAGATGAAGTACAAAAACTCCCATGAGCACCGCAGAAAAAGATACACCCAAAGGCGCAGAAGTATGTTTTCCTCTGAAAACCTACAGGGATGTGCGCCATTGTACTATAGCATCTCATTTTTCGTAAATTAACCATCTATTTGCTCTACTGTACTTACTTCTTGAGTTCTTTTTTCCTTAACACCAGTAACTCCCGTCGGGTGTGACAAACACCAATGATAGTGAGTACTGAAATTGCTGGTAAGAAGGAGCCCACGATTAGGATATGGACGGTGAATTTTAAAAATAGTAAATAGATGTCCTAGGTACATCCTAGGTACATCCTAGCTGGGTCATCCTCATAGGGAGAGTTGAGGTGGCCTGTGCGGAGAGTGGGCTGCTCAGGACTTCCCAGCTGCTTTGCAGGCATCTCCCTCAGCAGGTCTTCCCCTTACCACTGCCCAGGCCAATGTGTACTAGCAGAAAGGGTGTGAGAGTACCTGGTTCCAGCACCATCAAAGGGCCACTCAGCCTCCTGGTAAGGGGGCCAGGTACCTGGGATGCTGCACACTGACCCCTTTTGGTCACTTGAGTCTGTGAAGAAATGTACTTAGAAAAGGCCTTAGGATCCTAACCTGCTTGTTAATAATATACATGTTGATAACCTGCTTTTTGCAAATACATCTACTCTTTCCATGTCATTATGTATTCTCTGGATGGTCAAAATAAATGATACCACAGCATTCCTTTGTATGGATTTTTACTCATTTATTTCGTCGCTCGTATTATTAAAGGATTTCTTCTGGCTACTTCAGGCGCATCCTTACAGCCAAGCTGTGTGCAGTCTGTCATTTTTTGTTAACTGGATCTTCACAGGTACCCGTTGACGATTCAGACTTTGCATGGTCCAGGAGCAACAGGGCCACAGGCTTTTCCCCACTTTCTGTTTTTTGTAAATGCATGTGCAGGTTGAAGGGTTGGAGTGGGTGTTACGGACGTGGTGTTAGAAACCACTCAGCCCTGGCTGATCACTTTGGGCAGTGTGTCTCAAGTTCTCTGGGTCTTCATTCCCCATCTGTAACTTGAGTCTCTGGCACGTGATTTGTATGGTTGTTGATGTAGTAACAGGCGTACGGAGTGGCTGGTATTTGGTAGCCCCTAAGTCAGTGTTTGAACAACTTGGGCGGGGGGTGGGGAGAAGAATGTCGTGCTGATGGGGTCCCGCAGTTCTAGGGGATGACAAAGTGTGCATAGTAGATACTGCTATTCATTGATGGTTTATGCCTCTGCTCCTTTAGTCGGGACAGCTGGCTTCCTGGGTGTGTGACTCGTGCGTCTGCACAGGGCCTTGCACATGATTTAGTGGTCTGCCCTTGCTGTCTAGAAATCTTTAATCTTGAACAGAAGCTCCATATTTTCATTTCACATTGGGACCCACAGGTTCTGTAGCCAGTCCCCACTGAAAGGCTGTTGGCAGTGTGACATGAGAGCTCACAAAGCACGTGTCATAGTTAGGATGTATGTAATAGGGCTCAGGCACCATGAGAAGGATATAGTCATTTTTTTTTATGAGCAGAAATGGCTATGGTAAGTGCATTCATTTAATTATTAAACATGTGAGATAAATACAGAGTTACTTTAGGAGAGAGTAAGAAACTGAGGCTCCAGAAGCTTAATCACCAACTAATAATAATACCTATTAAATGCAGAACTTCGATTCAAACCCAAGTCTGTGTCCCCCAAAGCCCACACCACTGACCTGCCCTGTGAAGTATTAGTTTCCTCCCTCCCTCCCTTTCTTCCTCCCTTCCTTCCTTCCCAAGGAACCTCTCTGTCAAACTCAGTGTTTAAGTGTTCTTGATATTCATCAGCAGCCCAGCCCTCATCCCCAGCAGAGGTTGATATAGAGCCCCTCAGAGATGGTGTAGAATTCCTGCCAGACCCCGGAACTTTGGGGGCTACAGCGGACAGTAAAGACCCTTCCTCTTGTCAGTACTGTACTGCCATATCTCCAAGCCTGCTCAGAATTCCATTATCTGGCCCAGTCTAGCCAACCCAGTGACAATTCAGCTTGTTGCCTTTGATTCCAGATAGGCTTAGCTGGGATGACCAACATCCAGCTGAACCTCCAGACTGCCATGAGAATCATTAGGAGATCTGCCTGTTTCAGGTCTTGGGAAAGAGGCTGTGGGAGATGCCTATTGCCAGTAAACTGAGGACATGACCATCTGTCCTGTGGCAGGGATCCCTTGCTTGCCTACAGTGCCAGGTCATGATTTGCTCTGCCCACTCTTCTCTGCGAGACTGAGAGAGAGAGAGAGAAAGAGAGAGAGAGAGAGGAAGGAGAGGGAGGGAGGAAGGGAGGAAGAGAAAGGATCCATTCCACTACACTGCTAATAAGCAATCGTATAGTGTGGTGTGGGGAAGCTTCAATGCAAGTTTGCTTATGGTGGCCTTCTAGCTGGAAAGTTAATACTTGAGCATTTCATCTCTCAGAGAGCTGGATTTGAATGTCGAACGTGACAATGAGACTGTTTGTTGTTTCAAAGCAATTCCCTAAGTGGCTGTTTGCTGAAGACTTTTGTAGTGTGAACAGAGATTTGGGGGAGGGGAAGAAGCCATCTGCTCTGCAATAGTCTTCCAATTACATGATCAAATTACTGCAGAGCAAAATGGAAGGAGTCCAACAGAAAGTTCCCGTCTGGTGTATCCAGCCCCAACCTGCTCTCTTGGGCAATTGTGTTCATGTGGAGATTCACATGCAGGTTTCAAAGGCAAGGCCATGATCGCCAAGAGTGTGAGTAGGAGAGCAGAGAGAGCCAAGGAGGAGAGTCAGGGTGAGCTTTCTTGCTGCGTCAACATGCCATTCAGGCAAGTGAAACAATCTTGGATTTGAATTAAGTGAACTTCTAGAGAAGCTTAGTTTCTTTTCCTTTTGACTTTAGTGATCTGTGTCTCTGATTACAATTAATTTGTCACATATAGTGAAATAGTTACATCCCTTTATAAATTAATTTGGTGATTTTTATTTGCTGATAACTGTAGCTTTGTAAATCTAATTCTTTCCTTTAAAATAGGAGAACAGTTTTCTTGTTTTTGAAATACGGACTGTCTTGATTTGCAAAACATTTTCGAGTCTTATTTTTTCTTCTAAATATGTGTGTGTGTGTTTTTTTTTCCCCTTTCTTTTGCTATTAGGCATTCATGCAGCCTCACTTGCTGGGAAATGAGTTCACACATTTGGAGTTTCCAAGGAGAGTACAGAGAAAGGAGCTTGGAAAGAAGATGCTCTACAGGGACTTTAATATGACAGGCTGGTAAGAACACGCCTCCCTCTGCCTCGGCACTGCCACGGTATGTGTGAGGGATGCATCACCACAGGCAAAAGCCATTTATGCAGTTTGGAGCAGGTAGTGCAGCCGGAGACCTGGCTGGTGGTGAAGGAATAGGAGCTGTGTCCACTTCTGCTGTTGGTGCCTGGACGCCAGTCCTCAGATCACGGGGCTGGTTTGCCTCAGTGCTGCTCCGAGGCCCTCCCTGGGGACACGAGACCCCACGAAGCTGACAAAATTCCTCGCTTCAGATGAGCAAGCATTTTTGAGGCTTTTAAAACTCATTTAAGTTGGTTTTTAGGTCAGCGGCTCCAAGGAATGGGCTAACAGCCTACTGAGCCCGACTAGCATGGATGTGAATCCTAACTCTACGATCTTTCTAAATAGGCAACGTTGGATAAACCGCTTAACCCCTGGGAGCCTAATTTTCCAAGAATAAAGTGGAAAATATTTGCTCTTAAGGGGTTGTTGTAAGGACTGGAGGTAATGACCCATCTGCGTTATTTCTTCACATTCACAGCGAGATGAGAGTCTTGGCCGAGGGTTGTCTTCCTCCCACAGCACACCTATGGAAACACCATGTCCATCTCGGGGTCAGTGGCTAACACGGACTCACACCTCCTCTGCTTCTTCCGTATGAAAAATAGATACGGTGTAAAGTACATCTGCATCATAAGACTGCTGGAAGGACTAAATGAGAGTGTGCAGGGCCCGGGATATGGAAGTGTGGGTGAAGGTTTGCTGTTAGCCCCGAGGTAGTGAGCCCTGAAGCAGGAGGTTGAGACAGGGGACTCTTCCCTTGGCATATCTCCAGCCTCAGCACAAAAGTAATTTCCATTTCCTCTTCTTCGTTGACCAGAATAGTCCTAACAGATGGTCACAGCCCAAATTCTCGTTGTGGTGACTTCTGGGCTGGGAATGTACTCCTAGGCTGGGAATGCACACCTAGGGAAGATAAGGGGCTGATCTGAGGCACTTCCAGTTGTCCTTTACCATCTAAAAGAGAAGATTTTCACCACTATCCACTCTTCTTCTAGTGCAGGGTCAGCCAACTATGGCCCCAAAGCCAAATTCTACCCACGGCCCCTTTCTGTAAGTAATTGTTCAGTCCCATCATATTCATTTGTATACATTTGATCTTTGGCTACCCTCACTCTACAACAAGCTGGTTGAGTAGTTGGAACAGAGACTGTATGACCCACAAAGCGTCAAATATTTACCACTGTTCTAAAACATGAATGGATGTTGCAGAAAGGATGTTGCAGCTCTGAGGGTCTGGAGTTTTGGTGCCCCCAAATCATTATCCTTACCTGGCTGGGTTGTCTTTGTAAGTTCATTTGTTTTGAATCCGCAAAATCAGCACTTGTCACAAAAAAAATTTAAGGTGAGGGCCACTCTAGTTGGAAAAGTGTGGTGGGGTTTTGTCTGGGGTTTGCAGAGTTTAGAATGATGGAAGGAAAGATGTCCTAGTTTAGGAATCCCCATGATTGCAAACACATAAACAAAAAAAGTGCATCTGCAAGACAGTGAGAAGGATGGCCAAAAAGAGAGCATCTGTGGGAAATCAGACTGAGTCGGTATCAAGGGAACATAGCCGAGGATAAGGGAAGCCATTCAGAGAAATACATTTACTGTGGGAGGCTGCGGGTTGTGCTGATGTGTTTCTGAGGAGAATGAATGTTGAAAGCAGTGTTCTAGTTAGGCAGTCCTAAGGAGTGTGAAGGAGAATGATGAAAGCAGACTTAGGTAGCCAGAAGAAAACCAGCATAGAAATATGTATGTGAAGGGGCACCTGGGTGGCTCAGTCGGTTAAGCATCTGACTGTTGATTTCAGCTCAGGTGGTGATCTCAGGGTCCTGAGATGGAGCCTCACATGGGGCTCCCTGCTCAGCTGGGATTCTGTGGCTCTTCCTCTGCCCCTCCCCCCACTCAGGTGTGCCCTTGAGCGTGCTCATGCTCTCAGGAGATCATGACCTGAACCCAAGGCAGGGGCTTAACTGACTCAGCAACCCGGGTGCCCCTAATTAGATAAATCAAGAGAAAGAGAGAAGAAAAAAGGAAGGAAAGAGGGAAAGACTGCAGTCTCTGGGGCCAAAGAGAGGGATGGAAGCAGAAAACAGAGAAGGAAGGAAACAAGAATCTAGATGAGTTAGTCCAGAGATAATTTTAAGGGTAAGTCATTAATTCCAATTAGCTGTTCAAACAGGTCTCTTGAGCTAGCCTGTAATGCCCCAGGAGGATTGGGTGGCCTCCCCTGGTGCCTGACACCCAGTGAATGGCCAGGGATTATTAATTGGAGGAAAGGAACGAAAGGGTGTGATTGACGGCAGTTGAGGGGGCGGGGCCGTTGTGGATGGCCCAGTGGAAGGGTGGGGGAATAAGGAGCTGGCTTTCATCTGAGATAGGTTAAGCTTGGGGCAAGGCTGTCTGTGTGTTCTTTCTATGCCAGAGGCCAATTAGATTTATGCAGTCACAACACACTTGGTAGACAAATGGCTAAAGATTACCCGTATTTTATAATTTTTAAAATGTAGATAAGTTCAGGGACTAGATCGCATCCAACTTTGTACATGCACACTCAGTCTCTTACACTCTTTCTCTCTCTCTCACTCACACACACACACCCCCCCCACACACTGTGTTAGCATGATCCTAAGGAAAATAAGCAGTCCATAAATAAGCTGTATTTAATGTATGGATCTCCACAGAAGGTACCAAGTAACTGAAGAGCCAAGCCTGAGAATGGCTTTAGTCAGACATGGTTCACTGGCTTGTTTAAGCATGGTCCCCACGCCTCTGTGGGCGCCAGCTCTGGCTCCGAGCAGAGATTTATGTATATCTTTGTGTATTTCCTACCTATTCTTTTGACCTGATAAGGACACTTAAGAAAAAGGAGAGCTTGAAATAAGTGGGGGAGTTTAGAACCAAGTTAGACCATTGCCCTTGTAAACTCCCTCCCTCCACCTTAATGAATTCCTTTTTTAACTGTTTGAACCTCTCATGAGAAACCTCAGATCTAGCAGTTATCTTGTAGACTTAAAAAAAAAAAAATGGGCTCATAGTTTGCTGTGTTTCTGAGTTGTCTATAGAAAGAGAAAGCTGGCAAAGGAGTTCTATAGCAAGGGAGATGAAGGTCTGCGGCTCTTTCTCCACAAACGTCTTAAATTACTATCAACTGGTTGGAATTGGTTGAAGGCGGTTGGGTGAGTGTTTGGTGTGTGTCACGCTCGAGGACACAGGTCCTTGCCATGTCCCTCTATGTTTTTGGGCTTCAGAATTGGCCTTAGCCTGTGAACTTGTTTTTCTGAAGCCCTTCTACAAATCAAGGGTTCATGTAATTCAAAGCCCTTTAATCCTTGTAGTAAACTCCTAGTTGTGATGGTCATGTTTGTCTCCCCCTTGAGCCTCCCACGAATCAGGATAGAAGTGGGCCTACCTGACAGTTACGGGAGCGGCTAAGGGCCAGGCACCGCAACGGGAGCTTTAGGTGATCTCTCATCGTTAACAGTGAACCAGATACGTTTCACAGATGCAGAAACTGAGGCCGAGGGGCTAAGTTTCAGGCTACGTCACTAGTAGGATGGGAGGAGCTGAGATGTGACCCCAGCAGCGTTACTTAGGGGAGCACACCGTGTCCTGCGCCGGACTGCCCGTGGCTGAAGGACTCCTCCTCCTTGTTCCCATTTTGCAGCTGAGCAGGTGGAGACTCTGAGGGATTCGGTGGTTTGCTCAGCTTCTACGAGTGCAAAAGTGTTCGAGCAAGTACTAGATCCCAGGGCTATGACTTCTAGAGCTCTTTCTGATACAAGTCCGTTTTTCTTCAGGGTAAGATTAGACCTAATTACTCCGTTTGGAGCGGTGACCTGAAGTTAAGCAGGGGGACCCCTATCCACCAGGATTAGTGTCTCCCCAAAAGTCCTTTAAAGAAGAGGAGGGGATGAATGAAGCATTTCAGGAGCTGCTGAGGCACTAACTTTTCTGGTTCCTGGTCTGACCTCCCGTATTGCCGGACACATTAAACCTTGAGGCTTCATGCTTGTCCCTAAGAGTCTATGTGTGATTTGGGGGTGCTCTTGTTGGGCAAGAGCCCCCGAGAACCAGGTCTCCCTAGTGCTGAGGACAATGGTCTGCTCTCATTCCTGGCGTCATGGCAGCTGTCCGAGGCACATCTGCAGCAGAAAGGAAGGTGAGGGAGAGGCTGTCAGGTGGGGGGGGGGGGGGGGGGGGGGGGGTGCTCGTCTCATCATCAAGGATGAGTGTGTTTCCTCCTGACGGGGAGCTTTTCTCTCCCACCCTCATGCTTTCTCAGAGACCGTGGAGCAACTTGGCAGGCCAGAATGTGGAGAGGACAAAAGGTTGTCACCGGCACCTTCATAACGAAACCGGTCTCTTCCGTGGCTCTCCCACCTCTCCTTCACCCACCTCAGATCGTTCCCCAATAGATTGATTTACAAAGGCATTTTCTTCACAGTACCCCTGGCACCGGGTTGGTCCCTGACATGGCCCAGTCCTCACCTTCCTTGCCTGGTGTCGTTGGTCCTGGTGCTGGAATCCCGGCCTTGCCTCATGGCGAGCCGGCGCCCCTCCTCCCCGGCCCTTTGTGTGGAGCTGCTGTTGCGTGCTGCTTGCTAGCTGGCGGTGTGAGCTCTGTCCCGACCTGCAGCCCTCTGAGCCATCTTGGGCTGTAATTTGCTGGCAAGCATCTCTGTTACTGAGTTGAAACAGCAGTTTCTCACAGCTGCCTTTGTGGCACCGGGTCCCTGCTCTGGGGCCTGCTGGTGATTTAGCTTTCTCATGTGGGTTCAGTGTTCGTCGTGCGCTGTGTCCAGGCCCATGGGAGGCAGGGGGTGGCGGGCAAGCCCGGGGCCCAGAAGGACATTCGTGTGGGAGGGGGCTCTGGCTACACCCCTGGCATCCAGCCAGATTCTCCAGCAGCTGTTCCTCGCCTGATGGGATTTGTAGAGAGAGCGAGGGCCAAAGAGGAAGAGAAGTCCATCGTGTGAATGCAAGATTGCTTCCAGATGGTTCTGGTTATGAGTAAAGTACACCAGAATTCTTTCCTTAAGCAAAGCCTTTCTAACATTTATGACGGCCTTATTTCAGAGGACAGCCTGGACCCGTAACCTGAGACGGCCTGGCTTAGTTAGTACAGAGTTGATGGCTTTGGGAGATGGGCTCCATGGGTACTGGCCCTTGCTCTGCCAAGATTTCCGAGCCTTAGGCAAACCCTGGGCACCTAGTCTCTCATTTGTAAAATGCTTCCTTGGCCCCTTGCTGCCACCCTCTGTGTCTGGTGGGGGATGGGCTTTGCTCTGCTTTTCAGAGCTTCTGGAAAAGACAAATTCCATTTGAAAGATTTCAGTGATGGTAACCTTTCATTCTGATTTCTTGCAGCCTTAACTCTTTATTATTCTAACTTGATGATACATCAGGGTCATTTTCCCCTCATGTATTTCCTTTAAAATTATGAGCAAATCAGAGATTTTCCTACTGGGAGCAGAGGGGGGTCAACCACCATCTTCTATTCTGGCAAAGGAATACTTTTATTAAGGCAAAGGAAATACTTTTTCTATTCTGAGTGCTCTCCAGCACGGCAGCTGCTAGCCACCTGTGGTCATTTAAATTTATATTACTGAAAATTAAATAAAATTTAAAAATTTTTCCCAAGTCACACTAGCCACATCTCAATTGCTCTGTAGCTAGATGTGGCTGGTGGCTGGTGAATGTGGGGGTGCAGGTAAAGAGCATTGCCATCATCCCAGACAGTCCTGCTGATGGCCCCTGCTTCCTAGATAAAGTAAGGGTATGGGTCTAGCTGGGGGTTGGGGAGGACATGCAAGAAGCTATCTGTTAACATCCCAATGGCAAGGGATTTAAAAAAGAAAATGACAGCTGAGCACAGATAGGGCACGTGAGTGGAACTGCATGGCCACATGTGGCTTCTGGCCCCGCTGCTGCTCGCCTTAGAGGTGACTGGGGAATGGACTTCACTCCACTTCTCAGATCTTTAGAGGCCTTAGCTGCTGTGTGTAGGGACAGCTCATCTCCCAAGGTCACTCCTTGGCAAGCCTGCTGGCGAGCCTAAAACCTGAAGAGGACCCGTTTCCTTGCCCGGTCAGGAGTCTGCCTCCCTCAGCCATCCTCTGCCAGCTGCCTGCTGGACTGGTCCCGGCCATGGTCCCTTTGGTGCCTCTCGCTTTTCCTTCTGCTTTTTGGGGGGAGTGTTTCAGACCCTGAGGGTCTGATTGAAAAAGCAACTTCACTTCCAACCCTTCCCATTCTGTTTGGGGTGAACTCTGTTCTCCATCTGCAGCCTGGAACCTAGCTCGGGGATGAGAGCCACAGCCCCATGGCACTGGGCTTCTTACCAATAATCCAAGCATTTTTTGGAAAGAAACTCACTGGAGGCAGCCCTAAGCATGGTCTGGAGAGCTGCTGGGTCGAGTTTTACAAATATTGTAGATGGGGCTTCTATCTTCTTCTTTACTGCTCTTTTCAGTGCCCTCTGACAACACATTCAGGCAGGCTGACGGGGAAGTGGATAAGCAGATTGAGAAATGCCACAGAATGCTTTATGAAGCCAACTCCAGAGCTGCACCCGCATATAATATAAATTGATTTATTGAATCAAGCACAGAAGCCCTGTTACAGAAACCCCAGGCTTTATCCTCTGGAGGACCACCTATTAAAGCAGCCCCAACTGACACTCCTCATTAGCTTTTCCACTGATCCCCAGGCACTTTTTAAAGGGACAGTGTCCCTCTTTTGGGCCTGAATTTATATGTTGGCCATGCCTGTGAGTCTAATTAGCTTAGCATTATTAATCTTACTCGGAAAGCCTGCATTTTCTATAACAGCTTGACTCTTGAGTTTTAAAGAGTAATTGGAAATCTCAAACCCTGTCCTTTTCCCTCTCTTTGTTTTTAATTACCTTTAACCCAATCTTTGGAAACCTACCTGCATGTGTCTCTTGACTAGCAAACATCTTTAGAGCACCAAAGGATTTCTCAGTCCCGTCTTGGTGCAAATCCTGACATTACTGTTGTGCCACAGACCTCACGGGGAGGCTTTTTAAACCCACCGGAGAAATATCACATTTTAATTTTATAATTACTTCACAAGAAAGCAGGCCTTTCCCTAGTTAAACCTGGTATTAATTTCCTCCCAGCAACTTGTATTTTCATAACTTAATGATTATGGGCCACCTCGGCCACACTCTGATTGCCCAAAGCAATCTGGAAATCCAACCTTGCAGAGAAGGGAAGGGCCTGGACGTCGTTGCAGAGAATTTTAACCCTGTGGATTATTCAGGATGGGCATTGGCTGGGACAGGGAGCAGGCTCCCGGAAAGTCCTCATGTCCCAAGTTCCAGTGGAACCCGGGGCTGACGTCCGAATAGGTCAGCCTCACATGGGGAGGGTCCGTTCTCAGATGATGAATGATCATTTGCGACGTGCATGTTCCGCAGCTTCTCGGGCTTTGTGGCTCTCGCAGCAGGAGCAGCAGGGAACAGTCTGCCCTGCTGGGTGCAGCCCATCTTCTGACAGTGATAAATGACTCCCTTCTCCCTGCCCCCCTCCCTGCCACTCTGCCTATGCGGCCAGAGGAAGCTCTGAGGTATTTACAAATGGTTAGAAGGCAAGATAGACAGGCATTGTCAGCCCATGGGGAGGGGGAAGAAGAGAGATGCCCAGGCTCATTCCCCAGTGATCGTCCACTCACACACACTCTCTCTGCTCTAACATTGGGCTAAAGTGGCCACACTACTGCCAAGCCTTTCTTTCCCCCTGAGAACCTTTGAACAGTCACAGCATTTGTTGGTACCCATTCATATACCCCTAAGTAGAGTGTACCTCCCCCCCTTCCCCAGTGACCCTTTTGGGACCTGCGTGGTGGTGACTTCACTCTCTGTCATCTGGGGAAGGGCTTGCATAAATCCCTGTGAAAATAGCTAGTGTCCTTTTAACCAAGGACCCCCAGGGCAGACAGGCACTTGTCTGTATATATGGCAAACTTTTATTGTCTGCATGCTGCCTGTTAGACATCGAGCTGTAGTTAAGAACAGGGGTGTGGAGCTAGACTTCCTGGCTGGGTCCCCACGTGTGGCTTGGACAGATCATGTCACTCTGGCTTTCCCACGTGTTGGTGGGATTCATGACAGTAATAATAGGATGTCATGAGCTGGTATGGTCATGTGTTCAACACAGTCTGCCATGTCAGAAGTGCTCTAGGTGCCCAGTAATCATTGGATACTCTGGGGTATGAGGTGGTCGGCAAAGTTTGATCCTTGTCTCAGGAGGTCTACAACCGAAAAGGGGTAGAGTTGCTTGTTTCTCAAAGTAGTGGGAGGCTAGAAACCAAAAAGTAAAAGGATGGCAGTTTAGAGAAGCAAGAGACGGATGAAGGTCCAGGTGTGCTGACTGCTTTTACCTGGCAGGCCTGTCCCACAGGCGCTGTGGCAGGTGAGCACAGAGAAGGTGGGGCTGTTGTCTGGGGGAAGAGACATGCTCAGCACAATCTGGAAACCTCTCTTCCCCTGGGTACTGATGGGTAGGGTGTTTTCTGTTTTATTTGAAGGCCTTTTTGTTAGTTTTTACGGGGTTTTCTGGTCTATACATCGGCTCTACATCTGTTTTTGAGTCCTAGGTGCTGAACTTTTTAAGGTTCCCTATAGCCCTCCTGAGCCATACCCGGGGTGCTGGGATATCAGGCTGCTCAGAAGCCGAAGCGTGCCCTCGCATAGGAGGGGCCTTGCCAGATAGGACTGTGTTTGCTTCCTAGGGATGAGCAGCTGGCCCAGGAAGCAGCTGTCTGGAAAAGTGCTGAGCAGTACCACCTTACCTGTGAATCTATTCTTACATTCTCGAGAGCGAGGCAGGTAGATCTGTTGGAATTTGTGCAAAAATAACAAGACAGAATATAGAGCTTATTTACAAACAGCCTTGTGGGGACGTTCCGTGGGGGTGGATTTAAGACTGGAATTGGGCTGGGGGTTTTTTTTGTTTGTTTGTTTGTTGTTCTTTTTTAAGATTTTATTTATTTATTTGACAGAGATCACAAGTAGGCAGAGAGGCAGGCAGAGAGAGGAAGGGAAGCAGGCTCTCTGCAGAGCAGAGAGCCCGATGCGGGGCTCCATCCCAGGTCCCTGGGATCATGACCTGAGCTGAAGGCAGAGGCTTTAACCCATTGAGCCACCCAGGCGCCCCTGGGCTGGGTTTTTAAGATTGGAATTGGGCTGTGGGAAAACTTCATGGGGAAAGCTGTGTTTGAACCAGGAGGCTGAAATAAGAGAGGTTTAAGAGGGTTGAGGGCCAAAGGGAAGGACAGTTGGAAAAGAGGGCACAGTGCAAGTGAAAACCCAGAGGGATGAAAACAAGATGTGAGTTGGGGATGTGGAAGCCAGAGGTAATACCTGAAATAGTTTCGGGAGTCTGTGGGGAGGAGTAGGGCCCCTCTTTGTCTCAGAAGTCCCCTGCTGTGCCAGGCATTAACCCTTTATTTACCACACTAGAGGGATTCCAGGGGAGGGTCCAGAGCACCAGGAAAGGGCAAGGGGGTGGGTGTGGGGGCTTGGGACAGTCATTATTTGCCAAACAGGACAGAAGTGTTTCAGGGTGTTAAACTTAGGAATGTCCTGTATTGCTGTGTATCAGCTAGACAACATTGCAAGTGATCGTCAGATGTAAGTGACATGCAAATGAAGGCCAGAGGGTGTGGGCAGGGGTGGGTAGTGAAGGGATCCAGTGATCTAGGGAAGTAGATTTAAGTCAACACAGGGGGAACTTTGAATGCAGTGCTAGGATGGCATGAACTAACATCTGATTTTCCCACCCTTAAGAGCTCTGCACCTCTGTAAAGTATGAAAATGACACACAGCACGGCCGAAATATGGAGCTGACAGTATATTTAGAAGGACATATGGTCCAATCCTCAGCCTATTTATAAGATCCTATTTTTAAGGAAATTCCAGAGAAGTGAGTGCTACAACACTTCACCAAATTCCCAGGTACTTAACCCCCTGCCAAGGAAACATTTTCCTGTGTCCAACCTGCATTCCTCCAGTTCTAAAATTTCACTCTCCTCAGAGCTTGATAAAGTGTTTTTCTTCTCTCTGCCACCCCTTCCCTCCCCACAAGGCTTCAGAGCAGAAAGTCAGTGTCCCTGGTTTCAAGCTGACAAGCCCATGCTGGTGCTAACCCACCACGGCTGGAAGACATCGTTGTCAGATTCAGCTGAGGTGCTAGTTGGAAGCCTCTGAGTTCTGGACTTACCCCAGGAATCCGCATGGCAGAGTGGGAGAACCAGCACCACTCTGAACCCCGCCGCCACATTCCGCTGAGCTTCAGACAGGAATTAGTCAGAGCAAGGGTCGGGTTTACGTCTGTGCCTTGCTGAAGAACTAAATACGCTTCTTTCTGTAAGAACTGGAAATCATGTCAATACATTCCTTTTTCTGTTCCTCACCTTGTGCTGGTAAAAGCAGTAGTACTCTACAAAGTCTGGCTTCAGATTCCACTAGGACTGAGCCAGCTTTGTCCATCACCCAGGTTCAATCTAATGCAGTACATTGTTGTGCTCAGGAACTTAAGAGGACAGAGCACAGGGCTTCATCTTTGTCACATAAAGTGGATGTTTTAACCATTCCTCCTTCAGTAACATGTTGTATTGGGCGCTGGAGACAGAAAGAAGATGAAAACAATCCCCACCCTTACGGTGCTTACAGTGTGGTATAGGACAAACTCATCCCGAAAGGGGCAGATGAATATTTACACACAGTGAAGCTTTTTCTTCTGGAGTGATTATTAAAAGCATTCTAGAATCCCTGAGGTCCTGGAATCTGTATTTAAAAAAGAAAAAAAAAAAAAAAAAGCTCCCAGGTGATTCTTGTACATCCTTGAACATTGGCTTTGAGCAGCCTTAGAGATTTTTACCATGGTGCTGAGTAACTGCTAGCAGAAATGGTGGGTTAAAGAACACGAGGTAGCCTGGGCTTTTTTTTTTTTTTTCTAGCCTGGGCTTTTTATTAGATTTGTGACTTCTGGCCCCTGGTTTTCCTCTTGCTGTTGCATGGAAACTTGCTTGTCCATTTGTGTGGGCCAAGGACTCTGTGCAGGAGGGGTCGTGGACTGGACTGACAGTGGAAGATGGGAGATGGTTGGTGCCTACCGTGGGTCAGAGTTGAGTGTCTCTCTTCCTTCTTGATGCTTATGCAAATAACCTGGATAGTCCAGGCCCCAGACAGCCTAGAAATACATGGAGTAGTTAGGAAACCATGCTCCCAGGCATCCGACTTGCTGGTTTCTTACTCCGGTTCATCCTGAATAAGTAATACTCCCTCCCCAGATTTACCTAATCCTTTTACATGGCCTTGAATCACCCTATGAAAAACTGGGCACCAAAGTGTTGAAGATCTAAAATCTGCAGTTTACTGTCAACAGAACAATTTGAAAGTTCAGCCTCAGGTTAGACTGAATTCTACAGTGATCTTGAACATCCATCATATTGGCAAGAGAAGAAAAAGCTTAAGGAGGTGGTATGTTTAAACTTCTGTGTGACCTACTACTTTAAAAACCTGGGAGGTTGGGGGGTTGACTTTTTAAAAATTTGTATGATTTACCCTGATAATGAGGATTAGTAATTAAGCAATTTTATTGGATATCATTACATTTTATGGCATTTGCCACATACTCATTGCTCTTCAAGGATGGCAGAGAACCCAGTGCACTTTGGGGCAGACCTGGAAGTGAGTTTGACTTCTATTTCCAACGTGTGTGACCTCCATTTTCTTCTTTGGGTTAATGTTAATATCTGTCTTGCAGACTTGTTTGGAATTGCATAAGTTTTGAGGCGCCTGGTGGCTCAGGTGGTTTAAGCATCTGCCTTCGGCTCAGGTCATGATCTCAGGGTGCTAGGATCGAGTCCTGCATCAGTCTTCTTGCTCAGCGGGGAGCCTGCTTCTCCCTCTCCCTCTGCCAACTCCCCCTGCTTGTGCACGTGTGCATTCTCTCTCTCAAATAAGTAAAATCTTTAAAAAAATAATTACATAAATTTAAAAGATGTAAGTGCTTAGAACAGTCTCCAGAAGAAAGAAGATCATGCAACAAGTAATGGGTATGTTAGAACTTCTGTGAATGTTTGGGCCAAGGTGGCAGCAGAAGATTTAACAGTGGTTAAGTCAGTTGTTGCCTTTCCCCACCCATCATCTGAAACAGTGGGGCCAACTTGATGTTGGAGCCAAGAGTATGGTGTTCTTTCCATTGGTAAAGATCAGCAGCCATTGCCCAGGCCTGTGCTTCTTACCCTGAGGATCGAGTCATGTGAAGGTCAACAGAAGATTCCAGAAGACTAAGGATTTCAACTGAAGATTTTGGGGGTAGGAGAGGATATTTTTCTGTGTTGAGATAAATGTTATATATATGATTATTATGCAAAATTCTCATGTTTTTTTGGGCTAAAACAGAAGACTTGGAAAAGCACTAACTAATGCCTACTTTGAGATACCTGAGCTCTGCCCCAGGTGATGTGGCCAGTTCAAAGACACTCGAACGGAAGTGCTGAAATGATGTAGGTAGAGTCCTGGTGTGTGTGTGGTTTCCCCGTGGGAACACTGCAGGACTTGGTGCTCCCATGTACAAATACCCTTATGTCCAAAGAGACAGAAGCTTTGTGAGCCAGAGAAACTAGACTGCAGGAAAACCCTCTTTGCAGGGAACACTCTATCTGCTATTTTCTCACCACCATTCACGGAGATGGGGTCCATTTTGGTTACTTCTTGATTTGTATGTATCAACTTGGTTTCATACAACATAAAGGCCAGTGTCAATGAAATTCATGTTCGTTTCGGAATAGATGGTCCCTGAGAAAGCAGAAATCATTCCATGTCGTGTGCTCATAAAATAAGGATCTGTGATTCAGACCTATGGGAGATCTAAATGTTATTGATTAGAGAACAAAGCTCTCCTAGCCAAGTGCTAATGCACACCAAGTAAATACTGAGTCAGAAATCACTTCTAAATCTGAAATTTCCCTCAAAGTCATCTAGAATGATTTATCTTGAAATATTACTGGTTCTGGTTTGCAAACACACATGACCAGTTACATTTCTGAAAGATTGACTCAAAGCATCTTCTGTGTGAGTTCTTTTCCATTCCTAACCTTAGGCCTCAGTGTTAAGGGACGACCTTTACTTCATTTATATTATTTAACTCCACATTCCCAGCACCTGTGCCAGTGCCTGGCACTTGGTAGGTGCTCAGTAAACATTCATGAAGGATTCTAGTAGAGCCCATTACTCTCATCTAGTCCAGAAATGAGCTCCTGATTTGGAGCTACTAGGAGCAGGTCCTTTTCCTTTACCTAAGTTTTCAGCTGTGGGTAGGGGCCCATTAGTGGATTGTGAAAGCAGTTTAGTGTATGGAGATAAGCATTTTGAACAAATTAAGTAGTGTAAGGAGAAAAGAAAGTCTCCGTGTGTATAACACAGGAAGGGTAAATGTTGCTTCCTGAAATTCGTTAACAAGACCTGCTCTAAGCCAGCGGACTTTCCCCAGGAGCATGGGCCTCGTGCAGTGAGAGCAAGCTCTGATGCCTTGTGCTGTCCTGCACAGACCCAGTGTGAGGAAGAGGAGTCTTTAGGCCAAATTAGAAGAATGGTTACTGCTTCCAGAATTCCAGGCAGGATCTGGTTTGGACATGCCCGTGATGGGGAGCGGAGAGGTAGGCATTTCCCCAGGGATTCCAGGTCTGTTAGTTGGGGGATTTCCTTAAGGATAAATGCAATGCCAGGGAACAGAGCTTGAGTCCCATTAAGGAAAAAAGGTTTTCTGGAGAGAAAGCCAGAAGATTCTCCCTTTCATTTGTTTGTCTCATTAGAGACAGCCAGATATATGCAAGCTAGACAGCATTATACCTCCAAATTAGATCACCAAATATTAATCACGCTTTTACAATTCACGCTTATTATTTGAGGTTGAATTCAGACTATTGTACTGTATTAGCCCAAGAATATCAACTTGTATGTAGCTCAGGGCCTCCAGGCCTCAAATAAGTTAAACAAGGCTCCAAGGACTAAAAGGAGAACACAAGGTAGCATTTGTTTGTAGAGCCTCGGCCCCACGAGGAACTTTCTCGCGTAATCAAGGTATCAATTGACGACAACTGCTAGCACAGAATCCAGAAACTCAAAGCATCACAATATGACCCTGTCCCCCCAAATGTAGATTTACAAGTAACTGAGGCCTGCTGTGCAATGACACTTCTGTGGCAGAGATGTTGGCTCCACCCAGAAATATCTTAAAGGAGAATTCTGAACCCTCAAGCCACCTAGTAGATCCAGGATACTCCTCAGCCTTTTCCAGCTCACCCAGGGGCCACAACGGCTGCCTCGCATCCTTGTTCCAGATCTCTGACTTGAGCCCGAGTTCATTAAGCTTGGCTCAGATCCTCCTCCCTAACAGTTTAGTGACCTTTTCCCAGCGTATTAAGATTTGACCCAGAGATAAATTTAAGAAATTTCTGGGAGATGTCTTAACCGTAAGTCTTTGAAACCAGGACAAAAAGGCCTCTTGAAAGAAAATACTAAAAAAATAAGAGTAAGCTCTAATAAAAGACAAAATATTCTTGTGTTGCTTTACAGGAAACACATGGATACTCTTACGGTCAAGAGGGAGAGTGGGTTGCCCTGTGCAGGGCCTCCTCAAGGAGCAGGAAGCAGCCTCCATTTACTGCTCTGTGGCTTTGGGTTTGATTCCTTTGGAAATGCAGATGGCTGGCAGGAAAAAGGAAGCATGAGGTGATGGCCAGCTCTGTGTTGCTTTTTCCAGGAAGGTCTGGCCAGGGTGGGCGTGGAGAAAGGCGAGGCAGGGGAGAGCCTCTGCAGATTCCGTGAATTGCTGAATTGGGGTTGTGCCAAGCTCTTAAAAGCCATGAGTGGCATCTGGGCTCCAGGCATGTGTCTGCCCCTGGCCAGCCAGGCCCAGGTGGTGTTTCCTCCCCAGCCTCCTGGGATTCAAGTTCTTGTTGAGATTGGTTGTAGGAAGCAGAAGTGGTTGTAGGAAGCAGAAGTGGGGACCAAAGACCTAGACGCTTCTGCCCACCATCCTCCAGCCAGACCTGTTCAATCCCCATGTGGTGTGCCCCTGTCTAAGACTTGGTTTTTGCTGGGAGAAAATGAGACTTCCTGTGGCTTTTACCTTCCTCCCTGAAGGGGCATTCAGCTTCTCGCTGAGGGGGAGGGAAATGCTCCCTTTATGCCTATTGGAGACCAAGCCCAAAGCATCCCCTAAAGATTACTAGCTCAGGTATCTGAGTCTCTGATTCATCACTTTCGAGCAGAACAGTGGACCTCTCTGAATAAAGTTGCGCAGGCACTGTCCTTTGTGCTGTGTTATTATTAGCACCAGTAGGAAAGTATGAATTGGGGCGTCTTGGGTGTTCAGCAAGAAGCAGTTTTCCCGTGGGGATGTACTGTCTTCCGGCCTGTGCTCCCCAGTTATCTGTGCGATACACAAGCAGTGAAGAAAGAAGAAGGGCCCTAGGGCCACAGTTGTATGAAACAGGACATTCTCCTTCACAGAGGACTTCTCAGGCATCTTTGCATTCAGTCCTTGCAGCTTCTCCTGCAGAGTCCAGCTGAAGAAGCACGTTCCGTGAGGTTGAGGGATTTTGCCAAGGTCACTTGAAGACCGAGCTGAGACTTCAAAACCCCTGATTCCAGGCCTGACGTTCTCTACCAGACCCCAGCAGGAAGAAGGGAGGATCTAGGAACTCTGCTTCCCAGGGGAGGACAGGCATCCCGGGGCCGTGGTGAGAGGTCAACTAGTGGAAGAATGTGACTCACTGGCGTGTGTCTTTGGAGTCATACAAGTGGATTGTCGGGATTAGGCAGTCCCAGAGGGGTCACGTTCTTTGTGACCTTTTCTTAGCAAGCTAATATGGAAGAAATGTGTCTGGGTAACTCATCGGGAGAAATAATAGGCAAGAGGATCGTAAGTGCTATTTTTTTCATAACTTTATGACTCTGTACTGCTGTATATTGGTACTAAAGATGAACCTAAAATTCTAATGGAAAGAGATATACACCAGTCCAAGGTATCCCTGATTGGACTTGGCCCTGAATTTCAGCCATAAAAAGGCCTACCGTGAAGGCAAGACGAGTGGGGAAGCCAGGATTTTGTGATGTCCTTAGAGGAGGCCTGCGTGTGGAGGAGGAATGCTTGCCATCGTTCAGCGTTCATCCCTGTAGATCAGGTCAGCTTCACATCCACAGTGTGCTTCCACCGTGTAGACAGAAGGCCAGAGCAGCGGATAGACAGAGTGAATGTTCTGGGGCTGGGGGGCTAGAAAGAAGTAAACAAGATTAGATAAAAATCAGATAGCTTGAGATTGCATTGTGGAAACACTGTGAAGAGCCGCAGCATGATAGCCGGGAGCGGTTCAGAGAAGGCTGAGGGATGTGTGGGAGGTGGTTTGGGGGACCCAGCAGAAGAAGGGCCCGGGCAGAGGGAACAACGTGGCCCCGGGGCACAGTCGAGGGACAGCGAGCAAGCTGGCATTGGAAGAGCCTAGTGGAGGGATAAAGGAGGTCAGAGCAGCATGTGAAGATCAGATCACAGAGGCCTTGTTGTCCAATGGGGAATTTTAAGCTGAAGAGTGAGGCTTGTGAATTAAAAGAGAGAAATGGTTGTGGGAGATTGGCTAGCAGGCTGCTCGGCCAGACCGAAAATACAGGCAAACCTTTCTCTGCAAACAATTATGGAACTGACCATGGACAAGAGGTGTTCATCCTGGAAGAGTCTTATAATAGCTGCTCATCAGGAGGGGGAAAGGACATCCATGTGGCCATACAGGGACCTCTTGAGCTCAGATGTCCAGAGAATGTGTCTAAAAGATTGCAGAGAGCAGCGTAGAGCCAGCCGAGACTGGAGGCAGCCAAGGGACATGTCTGTGGGTGGGCGTCAGTCACAGGCAGCACCTCTGAGGCCCAGAGAGCAGGCAGAGAGGCTGGGAAGGCGCTCTGCGTTTGTTTTGTGGACATGTGTAGGACGAGAAAATACAAAAGGGCAGAATAAAGGTGCTGCCTGGGGTCATGGGCATTCACTGATTTGCTCACACAGTCAGATATTTCTTGAGCACCTGCTACACACTGGGCCCTCTTTTAAATACCGGGGACACCACAGGGGGCAAAATGAGAGTGGCTGTCCTCACAGAACTTCTGTGGGGCCAGGGTTGCAGGAAAACAATAGAAAAAATAAACACACGGAAGTAAAACACTTTAAGTGTTAGGTGGGGGTAGATGACAAGGACAAAAATAAAACCAAGAAGGGGGAGAGGAAAGTTGGGGGAGGGGAGCAATGTTAAAGAAGGTCATTTCATTATTTGGCTTTTATTTAGAGTATGATGGGGAAATCATTGGGGGTTTGAACAGGGTAATGACGCTCTCTGACATTTTAAAATAATTACTCTGGTTGCTCTGAGAATAGAGATAAAGGACAAAACCGAGCAGTTTCCAGAACCTTCACCGCTTCATCCAGGTCCTGGCACCGTCTGCTCTTACCCCAATAATTGCAGGCAGGCCCAGTGAGGCAATTGCCATGGTGTGGGCCAGAGACGGTGGTGGTGGCAAAGGTCCTGGACCTGTTGGGAAGGTAGAGCTGACCGTATTCAGTAGGACAGGGGCAGACGAAACCCTGAGTTCCTTTTGTGTTTCCCTCTTACTAGAAGATAAAGTGGATGAGGAAGTTTAGGCTGCCAGCAAAAGAAGGATGCAAAAAACTGTCATGAATGATGGAGGCTGGCGGATGAATGTGTATGGCCAGGAGGGAGGTAGAGTGCTGGGATGGAGGAGCGGAAGTGGCTGGGAGCCCCAGCAAGCCAGTGGGAGAGGAGGGCTGGCTCGCAGTGGGAAGCTCCAAGGAGAGGATGCTCTTGGTGCAGCCCACATGACCAGGGTGCTGGGGAGCCATAAAGAAAGTTATCAGGAAGTAAGTAGGTTGGGAGTTAGAAAGTCAGGATTCCAGAAGCATCATCCACACATGTAAAATTACTGAGTCTAACAGTCCAGGAAAGAGCGGAAGCCACTCGGCGGAAGTCATCAGGGAGGATGGGAGGGCATCCGGGCCTTTGTGAGCAGGTGGAAGGATCGACTCGGTGGCAGCAAGCCTCATTCTAGACGGAGGAGTGAAACGGGAGCAGGCAGGACCTCCCTCTTGCCTTAGGAATCAGAGGACTTGGAGATACACTGGTGGCTGACTGAGGGGTTTAAGAAAGAATTTCCCAGGGCTGTTCTCCGACAGAATCAGGTGCTGCTGCGTGCGGCCGAACTCCCAGGACAATGACTTCCAGAGCAGTCCATTCTGTGACAGAGGCCAGGGACTCATAGGAGGCATGTTGGTATTGGAGGGACTCCCACGCTTGGGACACAGCTGACTTAGTGGCCTCTCAGTCTCTCTCGTGCTGAGCTTTTCCTTTCCATAGGTCTGGACCAGTGGTGCCTTCTTTGGCTTTCCAGCTTTGCAAAATCCACATTGTAAGGGAAGCCATCATTTTTCAAAAAATGTTTAATGGAAACTTCTTTGCTTAATGAAACTTGCCTCCACTTAGGGAAAGCCCTTTAACTGAGTAACTGAGCCCTTTTTTTTTTTTTTTTAAGATTTTATTTATTTATTTGACAGATAGAGATCACAAGTAGGCAGAGAGGCAGGCAGAGAGAGAGGAGGAAGCAGGCTCCCAGACGAGCAGAGAGCCCGATATGGGGCTCGATCCCAGGACCCTGGGATCATGACCAGAGCCGAAGGCAGAGGCTTTAACCCACTGAACCACCCAGGCGCCCCTAACTGAGCCCTTTTTAAGCCTTGATTTTTTTTCTCATTCTTCTGTCAGTTGGCCTCATAAATATTCATTAAGGATTGACCCCAAATAAAACTTATTCTGAAAATCTTTCCTAAGCCTTTCAGTTTTGCTTTCTTGTAACAAGTAATTCTTTAAATATGATCTCTGGTCAGTTATATTATTGTAAAATCTAGTGAGTAATTGATTCTTGGAGTTTTTAAATTGAATCAGGATTTGTGAAATCATGGGATCTGATACGAAGGAAGAGATATTTTCTATGAATCAAGTAACTCCCTCTCGTGGAGCTCCAGCTGCAAACAGTTGTCCTTCTCTTGTGTCCCCCAGCAGAGAAGGTGGCAGCCAAGGCTGAGCTGGAAGGGGAGAGAGAGTCAAGCCTACAGCCTGGGCATGGACTAGAATGCAATTTGAACAGCAGAAGGGCTTTCAGATGAGTATGGACAGGGGTGGCCCCCTAACCTGCAGACACACGTTTGCAGGAGGCCCGCTGTCCGTGGGGAGAGGGCTCCTGCAGGCTCGGTGGCCGTGGTGAAATGTCTGGTGGGCACATGTGGGTGCTTCCCTGACTTCCCGCCATCTTCCCTGTGGACCGTGTAGTGACACAGCCTCTGGTCTGTCCCCACATGGTCACCTTTTGTTCTTCTGCTCACACAGAAAATTCCTTTTCCTCTTTGGCCAAAGACACCTTTTCATCGTCCAGTGCCTGCTTTTCTCCCACTGGTAGGCAGGCAACAATGGTCTCATTGCAGATTTTTCAGCTAGAATGAGAGATCATGAGAGCTGAGCCCTGCTGTCCCCTTTCTTTGATGTGTTTTCTGGGAAGGTTTGAGTCTAGCTTCAGGCCACTAAGATGCTGTGTGGTCCTGGGAAAGTTACTTAACCTCTTGGAGCCTCAGTCTCCTCACCTGTCCGGTAGAACACTGCAGAACTTAGGAGACCTTTTGAGATACAGTAAGCCAGCCCCAAGCCCAGTGTGTGGCATGTGGGTGTTCGGTGAGTCAGAGCTGCTATCGTGGTTTGAGCTCATGTATGTAGACTTTAATCAAGTTACCAGTTTAATTACCTTACTCTAGAGTGTTTTTTTCTTTATTAGTCCAGATTTTAACTAGGAAAGGAAGTCCACCTGCTTTATCTGGTACCTGTGCTTAGGACGCAGAAGGACTGAGAGGGAGAGCATGTTGAACCTCTTTATTTATAGTTATTCACCCTTGTCATTCGTTGGTGACAGCAGGGGAGAGGGCTCTTACATGATTGGAAACCAACAATGGCAGGAACAGAATAAACCTTTTTCAAAGTTGTCCTTTCGTTTTTAATATTTTTGTTGTTTGGGAGGATGGAAAAAATAGCAACTAAAATATTAGAATTTGCCCTGGACCCTGTAGGTGACAACTCCAAAGGGAGTGTTTGTCTTTCAGAGCTGTGGTCACACAGACTTGATGTTCCTGAGGGTCTCTGTCCTGCGAGAATTTGATGGCCTGGGCTTTCAGAGGATCTGAGAACAGCTCTCTGGCTGCCTTTCAAGCCTGTTAAGAGTGCTCTTAGCCCATCTCTCCTGAGCTCGAAGTAATTTCCAGTCAGTGGTGTTAGAGTTGCTGCCTTCTGCTTCCCATTTAATCCCCGACTCCTGTGCCTTGCCCTAGTCCCCCTCCTGGTCCCGTCCCCTCTGTGTCCTCCTGAGTCTGGCCTCTCCTCTCCACACATCCCTGTCTACCATCCCCAAGCCCTGATCATGCCCACCTCAGAGCTTTTCTCAGGCCATGTCCCTCCTGTCCCTTGAGCCACATGGTCTGTCATCTTTAGGGTCAAGCTGGTTCATCAGCTGATTTTCAATATTAGCAAATGACCCTTGGTTTGTAGTAGGGGTTCTCAATTTTGACTGCACAATGGAATCCCCTGGTAGCTTAAAAAAACCCCAGTGCCTGGCTGTCATCCCCAGAGGTTCAGATTTAATTGTTCTGAGCTGTGACCTGGGTGTCTGGATTTTTAAAGGCTCTCCCAGGTGATTCCTTGTGCCACCGGGATTGAGAACCCCTGGTCTAAAAATTCATTCTTTCCCCGAGCTGAGTGTATTCTAATAATAACTCTGTTTGTTTCCCCAAATGACTTGTGTACCACTGCATTTTAAATAGTTCATGTGACTGTAAAAACATCAAAGTAGCTATTTCTACCTCGTGTTAATTTGGTAGATGGGGGGAAAGGAAATCGTACAGTTTTTTTGTGTTGTTGTTTTTTTTTTTTAATTGAATTCCTAGAGTACCTCTGGGCCCACTTGATGGCAGTACGAGCAGCTGCCATTTATGAAGCTCTCAGCCTGTGCCTGGCACCGTGCTAAAGACTTCCAGCGCTCGGCACGTTCTTTAGGCCTTCTTAATCCTCAGTCCCCAGAGTAGGTCTCAGTTTTCCTCTCGCTGATTAATGAGGATCCTCAGCCCCAGGGAGGTTCACCTGCTTGCCCAGGGCTGAACCGGGAACCCCGGCACATCTGGTACCCAGCCTTCACGGATCCCTTGGGAAGGAACCACTTACCTAAATAATTTCCCAGAAAATAAGGGTGTCCCTGTGTTAGCTTTGGGGTTGAACGCTCCTTGAATTGGGTTGTGTTCTTTTGTGTATCGAGAGCTTCCATAAATTTGATTTTTCATTCCCAAGTTGCCTATATATATCCAAGACTGGGAGCCCGTATCACAAATTCGTTTTCTTCTTGCCCTCAGCAGACGTGGTTTCAGAGAAGCGTCTTGTGTCTAGCGCCTCACTTTGTAGAAGCCACCCCAGGTTTTACCTAGTGACCCTGATACTTCTTTGAAAGGTGGTGAATAGGCAGGGCTGTCCCCATTTTGTAGAGAGGGGAGGTGGTGGGCCAGTATTCGTTATCTGTTGAATAGCAGTAATAGCTACACTGAATGAGTGCTTTCTAGGCTCCGCGCTGAGCTCGTTACAGCCTATGTGATTATCCTCATTTTACAGCTAAGGAAACCGAGACCAGAAAAGGTGGAGCTCCTTGCCCAGGTGGTACAGTTAGTTAGTAATTAGATGCCCTGTATTCTTTGCAGCTCGTTTGTTTTTTCACTCCTGATGAGCAAAATGGCAAGACGCAGACTTCATTTTCCCTCTCCTGGTAGCCTGGCCGGGCCTCGTGGTATATGCAGCGGCATCTGGACAGCCACGCCTAGAATAAACCACTGAAGCATAAACTGCATTTTCTTCCCATGTGTCGAATGGCCATTTAATAGCTATTGTGAAACAGAATTTTCTGCCAACCTTGAATGTCACACCGAGGTCAAACAGGCTCTAAATATTCCTTTTCCAGCCATCCCAGTACGAGGCTGCTTTGGTGTAAACAACCCCGGAAGGTCAGAACCAGCTTGAGGGGCAGTCCTGCTCTGCATCGGTCTCTGAGCTCTGCTGTTTCTCAGCTTTGCACTCATGACAGGACCCTTGTCACTGCTGCTGGGCCATTTCATAGAGTGCAGGCACAGATGCTGAGGACAATACCCACCTCCCCCCTTCTTGTTGCTAAGTCTGAGTAGTTGCCTTATTTTCTCCCTCTGCAAGCGAACACAGAGTCGATAGCTTCTGGTTGGTTAATTATGTGTCCCCATACACAGTTCTGGAGGAAAAATAACTCCGTGTGCAGGGAGATTGGCAGCGTGGTGAGTGATGGAGCGTCTGGGAAAATGAACTACCCAGCCGCCTGTGTCAGGGCGGCGGGTCACTAATTGAGTGCAAACCTCTTTTTTTAATGTTGTTTATCCCCCTACAGGGCATACAAAACCATTGAGGATGATGACTTGAAGTTTCCCCTTATATACGGAGAAGGCAAGAAGGTAGGCATGTGCACTCCCCCCGGACCGAGAGAGCCAGGCTTCGTCCCCGCACCGCCCGTGGAGGTCTCCGCACCCCACTCAGCAGCCTGGCATTTTCTAGCCCTGACAGCTTGAAAGAATACCACCTTCCATCCTCCTTCAGGCCTCCTGTCATGAGGGTCTGAGGAGTGGCAGAGGTTAGGGAGGGGGGAGGTGAGTGGTGAGCATGAGGGACAAAAGTCCAGTTTATGAAAATAACATTCCATTTCTCAGATCTATCTGAGGAAATTTTTACAGTGTTTAACCACGAACGCATACACATAGTTCATCTCCCTGTGTTTCTGACAAGCCACGAGGCAGGCCGAGCCCACGGTGTTAGGTCCATTTGGCAGACGAGGCCGCTGAGACTCTGAGGAGAAATCAGCTTCCGCAGAGTCCCACAGCCAGTCAGGTGCAGGCGTGTAGGATATGTGGAGCCATGGCCGCTTCCCAGTTTCTAGAATGCTCACGCTCCACCATGATGAAGCCCTAGGATTCCGTGGACCAGAGCCCTGGCTGAGCTAGCAAAGCTCCTTGGTCATGAGCTCCCAGGGCCCCAGTGGGAACCACACCCTGAGCGGCAGGCACGTGGTGCAGCCCAGGAAGGCTGTCTGTCCGTCTGGATCTGGGAGCTGAGGCTGGAGGAGGTGGCCGTCCCAGACCAGAGATGAGGGGAAGCTTTGAAACAGTTTCCCAGTAAGAACAAACAGCTCTGAGTCATTGCATTCTTCCTCTGAACACGAATGCACTTCAGACTCTGTGCTGAGAGCTCCTGTTATAAGTGAAAAATGTGCTCACATTGAGAAAATCTTCAGATTAATTTTTTTCCAATATCTGATAGTTTTTTGGAGGAGGAAGTGACTCATAATAAAACTGAAGGGTGCCTTTATGGCCAGAACTTGAGCGTGTTTGTGCGTGTGTGTGCACGTGCATGCTTGGGCCTCTGAATGTGCATGTGTGGGAGAAGAACACGGGTTCACATTTGGGCTCATTGTAGCCGTGATTTCAGTGCAAGGGGGCATTCCGTGGAGGGACATGAAACACAAACATCTGGTTCACAGAGAGATCGTTTTTTGAATGAACTTTCCCCATTCATGGAAATGGGCCATCCCTGATTGAAAATCACGACGGGAAGGGACTCTGTTCCTGACAGTGTTGCGTGTGCCCGTCAGGAGGATGGGTACCATTACTGCACGTCTCTCAGCCCTGTGACCTGTGCCTCTAGCGGCGGTGCTTTGTGGGGCTGAGAGTCTCAGTATGACTGTCCCATACCCAGTGAGTTCCGGTAAGCTCAGCGCTACCTCCTGTTCCCTTTGCATCCATAGCACCTGCCCAGCCTGGTACCGACACACGGCTGGCTTTCCTTAAAGGCGTCAGGATTCAATACTCTTTTCCGTTACGTATGGTATCCTTTCCCCCATACCAGAGGAAGATGGACGAATGTGTTCTTAGAAGATGGTCAGAAGAAGAAGTAAAGGAGCCAGGGGCTTTCCCAGTTCAGCAAATGTTCATTTCACCTGGACATCACGTTCCCCAAGCGTTTCAGTTAATTAGGGCTTGACAGGTCTGTGATAGGCAGCTGGCAAGTTCTGTCGTCGTACCTGATGGCCTATTTAAAAGCCGGTGTGGCTCCTGTCTTTTCCGGGCTTGCTCTGTGGTGAAGCAGCACGAGACCCCTGTCAGGGGATCCATGATTTCTTGTGAAATCTTGACAGCTGCATCACGTCAGTTCTGTCAAGATCCTCTGTGGGGGTTTCTCTTCCCTGTCTGCATACACCTACCCAGAAGTTTCGGAAGATCGCCACAACCACAACTTCTCATTTTATTCCTGCCAATACTTTTAAGGATTTGTGTGGGTTACACCTACATACTTTGTAAACAAGTTCAGTAACTAGCAGAAACATCAGATTGCTTTAGACAAAACGCCCACCTGTGCTTTTCCAGCCAGAGGAGCTGCCATTGCACCGGGGAGAGCAGAAGGGCCGCCAGGGATTCAGAATTTTCACGCTTAGAGTTGAACACTTCTTAGCCAGTAGGGACCTGGTCCAGCTCCCCAGCGGACCAGAGAGTTTCTGCAGCCTGCCTGACCAGAGGTCCCCAGGCTTCGTATCACATGCCTCCATTTTATCCCCTTTGATTCTTGCCTTTAGAAAAATATGTCATGGTTTCATTTCCACTTTAATGCATACCTGCCCATCTTCTCATCTGAAAGCAGCTCCAAAATCCATAGCCTTTTCAGGAAAACAGGATGAAAATGCTGGTAATGTTTTAGATTGTACTGTTTCTTAGCCTTTACAAGTTACTCTTACTACCCAAAGAGTAGAGTGAGGATTCAAGCCCAGGTCTTGGCACCATGACTCTACCCTGGGTTTATTATTGATGGTCCCAGTGTTAGGCCACTGGGCTCCATTCTGTCAAGAATGACTTTCACTCCATCTCTCTCTGCTTCCCCGGCTCAACACTACCCATTCTTCTGCACAAAATTGTCATGCCACCACCTCCAGGAAACTTTCTCAGCAGAATGTTTGCCTCCTCTGAACTCCTATAACCCATGGTGCTGTGTCTTTCAGCACTTGGCCATATTTTACATATTTTATCTCCCTTCACAAGTTTCTTTTTATTAGGGACAAGTCCTTAGATATTTGTCCCCACAGCATGACTTCTGCACATAGTAGGTGCTCAGTAAATGTTTGGCTAAGTCAAAACTATGGCATCCCGGGAGATATTTAGGGTGACTGTGTAGGCATTAGTATAATAGTATTATTTCCTTAAAGCTTTGGGAAACCGAAACTGTTTAGAGAAGGCACAGGTGATCAGGTCTCAACCCTGAGCTCTCTCTGTAGTTATAACAAAGTGACATTTTTCTCCTTTCCACCCAGAGGGAATTCGTGGGGATCTTAGCAGGCCGGGTTGGAGAGTTGCAAAGAGTTTCTTTTCTCTAGACATGAAGTACACTATGTGAGCTTTGGGAGGGTGGGAGCTGCCACTCAGTTTTTTACATCTCTCAGTAGTGCCTAGCAGGAACTGGAGACATGCCTGGTGTGTTCAGTGAATTCTTGTAGGGTGGGTACATCATCGACCGACAGATGGATGGATGGACAGATCGCATTGGATTGGAACTGATTTTTGTAGCTGTAGACATCACACATGTTGGATTTAGTTTCCCAGATACCCTTCCTTCCAGTCTCTACAAAAGAAAGCTGAAAAGAGACAGCAGCAACCCATTAAACTTAGGATAATTGGTAGGACAACCACTCCTTAAGTTCATGAGTGATCTTGGTGAGCCTTTCCTTGGAAACAGCTACCCACAGAAGTTAGTAGCAGGGAACATGGAGAGGGACAGAAGGAATTGGAAAATGATTGCTTCTCTTCACCTGTGGCAGCTACATTGTGACAGGAATGCTTTCTCAGTCTGTGGGAGTGTTTCTGATGACCCTCTGCTTATACCCCTAGGCCCGAGTAATGGCAACTATTGGAGTGACCAGGGGACTTGGGGACCATGACCTGAAGGTGCATGACTCCAACATCTACATAAAACCATTCCTGTCTTCAGCTCCAGAGGTATGGTATGAAGTTTCTGTTTCTGTTTTGTGCAATAAACAATGGTCTGCGTGACTCCTGCTGTGACTCGCGCCCTACCTGCAGACAGTAGCTGGCTTATGTCACAGAGACTTGTGCTGTGTTCCTTTTACCCCCGCTCCATTTGTACTTTGACTGTCCTGGTTCCCACCCTCCTCATTCCCTGCCCAGGGCGTTGCACAGCCCCCTCGTGGCATTCCTGCCTCCTCAGTCCATTCCATATTTTATCATCAGGCATGTGTTCCCAGATAGGTTACTCTGACTCCTGTTTGTTTCAAAACCTTCAGTTCACCCCGTGGCTATAAGAATAGAGCCCAGACTCCTTCAGTTGGCATTTGAGGCATGTTATAATTTGGTCTGACTTTCTGGACCAAAAATTTGATCTTTGTTGCCCCAAACGAACCAGAAAGAATTTGCTGTGTCCTTCCTGTGCACAATCTTCAGTTTCCCAGAGTTGCTTAAACTGTTCTGACTAGAATGCCTTTCCTCCCCATCTCCAAACATCCAAAGTCTCCTGTGGAGACTTCCCTGATTTCTCCCTTCCCTGACCAGAGGTAATGTCGTCCCACAGGTCGTAAAGCAGCTGCCTTTTACCATCTTCCACTTTCTGCCTTATCACATCGTTGTTCGTATATATACCTTATCCCTTCTTCGATTTTAGTTGCCTGTAGAATTTGTATCATTGAGCTGATGTTTACAGAAGTTAATTGGAAAAGAAGTTGTCAACTCTTTGGTTAAAAACAATTTTTTTTTTCCTCACCTAAAACTAATGTTAGAAAAAGCCAACAACCTGTGTTTCGTATGATAGAGGAAACAATGTCAAGTTCTGTTTCAGGGTGTATCTTTAGAAAACGTTTTGGTTCTAAGTTGTAGAGAAATCTAAGTAGTAGTAGGTTAAGGGTCCATTTTTTTTTTTTCCCTATAGCAGACAGGCTGGAGCTTGGTGGCAGCTACTGTGGGTGCATGCCCTCCAGTGTGCCTGGACTGGCATCCCAGCTTCACTGCCTTTCACTTCAGGGTTGCAAGATGGTGGCAGCTGCTCCAAGCGTAGCATTTCCATGCAAGGCAGGAAGGAGGAGGCAGGCAGCCCGTCTGTCCCAACAGAGACTCCCTTGTGCACTTGTGTCTCGTTGGCCAGAACTGTGTCACATGACCTCCCCGGGCTGCGAGGAGGGTTGAGGGAGAGAGCTCCAGCTTTTCCAATTTTTACAATGGAGGGGAGCCAGGGAGAGGTGAGTCAGGAACCAATGGTGTTCGCATTCTGTCTAATTACCTTTTAAAGCAGTGCCTTGCCCCGGAATTGCCCAGAATGTTTAAACATAGCTCCATCTGCGTGTTCTTCCCAAGCATAGATGCTGTTTTATTGAAGGCTCTTTTTGTTGGAGGAAACCAAAATCCACTCATGCTAACTCAGAAGAGGAGGTGTTTATTATAATTATAGTAGAAGAGATGTTTATGGTGAACACAGGATGAACACAGGAAGAACCTTACCAGCCAGGCTTTATGGGAGGGGGGTTCTGGAATCAAGGCACCTGCAGAGAGCCTCAGCAGTGGGAGTCTGTACCTTCATGGAGGTATTGTGCCCTTACTGTGGCCAGTCATGTTCCATTTGTTTCTGCTACCAGTCAACCCAGTCCTTCACTCTCCTGATTCCTGATTGCCAGAGAGGAATCTCACTGGCCCAACTCCCTTTTTATACCAGGCCACAAGTGACTGCCCAGCCCATGAATTGCCCCTCCAGCTTGTCTACCCCAGAGCCCTCCGTGGGCACAAACAGCCATGTAGGCCCACCCCTTTGGCAGGGCTGTGAGCAGGGGTGTGATTTTTTTTGGAGTCTTTGTTGCTGATGCTGGCATTTAAAATACATGTAGCCAGAAGAGTTCTGGAAGTCACAGAGGGGACAATATCTAGTAGGTAGAAGGCCTGGAAGACACACACCTTTCCTGATATCACCCAGAATTTCAAATGAGATCAGCCTGGTCGGAATAATAACTACCATTCATCAGAGCCCGTAGGTGTCTCTGTTTTAAGCCTCCCAGCAATTCTGCGTGATGAGGACAATATGACATAAAACGTCCAGGGTGCCCCAGAAGCTTGTGGATTCCTGATCCTTCTATTCTGGCCAACCTCAGGATCCACGAATTATTGCTAAAACTACTCTTGGCTCCAGGAAAGCAATAAATACTGGACTCATGGACTCTATGCCCCCCTCTTGAGAGAGAGGCATTTATCAGACCTATTAAATGGTGCCATCGTCTTTCTACTTTGCAAAAGGGACAGATGAAGTGTGACTCATGTTCTTGGTGGCAAGGGCGGGGGGGAGTCCTCAGAAAGCACTAATTAACCATTTTGCTTCTTAAAGCAGAGTGAAAACCTTCTCCTCTCCTTCCACGCACACCTATGCTTTCTATATAAAGTGAGAAAAGGTGTGGTTTGGTTTGAATGAGAATGATTTCTGCCCAGTTAGATTATAGATCCTCTGATCACTCTGTTGCCGTGGTTCCAAAGAAGAGACTGTGGGTTAAAACTTGGGGGTGCATGGGAGACTCCCTGGGGACTGAGGAGAAAGCCCAGTCGGTTGATCACCTGTCTAGAGTGATGCTGATTTGCAGGGACCTGGGTTGGTTGGTTCAGCCTTGGTGAGGGACTGGACAGGTGGGCAGGGTGTTTAAAAGGAAACCGCCCACCTCTGGAGAAATATAAGAAATATAAAATATAAATACAAGAAATATAAGAAATAAAAGTGCCCTTAGAAAAGGTGTAGAGTTCAATAAGATGTAGTTTTGTAATAACAAGTAACATAACGGGTTGACTACTTAGTCTGGCTCAGACAACTTAATGTGTTTTCTGTACACAGTATCCTAGGACGGCCATATGCCTATTGTACCCATTTTGCAGATGGGGAAACTGAGCTGCAAAGAAGTGAAATAACTCCCCCAGTTATGACTCCCCCAGTTGTACGGTCATGAAATAACAAGATGGTACTTGTACCCAGGTCTGTCTAATTTGATGATGGTCTGTAGGGGAGAGAAGCTGAGTTCAAAGAAATGTCTCTGGACAATGTCTAAGGGACCCTCTGTGTATAGGTTCGAGGGGCTCTGAAGAGAATCTTTATCCTGGGACCTCAGTGGCTCAAGTTTCTCAGAGAAATACTGCTGGCCTCAGACTAAAGTTGTAGAAAATGATGGTGTACTAGAAAAAGTAATTGGGAAAGACAGTAATAGCCTTTGGTGTGTGCCAATCTCAGCCAGACAGAATTGTGCAAAATAAGATTGTGCACTTATAATTTAGCTTAATGGGTATGTAGTGTAGACCCGAAGATTCCTTTGCACAAGATTAAAATTGTTGTACATGTTAAGTGCTTCCAGATGGAGAGGACTTAGCCGGAATGAGGAAAGAGGGAGGGCGGTTAGAAGAGGAGGAGCAGCTAGAATTGGCTACTATGGAGGGGTACAAGAGACTCCCTCATCCCCTGTCTTGGGGTAGAAACTCCTCTTCCTTGAGTGCTAGTGATAGAGTCCCAACACTGGAGACATGGTGAATGGGCCTCTTCAGGGGAGCTCAGAAAGCCAGGTAAATTGAGCTAAACCGTCTAATGAAGAATGGCCTCCTTTCCTGCCTGTGTCCCCTCACCCCACACCCCACGCCTACCCTGGCTTTCTAACTGTGACTTCCTAAAAGCATTCCCCTGCTATGCCTCATCTTTGCCAAGCATGGATCTTCATTTCACATTTGGGTTCTAAATTTCAAATCCAGCTCAGTCTGGTAATTTTAACAGTTGGGGAGAAAATGCGATTTAGTTCTAAGAAAAAAAAGGCTCCAAAATCTTCTTGGAAATCAGCATTGTTCCCTTCATCATTGTAGCTCCTAATTCGATTTGATGAGCTAAATAAAAATAAGACAAAAACATGTGTATCAAATTTATGTAAAAAATGCTCAGGGGTTTAAAAATTAGAGAAGGGTTTCTAGCCAAACACATTTTCGGTTTCACTGAACACAAGGCGCTGGAAAAATCTTGAGTTTGCCAAACCCAAAGAGCAGCCGCCAGGCTTGCTGAGCCTCCCTCCTGTCTTCCAAGGTCTGAGGCAGGGATTTCCGGCCAAGAAATGAATTCCACAAGGGGCCCCTGCCAACCGAGCGTTGGCCTGACCATCAAATGTGGAGGCGTTCTGACTCTCGTCTGGTCCATAGCACCGTGGTTCCCTGTGTCACGGTGGAAGAGCAGCCTCTCTCCACCTAAGAGAAAGCCTCAGCCAGGTCTCCCACATCCTTGTACAGTGAAGCTCATCAGCAGTCACCTTTCTTCGACTGTCCCGAAAGAGTTCAAGAGGAGAAGGAAAGGATCGGGAGAGTCAGGCGCTGAGCCCAGACTCTCCACCTCTTCTCTTCCAGCATTTCTTCTCCCCGCCGCAATCCAGCACACTTCCTGCTGTGTTACTCAGGCACCTTGGCACAGGTCTGCAGCCTAAACCTCCACATGTTCTCTGCTCCGCGCTCCTCTCTGACCTGTAATGGGCACTCACTAGAGCTAGGATTCCTCTTCATGTTACTTGCTTTCTGGTCTGCACTCCAAGACTGCCGTTAGCCCCCTTTCGGGCTCTTGGAAGAACGGGGTCTTTTTCTTTGTGGGGACTACTTTGCAAAGCCAACCAACCCCTCCCTCAACTCTGCATCCCCTCCTCCCGCCACTGCCAGACCGAACCACAAGGAGCCCCATTTTCTTTTGGCTTCATTGTTCCTTTCCTTGGTGTTCAAAATTCCTGTCAGCTGTTTTTTTGTAACGTCAGCTGACTCATTCAGCTCGTTCTTGCTATTCTTCATCTGTTTTCTCTTTCATCTGAAACCGCCCTCTCTAAGAGAAGGAAGACCTTAGACTCCAATATCTCAGTGCCCATGTGGCCTGCACTATGTTAGCCTGCCTTTCCCTTCCCTTAGGTGGGGTGAAAATGCCTGTAATCACAAGGTGCTAGAAAAAGCAAGGAAAAACATCTTTGGAACTATCTGGCACAAGGTCTGGTACATGGCCAGAGATGGTCAAGAAATGCTAGTCTTCCTTCCCCATCAGGTTCTGGAAGGCTTTCTACTTAGGGATTCCCAGTCATCCATAGTAAGAGAAAACGACCCTTTTCTTTGGGCCTCTCCTGTTGTCTCCCATGAAATCATGAACATTATTTAAGATCTCATTGTTATGATCTTAACGTTTAAAGTCCTCTTGATAGCTTTTCATACCCCAAGCCAAAGTTGCACTTTGGGAAGGGGCATGTTGTATTTGTATTGTATAATTTCTGCAATTCCGTAAAAAACAATATTGATGCGTAATGGCATGGGAAAAAGCTGTACTGTATTAAGTGAAACAGAATATGGTTGTATATACAAAGAGCATGATCGTTAGTAAAAAGGTATGCGTGTGTGTATACAAATATGCACATGAAGAAAATTTAATAAAATGGTATCAGTAAATATCTTTGGGTAGTAGAGGAGGAAAAACTTGTTTAAAAAATTCCCTAGCCCCCTCAAAAATACCTTAGGAGGTGGTTTCATATAGTACTTAGAAGCTCAGACTGGTCAGTGTCTTGACTTCAAGTTCTGCCTCTTCACTTACTACCTGGGTGACCTTGAGAAAGTTACTTTACCTAAGTCTCAGCTTCCTCTTCAATAAAAAGAGGACAGTAGCACTGTTATACCCAGAAACTTAACAGAACAAATTAACGACATATATAAAGTACTTAACCAGAACCACGCACAATAAGTATTAGTTCCTTGGTCTTTCTCTGATTCCATCAAGATCACAAGATTTCACTGGCTCTTTACATAGAGATCATGAGTCCAATCATGTTTACTGAGCCAAAAACTAGGGAACGTGTCCTCAAAAGAATTAGAATTTGGGGGGAAGTTGGAATGTGAGACCAGTAAAGGAATCATCAGCCATAAACCCTGCGATTCCTGCTTTCTAAGAGACTAGGGGAATTCCAAAAAGGGAGAGGGACTCATATACTGTAAAGAAGGACAAGATAAGTAGAACAAGAAAAGAGGCAGGAGTGAGTCTGGTGTGAAGTAAAATTTGCCTTATGAGGTCACTGAGTTTGGAAGATTAGCTCAATGGGCTATGAGCTATATAATAAACTAATTATTGTGGAGGGCCTTGAGCAGGACCCAAGGCAGTAGGTAAGCTCTTTAAGCAAGGGGAGTAGCATGATAAATGTTGGGTGGAAGCCTGTCATAGCAATAGATGGGGGCGTGGGGGTGGTGGAGGGGTGAGGAGAGGCAGACAGGAGACTTTGGCAGAGGATGGAAGCTAGGACAGGGACTGCGAAAATGAAAACAAGGGGCATCTTACAGACATTGCAACAGAAAAATGTAACAAAAACATGGCCGTTTTAGAGGGTGAGGCAGAGTGAAATTTTCTAAAAATTAAAAATTCACTGCTTTCTAGCATAGGAAAAGGGAAAGGTGTTGCTTATTGGGGACTGAAGAAGAAACCTAATTTTATACCTTTTTCCCTTTGAGTTTTCTGAACAATTAAAAACACAGCCACCAGTGCCTGGGATGAAAATAACTTTATAACCAGTATAAAGTTAGACTAGAAACTATAATTTGGATTTCAGACTGAAATGTTGTCCTTGTTCTTCTACTCTACCCAGATTTAATTTACTCACTCAGTAGCTGTGGCTCTCTTCTTGCCCCACAAAAAGTGTTATTCCTAATATTTGCCTGTTGGAGGACAGGAGCAAGGGGAACAAGTGATGCTTATGGACAGATAGAAACCAAGGAGAAAACTCCAGGGGAGCCCAGTGTCCCATCCCATCTCCCCAGCCCCATAGTGGGAGAGGGCCTAGAAGTGATCTCTCACACTACAGTGCCTTGTGCCTCTGTGGACTGCCGAACAAACCCCCCTAGAACCTCGAGTCTTGACAGAATAGTGCATTATATATGTTCTTACCTTTCATAGATCTGTGAGTTGGCTGGGCTCAGCTAGGTGGTTCTTCTGGGAGTCTCATGTCACAGTTGGATGTCAGCTGGGGCTAGAGTCATCTGAAGACTAGATGGGCTGGAAGTCCAAAATGGCTCACTCATGTAGCTGGCAGTGGACATTGGCTATCAGCTGGAAGTTCGGCTGAGGCAGCTACACGTGGCCTCTTCATGGGGTCTCGGCTTTTCATAGCATGGCAGCTGGATTCTGAGAAAAAAAAAGCTCAAGAGTGAGTGGTTCAAGATTGCCAAGCAGAAGTTATAAGGCTTTTTAAGCCTTCTTCTAGCCCTGGGGCACCTGGGTGGCTTTGTCATTAAGTGTCTGCCTTGCTCAGGTCATGATCCCAGGGTTTGGGGGTCATGCCCTGCATCAGGCTCCCTGCTCAGCGGGAAGCCTGCTTCTCCCTCTCCCACTGCCCCTACTTGTGTTCCTCTCTCTCACTGTGTCTCTCTCTGTCAAATAAATAAAATCTTAAAAACAAAAAACATAAGACCTAGCTTCAGGGGCATCTGCATGGCTCAGTCAGTTAAGCACCTGACTCTTGATTTCAGCTCAGGACAGGATCTCAGGGTGGAGGGATTGAGCCCCACATCAGGCTCTGCGTTCAGTGGTGAGTCCTCTTGAGATTCTCTCCCTCTCCTTCTGTCCCCTTCCCTGCCCTTCCATCCTTAAAATAAATTAATAAATCTTAAAAAACAAACAAACAAAAATCCTAGCCTCAGAAGGCCTAGAACCATCATCTCTGCCACATACTAGTGGTCAGGGATATCACTAAGGCTGGTCCACATTTTGGGAGAGGGAAATTGGAATCCATCTTTTCATGGGTGAAACAGCGTGCTTGTACAGGGAGGGCAGGAATTGATAGAGGCCGTCTTGGAAGCTCTGTAGAAGTACCCTCCCTGCTGTGAAATCTTGAAGATTAGAGGAATAATCGTCTATCTTTCCAGTGCAAACTAATATAAATTGATGCGTTAGCTGTTTAGCTAGTTAACAGAGGTAATCTAGTTATCAGTATGGAGGCAGATTTACAAAGAAGCTAATTAAACATAAGTTACCAGGGTTCTTCACTTGGACCAGCACTTACTGAGTTCTGGTTATTGCTAGGAAATGTAGAATGTTCTAGGTGGAGAGGAGAGGCAAGGTTACAGTCAGGAATCATTTCTTTGTAAACATTTCTCAAAAGAAAGGGACCTCATTTTCCACGGTTCAGGAACTTGTTAGTTTCTTCCTTCATTTAAAAAAAAAAAAAAGATTTATTTATCTACTTGAGAGAGAGGAAGTGGGGTGAGGGACAGAGGGAAAGAACTTTCAAGCAGACTCCATGCTGAGCATGCCCCTGACCTGGGGCTCGATTTCATGACCCATGAGATCGTAACATAAGCTAAAACCAAGAGACAGGCACGTAAATGACTGAGCCACCCAGGTGCCCCTTCTTCTCTTATTATTTTTATTTTATTTATTTTTTTTTTAAAGATTTTTTTTTTTTTTTTAGAGAGTGCATGTGTGCATGCAGGAGGGAGGGGCGGGAGAGAGAGAGAGAGAGAGAGAGAGAGAGAGAGAGAAAATCCCAAGCAGACTCCCCGCTGCGTGCAGAGCCTGACATGGGGCTCAGTCCTGCCACCCTGAGATCATGACCTGAGCTGAAACCAAGAGCTGGACACTCAACCCACTGAGTCCTTCAGGTGCTGTTCTCACTTTAAATAAACACATTAATATCTGTGTTTTTATTCATAATTGTTTCTGTATTTTTTTGTGAAGAGAGCTGCTAAAATTGTATAAATTTCAGGCCTCACAAACCATGGCTACTCCTACAAAAGAAAAATGGTGAGTTCTATCTAGGGATGCTTTGGTAGTCTAGAACAATTGTGTTTGGCAGTTTTCTTTTTCTAGTTTTACTGAGATACAATTGATGTGTAACATTGTATAAGCTTAAAGTATACAATGTGTTGATTTGATGCACTTGTGTATGTATATTACAAAATAATTAGCACTATAGCTCTGTCACATCAGATCATTACTGCTTCTCTTGTGCTGAGACTATTAAAGCTTTACTCTCATAATATAGTAATATATATAGATGTTTATATATTTTATGCATATACATATATACATAAAATGTATATACATATACATATGTATATATATATACATATACATATGTGTGTGTGTGTGTGTGTGTGTGTATGTGTGTGTATATATATATATATATATATATAAAACACAGCATCTATAGGTTATGTGTAACTACAGTTCCCATGCTGGACTTGGTACCCCTAGTCTTATAACTGGAAGTCTGTGCCCTTCAGCCGATGTCTCATGCATCTTTTCAGTTGGGGTGCTTTACTCTTGGAGGCTGTCTGCTCCCCTTTCACCACCACCATCACCACCACTTTGAAAATGTGTGTGGGATGGGGTGGGGAATCACATTAAGAGTATAGAGACGCTCCTTTTATTTGACTAAGGTGCCGTCTGACCCTACATCTAGGAAAGATTCCGTGACTTCACTTGTCCTCCATCTGCATCTCTAACTCTCTGGTCTAGCTGTAAAAATCACTTGTATGTGTGCATGTGACATTTTCCTGGCTTGTTTCCATTGGGAAATGACTTGGGAAGTAACTAGCTATTTGAATAAAACCAGAATTTGACATTTACTTTGACACCAAAAATTCTAGCTTGGCAACTCATAAAATTTATGGTCACACAAGGGAGCCAACTTCTCTATTGTGTCAAATATTTCTTCTCATTGGAGATTATTTTGCTCTGATCCCCTTCTAAAAAATAATAATTTCACTTGAATGTTTCGGTTAAACATGTAGTACCTTTTTTTTTTTTTTTTTTGCATTTATTTATTGCATTACACATGGAAGAGTAGTTTGAGAAGTTTGTTTAAAAATGAAAATCCCAGGGCGCCTGGCTGGCTCAGTTGGTAGAGCATGAGACTCTTGATCTTGGGGTCCTGAGTTCAAGCTCTATGTGGGTATACGGGTTAATGTAAAAAATAAGAATTAAAAAAAACAGATTTAATCATGTATAAAGAAGATGCATGCCTGTGATCTCACTGACATAAAATGACATCCATACCTCAGTGGCCACCAGACCATTCAGCAGATCATAGGCAAGCATGGCATCATTGGCTGTGATGTTTGAAGATCTTTTTTTTTTTTTTTTTTTTAAAGATTTTATTTATTTATTTGACAGAGAGAGATCACAAGTAGACAGAGAGGCAGGCAGAGAGAGAGAGGGAAGCAGGCTCCCTGCTGAGCAGAGAGCCCGATGCGGGACTCGATCCCAGGACCCTGAGATCATGACCTGAGCCGAAGGCAGCGGCTTAACCCACTGAGCCACCCAGGAGCCCTTTTTTTTTTTTTTTTTTTTTTTTTTTTTGGAGAGTGGAAGAGAGAAGTGGGGGAGCGGGAGCAGAGGAGAGGGAGAGAGAATCTTAAGCAGGCTCCACACCAAGCATGGAGCTCGATGTGGGGCTCAGCCTCACAACCCTGAGATCATGCCCTGGGCCGAAATCAAGAGTGGGACACTTAATTGACAGAGCCACCCAGGCGCCCTGAAGACCAGTCTTTAACATCTGTTTATATTTGTTTTATTATTTGAGTGTTCTTGGACTATGTGTGGTCAGACACATTGTGTCTTCTCTCCTGAGGTGAGATACATAGTAACTCGCTCTCCTGCTCACTGGAGATCTCTGAAATCCTGCCATGGTGCAAAAAGTCCTGTGCAGCAATAACACGGTCTGGTTATGTGGTTTTGTTAGGTCCCAAGGGCCGGAAGTAGCAGTCCTTTTATTTCTTAGTCAGGTGGTGATATGACTTACCCTCTCAACCAGGACATTTTTGAGAGTCAGTGTGGACATCATTAATAATTATGCTGGGAAAACAGCACAAACCAAAACTATCTCATGCACACTGGGACACAGGGTCACTCTGTGTGTGTCCTCACTGGAGTTGACACGATTCAGTCCACCTACACTGCACCCACAGGCCTTCACTCACAGGCTGAGGTTTCTTCTGACCTTTAGCTCTGTAAATGGGCATTTTAATGAACACAAACTTATTCCTCAGATGATCAATAAGCTAGACTCAAGCCATTCATTCACTGATTCATTCAATAAGCCTTTACTTCGTGGTGCACAAGCCAGTGAAAGACCAAAGAAAGGAGTAGATCATGGGAGTAGCCCAGCATGTAAAGGAAATTCCTTCCTATGGCTTATTACTTCACTGAGCTGCAAAGCACTGGTCTCATGAGGAGAAAACGGAAACCTCCTGCTAGAGTGGCCAGCCGGTAGCACTGGGTTCAGCTTCAGGCTTCTTACCTAATACTTCCACTGGTATAGAAACACTTCAGCTATTAAGTTGTATCCACCCTCGAAAGTCACATGTTTACTTTGTCTGCAGACTACAAAAGAAAAAGCAAACCCACAAGAATATCTGTGGTATATTTCAAATATAAAATTATGCCCACGGCCCAAACAGCCGGCTCCTTTTGGGGAGCGTGGGTAGCCAGCGTATTTGTAATATTTAAATGTCCCTTGATGCATTTGCAGTCAGATGCTCCGAGGTCATGGGGCCCGTCACATGCAGCCCTAAGTCCTCCTATGATGAGTCAGAGAACATTAATGCCGTAAGCATCCCCAGCGACCACTGCATCCTAACCCTTCATTTCACTACAGAGACAATGAAGTTTTGAAAGGTCATATCTTCTCCCTCACCATTCCTCAGTGAAAATCCAGTGCTGTGGCCAAACCAGATGGTATAAAGCTGCCCAAGCACACCCGCCCTCTCTCCCCTCCCCAGGCTTTGACCCCTGCAGCTCCCACTGTGTGTCAGACATGTGATCCCACATGCCATGTGATGAGTCACTGCTGCCTTCCACATTCCCTGCAGGTGGTCAGTAGACTTTGAAAATGTGAACGACCAAGTGGTTTTGCCTAAATTTTAAGGAGCAGAGGTGGGTTTCAAACCCAAGTCTTTTGCCGCCAAATTCAATGTGTGTTTCATGACACCGTGTAGATAGGGTCACAAGAGAGACTCTGCATGCTGTCTTGGTGGCTTGCCAGAATGCCAGCATTGTAATAATCTGCTTTGTTCATATTTCACAAGGAAATATGGTGGAGTTTTAGGGGTTTTTGGTACAAGCACCATATTCAAAGTTCTCTAGGTTGAGCTTTTGAGTTGGCTTCTTGGGGTATAGAGGATAAGACTTTGTCCTCTCCTTATTTTCTACCACCTGTCAGCATCCGTATCTTGGGAACCATCTGGCTTTCCTGCCAAGAACACTACTGAGAGTCCCAATCACTATTATTTTAAAAGAGACTTGTACTTGAACTCCAAGGCCCTTGAGCCCACTCTGAACCCTCTCCTTCCACAAACTAGCTTACTTTCAGGTGGACTGCCCAGAGATCAGTGCCCTAAGATAATAAATAACATGTGGTACATTAGAATTTTTGGTTTCCTTCCATGTCACCTCATTTGATCTTCCTAAGAGCTTTGTGAGAGAAGTGAAGCAGATGCTATCATATATATATTTTTTATTTTTAAACAATTATTTCAGAGATGAGAAGATTGAGAACAAAAGAAAATAAATGGTGGGGTGCCTGGGTGGCTCAGTGGGTTAAGCCTCTGCCTTCGGCTCAGGTTATGATCTCAAGGTCCTGGGATCGAGCCCCGCACCAGGCTCTCGGCTCAGCAGGGAGCCTGCTTCTTCCCCACTCTCTGCCTACTTGCGATCTCTCTCTGTCAAATAAATAAATAAAATCTTCAGAAAGAAAGAAAAAGAAGATAAATGGCTTCTCTTAAGTCCCAAAGGTGGTTAGAAGCAGAGACCTGAAGTAGGGGCTTTTGATCCCAAAGGCAGGGCTCTTGTTCCTCCCAAAAAGCCAGGCCTGAGCTGTGCAAGCTCATGGGCCTCCGCTGAGTGCTTCAGAGGGAAAAAACGTTGGCAAATTTGCTGAGTTGATAAAGCTGTAAAAGCCACAAGGGCATCCTAGAGAAGCAGCCCAGATCTGACAAATGGAAGAATTGATGGGCTCTTTTTTAAAAGTAGCTTCAAGAAGCCTGTATCGGCTTACACCCATGTGAACTATCTTAACATGCCACTGAAGGTTCCTCTGTAGTAGAGCAGAGAGGCGAACACACATTTTCCACAAACACTGAAGCAGCAGCCTGCGGCCAAGCCCTGAGTGGTGGGACTGGATGAAAGCTTGCTTGTCGCAAGTGCCTGTGTCCACAGGTGCCCAGTGATGACACTAAGGACATCTCTAAATGCTCTGCCACCAGGAGCCTGGGGACAGCAGTCAGCACTCGGCTCATTCAGGGGCACATTAGCCAAGGCTCTTCTCTGCCCCCCAGACTCCCTCCTGCTCCCTCCTGTACACTGAGTTTTTTGTCAGCAGATCCAGTGAGGACAGGGATGGAAAAGGAGAGTCTGCAACTTCCGTTAAGTTTCAGCACACTGCATTTGGGTGACTGCGTGGCAGAGGTAACAAGCCAAATCCGCTTGGTCACCAGGTGAGCAGCCTCTGAATAGATCTCGGACGTGGAATGATTTTTCTTCCTCCCTTCCTCGCATTTCTTCTTTGTATCAGCAAGTATATACCGAAGATCTATTGTTACTTACTATGAAAAATACCACGAGCACAAGAAGAAATGCAAAGTGGGATCTCTGGCTAGAGGGTGAGTTTGGGGAGGGGAGAGAAGAGGCCCAAGTCACTGTGTGTTTGCGGTCAGCAGAACAAGGGGAAACGTGCAGTGAGGCAGATGCTTCTCTTGGCTGCTTATTGAATGCTTCCCAAATGCTAGCTCCGTGTTCTGTGTTCCGGGGATAGAAACAGAGAGGGCAGCTCAGACCTTGCCTCTTGAGGAGCCCACTGCCCCTGACCATGTTTCCAAGGCAAGGCTCCCCCACCACTTGCATTGGAATTACCTGGCCTTTGTCTAAAGCTGATGCCTGGGTTCAGATCGACACAATCAGAATGTTAAAGGTGGGCCCTTGAATCTCAAGTTGTTGGGTGAGCACCCCCAGTGATTCTTCTTCTTCTTCTTTTTATTTTTTTTTAAGATTTTATTTATTTATTTGACAGAGAGAGTATACAAGCAGAGGGAATGGCAGAGGGAGAGTGAGAAGCACGCCTCTCACTGAGCAGGGAGCCCAATGCTCTTGGGGCTCAATCCCAGGAACCTGGGATCATGACCTGAACCAAAGGCAGATGCTTAACCGACTGAGCAACCCAGGCACCCCAGCCCCAGGTGACTCTTAGGCATAGGAGAGTTTGAGCATGATCTTGTGGCAGAGACAAACAAGGGGACCCAAACAGGTACAGGTAGGGAAGAGCTGTGCTGGGGGGTGTGCAGGCTTGTGACTACAAAGACTGGGGAAGAGGAATGGACCCTGCTTGTTGGTTTCCTTCAGGATGGCAGCAAAGGGGGGCACTGCACCCCCAGTCTAACACCACATCCAGAGGAAGGAACGGGAGGCACAGGAAGGGACCTGTGGGAAGTCACCTCCCTTATTGAGATCTTTGTTCAAACAGTGCCTTCCCAGAGAGGCCTGCTATAGCCAGGTCTTCTAAAAGGACTCTTATAATTTTTATTTTTTTTTTTATTTTAAATTCAATTAATGAACATATAATATATTATTGTTTTCAAAGGTAGAGTTCAGTCACTTGTCAGTCTTATGTAACACCCAGTGCTCATTATATCACGTGCCTCCCTGAGTATCTATCACTCAGTGACCCCATCTTGTCGTTCTTCTTACTCCGACTTTTCCTCAGAGCACCTGTCCTCTTCTGACATTGGAGTTTGTGTGTCTGTCTAATCTACTAGTAGAAGTTGTGCGGAACTGAGGGGCGCCTGCATGGCTCAGTTGGTTAAGCCTCTGACTCTTGATTTTGGCTTGGGACATGATCTTAAGGTCATGAGATCGAGCCCCACATCTGGCTCCCAGTGCATAGAGCCTGCTGAAGATTGTTTCTCTCCCTCTTCCTCTCCCTTTCCCACCCTCCAAAGAAGCTGTGAGAGACTTCACAGCTGTATCTGCAGTGCCTAGAAAAGTCGTTGGCTCATAGTAAGTGCTCAGTAAACACATGAAGGTTCTTCTAGGTGGGCAGACAGATCCACACTGGCCCCATCTTTCACCTGCTCAAATTACATTGCTGTCAAAGACTGCAAGAATCTCAATGATTCCTGTGGCCTTTCTCTTCCTTCTTGGCAGCCAGGAACATTGGAAGGAGCCACAAGAAGCCCTGACCTGTTCCCCAGCTCTCCTTCAGACAGAGGCATTTGCATAGTACATGTCTCCCCTACTGGGCCCCACAGAGACACTCTTCCTGGTGTCTGGGTCCTGGGGAGCCTCAGAGCCATTAGTTAAATGTGCGGCTTCCTGGAATATCAAGAAGCTATTTACAGAATGGAAGAGGGAACTTTGAGAGGTGAGTGTGGTCTGATAGAGGAAGGCCAACGGCAACTTCAGGGAGAGGAGGTCAGGAGTCCAGAGCCTGGCAGAATCCTCTGGAGCCCTTGCCTCCGGGAGGATAGGCATGCAGCGGGCTGTCCTGTGCTGCAGCCCAGTTTTTCTGAGAGCTTTCTCACAAAATGTTCTGCATCACAGGTTAATGTATAAGACACAAGTTGTAAGTGGAAAGTTGGCAGAGTCCTTTGGAAATTGGCTAAAGGGCAGGAAATAAAGGGTAGCAATAAAAACCTAAAAGGATGTTAATTGGGGAGTGCCTCAGGGAACAGGGTTGAGACCAGCTTTTTATTATTTACATTAAAAATACTTGAGAATGGTTTTGAAAGGATTTTCATGTTGGCTAATGAAACTGCATTAGAGAGCTGTGTGTGGAAATGTGAATAGTGAAATAGGGAAGGATTCAATTTATTGATGGTATTGAAGAGAGCATTTTCTAATGTTTTCCTGTGCACCAATCCACACCCATTCTGCTGGCTAGACTTCCATTTGAGTAGTGGGCAGGATGACTTAAGATTACACAACTCAAATCTCTACATATTTTTGGCCAGCAGGAAAGCACCTGAAGGGATTCTGGCATCCTAAACCCAGGGTAGTCCTGAAATTAAATGGAGGTTATCTTCAGACCTAGAAATCCTTCTTTTAGAAGGAGCTAGAAGACAGATAGAATATCCTACTTAGCTACAGGCATGAGACTGGAACCAGGATGGCTGACATCAGCACCCCACCTCCCATAACCTTTTTTATTCTGCGGAGTTCAGATTATCACAGAAATGTATTGTAGATATACCCCAGTAGGAAGTTAGCAGAATCATTCCATCCTGGAAATAATACAGTGAACCAGGACTGGGGAGCCCAGAGCCAACATTTGCTGTCCTCTCTAAAGCCTGCCTCAGAGGACAGGCTGGAGGCATCACGGAGGCCACCAAGCCCCGGCTTCCCGTGCTTGCAAGCTTGGGCCAGTAGGAATCCCCTTCAGCCTCCCTACTCACAGTGTGGTCCCAGGACCCAGGGCATCGGCAGCATGCGGGAGTAAGCTAGAAACGCAGCCTATCTATCCAAACCCAGAGCTGAATTTGAGTCCGCAATTTATCAGGAACCTCCCCCACCCCCGCCCGCCGGACTCCTAGGCACCTTAGCATTTGAGAAGCACTGCTGTAACATTTGTGACACCCAGGAATCACAAGAAAATACACCAAAGGGGATTTGGTGGGTTCCATGGAGTGAAAACTGGACCACATGAGTTCAGTGGCCTGAAGATAGAATTCTGTCATTCGGGATTTTCCAGTCTGCTGTAAACTAAAGATTCCCCTTGTTGTTTTCTTCAGTTTGGCTCCGTAAGGCACAGTGCCTTCTCTGGGAGGTAAACTTACCCTTGAAGTGGACATCCCTTTTGAGGCAATGTTAAAAGCCAGTCCAGGATACCCCTGAGTTCTCTTCCCCTGAGTGTGGGCCACTAGCTAGTTGTTATCACCTAGTTAGCAGGCCACAGAGGTGTGGTACCTGGAGGCTGCTTTTCATCTGAGCTCACTTTCCAAGGGCTCTGTGGTAGGTGTGTAGTATTTTGTTGTTTTCTGCTGCTGGGTGTAGGCTGTTAGTCCACAGGCCCTCCCTGTGTCGGGGTGTCACAGGCTTAAGCAAACCTTTCTAAACTGTAGGAGGCTTGGCTTTCAAAGATGTGGGTTTGAGCAGTCTGTAAGCCTCTTAGAATGGAATTCTCTGTAGGTTTGCAATGACCTAACACCGACTGTGTATTATGGGGCACACGGCTGCTTAAACTCCAACCTCCTTCTTCTTCCTGCCCCTCCCCTGGCCTACAGCTTTCACTCAGACTTGCTTTTAGAAGATAGGAGAGAGAAATGGAGGGGTTGAAGGAACTAGAAGATTGATGACACTGACCTGCGTTTGTCCTTAGCTCATGGGGTGGTGTACACAGGGCTGGTTCTGCCAAATTAGGGGGGAATAGCAATGAAATCCCAAGCTGTTTTGCTGCCAGAGTTGGGTGAAAATAGAGTTGTGACCTAACCCAAATACTGCTTAATTTTTATTCTTTCTAGTTTTGTCAAGGTTATACCATTCTCCTCAAAGAATGGATGGATATTGAAATATCCGGGTCATTCCAGCTACTAGGGATGGGGAAAGACGTCACGTCTGCCAAGATACAGTTTGGAGACTCAGACTTAGCATGTGTCCTTTCTGAGGCTAGACTGAGGCCCCTCAAATCTGAGTATAGTTCTGAGCCCTGTCCTTACATGAGAGGAGTCCTGCCCCCAGGGCCTCAAACAAGTCAACCAAAAAGTGATTCCTGTGAGCCCATTAAACAAGTGCGTCTCCTCAGTCCCAGACAAATACACACAGAGGAACTACTGAAGATCCAAGGCTGGACTTCTCTCCCCCGCAGAGAGAGCCCAGAAGCAGGGAACTCTGCTATCCGTCTTTATACTTAGAGCATCTGGCCCAGAGCGGGCCCTTAGTTAAGTATTTGTGGAATGGATGTGCAAAGGAAGGAAGGGGGCAAGCCTCTGGGTGCTCTTCTGGCTAGCACAGTATTCATCATAGGTATTGTTCTAGTTGTGTCTCCAGCATTGCATTTCCAATATATTCTTCCTTGTCAACTATGAAGCCCATCTGGTGAGCCCCATATGTCTATACAGCAAGTCTCCCAAGGAAGCTACGCCTGGCCCCAGAGCTGGCTGCACAACCAAGCGCCTTAGAGTGCGTCCCTAAAAACCTCTAGGCTAGAGGGGAAATGAGAAAGGAATTCAGAAGCTCATTTGTTGTGTGAAATAATGCGCTCTCTACCTCTGAAGAAGGAATGTTCCCATTCTTTTCAGGTAAGAGTCTACGATCTCTCCAGATATGAGCATGGAGCAGATGATGTGCTGATCTTGGCCACTGATGGACTCTGGGATGTTTTATCAAATGAAGAAGTGGCAGAAGCCGTCACTCAGTTTCTTCCTAACTGTGATCCAGATGACCCTCACAGGTTTGTGCATTTCGATGATGGTAGGGTTGATCCTCGAGCCAGTTCTCACTGTGGGACTGAAATAATAATGCTGGGAGCGGATATGGATGGATTAGGAACTGCAAAAGGTACAACGTTTCTTACCAGACGTACTTTCACTGTCAAATAAAAATTCTCCTTAAGTCAAACCTAGATGCAAGCGGTAGAGAATGTGATTTGTAAGATACTTCAGCAGCCTGTTTCTCACATTCTTTCTTCATAATTCCAAAGTGAGAATAATCCAATTTGTGATCCTTTTCAGGAGAGTAATACCAAATACTGCCAGCATTGATTTTTATCCATTGGGAAATGATTTCTTTTGAGAAACGTAGGGAAAGGAGAGAAAAATTAGAGGAGGTTTTCACTTGTAGCGTAATGGCAGTGTAAGTATCCCACACAACTCTAGGTGAGTCTCAGAAATAAACAGAAGTCCCCTCAGGAGAAAGGCAGCGTTCACTTAGAACACAAGGAAACAAGTCACCATGAGTAAAAGCCAGTAATAGCAGCAGACAGTGGAGTGTAACCTACAAGTACTTCATTCTTGAATTTGTCAGCCAAAAATGGAAATATTTTAACTTTTCAGAATTGGTTTTTTGTTGTTGTTGTTGTTGTTGTTTTTTTTCCAGAAATGTTTTTAAAAGTGTTGAAAATAGAGGGTGCCTGAACTGGGTGGTTCGGTCATTAAGCGTCTGCCTTCAGTTCAGGTCATGATCCCAGGGTCTGGGATTGAGCCCCGCATCAGGCTCCCTGCTCTGTGGGAACCCTGTTTCTCCCTCCCCACTGCTTGTGTTCCCTCTTACTCTCTCTGTCTCTCTCTGTCAAATAAATAAATAAATAAAATCTTTTTTTAAAAAAAGTGTTAAAAATGGGAACAAGGGGGGGCGCCTGGGTGGCTCAGCGGATTAAAGCCTCTGCCTTCGGCTCAGGTCATGATCTCAGGGTCCTGGGATCGAGTCCCACGTCGGACTCTCTGCTCAGCAGGGAGCCTACTTCCCCCTCTCTCTGCCTGCTTGTGATCTCTGTCAAATAAATGAATAAAATCTTTAAAAAAAAAAAAATGGGAACAAGGACAAGAGACTATAAATTGACTACACAGATTTTAAAAATAAGGAAATGGAATTTCAGGAGATGACAGATATAAAAGTGAGTTAAAAACTCAGTGCATTAAACAGATTAGGGATAGCTGAAGAAAACACTGGTGAACTAGAAAATTGAATAGTCCAGAATATGGCTCAGAGAGACAAAGAGGAGGGAAAATATAAAAATGAGATTATGAGTCTAGGGGAATGACCTATGATGTTCTCAGTTCCAAAAAGGAAATACTGTAGATGAGAAGAAAAAGAAAAAGTTCCATAATTGTTGAATGATGATAATAAACTGAAGATCCAGAAAGCCCAAAAGATCTCAAGCAAAAGAAATGGAAATTATTAGTACTTCATAATGAAACTGAAGAACTTTAAACAAACAAAATAATGAAAGCCAGAAAGAAAGGCAAAACAGATATATATAAAAATATATAAATATATATATTTATAAAATATATAAATAACTAGACCAAAAGCTGACTTTTCAGAAACAACAATAGGATCCGAAAGACAGTGGAGTTATATTTTCAGTTGTCTAAGAATATTTTATTAACATGAAAGGTTTTTTTTAACATATATGGAAGAATTTTTCTTATGTTGTAAAAATATCATTAAAGAGGATAAATTAAAGACATTTTTTTAATATTTATTTATTTATTTGACAGAGATCACAAGGAGGCAGAGAGACAGGCAGAGAGAGAGGAGGAAGCAGGCTCCCCGCTGAGCAGAGAGCCCGATGCGGGGCTCGATCCCAGGACCCTGGGATCATGACCTGAGCCGAAGGCAGAGGCTTTAACCCACTGAGCCACCCAGGCGCCCCGATTAAAGACATTTTTAGGCAAAACACAACCTGAGGAATTTTAATACCAACCAAACTGCTCTGAAGAAAATTCCAAAGGATGCACTCAGATAATAAAAAAGGAAATGGTCCCAGATGGAAGATCTGAGAAGTAAAATGGCTTATTAAGGTAGAAGCTTAGTAAATTTGTAGATACATTGGCTATACAAAACAGAAACAATGTCTAATGTGTGGTACTAAAAATGGTAGAATTAAAATACTAAATAAAAACAATAAATTGGCAAGGGGGATTGGCAGTCAGTTACAGTGTGCTGTGATTCTGTTGGAAAAGAGGTTCTCTTAAAAGAGTTTAGCTTTAGGGGCACATGGGTGGCTCAGTGGGTTGGGGCCTCTGCCTTTGGCCCAGGGTCCTGGGATCGAGCCCCGCATCAGGCTCTCTGCTCAGCGGGGAGCCTTCTTCTCCCCCACCCTGCCCTGGCCTGCCTCTCTGCCTACTTGTGATCTCTGTCAAATAAATAAATAAAATCTTAAAAAAAAAAAAAAGGGAGTTTAACTTTAGACTCTAAATGTGTTTAAGTAGCTAAGAAAACTATAGAAAACAAACAGAATGTATAATTTTCAACTAAGCAAGGGAAATAAAACCTACATGGAATCAGAAACCAAACTTCTACATAATTTATAAGTCAAAAAATTTGAAATTACTTGGATTTGGGGCTACTTGGGTGGTACAGTCGGTTGGGTGTCCAACACTTGGTTGGCTCAGGTTGTGATCTCAGGGTCATGCGATGGGTCATGCAATGGGGCCCCATGTCAGGCTCTGCACTCAGCACAGAGTCTGCTTGAGTTTCTCTCTCTCTTTCTCATGTGCATGTTTTTATTTTTTAATTTTGGTGTAACTGAATGAGCTATGCATAGATAAAGACTCCACTCACCCCTGACCTGCCAGAAATACCTATATCCCCTCCATGTTATAAGATAGCTCTTTCTGGAACTCCCCACTATATCCCAAGAAAACCCTGGTCACAAGCTCTAGACTCCTTAGCACAGAGAAAGATTTTCTCAGACTAGGACCTCAGGGACTGAATTGTGTTATGGGGCTAGTTCTGTCTATATTACCACATAAACATGTACCTAAGGCCTCTTATAACTTCTAGATTCTAGGAGCCAAAGGAGTGGAAGTATCTACTTGTGGACCATATATTCTGTTTTTGAGTGCAGGCTATTAGTAAACACCTGTCCTAATTTTAAATATTAGGTCTGCTGCCCTTATTTTTTATAATAGCATCTAAATTTAAGAAGTGAAATAGCAGAATAAACACAGAAGTAATGGGAAAAAATATAGATAATAAAATAGAGAACAGATATTCAATAAAAATAAATGATAAATGAATTAAGTTGCAAAATACAAAATCAGTATCCTGGAATCTGTTGAGTTTCTCTACACTGATAACAAACTAGCAGAAAGAGAATGTAAGAAAACAGTCCCATTTACAATTGCATCAAAAAGAATAAAATACCTAGGAATAAATTTAACCAAGGAGGTAAAGACCTATACTCTGAAAACTGTAAGACATGGATGAAAGAAATGGAAGAAGACAAAAAGAAATGGAAAAACATTCCATGCTCGTGGATTAGAAGAACAATTATTATTAAAATGTCTGTACCACTCAAAGCAATCTACAGATTCAGTGCAATCTCTATCAAAATACCAAAAGTATTTTTCACAGAACTAGAACATACAATCCTAAAGTTTGTATGGAACCACAGAAAAATTGCCAAAGCAATGCTGAGAAGAAAGAACAAAGCTGGAGATACCACAATCCCAAATTTCAAGATATACTATGAAGCTGTAGTCATTAAAACAGTATAGTACTGACACAAAAATAGATACATAGGGAACAGAATAGAGAGTCCAGAAATAAGGCCACATTTTAATACTCAGTCTACAGAGGCAAGAATGTACAGTGGGGAAAAACTGTCTTTTCAACATATGGTATTGGGAAAACTGGACAGCTACATGTGAAAGAATGAAACTGGGCCACTTTCCTATACCATATTTATACTTATTTATATCTTATAAATTCAAAATAGATTAAAGACCTAAAACCATAAAACTCCTAAAAGAAAACATAGGCCATAAACTCTTGGCCTTAGCAATGTTTTTCTGGATGTGTTTCCCTAGGCAAGGGAAACAAAAGCAAAAATAAACAATTGGGACAGCATCAAACTAAAAAGCTGTTGCACTGCAAAGGAAACCATCAACAAAATGAGAAGGCAACCTATTGAGTGGGAGAAGATTTTTACAGTCGTTGATATTTCTAATAAAGGGTTAATAACCAAAATATATAAAGAACTCCTGTAACTCAACACTCCAGGGGAATAAAAAATGGGCAAAAGACCTGACTAGACATTTTTCCAAAGAAGACTTATGGATGGCCAAAAGACACATGAAAAGATGCTCAGTATCACTAATCATCAGGGACATGCAAATCAAAACCAGCATGAGATAGCACCTAACAACAGAATTATTTATTATTTATCAAAAAGATAAATAACAAGATTGGCAAGGATATGGAGAATAGGAAACCCGCCTGTCCTAATGGTAGAAATGTGAATCGATACAACCACTATGGAAAACAGTATGCACGGTTCCTCAAAAAATTAAAAACCAACACCGTATGATTGGTTTTACTTGCAGTAGCCAAGATATGGAAGCAGCCTCAGTGTCCACTGATGAATGGACAAAGAACATGTGGTGTATATACACAATGGAATATTACTCGGCCATAAAAAAGGGGAGCATCTTGCCATTCTTAACAACATAGCTGAAGGGTATTACACTAAGTGAACTAAATCCGAGAAAGACAGATACCATATGATTTCACTTTAATGTGGAATGTAAAAAACAAAACAAAGGAACAGTCAAACAGAAACAGACTCAAATGCAGGCAACAAACTGATGGTTGCCTGAGGGGACGGGAGCTGGGAGATGGGAGGAACAGGTGGAGAGGATTGAGAGCTGCAAACTTCCAGATAGAAAATAAATCGTGAGGATGAAAAGTACAATACAGGCAGTGTAGTGAGTAATATCATAGTAACTTTGTATGGTGACAGATGGTAACTACTCTTACGGTGAGCATTTCATAATACATGATTGCAAATCACTATGTTTGTATCTAAAACTAATATAATACTGCATATCAACTATACTTAATTTAAAAATTTTTTTTTTAATGATAAAGCCAGAGTTTGTTGTTTAAAGCAACTAACACATTAGGAAAATGCAAATCAGCACCACAATGAGATACCACCTCACCCATCAGGATAGCTCTTTAACAAACAAAAAGAACAAAAAAAATTAAAAAAAAAAAAACAACAGAAAATTACAAGTGTTGGTGAGAATGTGGAGAAATGGGAACCCTTGTGCATTACTGTTAAGAATGTAAAATGGAAAACAGTATAATGGTTCCATAAAAAGTTAAACATAATAATCATATGATTTAACAATCCGCTTCTGGGTATATACCCCCAAAGAAGTGAAAACAGGGACTCAAACAGGTATTTGTACACCCATGTTCATAGCAGTGTTATTTATGATTGCTAATATGTGGAAGGAAGTTATATGTACACCAGTGAATGAATGGGTAAGGGAAATGTGGCGTATAATGCAATGGAATGGAATATTAATCAGCCTTATAAAAGAACGAAATTCTCACAGACGCTACAAAATGGGTGGTGGGTATTGACATTATACCAAGTGAAATACCCAGTCACAAAACAAATACTGAATATGATTCAATTTATATGAGGTACTTAGATTCGTAGATTCACAAAGTGAATGTGAGGATATTGTGAAGATACGTGTATTCTTTCATAGGTACATTGTAAAGATATTAATTCGCTCTTACTGATCTTTAGAGGCAGTACAATTATAACCAGAATTCCAGTGAGGTTTTTGTACAACTTCACAACCTTATTCTAAGATGTATGTGGAAGAACAAGATGCCACGAATGTTTGTGGCATTTCTGTATGGGTCTTACCCTTCTAGACAGTAAGACAAAATCAGAACAATTAAAACAATGTAGAAAATGGAATCCTTTCCTCACACCATAGACTAAAATCAAGTCCATGCAAATTTAGACTTAAATGTGAAAGGCAAAATAAATACAACTTCTAGAAAATACTTTGGGAGAGACTGTCTTTATGATCTTAGAGAAGGATTTTTTTTTTTAAGATTTTATTTATTTATTTGACAGACAGAGATCACAAGTAGGCAGAGAGGTAGGCAGATAGGAGGAAGCAGGCTCCCTGCTGAGCAGAGAGCCCGAAGCAGGGCTCCATCCCAGGACCCTGGGATCATGACCTGAGCCGAAGGCAGAGGCTTTAACCCGCTGAGCCACCCAGGCGCCCCTAGAGAAAGATTTCTTAAAGAAGACCCAGAAAGCACAGACAAAAGATTGATAACCTTAACTGCATTAAAACTAGCAACTTTCATTCTTGAAAAGACAACATAAAGAGAGTAAAATGACAACCTGGGAAAAGATTTTTGCAACTTGTATCAGTGAAGAGGGATTCATAGCCATAAAATACAGTGAACTCTCACAGGTCGATAAAGGAAACACAAACAACCCAGTAGAAAAATGAGCAAAAAACCAAACATTCATGACACAGAAGAACATTAATAGCCAGTAAATGTATTTTAAAAACACTCAACTGCTGTAAGCAGAGAGGCACAAATTAAGAAAACGGAGTAGCACAGATGGCTTTGTGAATCTGTAGAAGTTGGGCCTTTGCACATCCTGTGACTCCAAAATTCTCCCCTCTCTCGCACTCTCTCTCAAATAAGTAAAATCTTAAAAAAAAAATGCACATATTATGATTCTATTTACATGAAGTAGAAAACTAACAATATATCATTTAGGTATATAGATACTAAAACTGTAACAAAAAGCTGACAATTAACCCAAAATTGAGGATAATAGTTAGGTTGGTAGAAGGGGTGAGGTACTTCTTGGTGCTTATTCCTTTAGCTGATGGCAGGTGCATGATTATGCATGCTGCTTTGAAACTACATATTTGTTGTTTGCATTTGTTCCTGTGTAAACTATGAGAGGCAGCATAGTTCCAGTGCTTACTAGCATGGAACTGAGTCAGACTGCCTGAGTTCAAATCCTGGTTCTGCCCCTTTCTAGTCTTGTGTTTCTTAACCTCAGTGCCTCAGCTTCCTCCTCTGTGTAATGGGGGTTCCGACAGTACTGACTTCATACATCTCCGTAAAGTGAAGTGCCTACTAATCACTAAGCAGTAATGGGTATTTATTGTTGTTATTCTGTGTTTGGTGCTGTTTTTCTATGTTTCATATATTTCCCAATGAAAAATATTCCTTTAGGAAAAAAGTGAAATGAGGCTGTCTCTCTCTTCCTTGACTTGTTTGGTATCTAATTGTTTGGATTCTCTCTTTTTTAAAAAGATTTTATTTATTTATTTGACAGAGACACAGCGAAAGGGGGAACACAAGCAGGGGGAGTGGGAGAGGGAGGAGAAGCAGGCTTCCCACTGCCAAGCAGAGAGCTCGATGCGGGGCTCGATCCCAGGACCCTGGGATCATGACCTGAGCCGAAGGCAGAGGCTTAACAACTGAGCCACCAAGGTGCCCCTGGATTCTTTTATTTGAACTTAAATTAATTTTTCTCCTGTTGAGCTTTTAGTTTTAATCTGTGTTTTATATCCTGCTTGTTAGCAACATTCTGGCTGGTTTTCTCTACTGTGATTATTTTTATGAAGCTTTGCAAAGCCAGCTGACAGGTACGAGTGCAAAGGCACCCGACACTTTTTTTTTTTTTTTTTAATCTCTCCAGGCTGGCTTGGTTTTGCTTACCAGCCCATCTCTCTCCATGGCAACAAATCTGCCCTCCAGGGAGTGGTATAACCTACGGACAGTGTTGTTGCTGGGCAGGTGCACACCCGGTGAAAGCGGGCTCCAGGGTTCCACAGAACTGCTGCCTTCAGAGGCCGGCCTTAGAGGGATTTCTGTGGAACAAACAGGGCAGTAAAGAAAAGGGTTTTGTGTCTGCCTTTCAGGGAAGATGGCAAACCAAAGCCTAAGAAAGACTTCTGAATCTAGTAGATGAATGAGTGAAAGGGAAAGTTGTAAGATAAGCACCGTTTTATTGGTAAGAAGGAGAATACTGGGCTGGAGATCAGAAAAAATTCTGGTTGGCTCTTGAGACCTTAAGCAAGGAAGACCTCATGGGCAGAGGTTTCTCCTTTGCCACATAACTCCCATTCAGATTCATTCATTTAGGAAATATTACTCAGGACATGTTTTATAAGCCATGGTCTGCTGGGTATTGGGGAAGAAACCTGGGAAGCAAACAGACCTGGCTCCTGCCCTCTAGGAGTTTAGAGTCTAGAGGGGGTTATGGGCACTTAAGGAAGTTACAGTAGAAGTGATTAAAGGCAGCCGAGCCCAGAGCAAGGGATAGCCAAGAAAGCATCCCACAGGAAGGGGTTTCTAACCTTAGACCTGGAGAGCAAATGAGGAGGAGGGAGAGCGGGGCAGCGGAAGGGCAAGGTGCGGCTGGGGAGGGAGGACAGGGTGCAGTCGAGGAAGTGGGTGGTCAGGGTGGCTGACTGGGCTGAGCGTAGGGTACTGTCCACACACGAGGTGTGAGAGGCAAACGGGCCATGTGTGGCTGACCCTAGGAACGCACAAGATTTTTTTTTTTTTTTTAAGAATTTCTTTGGCAGAGAGCGAGCAAGAGATCACCAACAGAGAAAGGGGCAGAGGAGGAGGGAGAAGCAGGCCTCCAGCTGAACAGGGAGCCCAATGTGGGGCTCAATCCCCAGGACCCTGGGATCATGATCTGAGCCAAAGGCAGATGCTTAACCAACTGAGCCACCCAGGCGCCCCAGGAACTCACCAGCTTAATGAATGTGGAAATTAGTTTAGGAAAGGAAGTCTATAATCATGACAGGAAGTGTATGTAATTCTATTCATTCCATAATCCATAATCAGGAAATCGCCTGTGCAATCTGATGGTGAAAGCACAAAATGTGGGTTATTTCTCTACCCCCTTTGCTCCTTTGTAATTAAACTATGATAGGAAATCGGAAAAACTGAATTTATTTCAGACTCATGGCTTAGAAGTGATACAAACTTTTCTCTTTCACGGGTGACATATTTGTACATATTCTGTGTGTGATTTGGGAGGTGAGCCCCACACTTGTGCCCTGGAGGAGTGTTTCTCTTTGTGTGGCCCATGGAGAGCTCGGTCCCAAAGGCTGTGGTAGGGGGTTGTTCCAACTGGGAGCTGTTCTGATCTTCCTGTGCTATTGAAATATGAGGGAAAGTCATCCTAATGAATTTTAGTCAAAGTTGTAATGTCCGTGAGGAGGAAGGACCCACTTTATAACCACAGAGGCTCTGTGGGCTCTTCCTTGGCCAGAAGGTTCACTTCTCCCCTCGTGTATAGCCCAGGACCAAAGGTTTACCTATTTAATCATGTTGGAAGGTGGGGCCTGGTTGGTTGGCTGGCTTGCTTGCTTTCTTTTCTTTCTCTTTCTCCCTTTCTTCCTTCCTCTTTCTTTCTTTCCTCATTTCCTTTCTTCCCTTGCTCCTTTATTTTTCTTTTTTTCTTTTCTTTTGCTTGGAGTATGCCCTGAAGTAGAGCAGAGCTGGTCCTTCTGTGTGTCCGTAGTGGGGTTACGCATGGAACTGTTCACAGGAAGTATTCCAAGCTAGCACTTGAGTTGGGTGGTTGGAACTCATGGAGGTTGGGCTACACAACTTGTAGTTCTCTGTAATACCAGGAAGATTCTCTACTGAGGCCTAAACATCCTGCACAATTTGGAAAGGCTTCTGGGGAAAGGGCTGGAAGGGGTTTTCTGAGGCCAACGAGGGACTGACTTGTCCCCTCTTGTCAAAATTTAGTGGTAGAAAATTCAGTGGTAGATCTCCTGTGATGAATATTCAAAATAGAGGCAAGTGTGTAAACATTCAAAGAGGATGCTTAATATTCTGTCAGAAAGTAATAAATTGTCGATATGACTGAGGGGGAAGGGCAGGGGCAAAGCCGGAGCAAACTAGGGCTGAAGAATGGTTCACCAAACATGAGAGCACAGTATGCGGTCACTTTCCAAATGCCGTGGCAATTTTGCCCGAAACCTGTCTGTGGAAACTTCCTCTTTGTAACGTGGACCTACTGACCCTTGGTCCCCCTGTCATGACATGCAAGGGGCTTTTTATGAGCTATTAAATCTGTAGGTACCAATATACCATAAACTCCACAAAGCGTTTCCCTAACAAGAGAAGTCATCTTGGGGCGCCCGAGTGGCTCAGTCGGTTAAGCGTCTGCCTTCGGCTCTGGTCATGATCCCAAGTCCTGGGATTGAGCCCCGAGCTCCAACTGGGCTCCCTCTCAGCGGGGAGTCTGCTTTTCCCTCTCCCTCTGCTGCTCTCCCTGTTTGTGGAGAGAACACACACGCACTTTCTCTCTGCCAAATAAATCTTCAAAAAAGAGAGAGAGAACCCTCGCTGATGGTCACACTTTGTTGGGTCCCCCCAAAATTGGGTACCCCAATAATGGGTCCGTGATTAAAGGAGCGAGACTGATACAAAGCGAAGGTCAAGCAAAGCTTTATTTCGCGCCAAGCATCAGGAATCAGACCGACCGTCAAACAGACTGGTCGGGGCCGCCCCTCACAGAGAACAACCCCTCCCTGCTTTCCAGACTAACTTTTATAGAGCAAAGGCCATGTGGTTGGGCCTGGCCACGCACAGGTGGCCAATGAGATTGTAACACACACAGGAAACTCCACAGTGATGCTAGGCGACCATTTGAATTACAATTTACCCTAGTAGACATTTGAACCAGCCTATCACCTAGCTCAGAATTGGCGCCTGAAAGTTGCCCAAAGGGCGGGGCCCATACTCCTTGGTAGCTAGGAGACCGTATGCGCCCCCACTGATGGAATACCTGCACCTGGCCTGACCCACCCTTGTACTGGTTTCCCGGACTTTTAAGTAAGTTCCCCTGGGGGGTGGTGGGGGGGGTCAATTTAAGTTTTACAACAAAATGGCAGTTCAACCGGGGTGGGGCCGCTCGGCTGAACAGGCCCTTACAACTTCAGATGGTGTTCTTCACATCCATGCTCTCTGAGACTCAGATCTGTGTGCGTCGAAGAGGAAGAGATTCCTCCTTGGGAAGTTAACTCGCAAAACCACCGTTGACACGGACAGCATCCCATGCGGGCAGCTATTAATTGGTAGTTGGTATTTTCTTGATAATGTGAAATTTATTTTGGCAAAAGACAAAAGTTCTTTTTATGAAATCTTTCTGTGAATTAGCTGAACTAATTTCTACCAGCACTGCATGGTTTTGAAAAACTATGCCTCAAATGCAAAAAAGGAAGGGTTCCCCCGCCGCCCCCCCAATATCAATTACATATTTGAAGAACAAATTTGTGAGTGCTTGATCTGCTATTTGAAGACCAGATAAAATCTGCATTTTGGGTTTTGTTTTTTTGGTTTTGTTTTTGTTTTTGTTTTTTTGCAGTGCTTAGCATATTTAGAACCATGGGAACTGGGAAGTCAGTCTGTGACCCTGCCTTTAACGGTCTCTGAACAGCACGCCACCAGGCCCCTCTGCCCTCCCTCACGGCTGTTTCTGTGGCCGCCGGAGCGGAGCTGTGTGGCACTTAGTTGGAATATCAGGGCATTTTAAAGGGCCTGCCAGGGGGAAGATTGTGAAGGGAATGTTCTTTTGCTGCCTCTCACGTTGAAATTTTACTATTTGGGAAACAAATGAAAATAAACACACACCACGTAAGGAACTGGGGTGGGGGTTTTGGGGCTGGTGCCAGGAGCAGAGGGCTGGAGGAGTCCCGGCAGGTGTTCTCATCCTCTTCCGTGTCTCCTGTGGGCATGGGCAGCTCTTCTGGGTCTGTGGCCTTGTACCTGCTGGCACATTAACCCCTCATGTACACAATGGCCATGTCACAGACCTGTCATTATTCCAGTGTCTCAGGAACTCCCACCTGAGTGGAATCTGTGCACCCCGGGCCCGGGGACGGAAGTGGTCACGAGTGGCTTCAGTGAGTTTAGAGGCAGACAAGAGACCGGTGTGGTTCAGCTCCCAGAAGTGAGCCTGAGAGATGCCTCCTCCTGGGATGAGTTTCCCAGGTCCAAATACAGTAAGAAAGCCTCTCCAAGCCGCCTCTCAGCCCAAGCCACCTGGTCACCATAGAGCCCTGCCCATGTTAGAAAGCTTGGGAGAGCTTTTCTACCTCTTAAATTTCAAAGGCCTACTCAGAATGCAAAGAAGATTCCTCCTCCTGTTCCCATCACACTCTATTACTGCCGGGCATCAGCAGATGGAGGCAGCCTTTTATATGCAAATATTTGGAACCCATTAATTCCCCAGTTCCTGCCACCTATCTCCCTCTTGTGAGACCCTGATCTGTACCATCTAAATGGCAAATAGCAGTTCCCACCCAACTGGAACTATTAAAGCCTTTAAGGCATGGTGATAGCCTGAGGCTTGAAATGGACATTTCTTTGACACCAGTGCTGATTCAAATGTGGTCTCTGTGAGAAACATGCTCTCTAAGAGGTGGATGACGGAAGGCAAATCCCTTGGGGAAGAGAAAGACATTTTACAATTAATGAGGAAAATGATAACTGACGTGTACTGACCTCCGACCAAGTGCCGAGCCGGTGCTGGGGGCTCTGTGGAAGGATCTCGTTCATTCTTTGCAGGAGCTTTTGAGGTCTGCCCTGTCATCATTCCAGATTTATAAGTAAGAAAAGAAGGGCTCCAAGAGGCTCTGGAATTTTTCCAGAGTGCCCAAGTGGGTGGTGGTAAAACCACGATTGGACCCTAGGCAACCCACACACACACCCTGAGCCCCTTTGTGTGCTCTGCTGTGAGGAGGTGAAAGAAGTAAGAACTGCCACAGAAACGGCGGGGACAACAGAGACAATTGAGGATTTATGGGTCGCCTTCCACTCTGTTAGTGCCGCTGTGAAAGAGCTTCTGGCCTTCCCATAGTCCTTCAGCCCTCTTCCTCTCTTTGTTTTCCTCCCTCCCCTGCTGTCCTTTCTCTGCTCCCTCCCGCTCGGAGCCCGAGGAAGCCTCTGAGCCAGGGCCTGTGCCTTGTGCCAAGTTAGCTCCCTCCCTGGCAGCCATTTCTTTCAGCAGAGCTTTGCTGATCAATATTGAAAGTTGCGGCCAGAGAAGAAAATGTTCTCAAAATACAAAACTTGTCTCCCAGGGAGATTCTTTCTTAGAAGAGAGCGAGTCCTTCAAACTGCTCCAGCAGTTCTCTCATGCTTTCTGACCAAGCATTCTGAATAAAGCATCCAGGAATGGCCCTTCCTTCGTCTGCTCCACATCCAGCTTCCAGAATGGCCGGGCTCTTCCGCCGCCTCACACCCTCAGCCCGTGTGCAATGGAATCCGCTTCCCTGTCACTGTCTTCAGCTGTGCCATATTCTTCTTTGCTCCTCTCCTGTATATTTTTGTACTCACATTTCAAGTTTTAACTCCGCCTGTGGCATATGTCTGCCCTTGTGCTGAGTCTCAGTACCAAAATCTGTAGAGCTCTCCCGTTTTACTGCTACATTTAGCAATTTCTTTCATAGTCACCAAACCAGACAGACTTTGTCAGGTAGAAATTGGAAGAAAACCAAATGGGAGTGGGGATACTGAGTTCTTTTTGTCCAGAGAAAGTTGTTTCCTCTTGTACCAGTTTTGATATAAAGCAACCTTACAAATGGTTTCATGCCTGGGGCAAGTTGGCTCTTGAATATGGATGCCAGTGGGTTTTGAAATGACCACCAGTCTGGCTGAATACTGGAGTTGAGATATAAACCGTCCCCCAAGAACTGGTTCCTGGGGTTCTGTCGAGTTGATCATTTATGAGGAAAGCTCCTACAAGTGCCCTCATTTTACCTGAATGTTGTTTCCGACTTCATTTCAGGACTGGATCTCCTATAGCCTGAAAGAAATGTCAGGGAATTGGTCTTAAAGAGTTCAGCTATACTGTTAAGTCACTGAATACAGCATCTACTCAGTCCCCTTCAGTTATCCACACAGGCTGCTTTTACAGAGGGGTTACCACACTCATCAGAGAAGTCTGGCAAAGAGAAATCACGTGGAGGAATCTGAGCTCCTGGCAACAGTGTTGGAAGAAGTGATCCTAGGCATTCTCCCTAAGCCTCCCACTCAGGTCAGGGCCGTCCTTCCCTGAGGCACATGGATACATGGATGACAGCAAGAACCTGATGAAACTGAAGTTCTTTGAGGAGGGGATATGGTTGGGTAGACTCACCGCACAGGAAGTGGGAAGTTAAACCTCAAACCACTCCTGTGTTATGAGAATCCTAAACCAAGAAATTACATGTTCTACAGTCGGAAAAACCCATAGTGTTTCCTAGTAAAAGCAAATTTAAAAATCTCTCTGTAACCTAGGGCACAGAGTTAGCAATCCTACCAAAGAGAAACATCTTCAAACCCACTGTGAGAAAGAATGACTAGACACAATGGAGCCTTCTCTCTACCTCTCCAAAGAAAACCCAGTAGAACAGGTTGAAACTTTAAACTTGTACAGATAGAACCACAAGGCACGAAGAACTGAATTTGGAAAACAACCAAATGGAAATTCAAAATGGGGGAAAAGTATATCACTAAAATAAAGTTACCATAGTTCACCCTTGAATAACATGGGCTTCAACTGCATTAGTCCACTTATACATGGATTTTTTTGGACAAAGTACTTTAAATGTGTTTCAATAATGTTTTCTATAGCTTACTTTATTGTAAGAATATAGTAAGTGTAATAAGTATAACATACCAAATATGTATTAACTGTTTATGTCATCAGTAAAGTGTCTGGGCAACAACAGGCTATTTGTAGTTAAGTTTTTGGAGATCCAGAAGTTATACTTGGATTTTTTACTGTAATTGGTGATTGGTGTCCCTTAACCTCCATGTTGTTGAAGAGTTAACTGTACTGAATGGATTGAAGAGTAAACTGCTAAATCAGGAATTAGTGAATTTATAGAAATCAAAAGAGGAAAAAGAAGACACAAAAGAAGTGCAAGTCTGGAAGGCAAAATGGGGAAGGTCTAATAGGAGAAAATATTAAAAAAAAATAGAGTTTAAGCAATATTCAAAAAGTTTACAGTTGAAAAACTTTCCATAACCAAAGAAATATCCTCTTATTTGAAGGAGTAAAACAGATTTTCAACCATGATAGATAAAAAGGAATCCTCATTGTTATGTCTTGCATTGTTATGTCTTTTCAAAAAGCACAGAAGTTAGTATATTAATTTATTTACATAGTTATGGATTGTAAATGATAATAATGACTAACAGAGGCTTAAAAAAGATGAAATTCAACTACCTGGCAGTAACACAGATAATGATAGAAGGCATTCTAAGATCCCTTTATTTTCGATTGTTATCGATTGTTATTTATTGTTATCAATTGTATGTAACTTCATACAATCGATAACAACAGTAAAAACTTAAAAGGTTACCAATGAGAAGATATTTCTTTTTTTTTTTTTTTAAACTTGACAGAGAGAGACAGCAAGAAAGGGAACACAAGCAGGGGGAGTGGGAGAGGGAGAAGCAGGCTTACCACTGAGCAGGGAGCCCAACATGGGGCTCCATCCCAGGACCCTGGGATCATGAACTGAGTTGAAGGCAGATGCTTAACAACTGAGGCACCCAGGCACTCCAAGATATTTCCTTATAAAGAAATGTCTTCTCAGTAAGAGAAGTCACAATAAATGAAATATTATCTCTAAAATGCTGAGGGAAAATAACAGTCAATCCAGAATTCTATACCCAATAAAGCTATCAGGCAAGATTAAAAACAAAAACAAAAGATTTTTGTGGTCCAAAGACTGGGGTGAGTTTAATCCTTCTCAGACCATTGTTGAAAGAATTTCTAAAAATGGACTCCAACACAAAAAAAATCAAATCCAGAAGGAAGGAATGCATTTCAAAAAGCACAGAAGTTAGTATATTAATTTATTTACATAGTTATGGATTGTAAATGATAATAATGACTAATAGAGGCTTAAAAAAGATGAAATTCAACTACCTGGCAGTAACATGGATGATGATAGAAGGCACTCTAAGATCCCTTTATTTTCTGAAGGAGGACATAATACTGATTAACCTATGTATTAAAAATTTAAGCATAAGTGCTAAAATGATAGAAATTAACTATCACTTCTAAACCAGTAGAGGGAGGGAAAGGTATTAAAGCAATCAACCTGACAGAAAGCAAGAATGAAGAAAAACATAATCAGAAAACACACAGGAAGTTATATATATTTATATTAGTGATGGCAGAAATAAGCTCAGATATATCAGTTTTTATAATAAATATAGCTTACATCTTAATAACTATGAGATTAGATTTTAATTAGCCATGTACCACTAATGAAATACACTTTAAAATACAAAGTTTAGAAGTCCTACTCAGTCTTGTGGCTTTTATCATCAAAAAATGACCATCTTTTCTTGCCCAAGATCGCATAAACTCAGGATGATAGAGGGGCAAGTCCCACTTCAGAAGTGAAAATAAGTGTTTATTGATGAATTCTTAAGTCTTAACTGGGGCCTCCCAAGGAACTTAAGAAGCATCAGAGAGAAGAGCTTGTGTCATGTGTCATGAAAGCTCAGGTGCAGGAGAACTGGGGTGTGTGGAATGGAGTGGAAACTGTTTACCCCCCGACCCCCTCTCCCACCCCACCCCGAAAAGGAGAATTCAGAAAGACAGGAGACATCAGAGGCAAAGAAGATGGTCAGTGTTATCTGCTGGAGCAAGGTTGAGCTGAATAAGTACTGAGAAGAAGCTTTTAGGTCAAGGTGTAAGAGGCCAGATGAGTGAGGTGTAGTGGCCCCACTGGTAAGAGATTAAGGAGGAAAAGGGAAGAAATTAAAGAAGCAAAAATGGATTTCTGTCTCAAGAAGTTCAGCACCTAAGGGAAGACAGAATGGATGGTAAAGAGAAATTCAGGCTCAAGGGAAGTTATCTTGGAATAGGCAATAACCACTTTTAAGAATAAAACCTTAATTATCTAGAGCCCTCAGGGAAATGAGTTTCCTGGGTAACCATCTTTTCTAGGTGACCTAATGCTGCTTTTTAAAATACCACTGCTAATTTTGACCATTTTTTAAATACTCCACGTCACCAGCAGTGGCAATATCGGGGTGGTCTCTTGCCTTGGACTAAGGGTGACCCTCCTTTATGACTTCTTCATCTCACCTTGTTTAGATCTCACTGTCGCTGCCCCACGGCTGTAGACCCACAGAGGCCCACAGGGTGGTTCGCCTCTCCTAGGCTAGCCACAGAGAGCTGGCTTGAGTCTTTTCTCTGTTTTTTGACATCTTGGAGCATCTTTCTTTTACTGTCAGCCATCTTTTACTGTAACTTGCCATCATTTTCTCTGTCCAGCATGCTCTTGAGCTGGGTGAGGGTGTGTTCAGCCCAGAGAGATCAATCTACTTGGTATTGACTCAGCCAGGTTTCTTCACTTGAAAGGCTAAAGTCTGGACCACCGCAGTCAATCACCAGGATAATCAACCACTGAGATCGCTGGCAGCCTTTCCCAACGTGGTTCTATCTCACAGACACAATTTAATATAAACCCAAGAGTCCTCTGGGGTGAGCATCTGAGAGACTCTTCTGAATATAGTATAACCTGCAGTGTGTGGATTTGGGGACATCTATCTGGCTCTTTAGCCAGAGGCCTCTCTGGACTCCTTTCTGTTTATTTCCTGATCTCAGCAGGGGAGCCCTCCAAAAGGGCTAACTGGCTGCATCTTCCCTCAAGTGCAACTGAAGACATTTCCGAGCAAAGCTGGAAATTCTCTCCATTCAGATAGAAAAGGGTGTCTCTCCTCCCCACCCACCAGCCACCCTCTGGGAGGAAAAGCATTTATTTGGTATTAACTCAAATAGCCTCTCCTCTGCCACCTGTAGTGTGTCCTGCACTCCTCCCCTCTGCCTGGGCTGCAAGAAGACTTGCGTCTCAAGGACTTTATGTCCTGGAATCTTAATCCTGAGATCATCTGCTGCAGAGTTTGGTCTTAAATATTGTAATGATGGGCTGGATGCCAGTTGCTTATTTTTATTTAATTATTATTTTTTTTATTTTTATTTTATTTCATTTCTGCCAGTCTCCTTTATTAGGAGACTCAGTAAATCCATAAAGGGTCTCAACAGAAGAAATAGAAGAGCCTTCTGGTGTTCCAAATTCCATAAAAATCACAGTCCTGAGGGCAAGGCAGAGATATTCCCAAGTAGGGAAAAGCCACTGGTAACATCAGGGTGGTCTGTTGTTAAAGGTCTGTCGTGAAAGCCTTCCAAGAAGCCTTCCTTACAGGGTGACATTTATTATCGTGGTGATTTATCTGAGTCTAGCTTTTAGCTTTTCGGGTTCAGAAACGGGTTTAATCAACATACAAAGAACAGATTCATTGTCAGAGCTGGGCTCACCCTAACCAAGCTTACAAAATTGATCTGGAAACCGAGATGCCAGTTGACATTTATATGGAGAAATATAAGTGACTGATACTCTTGGAGTACAATGACTGGCTCATTCTTTTCCTGTAGGCAGGACTACACAAGGAGCCCAATCAGAATCAGGTTATTTGGTGAACGTGAAATCAGAGTTAACGGTGAATCATGTTTAATGGCATAGGCTGAGAGAGTCATTCATCCACACTAAATATGGTCCTACCAGCAGAACTAAATCTCTTTGAAGTCTGTCAGCGAAGACTCTCTCTGATCAGTATTTGGATAGCCACCTGCCAATGTTTTGTCTCATTTCTTTATGCCTCAAGGCCAACCCAGGCCCACACCCACCAAAATCCCCTCCCACACTGGTTTTTAGATATTAATATTTCCCACTGGCTAATGATGTAATCCTTCTTTTTCCTTAAGTTTAAATCTCTGTGAGCAATCTTATTTTCAAATTCTTAGAGGACCACCCCCACTAAACCTACGTTGATCAAGAGGAGAGTGTGGCATTGATAAGAGTGGGTAGATAGCCCGTCCACACCAAGGCTTATCAGTCCGTTCCCAAACACCTTCACATTTTTACTGTATTCCTATGCTACATGTACTATTAATGTTTTTATTTAAATCAACTCACTTTTTAAAAACAATTTTATTGGGCACTTGGGTGGCTCAGTTGGATGAGCAGCTGCCTCTGACTTGAGTTGTGATCCCGGAGTCCTGGGATCGAGTCTCGCATCGGGCTCCCTGCTCAGCAGGGAGTCTGCTTCTCCCTCTGACCCTTCCCCTTCTCCTGCTCTCTCTTTCTTTCAAATAAATGAATAAAATCTTTAAAAAAATAAAAAATAAAAACAATTTTATTTTAAAATATTGACCATACATGGGAAAATTACTATCATTTGTCCTTAAAAAAGAAAGTGGCCCCAAAAATAAACACTGAAAACAAAAGCTCTTATGTTTCCCAAGTACTTTTTCAGCTAGGCATGGTTTGTCAAGCAAAGCTCTGAGCCTGAGCAGATCCATATTAAAGGCAGACTCACACTAAACAAAGACTTTCTCCTTGACATCACCAAAAACCTCAAAAGACTCAACAGGAGACTAATTTAGGAGGTTATTTAATGTAGGTGGTGCCTTGTCCATCTACCATCTAAAAGAATAATCTCACGTTAGGCATCCCACAATTTAGGAAAATATGGCCTAGACTTTTTTTTTAAGATTTTATTTATTCATTTGAGACAGATATACAGAGAGAGAGAGAGAGAGCGTGAATAAGGGGGGAGGGGTAGAGGGAGAGGGAAAAGCAGACTCCCCACTGAGCCCGGAGCCCGAAGTGGGTCTTGATCCCAGGACCCAGAGATCGTGACCTGAGCCACCCAGGCGCCCCAGCCTAGACTTCTTGAGACTTCAGGGGTATTTGAAAACTGTTTACACAGCTGTAGTGATGTCTCCTTCTCAGCCTCCCCCGACTCCAGATTCTGCCTGATGCCTTACTGCTGGTCTCATTCCTGCTTCTCCCTACACAGGTACACCCTGGCAGCTCAGGACCTGGTGATGCGTGCCCGCGGTGTCCTGAAGGACAGAGGATGGCGGATATCTAATGACCGACTGGGCTCAGGAGACGACATTTCTGTATATGTCATTCCTTTAATACATGGGAACAAACTTTCCTGAAAATGGCCCAGGGCATTGGGAGGACAGCAGGGGAGAAAGCTGGGATACCTCTTAGCCGGGTGGGACTGGGAAGTGCCCCAGCAGAGCTCCAGGGGATGCAACCTCTTCCCATCCCAGGTTGGGGGTTTGCTGCCAAAAGTCCTCTGGCTGTACTTCTGGGGGACCCTTAGTTTTCAGTTTCCTCTTCAGTAACAGGTCTGGATACTCAACAGAGCAAAACATAAAGGCTGCTACTGAGTGTTGTGTTTCTTTTGGTTCCTTTAATAGGCCTCTTAGGTGGCCCTTGCCTATTTGGGGTACACATGTCGTATTTATTTGGAGTAGCTGGGCAGCCATTTTCAGGTGTAACTGGCAGAAGACTCTTTAGCTGGTCAAGCTGCCAGCTTCTCTACGGGTTAAAAGTACTGCATTGGAAAGTTGGGGATCATGCCTCAGAAAGTGTAAGCACCCACCTTCTAGTAAGCCTGAGACTGATTTCAGGGAACACCATCTGTGTGTGTGTGTGTGTGTGTGAGTGTGTGTGTGTGTCTTCCTTCTTTCACGGCTATGGTGGAGTGAAGCAGGGATTTTTTTTTTTCTTTTCAATATTCCTTGAATCTTAATTGTTTCCCTTCCATAAAATAGGCCTGGGACTTTCCAGTTCCCTACTGAGAAATTTGTGTGTCAAAGTCCAGCCCAGGCTGTCCCCATACCCGGTAGCCCACACCACCCAGGCAGCCTTCTGGAGCAGTGCCCAGGCTGACAGAGTCCTGTCTTTGTTGTGTAACAGTTTGTTCCTGAGTTGCATTTTTCTGACCAAATCAGTGTGTTTTCATGAAAATATGGGTGTTTCTTTGGACCAACAGTTCCTCTGTTGTTTTGAAGGATCTCCCTTTTTGTGGCTTGAGATTTCTCTGAGAATCTAGGTTTTCATTTCTGGAATAGTTGGCCCTCCCCACCTGCTGTGCCATGGGGACATATGTAAAGCAGTGTTTAAGAGATCAGAACAGGAAGCTCCATATATCAGGTCACCGTACCTCATGTGAAGACCATTCCTCCATTTTGGATCCAGGTTCCATGGGCTGTGACTGTGCCCAAGGCCACTCCACGTCAGTAAGTATCCATGTTCTGTCAAGGAGCCGCAGTCCTGCTCTCCCCCTTGTCTTTGGGCAAGGCCCACTCTGAATAGCCACTTGAGAAAAGTGAATCTGAATTGGGTTGACTGGTCATTCTGATGCTGTGAGCCCCGTTCCTTCCCCTTGGACTCCCGTCCCATCCCAGCTGAAGCCCCATTTCCCACCGCTGCTCCACTTCTGAGTTTTCCTCACAAGAGCTGCAGAAGCAGTGGACACCAAATCTACCTGCTGCTTCTCTCCCATGAAGAATCACAAAATAGATTTTTTAGAAATTACTTCTCTTAAGCAGACTACTGCTCTGCACTGGAGGACCCTGTAGAGTGATGTCCAATTACTGAGGCTGCTTCCTGAACACCTCCTGTGGCTTCATTGCCATCTTGACAGTTTTGTGTAATTTAAATGTTCTTCCCACCATATGAAGAAAAATGTCATTGATGTGATTCCCAAAACTGCTGGAGAGCCAATCCCAGCTCCCATGTTTGTTGAGTCCCTTCCCCAGAGGAGAGGAAAGGAACCTTTCCTCCAGGATAGTTCATCACCTTCCTGGAGTTGTAGATATTTTATTAGGAAAGGTCTGCCTGGAGCCTCTCTACTCAGGAATGAATTCATTCCACAGTGTGGAAATGATGCCCTGTCTGGTAGGTAAAGTACCATGGGAATTTACCGAGCAGCTGTTTGCCAAAATGTTGCCTGGGAAGAATTAGACTACCGCCTTGTCAGGGGTCATCTTCATCTGACAGCTTCCCTTCTCCTCCAGGAGATCTGAGCGATCCTAGAAGGCTCTGTGCGGACAAGTCCATGGTAAACCATTTGCTTCTCTGGCAGAATGAGATGCTGTGGGACAACATGCAGGCATCTCCCAGCAATGTGGTCCCCCTTCTGTTCCTGCCCTGACTCAAAGTCACATGCAAATGGAAACCAAGGAAGTTTTTTGTGGAGGACTCTGACCTCCCTTCTTTGGGAAGCTGTCCTCATCAGCATTCACCTCTTTCCCATGTTCCCATTGCCTTTCTGTTTTCTCTCCCAGGCTTCTGTGTTGGTCCCGCCTTGAGCTTTTCTACTTTTATTTGAGCCGCTGGAGTCTGACTTTGGGCGTAGATGTCATGAGAGTCTTCTACTCAATTCACCAATTCATGTACTGCCAATAAATGTCTCAGGAAAAATTCTGGAACCCCCTTTTCCAATTTATCCTGAAGTCTTGAGCATTTTGTTCTGCTGGTTTTAGTTAGAAAGGTATCCAGGAATTCTTTTCATAAGCCTCCTTGGTGGAAAGATCTTAGTAAAAAGCTGAAGCCCTATTTCTGTTTGTGGGATGAGAGGAAAATTACAAATGAGATGGATAAATCATATGTGGAAAAAGTGATTTGTTAATGCCCATAGCAGATCTACCCAACACTGATATTGCTCTGTGAATTGAGCTCACTCTGTTTGGCTTTATTTTTCACCCAGGCCCTGTGCCTTCCCATCTCAGAGCAGTAACTGTGTCTGCATAACAGGGTTGGCCCTAGGAGCATTCCTGGAGAGGTCAAGAGGCAAGGCAACACACTCAAAATTCTGAAGAACATATTTATATGTGGTTCGGAATTCTTGTGTGTCTGACTTATAGCCAAATCTCCTTGTCCTAATGGCCTCAGAGGAAGTCTTGTTTAATAAAAAGCTTTCGATTTCCTAGTCCAGTCTTTATGGTTGTCTTGGGGTGTGTGTGGCCACTTCCTCTAATGAAAGGTTCTCTCAGTTCTAAATCTCTTTGTTGGGCTGGACCCTGCTCTTCGCAATACCTGGGGACCGTCTTTTCCTTAAAGAGGGCAAACGCACCCTCTGTCCACACCTTGTAGCATTTTGCCAGGTGACAACCAAACCTTTGTTCTCATGACACCTGCAGTGAGAGCGCGCCAGTTGGCAGGGATGGAGGGTCTGTTCTGTGGTGGTTCTGCTTACCTAACTGCCATTCCTGGCGTGGGAAGGGAGAGGTGAAATCAGGCTAGGCCAAGTACTCAGCTGTGGACTAGGATAAAACCACAAAAGTGGCAAATTCTGTCCCTTTCTACAACTTGGGGGAATTTAGGGTGCTTGATCTTTTCATTCCTATCAGCTTACCTCTGTGCGGCTGTGCAAAGTCAGCTGTGCTCACCTTTTTCTTACTCCCAAGTATTTGTTTACTTCTCGACAACAACTACAGCTGTAAGTGGATATTGGCGGGCAGGGCGGAGAGTCTCAGGACCCAGATTGGGCCTCAGATCTTGGCCATTCGGGCAGGATTTTTGGTTTACCAAGAGCACTAGCATGGAAATGTGGAAAAAGACTCCCACATCTTTAGAATTCTGCTTCTCCTCTAGACTGCACCTCCTTCCTCATCTGCCAGTCCTTTTTTTTTTTTTTTTTCCAACATGGCCAAGAGTGGTTTTCCACCACAGTTTTCGGCTCTGACCTTTCCTTAAGTGGCCCAGCAGCACCGCTGTTCTCAGAGGGAATGTGTTAAACTTTTATGAGATTCTATTTTCAGCAAATAACCGCTTCTGGGACACTTGGAGAAAGCAGTGAAGAGTCATTGTCTATGCAGAGAACAATCAGGCTGACCCTAAAATTTACCAGATCTAAGAAAAGAGGAAAACAGTATCTGGCCCCAGGACAGGATCTTCCATGAGAAACTTGGGAGTCGTGAGGACTGTCCATTTGCAGAGAAGCGTAAAAGTCTGCACACCGTGCACAGTCCACCATGCGGAGCTGGCTCTGGGTGGGTGCGGCTGACGTGGCCGATGAGTACACTGGGATTCTTCAGAGGACACCAGCGTGCAGCCTCCTGGCCTCTTAGGCGCCCACCGTTGCAGATCCTTGTCCAATCTGGTTGCGGGTCTGGGCACGACTGCTCTTCCTAGTCCGTGATGTTACATGTAAATAGCTTTCATCTTTCCTCCACGTCTTAGATGAAGTCTTGTTCACTAGCAACCAGGTAGACAGTGACCAAATGAGGCTATAAACATGGTGTTTTCTACTGCGACGTACTTGAAGGAGAACCTTGTGCCCCCTACCCCCAATCTTCCATAGTATTTTGTGTTGGGGAGTCCTGAGGTTATTCTCTTGTTTCTCTTCCATTTTCTGTTTCTTCTGGAGACCCAGGGAGGCCCACAGTGGAGATCATTCGTAAGGAATGCATCACGGTCTGGGTTTCCAAAAGTACCAGATATATAGGGAATGACAGGAATCTGCCTGAAAATGGTATCAGGACCATGTACCTTTATGCTTTGTGATTGTGAAACCTTGACTTTTGTAACCCCCCAAAATGAAAACTGTTTAGTAAAGGGGATCTATTTTGTGTGTTTCGAAATTTAGGTGCGATGTTCCCTGGAAAAAGCTAAAGAAATGTATATGCTCAGTGACATTTTAAAATAAAATATTATATATATGTATATAGGACACCTTTAGAAAAACAATTGTGTTATTTTTTTTTTAATTCGCTCTGAAGTTTCTTCATATCAGGTAATGGAATGACGGGAGTGTCATGGCCTCACGGGGAATTACAAACTGTGAACAGATTTGAAAGACAATCAAAGGGGAAGGGATGCCAGCTCTATAAACCTTCACAAGAGTAGCAGTAAAGGCTATCCGTTTCAGCAGTGCGTCTAGAAGAAACATCTTGGATATTACTATCAAGCATTGCTCCCAAAAGGTATCCTTTTTTCTCTTTTTATTGAGGTATAATTGATACACAATATTACCTAAGCTTCCAGTGTACAATGTAGTGATTTGATCATGTGAATATACTATAGAATGATCATCACAGAAATTCTGGTTAACATCCATCACCTTCCTATTAACAAAAGTATTTTTTTCTTATAGTAACACTCACTTAGAAACTTTCAAATATGCAATACGGTATTATTAATTATAGTCACTATGCTGTATATTACATCCACATGACTTATTTTATAACTGCAAGTTTGTATCTTTTGATCCTCAGTCACCCATTGCTCCTACCTCTCACTCCTGCCTCTCCCAACCACCAGTCTGTTCTCTGTGCCTATGAATGTTTTTTGTTTTTATTTTTCAGATTCCATATATAAGTGAGATTGTATGGTATTTATCTTATTTCACTTATCATAATGTCCTTAAGGTCCATCCACACGGTCACAAATGGCAAGATTTCATTATTTTTGATGACTGAATAATATTCTCTTTGTGTGTATTTTCCTTTTCCATTCATTCATTTATGGAAACTTGGGTTTTTCCATATCTTGGATATTGTAAATAATGTTGCAGTCATCATGGGAGTGAATATGTCTTTTCAAGTTAGTGTTTTCGTTTTCTTTGGATAAATACCCAGAAGTGGAATGGCTGGATCATATGGTAGTTCTATTTTTAACTTTTTTATGAATCTCCATAGTGTTTTCCATAGTGGCTGTGACAATTTACAGTCCCACCAGCAGTGCACAGCGTCTCCTTTTCACCACGTCCTTGCCAAGATTGTCATTTCTCCCCTATTTTATAAGAACCATTCTAACAAGTGTGAGGTGATACCTTATAGTTTTGATTTACATTCCCTGGAGATTAGTGATGTTGGATACCTTTTCATGAGTCTGTTTGCCATCTGTAAGTTGTCTTAGGAAAAATGACTATTCAGATCTTCTGCCCATTTTTTAAATTGGGTTGTTTTTTTTAAATTATTGAATTGTATGAATTCTTTATATATTTTGGATATTAACCTCTTTTCCAGATACATGATTTGAAATATTTTCTCCCATTCAGTAGGTTGCTTTTTCATTTTGTTGATGGTTTCCTTTGCTGTACAGAAGCTTTTTAGTTTGATGTAATCACACTTGTTTATTTTTGCTGCCTGTCGATACTTTTGCTTTTGGTGTCAAATAAAGAAAAATCACTGCCAAGACCCATGTCAAGGATCTTACTGCCAATGTTTTCTTTTAGGAGATTTATGGTTTCAGATTACATTCAAGTCTTTAATCCATTTTGAGTTAATATTTATGTATGGTGTAAATAGATGTTCAGTTTCGTTCTTTTGCATATGCTGTCCAGTTTTCCCAATACCATTGATTTAAGAGATTGTTCTTTCCCCATTGTATGTCCTTGGCTCCTTTGTCATGAATTAATTGGCCATATATGTATGGGTTTGTTTCTAGGCTCTATATTCTGTCCCATTAATCTATGTGTCTATCTTTATGTAAATACCATATTGTTTTGATTACTGTGGCTTTGTAACATAGTTTGAAATCAGGGCACATGATGCCTCCAGCTTTGTTGTTCTTTGTCAGCATCACTTTGGATGTTTGGAGTCTTTTGTGGTTCCATATGAATTTTAGGATTATTTGTTCTATTTCTATGAAAAATGCCATTAGAATTTTGATAGGAATTGCACTGGATCTGTTGAGTGCTTTAGATAGTGTGGACATTTTAACAATACTGGTTCTTCCAATCCATGAATATAGTACATCTTTCCATTTCTTTGTGTCATACTCACTCTCTTTCATCAGTGTCTTATAATTTTCAGTGTATAGTTTTTTTTACCTCCCTGGTTAAATTTATTGCTAGGAATCTTACTATTTTTTTTTATCTTATTATAAATGGGATAGTTTTCTTAATTTCTTTCTGATAGTTTGTTATTAGTGTGTAGAAACACAAGAGATTTCTGTATATTTGTATCCTGCAATGTTATGGAATTCATTTATTAGCTGTAGCATTTTGGGGGGGGGGATTTTTTATATTATGTTATCTGCAAATAATGACTGTTTCACCTTTTCCTTTATGATTTGAATGTCTTTGACTTCTTTTATTGCCTAATTGCTCTGGCTAGGTCTTCCAATATTATGCTGAATAAAAATGACAAGAGTATGCATCATTTTCTTATTTCTGGTCTCAGAAGGAAAGATTCCAGCTTTTTACCACTCAGTGTGATATTATATGTGGGCTTGTCATATATGGCCTTTATTGTGTTGAGGTACATTCCCTTTATAACCTCTTTGTTGAGAGTTTTTATCATAAATGGATGTTGAATTTTGCCAAATGCATTTCTGCATCTGCTGAGATGACCGTATGTTTATCCTTTATTTTGTTTAAATTATGTATCACATTGTTTGACTGCAGAAATTAAACCATCCCTTTACCCCTGGAATAAATCCTACATGAAGATCCTTTTAATGTATTGTTGAATTAGGTTCACTAATTTTTTTGAGGATTTTTTACATCTATGTTTATCAAGGATATCGGCTTGTAATTTTCTTTTCCTCTTGTATCTTTATCTGGTTTTGGTATCAGGTAATGCTAGCCTCATAAAATAGGTTTGGAAGCATTCTGTCCTCTTCTGTTTTGTGGAAGAGTTTGAGAAGGCTTGATATTAATTCTTATTTGAATCTTGGGCAGAATTCACCCATGAAACCATCTGGCCCTGAACTTTTGTTTGTTGGGAGATTTTTGATTATTGATTCAATCTCCTTACTAGTAATCAGTCTGTTCAGATTCCCTATTTCTTCATGATTCAGTCTCTAAAGGATGTATGTTTCTAAAACTCATCCATTTCTTCTAGGTTGTCCAGTTTGTTAGTATATAATTGTTTGTATTAGTCTCTTATGACCCTTTGCATTTCTGTAATATCAGTTGTAATGTCTCTTTTGTTTCCAGTTGTATTTTTATGAGTCCTGGTCATTATTTCTTGGTGAGTCTACTACTGGTTTGTCAATTTTGTTTATCTTTTCAAAGAACTAGCTCTTGGTTTCATTGATCGTTCATATTGTCTTTTTGGCCCCTATTTTACTTGTTTCTGCTTTGATCTTTGTTATTTTCTTCCTTCTACTAACTTTGAATTTTGTTCAGTTTCTGATTCCTTGAGTTGTATAATTATGTTGAGATTTTTCTTGTTTCTTGAAGTAGGCATTTATTGCTAAGAACCTCCCTCTTAAACTGCTTTTGCTGTATCTGATAGGTTTTGGTATGTTGTATTTCCATTTTCTTTTGTCTTGAGGCATTTTTTATTTCCTTCTTTGGTTTCTTCACTGACCCATAGATTGTTCAGTAGCATGTTGTTTAATCTCTAAATATTTGTGAATTTTCCAGTTTTCTTTTTATAACCAATTTCTAGTTTCATACCATTGGAGTCAGAAAATATGGTTGACATGATTTCAGTCTTCAATTTGTTAAGACTTGTTTTGTGGCCTAATATATGATGTATCCTGGAGAATATTCCATGTGCTCTTGAGAAGAACTGTATATTCCGTTGCTTTTGATTGGAATGTTCTATATAAATATCTCTTTAAGTCCATCTGATCTAACCTGTCACTTAAAGCTAATGTTTCCTCATTGATTTTCCTTCTGGATGATCTACCCATTGGTGTTAAGTGGAGTATTAAAGTCCTTTAGTATTATTATATTGCTGTCTATTTCTCCCGTTCAGTCTCTCAGTATTTGCTTTATTTAGGTGGTCCTATGTTGAATGTATAGATATTTACAAGTGTTACATCCTCTTTTTGACTGATCTTTTCATCCCAAGAGGTATTTTTTATTTCTTATTTATTTTTTTAATATTTTATTTATTTATTTGACAGAGAGAGAGAGATCACAAGTAGGCAGAGCAGCAGGCAGAGCAGCAGGCAGAGAGAGAGAGGAGGAAGCAGGCTCCCTGCTGAGCAAAGAGCCGGATGCGGGGCTCAATCCCAAGACCCCAGGATCATGACCTGAGCCGAAGGCAGAGTCTTTAACCCACTGAGCCACCCAGGCGCCCCCCAAGAGGTATTTTTTAGAGGGCTAGTGATTATATACTTGCTGAAGACTGTAAAAGTCAAGACTCTTCTTAGTCATTTAAGCATTTTTAAGTACTTACAAAGTGTTAGTAAAATGTTCCATCTTACAGAGAGAAGTTAACAGATGGGACAAGACAGCAAAGAATGCTAATTCTGCTTAGTTCTAGAGTCCAGGAAGTTAAAAGTAATCTAGAAAATAACACAGTGTTAAAAATAACTTAAGTATTGATTCACAAAAGAAAGCTAAAAGTAGGCTATAGCTTATCTGAAGCTTATTTTGGAAGAGCAGACTAGTTAGAAAACACTCATATTAGAATAGTTTTATTATAAAACCTCCTCAGCCTTGCACCCTAATGCATATGATGCCTCCTCCTCCTCACTTAATAGTAGAAAGTCATTAAGAGTCCCAAGATTAGATTCCTGAAGGTTAAGACATTTCTTCTCTGTGGAAGATGGAAGAGTCTTCTAGCATTCTCTCAAGAACAATGTTTAGCTTAATCAGATTAGTTCTTGAAAACTGTGGTAGGTTGTCTTCAAAGATGGCTGCCAACATTGCCTCCTACATCTGTTCACAAGTGCTCCTTTTCCCATCATGAGGTGGCATTTGTTTCCCTACCCCTTGAATCTGGTCTGGCTGGTGACTTGCTTTGATTAATAGAACGCAGAAGTGACATTCTGAGAATTCCAAATTTAGGTCTCTAGAGGCCTTATAGCACCTGCTTTCACTCTTGGAAGCCAGCCACACTGCAAATGTCAGACTACATTACTGAGTGATGAGAGGCCACCAGAGAGATAACCAAAATGCCCAGACATTGTAAGTGAGGCCATCTTTCATCCCCAAATCCCTCTTGAGTCACTCCAGGTGATGCCATAAGAAGAGAGAGGCCCAGCCAGCTCTCAGCTGCTCAGGCCATTCCAGCTGAGGCTACAGACATCACAGAGCAGAAAGAAGCCATCCACACTGAGCCCTGCCTGAATTCCTGGCCCACAGAAACACGAGCAAATAAAATGGTTTTATTTTAAGCCACTTAAGATTTGGATACTTAATACACAGCAGCAGATAACTGAAACAAAGTATAGAGAACCTGGCTATGAGGATTTCGGGGCAAATTAAACAGAGAGGAAAAGGGCATTGAGAAAAATAAATTCGTAACTTGGGAAATAATCCTACATATGGAACCTGGTAGAGTGACTGAAATGAGGGAAACCAACTTCCAGCAATAATGTGGAGATTGTGATGGCTGTCCTGGGGTCCCAGTAAGAGTTCTCCACATCTATGTTTCTGCTTCTTCGTGCAGCTTACAATGATCATTACTAAGCCAGGAAAATGAGGATGGTTTCCCCCTACAAGGGGGAAAGGAAGGTCTTACCCCCTCACTCCATGATAGGTCCATTCCATGACGCACCATTCATGACCTTTGAGAGATTCAAGTGCTGCTTTTGCTCCCCAGACTGTTGCTTGAGAGTGATAAATTAGAACAGAGGGAAAACACAAGACAGATTTCAAATTTTATGTGCATGTGTATGTTTTAAAAATTCTCATCATTTAAAAAGCCCCATGTACAAACTACTTCAAAGTTGTTGCCATCCCAGTTTTTCCCTTCAATTAAATGTCAGGCCGAAGAGTGCGTTATATATCCTTGCCTAGTCTGCCTTTTTAATTGCTTTTTCTATCATTAGAGCCCTGAAAAGACTGCTGCTCTCAGTACATCTCTACATTTTTAGTGTCTTGTCTTTCACTTCTGAAGAGAATTTTTCCAGCCAGCTAACCTCTTTTGCTTTATTGATTCCACTTAAGCTGCCTGCAAGAGACTCAGAGTGTGAATGAGCACGAGGTGGGGGCAGGGTGCTCTTTGATTGCCTTCCAGGCACCAGATCGGATCATTTGCTGGTCCAAGGGGACAGGGACAGGGCTTTGGAAGGTCTGAATGCAGCCCTGGAGGGTAGCACTTCTCTAAAGAGGGAATATAAATCTGCACTTTATCTTTTACCATTTTTAAAAATTTTAATTTACAAATATAGTCACCAAAAAGGTAAATGCAGATGAGCTCATTCAGAAGGCACTGTTGTGAGGTGGGAGTGGGGTAGGGGGATGTTTGACATGAGGATGAGAGAAAGGTGAATTCACGGTAGCAGAATGCCCCAAACCAAGCCATTTCACACCCTTTAAGCACTACTAGCAGGGCATCTGGGTGGCTTAGTTGGCTAAGTGTTTGCCTTTGGCTCAGGTCATGATCCCAGGGTCCTGGGATGGAGTTCCACATCAGGCTCCTTGCTCAACGGGGAGCCTGTTTCTCCCTTTCCCTCTGCTGCTCCCACTGCTTGTACTCTCTCTCAAATAAATCTTAAAAAAAGAAAGAAAGAAAAGCACTACTAATTTACGTGAGTAACCAGATATCTCTGATTTAAACAGAGGAATTGTGGAACCTGAAAATGGTAGTCTCAGCAGTTCTGAATTTGAGATTACTTCCTTGCTGAGTTGGGTCAGTGAGACCAAAAGTTGTCGGTGAGATTTTGGAGAACTATGAAATCTCTATTCTCATTGTCCTAGGTAAAAAAAAAAAAAATGAAAGTTCCAACTCCTGGAAGCCCTAATATAAATCAGGAACATCTGGCCAGTCTATTAAATGCACAGTAGAATTTGAAAATGAACAGTGTGGTTGAGCTCATACTTGCAAAAAAGATAAGTGCTATCATTATTAGTGTCATGTGTCTTAAGATACAATTCAGATAGACTCAGTTATTTATAGATGATGTTATATCTGGGAATTGCTTCAAACATTGAGTAGGGGGAGTTGATGGGCACTCAGAATGAGATAAGATTGACCATGTTTAAGAAAGTTATGCAAACTTGGAAATAAAAGGATGATTGCATGCCTTTCCAGGGTCTTTCCTAGAATGTCATCTACCAGACCCACCCAAGAATTATTTAGTTCTTAGGTTAGAGTTCACCAAACTTTTTCTGTAAAGGCCAGATAATAAATATTTTAGACTTTATGGGCCATTTGGACTCTGTCACAACTACTCAACTCTGCTTTCTTGCATGAAAGTAGCCACAGACCCAACAAGGTTCTGGGCTAGAGTGGTAAAAATTCAAAGTTTATGTCTTGATCGGAAGAATTAACTCATGAAAATGCGGTCTGATCTTCTCTGGTATGAAATGAATGAAAAAGTCACCCAAATTAATGAACACTAATGGGCAATCATTAAGAAAACCAGGTAGATCAATAATCATTTATCTTATTTAGTTACAAACAGGATAATTTAGAAATGCTCCAGCTGTTCACTGCTAAGACAGTTTTATATTCAGATTTTAGCCAGGATGGCGGGGGAAGTATCAGGGTTGTGATACTGTGTTTCTTCAGGAAGTATCAGGGTTGTGATACTGTGTTTCTTCAGTACTAAGACACCAGTTACAAAATCTGCCACCAAGTCAAGGCAGTTAGACTTTTTTTTTTTTTTTAAGGAGGAAACTAACCTATGATTTACCATACTTTAGCATGAGATAAAAACGAAACATCTGTGTATTATATTCTTACTATTTTTTAGACCCTATGCTAGGTACTTGAGATCTGATTTATTTTATGCCCCTCTCAGGTAAATATTATCACATTTTACAGACAAGGAAATAATTTCATCCCATTTGTGGTGGAGAATATACTCTGTGATTTTAATCCTTTAAAATTTACTGAGGTTTTATGACCTAATATAAACAGGTATCCCCTCCATCCAAAAATGGGAGTGTTCCTGTGAAACCTTTTGTGAGCTGAAATGGCGTAAAGTGAAGAAGCAATTACCATTAATTTATACCCCCCCCAAAAATTTGAGCATTCCCAGACCCCTTTTAGGCTTTTCTGATACTTTATGACACATCTCGCTAATGGATGCACAAAATAAATCAAGCTGAAGAACAGATGCTCACAGGCACAGTTCAAAGCTTTGGCAGCTTGATGCTGAGTGTAGTTCCAGGGGAAGGAGCTCGGCAGGGCCGCTCTCATAGCTCAGAGCGTGCACTTCCTCTCTTGCTGCAATGCTAGTACTGAACGCTGTTTTCACCTTTCCTCTGTAAAAGGGAAAATCCTCTTTGGATGCTGTTCAGTTAGCAAAAAATAGGCAGCCTTTCACAATGGAGGTCCTTCATAACAATGGAATGGCTTAAAACAAAATTTGGAAAAGCAGGAGATCCCTGTAGTCTTTCCTGGATAATGTTCCAGGTATACATGAGAAGAATGTATGTCCGGCTGCTGTGGGGTGTGTTCTTTAGCTGTCTACTAGATCTTGTTAGTCTATCCATTGTTCAGGTTTTCTGTTTCATTGTTGATCTTCTGCCTAGTTGTTCTAGCCATTATTAAAAGTGGGCTATTAAAGTCTCCCAACTATTACTGTTGAATTGTCTGCTTCCCTCTTTAATTTTATTAGTTTTTGCTTTGTGTATTCTGGGCTTCCATTGTTAGGTACATATATTTTAATTATCTTTTCCTGTTGGATTGACCCTTTCATCATTGTAAAATGTCCTCCTTTGTCTCTGGTAACTGGTTTTTGTTTTGTTTTGTTTTTTAAGATATATTTATTTATTTGAGAGAGAAGAATTTATTTATTTATTTGAGAGAGAGAGAGAGTGAATGAGCAGGGGGAAGAGGTAGAGGGAGAGAGAGAATCCCCAGCAGACTCCCCACTGAGCACAGAGCCCCCCCCATGTAGGGCTCAAACTTACAACCCTGAGATCATGACCTGAGACAAAATCAAGAGTCAGATGCTTAACCGGCTGAGCCTCCCAGGCGCCCCTCTGGTAACAATTTTAAAGTATATTCTGTTTGATATTTGCATAGCTCTTATCTGGTTACTTCCTGCATAGTACATCTTTTTCTATCATTATGAGCCTATTTGTATCTTTGAATGTGAATAATGTCTGTTACAGAAAAAATGTACTTATACCATGTTTATCTTTTTTAAATTTTTGAAGAGATTTTATTCATTTATTTGAGAGAGGGACAGAGGGAGCATGACCAGGGAGGGGGCAGAAAGAAAGGGAGAGGGACAGGCAGGTTCCCCACTGAGCAGGGAGCCCAACACAAGGCTCAATCCCAGGACCCCAAGATCATGACCTGAACCTAAGGCAGACGCTTAACCTACTGAGCCACCCAAGTGCCCCAGTTACACCATGTTTATAAATTCATTGTGGTACACTCTGCCTTTTGATTGGAATGTTTAATCCATATATATTTAATGTAATTGCTGATAAGGTAGGATTTAGGTCTACCATTTCATTATTGGTTTTCTATGTGTCTTATGCCTTTTTTGTTCCTCTATGCTTTATTATTGCCTTTTGCGTTAAGTAATTTTGAGTACACCATTTTAATTCCTTTGTTATTTCTCAACTATATTTTTAAAGTTGTTTTCTTAGTGGTTTTCCTAAAGGTTACCACTAACATCTTAAAGCAATCTAGTATAGATTAATACCAGATTAATTGCAGTAGTATACAAAAACATTGCATACACACACACACACACACACCTCATATATATATATGAGGTGTAATAAAAAGACACTTCTACTGTCTTTTATAATTCTCACTTATTTACTTACTTAAAGATTTTATTTACTTATTTGACAGAGAGACACACAGGGAGAGAGGGAACATAAGCAGGGGGAGTGGGAGAGGGAGCATCAGGCTTCCCGCTAAGCAGGGAGCCTGATGCAGGGCTCAATCCCAGGACTCTGGGATCATCACCAGAGCCAAAGGCAGACGCTTAACCAACTGAGCCACCCAGGCACTCCACATATATTTATTTTTATTGGTGTTCTTTATTCATGTGAATTCAAGTTACTGTCTAGTATCCTTTTATTTCCGTCTAAAGGATTCTCTTTAGTAGTTCATGTAAAGCAGGTGTGTTTGTGACAAATTTTCTGTTTATCTGGAGATGTCTTAATTTCTCTCTTATTTTTTGAAGAACAGTTTTGCTGGCTATCAAGTTCTTGGCTAATGGGGTTTTGTGGGGGGTTGTCTGTTTTTGTTTTTGTTTTTGTTTTCTTTTGGCACTTTAAACATGTCATCCTACCACCTGAACTGCATGGTTTCTGTTGGGACATTATCTTGCTGACGATCCCTTGTGATGAGTCACCTTTCTCTTGCCGCTTTCAAGAAGTTGACTATATTGTCTACCTATGATCTCTTCGAGTTTATCTCACTTGGAGTTCACTGAACTTCTTGGATATGTAGGTTAGTGTTTTTCATCAAACTTGGGAGCACACATTCAATGCTCCTGAAAGTAACGGACAAGTCTACCTTAGCCCTTACTTCTGGCTTTTTTTTTTTTTTTAAGATTTTATTTATTTATTTGACAGAGAGAGATCACAAGCAGGCAGAGAGGCAGGCAGAGAGAGAGGAGGAAGCAGGCTCCCCGCTGAGCAGAGAGCCCGATGCGGGGCTTGATCCCAGGACTCTGAGATCATGACCTGAGCCGAAGGCAGCGGCTTAACCCACTGAGCCACCCAGGCGCCCCTTACTTCTGGCTTTTGCAGGGCCTTCCGGTCAGCCAGAAATAGAGAGCTGGCCTAGTGAGATCTCCTGGGTGTGTGCACTGACCTGCATATGTACAAGGACTTAAGGTTTCCAATAACAAGCTGGAGCTTTCCAGTGCCCTCTGTAGACAGCTCATTCACTAGTTTTAACTTTTTTGGTTAAAACTTTGGGTCAGTCTTTTGTTAGCCTCCACTGATATGGCTGCCTTACACAGCTAAGACATTAAACAACTGTTGCTGATTGTTTTTAACTAATGCAGTGGGGACAGAACTGTTCCCAGAGAACTGGTCAAGTTAAGACCCCCTGAGAATGGGGTTTTTCCAGGGAACCGCCAGACAGGACAAGTTGTGGCAATGCTCTGGGGCTGCGGCTTTTTGGGGAGCTACAAACCCATTTGCCCCCTTCATTGGCTTGTAGTCTTTTGGGTCTCATAGCTGCTTTGGTTGTGGGGCTGTTGGTGTCGGGGTTACCACGTATCTGGTAAGGAAACTGGTTAAGTTTAAAATGCCACCAAGCTCCTGGTTCTTCCTGCCATTCAGCTATTTTTCTTGAAAAGACACTCCGTGGATTGTTGCCATCCTCTAGCTAGTTTACAAAGTTTTGAAAAAGATGATTTTAACAATTTTTTTTTTTACCAGTGTTCTCTTTAGTACCTTGTGGTTGTGTGACAGTGGAATTTCAAAAGTCCTTATCCTCCTATTCCAGAAGCATCTCTGCAGGTGAAGAAAGAAAAGTTCGGGTAGGTTGAGGACACAAAAGCCAAGGAGCGCCAAAGCCAGGATTTTAAGTCCAAAATTTGTATTCTGTACTCCATTACTTCTCGCTATAACAGTTTCTAGAACTTCTCATTAGATAAGCAGTAGTGGCAAAACCTCCATCGTGTACCCGTTTAGATGGCATTTTTAACAAAGCCCTTTTACATCAAATCTCCATTCCTGACCTCTGCACGGAGCCATCAGGCCATGTTGTCTGTGGACCCACCAACATCATTTTCTACAAAATGTGTTTCTGTCACAGGCATTTTATTTCCCTCTCACTTTGGCTTTGACGCTTACTCAGCTGGCACTCTGTGCCAGCGTCTCCTGCGCACTTACTGTAAAGGTTTCTCTTGGCAAGTGTTCTTTTCGCAATGAAAGAGAGTACCAGGCTCAAACAGAAGGCCCTTACCCGAGCAGAAAGAATGGCATGCTACCCCGCCGGTATTAGCCACGGTACCTAAATTTCCATGAAGTTCTCCATACTTGCCAGTTAATAGTTGAGGAACAGACCCCCAGCGTCTGGAGCAACAGGACAAAATTATGTTCAAATTCCTCTTGAAGTGGAAGTGTGCTTAAAACAGATCCTACACTCTTGAGCACTGACCTGTAATAAAAGTAATGGTAAAAGGTAAACCTTTTACCAGGGGACCCAGCTGCACTGTTTATTACAAAACCTGCAGTGTCAGGATGGAGAGGCATTTGCCGAAGTGGTGTCAATATTACAGCTCTTGACATCTCTCTTTATGGGCTCGGCTGACCTGAAATAAGAAGACCGTTTCACATACTAACAGGGCACTTTTCGATGATCTACTTGACCTTTGCCTCTGGGCTCAGCAATAAGAAGAGTGATAAAATGACATTTTCTCACAGAACAAAACCCAGAGAATTGAAGCATAAGGGAGCCAAAATCCAACAATGCAGTGGCCTTGAGCACTGAATTTGTTTATACCGATCTCTTTATTTGTTGTTTATCTGAAATTCAAATTTAGATGGTGGCCTGTGTCTGGAAACCCGATATAGAACAAAACTGAAAATTAGACGGGGCAAAAATAAAGCTCTTCTAGCAGAGCAATTTCACCACCTGGTAGGTTCTTACCTCAAAAAAATCAAGATCTCCTGGAGCATAACAGAAAGAAAAGTTGTGCCTGGTCAAAGCCATCTGCAGGGAGAGTTTCCAAGTCATGGAGAAGGAGAGAGGGCCACAGGAATGTTCCAGCCAGGTTTCCTTTGTGCCTAGATTAGTTTGCTAGGGCTGCCTGTAAGAAACCACCTCAGACCGGGTGATACCAGCAGCAGAATTTTACTTTCAAAGTTCTGGAGGCCACAAATCCAAGATCAAGGTTATTGGCAGATTTGGCTTCTCCTGGGGCCTTTCTCCTTGGTTTTCTGGGTTTGCCCTTCTCGCTGTGTCCTCACAGTCTTTTGTCTACATTCTCACATCCCTGGTGTTTCCTTGTGTGTCCAAATTTCCTCTTATAAGGACACCAGTCATTCTGGATTGGACCCCACCCATAGGACCTCATTTTAACCTTCATTACCTCTTCAAAGGGTCTGTCTCCAAACATAGTCACATTCTGAGGTACTATAGGTCTTCAACAAATTTTGGAAGTCACAATTCAGCCCCATAATATTGCCATCCCTAGCTGGACTGCAGTCCTGGTGGGCTGTGGGGGAGTACGGTGGGTTATTATTACTGCTCTGATGTCTTCGCTCTCCCCAGTGCCACCCTAGCCCAAAAGAGTGACTGTGTCCTGAGCACCAGTAAAGAGAAAAGGGGCATTTCTGAGGGAAGTGATAAAAACGAGGGTCAGGAGGGCAGAAGAGGAACCCACTCTTTTCTGGGAAGAAAGGGAGAGAGGCAGGAAGAGTGATGTCATCAGATGGGAGGATAAAGGAAGAAGGGAGAACATGTTAAACCAAGAGGGACCATATGCAGAAAAAAGGAGTAAGGTGATAATCCACTCCTTCAGCAGCAGAGGACAGTAGGAAAGGTGGGGGGCAGATAGCAGGGCCAAAAAATCCCAATCTACAAAGCAAAGGGAAGGGCTAGGGAAACTATCCCCCAGCAAAACTTCCTCCTTTCTTCTGTCCCTTTTTTTGGGGGGGGGGGGGCGAGGGCGGGGCTGCCTGCAATGCCCTCAAGTCCTCTTTACAGGACTCCCAGACGCCGTCTTCATTTTATGGGAGTTCTGGAGCTTGGTCAGCCTTCAGGAACACAGTTGACTGTGTCCAGGCCGCTAAGCTGGGTCTCACTGCCCTGGGCATGAATATGCATGGCAGGGAGCCCCAGATGTGCAGAGGCTGCTGGAGTGTTTTCAGGACATGGACGCTCACACGCACACACGCAGGTCTGCTTGGGGTTTAGGAGCTCCCAATGCAAAGAATAGCTGGCAAGTTCCCTCCTCCGGAGTCCTTACTGCTGAGTCCACCCCCGCCGATGGGGGGGTGGGGTGGGAACTACACCGGGCAGAAGAGGCAGGGGAGGCTTGGGCTGCGGTTGGACAGGAGATGGAATCTTCACCCAGGGTTGCGGATGGAGGTCGAAGCGCGTCGCTCTTGTTTTCTCCTGCTGGACGTTTACCAAGAGCGCAGAGGGCCAGGGGGGCTAACACGGCGAGGGGAGGTCCAGCCACAGGGACACGGGGCTCTCGCAGGGTGGTCAGAACGCCCAAGCTCTTGCTCACCGCGGCGCCGGCCTTCCCGGGCGCCTTTGTCCCCGCGCGCTCCGCGCTCTGCTCCCCCGCCGCCCCCTCTGGCTGCCTGGCCCGGGGCCAAGCGCGCGCGGCAGCCACTCGCTGCCATTCCGCCGTGAGTGAAGGGCTCCTTAATAAGAGTGTAAATAAAGGCCAGGCTGAGAAATGAGTTTTCCATGCCAGCAATCACCCGCCTAACCTCGACTGTAAATAGCCTGGCGGAGCAGCGCAGATGGAGTCCCCGCACCTGGGGATCGAGGCCAGCCCCGAGCAGCCCATGTCAGCAGCTGGGGGCGCGCGTCCAGCTCCGGGTTGCTCGGGCGGGCGCTCCCGCCTCCTCCCCCGCACCCCCTCCACCCCACCCCACCGTCTCAGCCGGCTGTGTCCTCGGGAGGGACGCACCGCCAGGCCCCCTAATTTATGGTCATTGGTGTAATAGCTTTAAACGTGATTTATCTGACCGCAGAGGAGATGGCAAACGCCTGGAGAATGATCGGTCATGCGGGCTTTGTGCATTTCTGATTGGCCTTATTAATTTCGAGCAGAGCCAGGGAAGTCAACTTGGCAACAGCGCCTATGCAGAGCCGGTTTGGGGTTGGGCTGGCAAAAGCTTAGCTTTGGTCAAAACGGAAGGAATCACGTATTGTTTCAAAAGTCCGGGAATCAGACAGAATGTGGGAGCACACTGATTAAACCAGATTTCGTTTGAAAGCGGTGAAGATCACTTGATTTGACCGATTCCTTTTTTCCCCTCCCTCCTGTTTGTACAGACATCAGTGCCTTGGGGGTGGGAAGGAGAACAGGAACAATGATCTGTTTTTATTTTTAATGTCTGAGTATTAGGGTGGGGGTGGAATGCTTATCATGCTTATGGCTTCGAAGGGAAGAAATTTCGGGGAATCATGGGGCAAGTAAGTATCAAAACATGCTCCTAAAAATGTTATATTTCACAATCGTTTGTGTGGGGGGAAAGTACTTCTTGCCATTTGGGTTCTCTTCAGACATCACAACTAGTATTTATGAGATCTATAAATTACTAGATAAGCACCCCCATACCCCACACTTCACAAGCTCATTACTCTCGGTTACGGCAGAAACTGTCATTTAAATGTCACCACTGAGTGATGCAACTTAGGCCGTGAATAAAAGGGACTAAATACGAATACTGGAGGAGTTAGAATATTTAGTGGAAAATACTTTCCTATGAATGAATTACAGATTCAGTGGGGGGTGAATGGGCAACTGAAATGTACCCATGCTCATTTATTATATTTATTTGTATGTGTGAGACTCAGATGCAGACACAGCACCAGGCAACCTCCAAATGCAATCCTTAACACGCTGTTCCTCAGGGGGATCGGAACAAAGCCAGAGAGCGAGCAAGAAAACCTGATTGCTTGGGGAGGGGGCAGGGTAGTGTCACACAGGCAGTGGCACCATCATTTCTTTTATTTATAGCTCTAACCAGAAAAATAGACTGGGAGCAGCTGAGTACCAATTTATTTTGCTGCCTGAACTGATGAGTGGTTGCCTTAAATGTCATTGAGTTGGAAGGTTGTGCATTTCAGTCACTGCCGGGTTACAGGAAGCTTTGAAGCAGGTCTGGCAAGCGACCAATAATTGTCCTGCCACCTTTGGAGGTGGGCAAGGGCAGTCCAGCGAGGGGGCACTGGCTCAGTGGGGAAAGAGGGCGGCCCAGATCTCTGACTAGTCTCATCAAATGCTGCTTGAGTAGAAACAAAGAGGGCCCATTTGGTCCTATTAGAAGAGCAGAGTGAAGTGGCAGGGAAGGGTTACCTCCCAGAACAAGAACACATGATTTGGGGCTCAGGAGCAGGGCCCTCCTTGGGCCACAAGTCACGCCATGTGCACATGACACACAAGCCCTGCGTCCAGCTCCATAAATGAGTAATGCTCACAGGACGTCAGTACCATGAGAGAGGTAGGAAGGGGACACCGTGGAAACTCTGTAAGTCAGGCAAGCTTTGCTGCACATGTTGCCCATTGCACCAGGTCACGGAGGAGGAGGAGCTGGTCAAGGGGAGAGGGGAGAGGTCACACGGGCCAGGGCATGGAGGAGAGGAAGCAAGGAGCAGCACTGGTGCCCATGAAGACCCTCGATGTAGGAGTTCAAACTGCATCTCGCCTCTCTCTGAGGTTTACAAGGTGCCAGAAATTTCACTCCCCGATACAGATTAGCAGTCAGGTGTCTCCTCTGATTTTCCAAAGAACATGATGGGGAAATGTATGTGTTTCTGTAAGCACATCTAGCCATAATGACTGCAGAGCAGGCCAAAATCACAGAGGAGAACTCAACTCTGACATCCTAGTATAATTGTTTTGAGCTAAAAATAATCCTACTCCACCCATAGAACATGTGACACAGAAACCAGGACTCAGTGCCACCTTCCCAGCTGAAGTCTGGTGGTGGTCTCCAGGGACAGCGGAGCCGGCAGCCCCACAGCAGTAGCCCTACATCTGCACCATGGTCTGCTTCTGCCCCTCCGCCTCTCCCTGCTGGGTGGCTCTCGGGACACTGCAGGAAACTCATCTGTCATCACAACAAGAATCCACTCTGTCGGTCTGTGTTCATTTGCTCGCTGGGAAGCTCGCTCCCAGGCCTCGCAGGAGATGCTTCTTTTTCTCCAGCGCCCCCAGTGTCTCTCCTCCTCCTTCTGACCCGCTCATTGTCAGGCATCGGAACTATGACTGTAGAATCAACTGCTGCCCTTGGTTACAGAAAAGAAGAAAAACGCCTCTTTTGTCTTGACTTCAGTCAGCCTCACAGGCTGCGTCTCATAGCAGCTCTAGTCTTTTCTACAAAGACGCATGGGTAGTGATCTTGTCTGCAAGAATACATGTTCCCTGAGTCCAGGGAGTCTTCGTCTGGGACAAGATTCTAGCCCATCACGAACAGCATTTCCAAGACCTCTATTCTCCCACTTCCTCCCTTACCTAAAAGTGCCTCCTTCCTCTCGCGGATGTATTGTTCAAAACTTCTCAAAAAGCTCGAATCCAAATCACAGAGTGGCTTCCCCGTAGGAACCCCAGTGCCAGGGTATCAAGGTCAGAAGCCTGTCTAGCCCAGGGGCTTGCCTGTGGGTCCTGTGCTTGTGAAGAGCAGTTCTGGAGGACTCTGACAGGCCTGCGGCTTTTATTTATTCATTTTGCAAACATTACAGAAACCCTCTCATATATCTTAGGGGATGCAGAGATGAATACGAAGCCTCCGTCCTGGGGCAAGGGCAGCAGACAGGGAAACCGTGTCCTGCTCCCGGGCGACAGTCCTGAAATGGAGGTATGAAGGGAGCACTGTGGGAAGTCAGAGGGGAGCATGACTAGGAGTCTGCAAGGATCGGGGAATGTTTCCCACGGATGTTGATCACTGCCCTGTGTCATGAAGGATGAAGAGGAATTGATCAAGGGGAGAAGGACCTGGAAGGTCATGCTGGCCCGTGGGCAGAAAACAAAGCCTCCGTGAAAAGAGGAAAAGTAGGACAAGTAGAGAGAAGAGATGGGAAGGAGTCTTTGGGGTTGATTGGCGCGTTATTCCCTAATAAATACAAGGGCATGACAGACCGGAGTGAGAAGGGGAGCTAGGAGTTGTCTGTCGTGCTGCTCCCAAGCCTCAGCCTCCCCAGCTCACGGCAAGCAAACCCCAGGACTTACGGCACTCGTCTCCCCAACAGATTCCCAAGCGCCGGGGAGTGAGTGACTTGGAACGGTCACAGTATGCTAAGAGAATACGACAGAGAGGAGGGAAAAAGAGACCCAGGCACTGAAGAGTTCAGAGGAAAATATACTGAAATGATAGGAGCTCTAATCTCTTATCTGTAAGTGATAGGATGGTGAATGATTTCAACTACTTTTTACTCCTCTCCATTTTCTATGGTATAGTGAGCTTACATATCAACTGTTTGCCAGGCTGAGTGATCTTTAATACAACCACGTTCTAATAGAAAGGATTCCTACAGTTATCTTCATAACAGCACCCAACCCACAGGTAGAAAGGGGAGGGCAAACAACTTGGACTGGCTCATCCAATGGGCAGAGAGAATGTGGGTCTGTCTCGTTTACACACATGTGAACAGGGCTGCCATGGCCATCCACCCCTCCGCCCAGAAGTGGAGACAAATCTACAGCCGTCTCAGTGTCCCCTGTCTCTAGCACAGTATCTGGCACAAGTGGGTGCATTTTAATAAAGTTTGTTGAATGAAAGAATCCTAGGCCTTCTGACCTTAAAACTGACCTCTTTCCACTGCGACCGTGATGCTCCTACTGCAACATACATCAGAATTACCTGGAAGGCTTGTGAAAACACAGAATGCTGCTCCCAGCCCCCAGAACTTCTAATTTAACAGGACTGGGGGAGGCCCAAGAGTCTGCCTTTCTAACAGGTTCCCAGATGATGCCAATCTGCTTCCGGGGGCCGCACTCTGAGAACCCTGGACCACAGCCTACTGTCTTCAGGTGGGGAGATCCTAAGGGCTGCCTGGTGCCACCCACACTTTTCATAACGACGCCTTCAGAGAATACCCCCAGGGTGCCACGAGAAAGAGTGAAAGCTGAAATAGTTGGCAGAAGGCCAAAATGACCAACAATGCTTTAAATTCAGCTCAGTAGGTTCCTAATTACATTTTTGTCTAGTACTAAGACTTGAAGGGATTACAGAAGACATCTCCACTGTTTGCCATCTTCAAAGATCATAGGGTTTGGTCATGGAGGAAATACTATATACAGGTAGATAACAAAATATGTGGTATCAGTAAGCTCCGGGGGAATTAAAGAAGGGAGAGATCAAGGTTAACTAGACTAGCAACCAGCAAGGCGAAGCTTTCCAGAATATCTAGGTTTGGGACCTCAAAGGGCGGCACTGAGGTTATTTATTGCTATATAAGCAACCACCCCCAAACTTAGTGGCTTAAAACGACAGTTATCTCAAGGTTCTGTAGGCTGACTACTCAGGCAGAAGGTCTGCTTGGGGCCTCTCCTCTTGTTACAATCAGACTGCATTCCCCTTGAGGGGAGACTGCGCTGGTTGTCTGAGATGCTTCTCGGGTCTCACGTCTGGTGCCTTGGCCCCACACCATGTGGCTTCTCTCTCTTAAGAGTTCCATGGACTTCCTGAGAGCAGTTCAGAGCTGCAAGACACAGGCTGGGGACACTGGCGGTCCTCTTAAAGAGCAGGTCCCTAACTGGCTCAGTCTCCCCTCGTCCACATTCTACTGGTGAAGGGAGTCCCAGGGCGGCCCCAACCCTGGGGGGCAGGGAAACTGACTCCATCTCACTGTGGGACGGTGGAATGTGTACTCAGAAGGGAAGACAGTGACGTGGCTTTGTGGCGGAGACAAGACTACAGATAGGTGGGCAGAGGAAGCACCTCAGGGCATGAAGATGTGAGAACCAGATGAGAGAGATCAAGAGATCTGAAAGCTCGTGTCTGGGAAACCAGAGTTTGGGTCTCACCTGGAAAATGGTGGGGCACTGCCAAGTTCTCAGGTTGCAAGGAAGCTCTCGCTCATACCCACGCGGAGGGCCTGGCCCCCGGCATCAGGGCGCAGTGGGGCGCACGCAAACGTAAGCCAGGCACAGGCCCGCCGAGGGGCCCAGCGACCAGAGGGCCACGGGACAGGCGAGGCAGCAGTTACAGCCGGCTGTGACGCCTGCTGACAAAGGGGGAAGCCTGGGGTGTTCAGAAACCATCTGACTCTGATAAGCAGGCAGGAGGGAGGGGAAGGGGTGGCTCGGTTATTTTTGAAAGATTCCTCTAACAAATTTGTGGGCAAGCTTAAAGGAGGGAAAGGCAGGAGTCAGGGAGAGCAGCTGGAGGCTGCAGCAATTCAGGGGACTAGAATTAGACATTTTAAGTCTCCTTCTTCATCTCCAACAAAGGAAGACTCAGCCCGGACAGGGAGCACTCCGAGAGCATGCAGTGTTAAAGTTGCCACATCGTCCCTTTTAAAGATCTAGTTCCACCCAATACAGAAAGTCATCTGACACATGTGAAAGGACAAAGGGTGGTTGAGAGGGTGCGGGCATTATCCAGCATGGCTGGGGGATTGCATCATAGGCCGCAGGTGAAAGGTTCTTTCCTGGGGCTCTGGAAGCACCTCCCAGACTCCAAAAGGACTTACTGTGTTTTTCAGAGGCACACAGGGTCACCTGTGATGTTCTTATCTAAATTAGATAAGCTCACTTCTTTAGCACAACACCTGCTGCAAAGTGCTTGGACACGGTGCCAAGAAAGGAGTGACCGCTTATCCTAACCCAGAGAGATCTTCTCCACCCGAGAGCAGGCGCCGCCGCCGGCTGCCACCTCCGCTCCCCATCTCGGGGGCATGGCCAGATCTACAGTGGGGTCTCAGTGAGTGCTGGACTGGCTTCAAACACACATCGAATCTTGTGATTGCATGTGGTGATGGGACCTGGTACACGGGGAGCCCGCCACTCTGGAAGAGCTCCGTGTGCGGGGAACTACTGAGAGAGACGCAGGCTTTGCCACACTACGGAGAACGCGGGAATGGTATTTACACCCGGCCCTGGAACAAAGTGCAATGATTTTGTAAGGAACATGGTGACGGCTAGGTCCACGAGCCGTGGCAGTCCCTGTCTTGTCATCCTTCCCTTTTGTGTTACTGTCTTCAGGTGACTCTTGTCCCATCAACTCCTTTTGTTCTTTGCTAGCTTTCATTCAGGATTCTTCCTGCAAAACTGCAGGTGTTGGGGGAATGGAGGGGATTCACAGGAATGTCCGTTTCCCCCTTACCAGCTTAGGCCACTGCCAGACATTTCCAGTCTGGAAGCGGAGAACTGGAGAGGAGACAGAAGGAACAGATGAGCCTGGGGAGTCAGAAGGGACAAATGAGGAAGAAGGGGATCACAACAAGAAAAAGGGAAGGAAAAGAAATGGAGGCAGCAGGAGGCCAGTTGGGGAGGAATCCCGGGGTCGAAGGCAGGGCATTGGGCATGGGAAGCCAGGACATGGGCAGAGACCTCTGTACTGAGCAGCGAGCCTCCCCACCATCCAGGCCCTGTGCTGTCACGTTCCTCTGCTTTGCCTTTGCTTTGTCATTCCACTTTCTGAGAAAGAGGGAAGAGATGAAAATTGGGTTCATGGATGTCAGATATTTAGTTGTTCAGAGTTAAATGCTATATTAATCTCCACTGCCACTGTAACGAATTACCACCCATGTAATTGCTCAGAACAGTGCAGAATCACGAGTGCACGGTTCTGGCTAGAGGTCTGAGACGAGTCTCACTGGACTCAAATCAACGTGTCTGCAGGGCCTTCGGAAAGTTCTAAGGCAGAATGCGCTTCTCTGCCTTTTCCAGCTCCTACCGCAACCTGAGTCCCTTGGCTCACAGTCCCTTCTCCCTCAGCAGAGGCCAGTCAAGTCCTCCCTCACATCACTGGAAGCTTGCTTCCGACTCCCGACTTTCCAGCCTCCTTCCCCTGTGAGTATACCAAGCCCACTGTTAGAATCCAGGACAGTCACCCTATTCTAAGGCCATCTTGATCAGCAACCTTGCCTCCATCTGCAATCTTAATCCCCTTTTACCACGTAACCTGACATACTCGCAGGTCCCAGGGAAAAGGATGGGGACATCATGGGGATGGCGTCTCTGGTCTGTTGTTAAAGCCATCCTGTTTCCAAATTTTCCTAGCATTCTTGAAAACAAAGAACTGAATGCCCATTATTTGTTTTCCCTCTTAAGGGGTTTTCTGGAAACAGTAGTAACAATCCTCACCATCTGTCCTTTAAACAAGGGCAGACTTACTGCTCCGACTGCACAGCACCTGTCACAATGGCAATGCTGTAGCTTCGACAGACAGCACGTCTCCTGCAGCAGCCGCGGCACACGCCCCGGGGTCACCTGCCCCCACCTTTTCCTATCAGGTCACACAGTTCCCGGTGGTCTTGCATCCACAGTCCTGAGAAACCCAGCCCTTTGTTTGGGTCAGTTTTTTAGTTTCTGCAGAACTGGATGGCTGATGTGTAGAAGGACTCCTGACCACTTACTAATCTACCCAAGCAATGTCCCAGCGCTGCTGGTGCAGGTGCTCAGCGCAAGCCCGAAGAATGCTCTAGTTCCAGGCGGGCTAGATGCCAGTCAGCAAGAGAAGAACTGGATTGATGTTATTTTTGACATCACAATTAGGCATGGGGCTAATGAGTTAAAAATTACCAGAGAATAAAGAAATAATACATTTCTGCCTTTTAACTTTTTCTCAGCTATTTTATAATGTTCCTTTAACCTGGCAACAGGATCACTCTCCCATGACAGAAGCCCACTTTTTTTTTAAGATGGATTTATTTATTTAGAGAAGGAGCAGGTGAATGTGGGGGGAGGGGCAGAGGGAGAGAGAAACTCAAGCAGACTCCATATTGAGCACAGAGCCTGATGCGGGGCTTGATCCCACAACCCCAAGATCACAACATGGGTGGAAACCAAGAGTCCGATGCTTAACCGACTGCACCACCCAGGCGGCGCCCCACCAGAAACCCACTTTTAAAATCGTGAGGGTGTACATACAATTTTAGGAGCTTCGAAAAATGCTGTGTGTTTGAGAGAGAGAAAAAGAGAGAGGTTAAGATAGAGATTATATGGGTGTATTAAGCATTGGAAAGAGACTTGTTAGACTCCCTCAAAAGGCTCCCATTTATGAAGATCATCCTTGCGCTGGGACTTCACCGGGCACTTTAGGTATATTATCTGTGTTCCTCAGAGTGACTTCTCCTGGGAGGAATTACAAACAAGCAAACAGGATAAATGTGACCTGAGGTCACACGGCTATTAAATGGCAGAGAGAGGAAATTACCCCTTGGCTGCCTGACTCTAAAGCCCTTGCTCCGTGTTGCCCAGAGTAAGTCCCTGCTGGATCATGTAAGGCCTTTAAGGTACATGGTGGCAGTGGACATATGTAGAAGTACCACCACCAAGCCCTGAGGGTCACCAGGATTTTGTCCAGGCCTCCGTCATCATCGAGTTCCCTCACCGACGGACTCCTCCGGTTTCCTGCTTCAAGACTGGCCCAGAGTCCCATGATGAGTCACTTCTCCTCAAAGATGGCTAGTAATTAAGAAATGAAGAAACTGGGGCACCTGGGTGGCTCAATTGGTAAAGCCTCTGCCTTCCACTCAGCTCATGATTTCAGAGTCCTGGGATTGAGCCCCACATCAGGCTCCCTGCTAAGCAGGGAGACTGCTTCCCCCTCCCCTCTCTCTCTGCCTGCCTCTCTGCCTCATGATCTCTGTCTGTCAAATAAATAAAATCTTAAAAAAAAAAATAAAGAAACTGAGCAAAGAAGAAAAAAAGACAAAAGTGAGAGCCCACGTGTGAGCGTAGGAAGGGAGCAGCTCTCTGTTGTAGAATACTGGAAGTCACACGTATTGTTTACCATGGAAAGACCGGAGGGAATCACTCCAAAAAACTTGGGAGCCCTGATTTTGCATTGTTTACCAAGTCCCCTGTAGCCTGCAACCTCAGGGGAGAGGATGTATCTTTGAACTCAAATTTAATACTGACCAAAGCAAACAACTAAAGATGTTAATTAAAAACAAAGCCCAAACCAACAATAGCCTAAATATTAGAGAACATGTCTTTTGTGAATTAAATTCACTTTGTAATAAATGTATTCTAAAGGTTTATTTCTTTTTTTCTTAAGGCTTTGGAAGCTTTTAGTTTACAGAAAGAGGTTACTGTTGGCGGAATTCAGCTTTCCTGAGAACTCAGTATTATTTTAAAATCTAAGAATGCCTATGCCCTGCAGTAAGAGACATGGTCTAACAGGATGCAAAAAACTTCCCTAAGGAGTGGCAGGTCGCTCTGGCCCAGGGCCCGTGTGGGGCACAGCACCAAATCCTTGCAGGAACCCGTCCTTCGGAGTAGGGCTCTCTGGTTTACATTATCCCCAAAGACGCTAGTACATTGGAAGAGTCAGAGTGATACTCAAGAATACTGGTTAAATAAAGAAATGTGTATTCAGGTATATCTATATTCACTGATTCACAGAATTAAATGAGCACATGTATTTTCCAAGGCAAAACAATTCAGGTAAAACTCGTCCACTTTTTCATCCCCCTTCCTTCAAAAATCCTCTTTCTTTGGGTTTTCCTCTTGAACATTGCTATTGACTTTAGTTTTAATTAGATTAGAATCCTATACACAATGCTGGGGAAAAGGAGACAAGAGACACATCTGACCTCGAACTCCAGAGCTTCCAATTGGCCCATAACATGAAAAGGAGCCAATGTCTACACTGTTATTACATCCGTCAAAATAGCAACTCTCCATTAGAAAAGAACATGGATGTCATGACTTGAGTGTCAACTTAAGGGTTCTTACCTGAAATAGTCAGAGGGCCTACAAAAGTGTCTGAGATCTTCTGCTTCTTCCACAGGGTAAACGTTGAGAGCGCCGAATCCTAACCACTAGACCACCAGGGAGCGTCTACAGGGTAAACGTTGAAAGTTGCTATTACAATCATACAAGTAAAATGTATGGGTTAACTCTTTAGCATCATTCCTCATACTATCCATCTGGTCACTCTGTAAATTTCTCAACAATTAAGATAGGCAAGTTCAGAGTCTGGATGAGAGGAAAAGGCCAGAAGACATCTAGAGCATAAGGAGACGATAGGGGACTGGTAGAGGAGGCTGTAGGGGTAGGAAGCCCTAGTGAATGAGAAGTCAGCCTAAGGGAGCCGGATTCCATGAATAAAAATAACTTCTTTGCGAGGAAAAAAGAATGATAGAAGAAACTAACATTCACCAAAAAAAATTATTACGTACTAGATAGGCCCTATGTTAGGTGCTTAGAATATACCAACATGAGATTTCAGAGGAAGGAGGATTTTTGTGCTTAATTTACAGCCATTCTAGTTACATTATATGTTTGTTGTCTTATTATGATTTAAAGTTACTAAGAAAAAAAAAGAAAGAAAAAGAAGAAAATCAATGAGAAAATTACATTTTCCTAGAGGAAAAGTACCATTCCTCTAGGTCTGAAAACCTGGGAATTAGAGAAACAAATTATCTGTCCACACACAATAAATATGGTGGGGTACTCAACACTCCCAAGTAATTGAGAAAACGAAAGGCATGTAGCAAATCCAACATGGGCACATTTTGCCAGTCCCATAAGCAAGGTTCTCTTCTGCCTACAGTGATTCTCCTCAGCTCCTGGCATCATCCTCTGGGATCTTAGTTCCGCTGAGTTATCCTTCCATTCCAAAAAATATAGCCCATATTTTAAGTTTAGTAGTTTCATGAGACTAGTTTCTGCCTGTGAAAGTTCCAGGATCTAAAAACTTCTTTTCATATTGAAGCCATTTCTCTTCCTAGTCCAAGCTGGTAGTATTTCTACAAGTATAATTTTCTTAAAAGCTTTGCAAGTTTCCTATGAATCTTACTGATTTTATTGAGGTTTACTTCATGAGACAAAAGCCACATCAACAAATCTTGTCTACCTTGGGCTCCCTGTAAAGCTCCTGAGCATCGCTGACTTATTAGAATTTCTGTTGTTTAATGGAAGGGATCCTTAAGCTCTGCGCTTGGCAAGGATTCAAAGGCACCACCCTAAATCTTTCTGGAGTCTAGATTTTACAGTCAAATCCTTGGCCTCATCTTTACCCTGAGAAGTTTTTGTGACTGGGCCATGAATTTGACTTTTTCCCTGGGGCCTTTTTTAACTTCGGGCATATTCTGTTGGGCGACCCTGTTTTTATTTTCTAACCCACTAAGTCCTGCCTCTATATTTCCTCTAAATTTTGCATGAAAACGGTAATTTCTTCTGTACCACATGATAGTCTGTATTTTAAGACAGCTACAAGAAATCAGGTGACACTTTTCAACCTCTAGACTGAAACCTCTTCAAGCCGACGCATCAGTTCATTAGGCAGATTTTCTAGTTCTCCATTATCACAGCAACAGTTCATTAACAGTGGCTTTCCTTCAGCTTTAATAGTTTTTCCCTCACTTTCCTGTAAGCTCTACTGACAACCTCAAGAGCCATCAGACTTCTGCTACTAATCTCTTCTGAGGCCCTTCCCACTTAATGCCTGCAGCTCAGTTCCAAAGCCATGGCCATGTGTTTTAGATTGTGTTAGAGTAATGCTCCATTTCCAGATCCCCAAATCATTTCTAGTCACCCACCGCAATGGAACAAATCACCGCAAAACTCTGGCTTAAGACAACAATGAACATTTTATTATCTCTTCTGGTTCTGGGGCCTGATGGAGTCTTAGCTGGATGGTTCTTGCCTGGGGTGTTTCCAGGAGCTTGGAGCCAGATGGAAGACGGTACTGGAATCATCTGAGGGTTTGCTCAGTCATATGTATGGCGCCTGGTCAGGGAAGACTTCAGTCGCTGGAGGCAAGAACCTGGAGGTCCTCAGACATCTCTCCCTATCCCCCTGTGCTCTCCCCCAGTCTCTCCAGCATGGAAGTTTCAGGATAGCTGTTCTTACTTGACAGCTTAGAGCTTCAAAACGTATGTGTTGTGTGAGAGAAAGGAAGGCAGAATTTGTATCTTTTATGATCCTGTCTCAGAAACCAGTGTCATTTCTGTCACAGCCTATTTGTTGAGGCAGTTACAAAAGCCACCTAGGTTCAAGGCTTTTTTTTTTTTAACCTAATATAGTGTATGATAGATTTATTTTTAATTCCAGTACAGTTAACAGCCAGTGTTGTATTAGTTTCAGGTGTACAGCACAGTGATAGGCAGCTCCAAACATGACTCAGTGTTCATCATGGTAAGTGTGCTCAATGCCCATCACCTGTTCCCCCACCCCCACCGACCTCCCCTCCGGTAGCCATCTGTTTATTCCCTATAGTTGAACATGGGCTCTTTTTTTATGACAAATGTCAAATAATTTGCAGATTTGTTTTGTCTCTTAAAGATTTAGAGAGAAAGTGAGGGAGACTACCCAGTAGACTCCCTGCTGAGCAGAGTCCCACACAGGGGCTTGATCTTACAGCCTTGAGTACATGACTCCAGCCAAAACTGAGTTAGACACTTAACTAAGATACCCAGGTGCTCCTTGCAGATAAGTTTTTAAACTACCACAGGAAAAAGGAAAAAGGACAGAAAGGAAGGCAGGCTTATATGGCCCCAAAGAGTTGGCAGTCACAGTCACAAATCTGAGTGATAATGGTCAAAAGCAGGTCAGGGGTCACATACATTCAAATGTATTAAATTATTCCAACTTCATATTCTCCACAAAAGACCTTTATCTTTCTTCACTTACACTGAATGTTATCTCAGGAACTCAAAGTTCTAAAGCAGGGATCAACAAACTATGGCTTGCAGGCCGCATCCAGCCTGTGGCCTTTCTGTATGTTCCCTGAGCTAAGAATGATTTTACTTGTTTTTTGTTTTTTAAAGATTTTAAAGTAATCAGTACACCCAAAGTGGGGCTCAAACTCACAATCCCGCAATCAAGAGTCACGTGCTCCACTGACTGAGCCGACCGGGTGCCCCTGATTTTACAGTTTTAAAGAGGGAAAAAGGGATATGCAAATAGATATGGTATGTGACCAGCAAAACCTAAAGTATTTACTGTCTGGCCCTTTACAGAAACATTTGTTGATTACTGTGTTAAAGAACTTTCAAGTGTGTCTTCAGATGATTACCATACACAGAACAACAAACATACCTACAGGATGTTTTTAATACGTAGATTTTCCATATTTCCCCATAAAACAGAATAGATATTATAACACAAGACTTTATTCTATCAGTTATCCCTTTCCTAGTATCTATTCAATGAAGAATCCCTATATCTCTTCTCATTTTTCCTCCATCCACCTACCAACATTCTAGTAACAAATAATCCTTCCCTACCACTCCCCTCAAGTTTTGTGATTGCAGTTTTCTTTTCCCCTTGTGTAAGTTCCCTCTTCAAAAGCCACAGGTGTTTCTTATTCTTGAATAATAGTCAAAAAGGCAACCTACTGAATGGGAGAAAGTATTTGCAAATCATATATTTGATAAGGGATTCATATCCAAAATATATAAAGAACTCATATAACGTAACGGCAAAAAAAAAAAAAAAAATCCAATTTAAAAATGGGCAAAGAGGGGCTCCTGGGTGGCTCAGTCAGTTGAGCGGCCAACTCTGGATTTTCAGCCCAAGTCATGATCTCAGGGTCCTGAGATCAAGCCCTGCATTGGGCTCCACACTCAGCGGGGAGTCTGCTTCAGATTTTTTCTCTCTCCCCCTTCTGCCTCTTCACCTACTCTCTCTAAAATAAACAAATTTTTAAAAAAATCTTTTTAAAAAGCGGGCAAAGGGTACAAATAGACAATTTTCCAAGTAAGACATACAGATGGACATGAAAAGGTGGTCAACATCACTAATCATCAGGGAAAGGCAAATTAAAATCACTGTGAGATACCACCTCCCAGCAGTCAGAATGGCTGGTATCAAAAAGATAAGAAATAACAAGCATTGGTGAGAATGTGAAGAAAAAAGAAGCCTCATGCACCACTGGTAAGAATGTAAATTGGTGCAGCCGCTGTGAAAACAGTATGGAGTTTCCTCAAAAAATTAAATATGGAACTACCATATAATCCAGCAATTCCACTCGATATTTATCTGAAGAAAAACAAATACTAACTCAAAAAGACATATGCACCCCCATGTTCACTGCAGCATGGTTTACGGTAGCCGAGACATGGAAACGATTTAAATGTCCATGGACAGATGAATGGAGAAAGAAGATGTGCTGTATGTGTTTATATATACAACTATACGTGAAATATTATTCAGCTCTAAAAAATAATGAAATCTTGCCACTTGTGACAATACGGATGGACCCTGCGGGTATTATAAGTAAAATAAGTCAGAGAAAGACACATACCATTTGATTTCATTTGCATGTGGAATCTATAAATTACTTTTTAAAGATGAATTCACAGACACAGAGAACAGATTGGTCGTTGCCAGAAGCAGAGGGTGAGGAACAGGTAAAATGGGTGAAGGGGGTCACGAGGTACAGACTTGCAGTTGTAACATACATCCTAGGAACGTAATGATGAACACAGTTAATAATACTGTATTGCATATTTGAAACCTGCTAAACAGTATATCGCACACACAAAATTTAACTGTGTAGCGTGACAAATGTTAAGTAGCACCTCACGGTGGTGATTCTGCAATACTGCGTCTATAGATCACTGCGTTACAGCCCGGAAACTCGTGTAATGTTATGTGTCAGTAACATCGAAAGAGAAAGAGAGAAAAGGAAGGAAAAGCGAAGGAAAGAAAAGCAGTCAAAGCCCCTCACTCTTGCAGCTCACTCCATGAAGTAGCCCACTCCCTTTCCAGCCTCTTCATTTTCGCCACCATCCACGCCCCAGCCCAGCTCCTACATAACCCCTATGTTAGATCAGGTGGTCCTTGAAGTCCAGGCCCTTTTGTGTAACTTTTCTCGTGCCATGCTTACATCCAGAAATGCCCATTCCTTCATGCTTATCATCTTGAGAACATGCTAATCCCTGTCTCTGGTGCTGAGCCCTGAAGATGATCCTGACGGAGACTGACGGCTCAGTGTTCTGCGGCTCCAAGGCCTGTTGCTGTATGGGGATCCACACAACACTCGCTTTCTTCTGCTTTTTACTTATACATGTGTCTATTTACTCAAACAGAAAAGTTCCTTGAGGCCAGGAGGTATTTCTTATTCATCTGGATATCTAATAAATATACAAGTCAGAGAATGAATTGGCCAACGTTCATTCTGGCAACTTGATGGACCCAGTTTCATTACGTCGTTGTCTTAGCACTTCAAAACCCCACCTATCCCCCAACATGACTGTCCACTTAGCTCAAATGCACCTCAACATGACTCCTCCCAACAGGTGCACGGCGCACACAGCACAGGCACACCAGGAAGACCACCTTATTTTTCTTGCTTACCTGTTTTTACATTAATAATATACGTGAGACCGGACATCACAACTACCTTTATACCTCCAAATGGCCATGACTCTTCTTATTTTGGAGACGGGGATATTGTTCTTGCCATAGCAGAGACATTGGGAAAAAACGCAAGGTGGGGAGGGGCATGAAGAAAGGAAAATGAACGTTGCACCAAAATGCCCAGAAGTTGTTTTGGAATTTGCATACTAACTTTTGGGATAGCACGTGTGATTTCCTGGGAATGGTGGACTTTTCTGCTTCTTGAATCTCCCTATTTAGAGTTTAACTCAATTACTTGAGAATGCCTAACTGTGGAAATGGTGGCTTTGATTCCCTAAAAGAAAATGCTAACAAGAAACTCAACTGACAAGGAAGGGGTCATGACATAGAATCAGGCAGAGTGTAAGGGACAGTCAGTTCAAGCATAATGAAATCCATAGGGCTTACAGATGGTCACCAGAAGATACTAAAGGTATTAGTAGTTGTTAACATCTATATAGCTAGTAATTACTGATATTACTCTAAGACAACTGAAGTCCCAGGGTTAAAATGGAAAATGCCCATGTATAGTAGATAAGGTCACCGCTAATTTCAAAATCTAAAACTAATAAGAGTCCAGATAGTGAGTGGTTTACTAAGTATACACAGAGAAAAAGTACTAAGTTAGAAAATCAATAGGATGCATACTTGGAAATAAAAACTATTTAATATCGACAGTATTTCTAAACTGAAAGAATTCTTTTATCTGTAATGATGCTTTAATCAATTCTTTTCCTTCAATATTATGATGCTATTTATATACATGAGTGTGTATCCCTGGCTCATGATAGGTGTTCAGTAACATGATGATTCCTGCAGTAATAAAACACAAAATCGTTGTTTCTTTTTGACCCAAAGCAAATTGTCAGTTATACTTTGTAACCTTTGCAGTGTGAAATATATCCAAAGAACAGCACCATTTAGAGTATTAGCTTAATAGTACTGGTATAGACAGAAGGACAGTCAACTTGCACTTGATCTCTGAGCATAGGTCTAAACTGCAGGGGTCCCTAATGGGTAGATTTATTTTTATAAATACAGTGTAGTACTGTAAACATATTTTCCCTTATGATTTTCTTAACATTTTCTTTTTCCTGGCTTATTTTATGGTAAGAATTGAGTATATAACATATAACACACAAATATGTGTTAATTGACTGTTTATGTTATCAGGCTTCCAGGTAATAGTAGGCTATTAGTAGTTAAGTTTTGGGGAGTCACAAGTTATACATGGATTTCAACTGCACGGGGGCTTGGCACCCATGCCCCCATGGTGTTCAAGGGTCAACTATAATTACTAAGAGTTAACACGTATTAGTGGGTACACTGTATACTACACTGATAAAACATACAGGTAGTAAAAAATTAAGGAATAATATTTTAAGTAGAAATACAAAGATCTAATAAATTGCTAGAACAATTATGACAGCTGATCATTTTAAATGAAAAAAAAAAAAAACTAAACTTAATGAATGTTCAACCCCCCAAAAAAGTATTTTCAGTAAAATTGTTTTAGCTTAGAATACCTGTTTTAGATTTTCTTTTTTAAAAAGGGCACTATTATTAATAAAGCATATGTCTAGAAAAAGACTGTGGAATCAGCAAAATACCAATATTTAAAGTGGAAAGTTCTTAAAATTAATAGGGTAACATTAGAGCAATTATTGTGTACATACAAAATACTTAATAATGTAGGTCCTAAGCACATCCCTTATTCTCTTCTCATTAGTTTTAATTATAATAGATACATTTAAACAATAATATTCTTGTGGGTGTGTGTGAACTCATTGTACAAGTCAACAAATTTGATCTGGAGTATAAGGAAAATGGACTGATCCTGTGATAGAGTTCAAGGTGATATTCCAAGCAGTCTGGGAGGACACCCCCAGAACACTAATTCATCCTATTAATTTTTGTGTGGTTTGGTATGTGTTCTCATTCTTCCCTTTGGTTCTCTCTCAACTACAGAATTCTTTCTTTCTTCCCTTTTGTTTTCTTGTTATTTTTTAGTTTTTATTACGGAACATTCCAAACATACAGAAAAGCAGAACAGTATAAAGAACTTCCATGTTGCAATAAATTTTCATGTATCAGCCTTAGCGATATTTTTCTGGATTTGTCTTCTCAGGCAAGGGAAACCAAAGCAAAAATAAAAAATTAGAACTTCATCAAACTAAAAAACTTTTGCACAGCAAAGGAAACCATCAAAACAAAAAGGCAACCTACTAAATTTGGGAGGTAATATTTGCAAATGGTATCTCTCGTAAGGGGTTAATATCCAAAATATATACAGAAATCTTACAACTCAACAGTAAAAAAAAAAAACAACAACAAATAATCCAATTAAAAATAGGATCTGAATAGACATTTTTCCAAAGATGACATAAAGATGGCAAACAGATACATGAAAAATGTTCACCATCCCTCATTGTCAGAGAAATACAAGTCAATAACCACAATAAGCTGTCCCCTTGCACCTGTTGGCATGGCTAGTACCAAACAGACAAGAGATAAGAGCGGGCGAGGACAGAGAGAAAAAGAAGCCCTCGCGCACTGCCAGCGGGAATGCTGACTGGCGCAGCCACGGAGGAAAAGGGCATGGCAGCTCCTCAAAACAGTAAAAACAAACACCAAATGATCCAATAATTCCACTTCTGGTTATTTACCCAAGGAAAACAGAAACACTAATTCAGAAAGATACATGCACCCTTACGTTCCCTGCAGCATTATTCACAAACGCCAAGATGACGGAAGCAGCCTAAGTGTCCACCAACAGGTGCACGGATCAAGGAGACGGGGCGTGAACACACACTCGGCCCAAAGCCTGGCCGTTTGTGCCAACACGCTTGGAACGAGGCAGTTATGCTAAGTGAACGGAGCCACACAGAGAAAGTCAAATATATTTTTCAGTTATATGTGGGATCTAAAAAACAAGACCAAGAGAAACAGATTCATAAATACAGAGCACTAGTGATCGCCAGAAGCGAGGGGACTAGAAGGGAGAAATGGTGAAGGGGACGAAGAGGTACAAAATTCAAGCTGTGAAATACGTAAGTCATGGGGATGAAAAAAGCACAGCAGAGTGAATGTAGTAAATAACACTGTAGTAACTCTGTGTGGTGACGGACGGGACTACACACGTACACTGGCGAGCATTCCATAATGTATACAGTTGCCAAATCACTATGTTGTACACCTGAAACTCATACAGTATGTCAGCTACACTTCAGTTTCAAATGAAATAAATAAATGTACCTCCCTGTCACCCAGGCTCCACAAATGCCAGGCCAAGGGCAATCTTCCTTCACATATCCTCCCACCCATGTCCTTGCCCCCTACAGACCATGGGTTATTTTGAAGCATAAAGCAAATTCTATACATCATATCTTTTCACTGGTAAAGTCTATATGTGCACATATCCTAAAAGATAAGTATTTTTTAAAAACACAACTATAATAATGTTACCAAATATTAACAGTTAATTTCAAATAGTTAGTATTTAAATTATTCCAGTAGTCTTACAAATATTTTTGTAGTTGGCTTTGATCAAATCAGAATCCAAACGAGTTCTGTGCATTGCAAATGACTGCTGTCTCATTAAGTCCATTTAACAAAAACGAAAACATGAACTCAAAAAGATATGTGCACCCGCATGTTCCCTGCAGTGTCATGTACGATAGCCAAGATGTGGAAAAACCCAAGCATTGATCAATGGATGAACAACTTAAAGAAAACCTAATATATATGTAGTGGACTATTATTATATTACCAAAAAAAGAAGAAAATCTTGCCATTTGCAGCATGACCCATCTTAAGGGCATTATGCTAAGTCAAATAAGTCAGACAGAGAAAGACATATACAGTATGATCTCACTTATATGTGGAATCTTAAAACACACACACACACACACACACACACACACACAAAGAGAACAGAAAAAAACTGAGCTCATAGATCTAGAGAACAGATTGGTGGCTCATAGAGGCAGGGCATGGACAAAATGGGTGAAGGGGTCAAAAGGTACAAACTTCCAGTTATAAAATAAATAAGTCCTGGGGATGTGATGTACATCATAGTGACTATAGTTAATTATACTGCATTGTATACTTGAAGTTGCTGAAAGTAAATCTTAAAAGTTCTCGTCACAGGGAAAAAAAAACGTGGTTGTAACTCTGTATGGTAAAGGATGTTAACTGGGCTAACCCTGTTGTTTTCCCTGTATACCCAAATGCAGAATCATGCTACATGGCTTAAACTAATGTGATAGGTCAGTTATACCTCGTGTTTTTAAAAAAGCCAACAAAATGGATTGAATACACAAGATGATACCTGAGCTAGTCAAATGGAGGACAGAGAAAAGTGAGAAGTCCTGGGGTGCCTGGGTGGCTCAGTGGGTTAAAGCCTCTGCCTTCGGCTCAGGTCGTGATCCCAGGGTCCTGGGATCAAGCCCCGCATCGGGCTCTCTGCTCAGCAGGGAGCCTGCTTCCTCCTCTTTCTCTGCCAGCCTCTCTGCCTAATTGTGATCTCTGTCAAATAAATGAATAAAATCTTAAAAAAAAAAAGAGAGAAGTCCTAAGGGTGAGGAAAATGGAGTCACACTTAAAAAATAAGACTGGAAATCTCAAGTGCTCTGCAAGGTAATGACTGCGGCATTCTGTGTTCTCCAAAGAGGTGTCAGTTACGGGTATGAAGGAATCAGATTTGACTGCCAGTCATCTCTTCCCATGGAATGTTTGGAAGACACACCCTTTAATTCACAAAGATTTTTAAACTATAAAGAAAAATGTGTGTGTGTGTCCAGAGGGACCAGAAGAGATGCATCAGGAAGTACACAGAGGCACATTGTCCTCTACATCTTGCCTGTTGAAGTTCTTGGTTTTGATGGGACATGATCTTCATCATATATTTCCTATGTTGCATGTATCTTAGAAAACCATAGTGAATTGCTACGAAAGCTGTAATTTCAACAACAAAAAAAGCTCATTTTAATCTATAAGTTCCCCCTCTCTTTTTTCTTGTAATTTTTTTTCAAAGATCATAGCATTTGTCATATAGAATGTATCAGTGTGTGTTTTGGTAATTGTACCCTATGGTGATTTAACATGTTCCTCTATCCTAAATTTCCTATAAACCAGCAGTCAGATCTAGAAGCTTAAGGAGAGTCAAGTTCAATTATCTGAATCTCATGGATGGTGTTCTGTGCTTCTACTGCAACCCCTCAGGAGGCACAGAATGTCTAGTTGTCTGTTTTTGCAATGTTAAGACTCATCAGTGGGTTCAGGTGCCATCAGCTTGATCCAGGCATTACAGAGGTCCCCATCAGCATCTCACTTAGTAGTTTTAACGGCCATGGAAGAACCCTAGCTTGATTCATTAGCTGTTGTAAAATGTTAACGTCCTATTTCTATCACGCCATCTGTATGGAAGTACAGTTACACGAAAATGTCCCTCACAAGTATTTAGTGACCCTGAGGTGTTAGTTTGTATAAGGCAGGATACACATGTGGATCTTCCTCTCCTGTACTCAGTCCCTGGAAGGCTCGTAATCAGCCGTCCATTACTGGTACCATCAAAACAAGCCGACACTCCTGCTCCAGAAACACGCATCCTGGGAGGCGAGCTCCACAACCCTACTCTTGCTTGATCTCTTACAACGTTTAGAGTGTACATCCTGTGTGATACCTGACTGCCCGGTGGCAAGAGCTAAAACACATTACATTTTGTGTGGCTCTGGTGGGACTGAACTTTTAGTTTTTTTAAACACAGGTACAATTATAACAGAAATCAAAGGGGGCAGAGGCTTTTTTTTCTTTTTTCTTTTTTTAAACACAACCACAAGACCACGAGTGGTTCTGGAGCAAGGGCTCTAGAGTAGGGCTCTAGAGTAGAGTTCCCTCAAGCTCCACTTGAATGGAACTCAACTTTGAAACAACCCTTGTGGCCCATGGACAAGGTTCACTACATGTTTGTTTTGATTATAGAGAAACGTATTTCTCTAAGAATGCTCATTCCATCAAGGCCAAAGATTTGTTTTAGACTCTGTGTAGCCCCAGTGCCTGGCACATAGGAGGTACTCAACATATTCATTAAATAAAGAAAATGAATGGATTTATCTAGAACATCCTTATTCTGCATGAGTTTGGTTCAGTAAAAAAGAAATTAAAGGGAGATAGAATTCTTATTCTGACAATTCACCTAAGTCTCATTAAATAGTATACAACTGTCTTTTAAAAAATAGGAAAATATATTTCCATTAGCTTATTTGTGTTTTAGAGTTTAGTCAGCTCTGTGTGGCATCTGTTCGGGTAACATTAAGTCAGTGTTACGACGACTACAATTAGTGCATTCCTTGTATGTATATAATGCTTTCTGTTTAATAAGGGCTTTTTTAAAAAAGATTTTATTTATTTATTTGACAGAGAGAGATCACAAGTAGACAGAGAGGCAGGCAGAGAGAGAGAGGGAAGCAGGCTCCCTGCTGAGCAGAGAGCCCAATGCAGGGCTCCATCCCAGGACCCTGGGATCATGACCTGAGCCAAAGGCAGTGGCTTAACCCACTGAGCCACCCAGGCGCCCTAATAAGGGCTTTTAAATATACTATGTGCAACCAGTTGAAACGGCTACCTCTGATCTTAATACTTTGTTAGTTATGTTCAAAGTGGTATGAAACGCACATAATTGTAGCTTGTTATTTAACCAAAGAGAGGTGAGATTTTTCATTTATAAAACAATGACCTAAATTACCAATGTCTATGGACACTTTTTAGTCCTTAATTTACTTGACTGTTCTGTGACATTTGACACTATTTGGCCTTTTGAGAAACCTCCATCTTCGTAATAAAACACTCTCAATTAGAAGAGAACAGAATTTGAAACCCAACTGAAAGCAAATGGTGTATTTTCAGAAAGTGTCGTTTGAAGTTGAAAAGAAAAATGAAGAATTTATCTTTTAAAACCAACACAAAATTTGTATCTTAGTTTTGTTCATATTTGATATAATTAAAGACCAACTCTGTAGCATTAGGTGTCAACAGTGTAGCTTAAAGAACCCTACTCAAATTCAGCAGCCATAAGTCTGTATAGACACAATCCAATTACATCCAAACCAAAGAGCAATTTTTAAAAAAGGTAACTGTAAAGTGAAATTTTAACTAACCCAAAATATAAAACTCTCAACTGAAGAAAGCAGACTACATTCAAATAAAACTAGTAGTATTTCTCTTAAAATAATTCAGGTGACACCCCTAGCTATTAGTAGCTAAGATTGAAGTGTCAGCCACCCAGAGTATCACTCAGTACCAACTACAACTGTAACACGCACTTCCAGGATCCCAACTCTACTTTTCTCCCAGTGGCTATAAACCTAATCAAGAGACCTCTCTAAGCTACATGATTTATTCTAAGTGCTCCATAGGCCTCTCCCCTCAGCTCTTTCACCCACTTTTCTGCCAGGTCTCAAAAGTGAACTAGGTCACTAATGCTTTTCCCACCTGTCCACACTTTAAGCACTTCATGTTCTTTTCTAAAGGCATGTTCCATTGGGGCAGTGACCTAGCCATACAATTTTTCTGCTTTTCCCATGGTGCCCAACCATAATGATCTAACAAAAATAATGAATTGCATTAGACAATCATTCAGGTGATTTTAATATTTTTGCCTTATCTAGGTACCAATGGTTCCAAGGGCTTTACAGATTTTACAAAAATGGTACTAATTTCTCTTGTTACCAATCTAGCCTTATTTTTGACAACGATTGTCCTAATTTCCTTTTGTTGCAGAAATTATAGGGGAGTATTCTGTGAAGTAACTCCTTTCCCTTGTCAGGTTTATTATGGAAAGGGTGGGCTGTAATAAACAATATGGAGCAAGAACATACAGTTACAAAGAAATCTCACAGCCTTCTTGGCACCTTGTTCCTATACACTGAAGAGCTAATCTCTGCTGTCAGGTTCCTTTGGCAACAATTCCTTTGGGGTTACTCCACAAGACACAGTATATCTTAAGTGCACCCTTGCTGATCAGTCTTATCTACCTGTCAAAAAGTAATTTTATTTTTAAATAGCTTATTAATGAAAGTTTTCTATATGTAAGACTAAATCAGGAACTCTAACTTTGGAGCATCTGAAGCAATACTGTTTCCAAAGAATCTTCTCCAGATGTCCCATAATAACATCTGTAATCCCAATAATTGAGGATGACATTAAAACATCATTACCATAGCCCATATTTCCTTTGGTAGGAACTTGGGAAAAGCACCCAAAATACTGCCTTATTCTTTCCCAATCAGTGGCTTTTGCTAATACAAATTACCTAAATGCTTGAAAACAGGTCTCTAACCAAAATGTTAATTGTTCAAAACAAATGTCAAAAATATCAAAGTTGGAAGCTGTACCTTTGATAAGGCAAATTCATCCTGTAGGAAACCATCAAGTCAAAATGTTCAATAGGTAATTTTCTCTGGTCTTGCACAGGAATATAAAAGTGAAAGGCTGATAGTGTTTTTCTTAAATTGGAGATTATAGCATTAATATAACTAGAGTATTAATAGTAAGTTAGCTGGGAGCAGTATCTTCTCTTGTAATTTGGAAAAAAAGAATAACATATGGAAGGAAGTACCCTTATATCCAACAACTCAAAACTGTTCCTATTATGTGGGCAATACATAGTTCTGGGTGAAATTTACTTTTAAAACAGAGGATAAACTATGACTACTGTTAACTGTAGTTTCCTTTATGCTGATCTATTTTGAAGTTCAACAAATTACCAGCAGAATTTGTAATACTTTGGTATAGAGACTAGCAACTGTTGATCCTTTGTAAAATGCTACACAGTGTAGTGGGAAAATGGTGACTGCTCTTGGGTGAGGAGTAGCTTTGCTATTTGAATGAAGTGTCTTTGAAAATGAAAAGTATCATACTGCAATTAGAATTTTATTATTAGTTTCTCCCTAAATCAAGATTTGACATAGCACCTTGGCACTTAATAAAGTCCTGGATTTACACTGTTCTTGGATATCAAGAAAATCAAGCTCAATGAACCAACATTCAAGTATTTTCTGCATTTTAAGATTCAACATAAGGTTCTTTACTGTCCTTCCCAGTAGGGAAGCTCCATCCAGATGAGATCAGATTAAGGTTATCTCTCAAAGCTAAACCAAAACCAAATCAAGGCACACTTATTGGATCACTTTTAAATTACAGAGGTATCAAACTCCTATTGAAGGGAAAAGGATGCAGTTGGTCTGTGAAAAATTTTTTTCTCCTTATATGACTTTTTTTTCTTCAAGAATTGTTTTCCCATTTAAGCATCAAAAATTAAACCCCAAGTTTTGTGATTACATTGTATTCAAAGCGGATTCTGAAAAATCAAAACCAGTATTTTTAAGGAAACTACTAACATTTACCACTGATTCAGCTCAGTGAAATTAAAATTTTAAAAATTATCTTCTTTTCCACCCAACTTAAGGTATTTAAAATATCAAAAAAAAAAAAAATCACTAGTTATCCCAAACTACATTTTCTTTATATATACTGTGCTTCCTATTTGGAGTAGTTGTACTTCACACGAAATGGGCATTATTAAATTTTAAACCCAAAGTATCCAGAAACCATCCTTTTAATTCTTACCGAGATCCTTTCCTCTCATAGTAAAATGCAATGACATAAACTAAGAAGTCTAAGAATCAAAAAACCAAAGAAAAGCCATCTAAACAAAATCCCACACCAGCAAAATTGTAGCTCCATTGTTAAACGAAAAGGGAAAGGAAAAACAACAACAAAAAAACACAGCACACTGCAGAAAAAATTTATTTGTCTCACACGTTAAAAAAAATCTCAATAGTACACTTAACTATAAATTCAATCTTCTCATTCAAAGAGTTGCAAAGTTTAAAGAGAAACTTTTAATTGCTTTAGGTTTACATTTTTAATACTCTTAAATTTACTGAGGGAAAAGATCAAAAACACCGGATTCAAAAATGTTAAGGCGTAAACTTTATAATTAACGGGTCTACTATTCGGCTCCCCATGCCAGCTCTGCCCAAGAGGGCAGCTCACTCCACTCCGACCTTCAGCTTAAGAATGAAGTAAAATAGGTAAACACTCCCTCGCGCACCGATCGCTACGACAAGCGTTAAAAAACAAACGAGGGTGGGAAAGTTACCTGTTAACATCTTACACAATTTCACTCCTTCCTCGGAGAGTCAAGAGCGAACCCAAGGCTGAGCTCCTTCCCTGCTCTAAAAAAACGCGCCCGCCCGTCCGCCCCTCTCCCCGCAATCGCTTCCTCCCTCCAGCAACACGCTGAACTAACGGTTTCCGCGGCGGCCACGCGCCGGGGGTCCGCGGGCGATCCCCGCGCCCCGGAAAACAAAGGGGATTCCCAGCCATTGTCCTCCGCGGCGCTGAGCATCACCAGCACTAGCAAGGCAGTAGCTTGCGCAGTTATCTCCACAGCGGGCAATGTCACAACCCGACCAACAGCACAAACTACTACCTCAGCCAGGGCCATGGTGTGGGGGAGGCAGCGGACCAAGCCGAGGGCGAGCGAGGCGGCCGCAGCTCTCCTCCGTCCTTCCTCCGCCGCGACGTCGGGCCGGCGCCCCGGCCCTTCCCCGCCGCGCCCGAAGACCCCGCCCAGCGCCGCGCCACCCGAACGCGGCGGGCGCGCCCCGAGAGCGCAGGCGACCGGAGGCAGAGGCGGTGCCGGTGCCCGGGCCGGGCGGCCTCTGCGGGGCCGGCCGCTCTGCTGAAAGAAGTGGTGTGGAGGGGTCCTGGCAGAGGCAGCCGCTTCCTCCGCTGTTCCGAGGGGAGCGCGTCCCCTGGGCCATGGAAAGCAGGAAATGGGCGGCAAAAGCGCAGCCAGACGCCGGCGCAATCAGGACGCTCCCTGAGGCAGCGAGTCGCGCTCCCACTATCCGCCCGACGCCCGCCAGGAGCTCCGGACCGTCCCCGCCACGATTCCGCCACGGCTCCGGGGGCGCCGCCCGCGGCCCTCCCTGCCCCGAGCCCGCGGTGGGGGCTGGGCGGAGGCCGGGCCCCCGCCGCCGCCGCCACGCGTCCTGCACCCGGCTCCGGGCAGGCTCTCCGTTCGGGCGAACGCCCCGGGCGCTTCCCGCATAGGAGGACACCCGCTCCGGCAAGCCCGATAAGAAACCAAGTCACAGCCCGGAAGTCCCGAAGCCACCAGTTCCCCAGCACCCTTCGGGGAAATCCCGTACACCTCTGCAGGAGGCGAGAATAAAACAAAAGCCCCGTAAAACTGAAACCGAGCCGGGCGGCGGGTCGTGTGGCAGCGGCGGCAGGTCTGCGCGCGCGAGGACACACGTCCGGTCTCGCGCTTCCCTGCTCCTGTGCGTCCGGACGAACCATAGAGATCACTTAAGGAGGCTCGCGCGCTACTCCTCACCACGTGACCGCCCCTGCCAGGCCGCCCCCCGCGCCGCCATCTTACATCCGGGAGAGAGGCGGCGTCCCGTTTCCCCGCCTTGGCAAGTTTCGACGTGTCACTAGAAATCAGCCCCCAAAAGGGGGACCCCAATTCCACGTCACCGAAGTGCTGAGGCCAAGAGCTGTGCCCCCCCATGAGTTTAACGGGGCAAACTTGAGCCCCTATCTTCCCCCAGTTTTTGCCCGCAAAGAAAATGGCGGCACTTACCGCCGTCTAAGTGGACACGTTGTACCCTGGCGGGGGTTCAAAGTTTCCGGCACCTCCTTTCCCATCCCGCAAGGACACGGCCATTTGCGCTCCACCCTGCGGGTACCAACTGTGCTGCATTTCGGAGAAAACCGGCGGGAAAGCTGCTGCTGCTCGCTTTAATGCGCAGGCTCCTGGGACTTCTGGGTGGGTTTTTGTGTGTGTTTTAAAGGCCAAGTTTTGGAGAGGGCCTCCTACCGTAAGTCTTATTTGCTGTTGGTCCAGGAAAGATACTTTTTGCTCACATACAGAGCTTTCTCTAAGTTAGCAAATCATCTTAAAGATGAAGTAAGCAGAGTTTGCCCGATGTAATACAGAACGTCCAGTTTAATTGGAACTTCAGGTAAACGAATAATTTTTAGTTTGTACTTAAAAATTACTTGGAATACAAATTCAGCACGACGTCCTATATTTTTATCTGTTAAATCTGGTAATCCTGTTAGTCATCAATCTTCTGCAAATACAGACTACATATAGCAAAAGTAAGGAATGTTTTAATTGAAGACTGTTTAGTCGTGGTACCGACTTCTGCAGAGTTTGATCCTTTAATGCTGGCAACAGGTTCTAAAATACGGTAACAGCGCATAAGGGACATTCGTGTATAATTTCGTTTTGAAAGAGTAAGACCCCCCCCGCCCCCGCCTTAAAACCACAGTGTAATTTTGAATCAAAGATCCTCACGACCAAGAGTCTCATTGCAAAGTAAAGATTACATAACACTCCTTTCGTTTCTGTCATCTATACTATTAGCGGTGGGACAGAATTTCACTAACAAGTTTTCAAATTACTACAAACCCTGCCTGACATAATTCAAAATAAATAACATTTGTGTATAATACGCAAATTGAGAAAGTAGAATATACTTAACTATCCGCTAACAGATCTCAATGTTACACTTATTGTAAGCATTTTAAAGCAACTACTAAAGCAACTACTAGTAGCTTGCCTGGGATGTCACTGTGAAATATTTCCAGTTAATAAAATTTCTGCATTTTTTGTGTGCATTTCTGTATTTTTAATGTATTTTTGTGTGTAAATAGAACACACTTGCAATTAAGTGCTTTACTTGACAAAAGCAGAAATTTGACTACGCATCATACTGACGCTTACCACAAAGTCTGCAGAACCTTTACTAATAGTTTCACTATGATTTGTACCACCTGTCCTGATAAACAATGATTGGGCTGCCATGGCATCACCCTCCACTTTTCATTCAGTGCACAAGTGGACCCCATTATTCTTCATTCATAGCAAATGTCTTCTGTCATAATAGCACAGATTTTCAAATTCAAATTTTCAGTTGTTTGGTCTACAGTATACATTAGATCAATGAAGTTTCCAACTAAATTTAGTCACTATACTACTTCAGCTGCACCCAATTCCTTTCCACAATTAAAGTTTTTGACAGTGCTGACACCAACATATTCCTCATCCAGACATGGCGTGTTCTTATCAACAGTCTTCGCTCCAGCCATGATACACAGAATCTTATGCTTTCCCAGAGTGACTACCCTCAGCTTATCAATCCATCATGACCACACAGCAGGAAAATTGCAAGTTTCTACCTCAGCTTTCCCTGGTCTATATTCCTTCGACTCTCTCCTGCTTATAACTACAAGTTTATCTTCCTTAGTTTCATAATTTATTCCCCAAAATAATCACCCCAAAATCCTGCCATCCGAAATCTAGTCCACTTAGCTCTCAAAACAATTTCATCAATGGGCCTCAGTCACTTATAGTCAACCTTGTTTGACACAACACACAGAAATGTACCTCATTATTTCATAGTATGATTGGTTTTTACCTGAAATATCCTCTAAGATCTTTTGGCCCCAGGCAAAAATCTACCTACCCATCAAGGACCATTGAAAATCCTATCTCTACCATCAGGCCATTTCATTTTTTTAAAATTGATCTTCCTTCTGAATATTAGCAAGAATACCCTAAGCCACGTAAGACTAGGCCAAGTTTCCCTACTCTGTCATTCCATAGATCCCTGTACTTGTCTTTCACAGTACTTTGCATACTCGTTAAAGATCTGTATTTCCTTCAAAACTAAATTCCATGAGGACAGAGACTAACTGAATGGCTAACAAATAATGGAAACTGCCAAGGACACGAGTATTCTGTATACAGTCTTGTATTATTTTATGTATGTGGTTTCCTCAAGTAGCTATAAGCACCCAAGAGCTTCCAGTGACTGTGCATATAAAAAGGACAGTTATGAGCACACTGTAGTTCTTAATACACAGTGGTTGTCCAGTAAAAGGCAAAAAAGTGGCCTGTGAGAAGGCATAGGTTTTCTGCTCACATCTTGGATGACGTGTATCAAATGCGTATTTTATTTATGTAACATCAACCTAGGTGCCAGAGACAGTGCTTTACAACACTCCTTTTTATTTTTATTTTTATTATTTTTTTTATTTATTTGACAGACAGATCACAAGTAGGCAGAGAGGCAGGCAGAGAGAGAGAGGAGGAGGAGGAGGCAGGCTCCCTGCTGAGCAGAGAGCCCGATGCGGGACTCAATCCCAGGACCCTGGGATCATGACCTGAGCCGAAGGCAGAGGCTTTAACCACCGAGCCACCCAGGCGCCCTACAACACTCCTTTTTAAATCCTAATAAACTCTTACGAGTTAAACACTACTATTATATCCAATTTACAGATGAGAAAACCAGAACAGATTAATTAACTTGCCGGAGGTCACACACAGCTGGGATTTGAATTTAGGAAATCTGACCCCACACTCTGGGCTCTCCATCACTATGCTACTGCTTATAATATAACCTCTTATAACAAACTAGAAATCAGTAAGATGTTACAAACTGTCCTGAACCAATAATAAAAAAAAACACAACGCAGCTCTGGAGGTCACAGCCATTAGATAAATCTTGTTTCACAGTATTTGAAGTTCTTTGTTATGTCCCAATGCCTACTCATAGAAATAATTGTCCAAAACATATTTTAGATTTATTTTAGTAAGGCTTGAATTTTAATGGAGAAAATATTTTTTTAAGATGTGAAACTAGCACATTGTAGTGGAAAAAAAAACTGTTTTTGAAGCAAGACATGCTAATGCACAGAATAACGGTGTGACTCTAGGCAAGTCACTTCAGCCTTTAAACACTGATATCCTCCTCTGTAAACGGAGTATAATATACAAAACCTTCTTTGTAGGACTGCTGTGAGGGTTAAAAGGAATAATATAGGTAGAGCCCTGGCTGACACATACTAGGTACTCTACAAATGATGTTTAAAAAGAGAAATTAGAAAATTTATTATAACTACACCTGTTTGCTTTATAGCAAATTTTTTTAAAAGGAGGGAAGGTGAAGGAAAGAAAGGATGGGGGAGAAAAAGGAAGAAAAATACATAGTCAAAGTTCTTAAGATGCAATAATAAAAATACCATGTAGGTATTTTTCAGTATACAATATATTTATTACACAACAGAGGTTCTCAAAAAAGAAATTTTAAACAATTATTTAAAATTTAAACTATTGTTCTTTGAGAATTAGAGGGTGGTCTGATATTGCTATAGACAGGCCATCTCACCAGGCCTCACTAAATTAAAAATAAATAGGAATGCTTATAAAACAAAATAAATTATTAAAAGGGCCTAATCTACATGAGGATTGTTTACTTACCTAGAATTTTTACACAAAGTTCTAAATCTCCTTTCTTTCCAAACACCTGAGATACTTCATAATGTTCTTCTGATTATATATCTTTTGATTTTTATTTTACATATTAGTAGTTTCAACAAAGCTCTGAAAACACATCCCTACTATTCCATTTTATAAAAGTTTTTCCAATTTGACCATTTTTATAAACTACCCTAAACATATTTGAATCATTACTTATGAAGTCTCTAACCAGAGCCAATTATGTGAGTGTCTTTAATGTGTTGAACCTAATGGGGATGAGAAAGCAAACACAAAGTATATTAAAGAAGAAAATGAATCATTGATCAGATCTGAAAGTAAATTGCCAAAGTAGCTATGATTTTTAAGCTACACTGAGAAAACTAGTAGTGCTGGAACATAATTAAAAACCTAGAATCGTGCTGAGTGGTAACTGTAAAGCAAATTAAAAATCTATGTCATCACAGCTATAACTATGCAGTTTTTGTGAAAAATCCATCCTAGGCCACAAAGAAAACTTGGATTTGAGGCCAAGAGAGTTTCATGATTATAATATATAACTGATACATCTCAACAACATAAAAATTGTAAGAAGAAAGTGTAACAACAGCGGTATTACTTTCAAGAACTGTGTTGGGAGCTAAAAAAAGAATCTCACAAAATTAGATAAATATATCCAGTCTGACATAAACACCATATGGTAACTGCCTAAGAGACAGGAGTTGTACGTTATGTGTTAAAATTATGACACAGAGGTAGTAAAAGCTGGAAAGCAAATGCAATTTGCACAGTTGGGTCCGAAGCCTAATATTCTATTTTATTTTTCTAGATAAAAAGAATAAGATTGCAATGTTATAGCTTTGGAATTTTTCTCCCATCTAGTAAAACTTCATAGAAAGAAGGAGTTGTTATTATATTGCAACAGTTTCTCAAATAATGGCACAGTTTGGCAGATCTTCCCTGGTTGCATTCCTCATTGAATGTCAGTTTAAAATAAAATTTAATGTAACTACATTTGCAGCAACTGAAAATGGCCTCAGAACTCAAAGGTAAAAAACTATTTTTTTTCTTACCTGAGGGGCTAGATTCAAGCCTATAGCATAATTAGGAACGTTTCAACTGACCTCTGTGTCACTGTAAGCACTAAGCACAGGGATACCAAATACACTCTAGAAAGACTTGGAGATGAGTACTGTTATACTGTAGCTCTTCTCCAAAGAATATTGTTTTGCAACAGAAAATTAGAAACAGTTGAAATATATGGGCAATATGCTGCCTCAAATCCTTCTGAAAGTAGGCAGTATAAATACGTATTATTTAGATAACATACAGCTAATATTTCAAAGCATTTGCCTCTAAAAACAAAGAAACCCCCCCTCCAAAAAAGACAAAATAATATTTAAAACCTCATTTAAACAGATCTTAAAAACTCTTGGAAAAGTGGTAGAAATCTCTATCCATATAACAGAAAAGACATGATCGTTCCAAGTTTGCTGAATTCATCGGATTTATAGCAATCCCAGTTGTGAGCATCCTTGCTGCTGAATCCTGTGGTTTCAGAAAGACAGCAGAAGCTATAGTCATTACCTGAACTTGTTCAGCTATTTTGAAATGGCAGGGGGACTTCACCTTGGCAAAAAAGCAACAGTGGCCAAAGCAGAAGGTACAGAATCTCATTTAATAAAAAGGCAGGTGGCAGTGGTCCTACCACTAATAGCTCTGCTTCTTTTGAACAGAAGTATAGTTGAAATTAAAGGAAGAGCTGGAACAGAAGAGGCAGAAAATAAAAGAGGAATGAAAAGGAGAAAAATCTAGGAGAAAGTATAAAAAAAGAAGGTAACATAAACAGAATTTTGTTAAAAGGAGGGAAGGCGAAGGAAAAAAAGGATGCAGGAGAAAAAGGGAGAAAAATACACAAAGTTCTCAAGATAGAATAATCAATTTACCAAAAACTTGAACAGTTAACCTGACAAAGTCTTTAGAAAATCATATCTAAATTCAAAATATGTGGGCGCCCGGGTGTCTCAGTGGGTTAAAGCCTCTGCCTTTGGCTAGGGTCATGATCCCAGGGTCCTGGGATCAAGCCCATGTGGGGCTCTCTGCTCAGCAGGGAGCCTGCTTCCCTTCCTCTCTCTCTGCCTGCCGCTCTGCCTGCTTGTGATCTCTGTCAAATAAATAAATAAAATCTTTAAAAAAAAAAATTCAAAACATGTGCTACCTTTCTCCAAAGAATTAACACATTAATTATCATCTCTGTTTTAAGGATTAAATAATAGACGCTTTGAAAAGTTCACATGCCTAAAGTTATGATTTACTGGTTTGTTAGTTTTTTTATTTTTAAGTAAACTCTATGCCAACATGAGGCTCAAGCTCAGGACCCCAAGATCAAGAGTCGCATGCCTACTGACTGAGCCACTAGGTACCCCTTACATATGCCCAATTAAAGAAGAGAGAGTGCCTCTTCTCACTGCCTCACAGTCCAGATTTCTAAGCGTTTATATTCACAAGAGGACTCACTGTGAGCTCCTTTAAAGGGAACCAACGCTGGAGCACCTGGGTGAGTTAGTCAGTTCGGCAGCTGACTCTTGGTTTCAGCTCAGGTTGTGGTCTCAAGGTCGTAGGATCAAGCCCCATGGTGGGTTCCCCGCTCAGTGCAGAGTCTACTTGAGATTCTCTCTCTCCCTCTGCCCCCGCTCATACATGCTCTCTCTCCCTCTAAATGGACAAATAAAAATCTTTAAAGAGATCGGCCCCTGGGTGGCTCAGTGGGTTAAAGCCTCTGCCTTCGGCTCAGGTCATGATCTCAGGGTTCTGGGATCGAGCCCCGCATCTGGCTCTCTGCTCAGCAGGGAGCCTGCATCCCTTCCTCTCTCTCTCTCTGCCTGCCTCTATGCCTGCTTGTGTTCTCTATCAAATAAATAAAACCTTTAAAAAAAAATCTTTAAAGAGAGCCAACACTGCTAGTGTGTTCCAAAGTGCTAGATTTATAAGAAATTGGTATTTACCTAACCTCTCTGAAATAGTTTTTACATAAATCAATATACAAAGACATTATACCTTTTTACCCAATCTATAAAAACTTTTCAAATTGAAAGCACTACTCTACTTGCCAGATAAAACTGAATTTAAGTGATTTTGAAGTATTAAAAATTATTTTCCCATAATACAAAAGTCAGTAACACCACATGTGTATGAACTCCTGTTATCGTCAATAGTAATTAAAAAAAAACAAAAACAAATCCACTCTAGCATACACCCAAGCAACACTAAGCACAATAAAATGTGGTGGTTTATAGAACAGCATATCTGCCATAATGCCAAACCTAATCTGTAGAAATCTAAATGACCTATTAGGATGCTGGCAATGCTTTCTTGAGACTCTTTTTGTTCACACTATGACAGTTTTCGATTAAAACAAACAAACAAACAAACACAAAACAGTAATTCACAATATTCTTGGCCTGGACATTACTTCTGTGCCTTTTAAACCTCCAATATTAAATTTTACAGCAATTACAGATAGGTGGGTTTCTGAAGGTATTCTGCCAGACTACACAGACTCCACCTATAGTGGTCTCTTCAGGATTTGGCTGCCCAACTGAATTGTTCTACATTTGCGAAGACTGTATTTTATTGTCTCACTATATAATAACTAAACCGTTCTTTAGCAACACAAGTGTAATAATGACAACCTCATTAATACTTTTCTACCCTATGCTATTTCACTCTCACTTTTTTTTTTTTTTTAAAGTAATCTCTACACCCAACATATGGCTTGAACTCACAATCCCAGGATTCAGAGTTGAACGCTCTACTGACTGAGCCAGCCAGGTACCCCACACCCTTAGTTTCTTAACTGACCCTTTGGCTTTATGGTTACCTGGGACTAGTGGTACCAAATTGTGACAATGAGCAAAATACTCTATGGTTATAGTGAGTAAAGAAAACGTAGTCATTACTGGCTTTTTATGGAATTAATTCAAATGAGTATTATTCTTCCGAACAAAATATATGTGTAAATTGTTCATTTCTTCCTTCTGGTGCTAAATATAATAAGGAACATAACAAGAGTTGAATTAACACTCAAATGAGAGGGAAATAGGCAATAAATGACAGAGCTGGAGCACCCATGTAGCTCGGTCTGATAAGCATCTCTTGATTTCCACTCGGGTCATGATCTTAGGGTCATGAGAGTGAGCAAGCCCAGTGTAGAGCCTGCTTAAGATTCTCTCTCTCCCTCTCTCTCTCTGATGATAACATCCCTCCTCACATGCTCTCTCTCTAAAAAAATAAAAATAAAAACACTTAAAAACCAACATAGCTGCTAATATCATAAAACTAAAAATGAAAGCTAGTGAAAAGTAGTTTTCTCTAAACCAGACTTTTATGCATTTTCTTTTTCTTTTGGCCCCTACAGACTCCTAATAAATAAATGTTACTCACAAAAATACACAGTAAAAGTAACAAAACTTTAAAACCAGTTATAAAGAAATACTAAATGAGACACTACAAAATCAGCTTTTTTTTTTTCCTATTTGGCAGTGGTAGCATTATAGGGAAATTAAAAGTAAGCTATTCAAGTTGAAAACTAGTTTCTTTTATAATGGAAAAAAGTCAGAAAGTCAGAAAGGAATTGTAAACCAATGTTGGAATATACCTGTTGCCTGGTAATCTATGTTATAAGATAGGCACTGTCAGTGACAAAAAATGATCATGTGAGGCTTAAAACTCATTATACTTATATTTATAGTATGTATTCCAGAGGACATTATTACTAATGGTTCAAGGACTAATCATCGTCTCAGTTGTGCTGTAATCTTAGCCTTGAGAACTTCCTTTTTTTTATGATCTCTTAGCATCTAGTAATCTTACACAGCTCAGTTCTCCTAGTCACTAGAGAACCCACTTCATACTAACAAAACAAGGGCTCTGCGTTAACCACCCCAGGGATCGGGATATTTTAGAAAATGCAGCCTAAGAGGAATGAATGTTTGACTCAAGGGAATGAATTGCTGGTAGCTGACTCCTGGGGGTGGCAGGAGATATTCTGAGAGGAAAACCTGTCAAATTATATCACCAAGGGGGCAGCTCACTTTGCTTGTCACTAAGATTGGCACTGATTACCATATTATATGGTATTAACACATTTATGCTTTGGTCTGTAGGGGATGGTCCCAGTACTGAAAGCTAACAGGATATTAGCTAAAGCTACTCAATTTATATAAAATCAATGCTATAAACCTCTGACTCATTTTTAACTTTCACTGGAGAGTAATTTTTATGAGTACAACTGGTCTATTATTTCTCAAGAATAAACATTTTCACTTCATGTAAATTCATGGCAGTATTTTTAACATGTTACTTAACTGGCACACTACCTTTGTTATTCTATTTCGGCAGTCTATCAGTGATAAACAGAGTTTTCTAATCCTTAATTTAACATATCCAAATGTAGGAAATAAACTAAATACACAGCTTGAATGTATTTTTTTTTTTTTACAACTTTAAGGAAAATGCTGGAGATAGACTCTAGGAAATGCCATAATTTACCTTAATTATAGGTGAAATTATAAAATAGAAATTCATTAATTCTGGTAAATAAAAATAATATCCCCTCCAAAAAAGACCTTAACATGTTTATAGATAATAGTGCAAATTAAATAATTACATAATTACAATAGCCTCAAAATTGTTTCTCATCTATTACTCAATTCTAGTATCTTCTCCTAGTTTTATATTTATTTGAGAGGCTGAAGTGTATAAATTCTATTAAAATCAAAAGCCTTCTAGCACATTAACACAATACTGAAACCATTGTGACTTCTTAACCATTGTTTTAAACATCTTTGCATCTTTACATGTTTAAGAAAATTTAAGAAAAATATGATATCATAATCCATTAAATAAAAAATACAGTGATCTAGGTTAGTTTTTTAAGAAACAATTATGATAATGTACTCGAGCATTTTTCTTCTTCACTAAGAGAGGAAAGTGAAACAAAATTAGCAATTTACTCGATGACAGAAAGTTTACTGTACTTCTAAATGATTCACTATCTCCAAAAATACATTTCTCATTGTTTTAGAATACACACACATTTTAAATTTATGAGTTAGCATAGTTATTTTTCTTCTTGAGAAGACATTACAAAATGAAACACTGAAATGAACGAAACTTCACAGGCAAAATTTAGGAAATCTGGAATCATCTTGCCTGGGTCATAATTCAAAGAATGATAAATGCTTAGTCAGTGGGAAAAAAAAATCAGTAGAAATATAATATGAAAAGTCTTTAAAATTCAGATACCAAATATAAAAACAGACAGACTTATGTGAAAGCTGGGAAAGATATTTAAAGAAATGAGGTATGATGGAGCCAGAGCGCTACAATATATCCCAATGTATTAATAACCTATACTTCAAAGTTGCAAAATCAGCAAATCATAAACTATTTGCTGCTGTGTTCACATGATCTTTCTGGTCAGATGTTTAATAGTCACTAGTAAATACATTTAAAATAAGCACTGAGACAACTGCATGATCATATGGTGAGCATAATTTGCTTAAGAAGGCAAATTATAAGTAAAAATGTAAGCAAACAATTTTGTATTAATAATAAATACTAGCTTCAAGCATTTAACATTATCAATATTTTAAAAATTTAAATAATAAATGCAACTATTTTATACAGAACTGTACCATTTATTATACACAGAAGTTTATCAGTTCCCTTTGTTAACAAAGGCTGGTTATAGATAATGTGGAATGTTACAGTACCATCTTGCATAAAATTTTAGTACACTTTTGTACTTGAAAAAGGGTGCAAAAACACCGGCCTAATAAATCTGACTGAATGAAATAGCTTTTCTTTCATTTTAAAAAGTACATCACATACACCACAAACTGTACATAAGCTCACTTTTAAATCACCCATTGAAGATAAAGTAGCAGGCGTGTTGTAGTCACATCAACTCTCTCTCCGTCCGTTTAACGCACTAAAGGCTTCCACTGCTACTCATTCAGGAGGCTCTGTTGACATGGAAGCTCATAGTATGAACGACTGAATTCCGCTAAGTACAATTTACAGGAGGCCAACAACAGCTGCCAAGAATTCTTTGTAGTAAGAAATGTCCTTCTCATAGAAGACGCACTGAGGATCAGATACTCTTGAGATACCTTTCTTCTTTAAAATTATTGTAGCTGGTCAAGATTCTCCATTTTGAACTTTGGATGCTGGTGGTTGCATGAAATCCTTAAAAGGAACGAGGGCCTCTTTAAGCGCAGAGCAGACTTCTGCAGATGAGCAGGTGATGCATTCTACTAAAGTTGGGTATAAAGCAATCACTTGTGCCCAGGTATTTCCATCAACTGTAATTAAAAAGTATAAAATCTCAAAAACTTGTGGTTTAAATAGGAGAGATTATGCAATTAACATAAACAATCCTTTAAATACAAGGCAAAGAAAAAAAATCCCCAAATACGGAGATTCCACAAACTTGTACCCTTTTTTTTTTTTTTTAAATCTTTGGGAGATTTCCTGCACTATTTAGTAAGATATGAAGGAAAAAAATATGGTCAGTGTGCAGAGTCATCAATACCAAGAAATCTGATAACGTCCATTTAATTTTTTTTTTAAGATTTTATTTATTTATTTGACAGAGATCACAAGTAGGCAGAGAGGCAGACAGAGAAAGAGGTGGGGGCAGGCTCCCTGCTGAGCAGAGAGCCCGATGCGGGGCTCCATCCCAGGACCCTGGGATCATGACCTGAGCTGAAGGCAGAGGCTTAACCCACTGAGCCACCCAGGCGCCCCTGATAACGTCCGTTTTAAACGACACTTCAATTTGTGAAGGCCCTGGAAGCTGACAAAATAACCTGGAATTCAAACTTTTATCATTTTCAGTATAAGTGCCAGATAATGTAGTATGTATTTCAAGAACAATGAGAAAACAACTCCATTTCTTATGTAGTTGTATGCTAAAAATATAAACATTTATATGATTTTCCCAGTAACGTCCTTGATATTCATTTTAGTTTCAAGTGACCACACAGATCCATTCTTGTCCTGTACTGCTCCCTAATCTTTAATGTATATCACTACATTTAAACTTCAGTGGGGAGGTACATGTCTGTGTTCTTCACCACTATCACCAACAACCAGTATAGGTGAATGCTATTTGGCTATTTATATCCTAATTAATTTATAATTTCCTCATACTCTGAGATCACATATTACATTCCTATTTTCTTGGAAGTACTATGCATGTTGCTGAGAGTTCAATATGGAATAAAACCAGCTGAGAGATTTCATTAGATAGTATATGTATACGACACTTCATGGAGTAATTCTCAAATCTAGGAGGCAGTACAGTATAAAAGAAAGAATACTATGTCATTCATGAGGAACTTTAATTCTGTTTTTCACTCCAATTTCTCTTTATCTCAACTTCTGTTGGAGAATAAAGGAATGAGTTTCTCAAACTAGTGTCCTTCAAGATACTTCTTATAAAAAGAAATAATGTTCAGGTAAGTTTGACACATGTTATATATATTATCTTCCTTTTTGGGGAGTCATAATTTACATGAATTTATTAAAAACCTGCAGTAAAAGAAGATGTTTAACTTTATTCAGGGCTTCCAAAACTAATTTGGTTATGCAAATTTTATATTCCGTATCTACTGACACCACTCATCATCATTCATCATTAATAATCATTGCTTAGTACTAACCTTGGGAAATGCTGACCTGTTCATGTAATCCCTACTTCACCCACACAAGGGCTTCCTCAGAGTGGGAGTAGGGCTGATGGGTAATGGTGAGGGAGGGAATGTCAGGCCAGAGCTGTTTTTATCTGTTTTATATGTTGGGAATCAATATCAGATTTCTTTTGTAAAAAGAATTGTGCTGCTTGACAGGAAAGAAGTTTTAAACAGTCTTCTCCAGCTGTTGTTTGTGAAACTTTCCACTAATCATTTGACAAAAGACTGCACAGAGAGGATTCTCGAAAAATGGCAGAGTAGGAAGTACCAGGAGTCTCTCTACCCACCCAGACAACAACTGCATTGGCAGAATCTGCTTGATGCCAACTATTTTGGAACTCTGGAGTCTACTGAAGGCTTGCAACTTCCAGGGGTAGACTTGGACAGTTTATTGTGATTAATTTCAGTCAATTTCAGGTCTTAGCACAGTAGCAGCTACACATCCCTCACTCCTAGCCATGTGGTCGGCAGGTGTGCACATGTTTCTGAAGCAGCTAGCACAAAGCCTGCAGAAGGCCAGTGGACAAAAATAACCCAGCCTCCAAATAACAGGGATCTGTGCTCTCTAATCGATGCTTCTGATCACAAAGGTGCAGATAAAGAGGCTTCAACAACAACAAAAAACCCAAACACCTCAATTCAAAAAATGTGCAACGGGTTTAAATAGATATTTCTCCAAAGGAAATATACAAATGGCCCATAATGCACATGAAAAGATGCTCAACATCATTAATCATGAGGGAAATGCAAATCAAAACTACAATACGACCCGCCTCTTACTCATTAAAATGGCTACTATCAACAAAAACAAAAATAAAAACAGAACAAACAAAAAAACCCCAAGGATTCGTAAAGATGTAGTAAAATTAGAATCTTGTTCACTCATGGTTGGAATGTAAAATGGTACAGCCATAGTGGAAAATAACATAGTGGTTCCTCGGAATGTAAAATGGTACAGCCATAGTGGAAAATAACATAGTGGTTCCTCAAAAAGTAAAAAATAGAGTGGCGCCTGGTGGCTCAGATGGTTAAGCATCTGCCTTCGGCTCAGGTCATGATCTCCAGGTCCTGGAATCGAGCCCCATGTCAGGTTCCCAGCTCAGCAGGCAATCTGCTTTCTCTCTCTGCCTGCTTGTGATCTGTCTGTCTCTCTGTATCTCAAATGAATAAAAATCTTTAAAAATAAAAAAAATTCAAAAATTCAAAAAAAATTAAATAAAAAATAGAATTACCATATAATCTAGCAATTCTACTTCTGGGTATATACTCAAAATAATTAAAAGCAGGGTCTTGAAGAGATTTCTGTACACATGTTCATAGCAGCATTACTCACAATAACTAAAATGTGGAATCAACCCAAGTGTATACCAATGAATGAATGGATAAGGAAAATACAATACATACACAGAGACACACAAAGACACACACACACACTGAAATATTATTCAGTCTTAAAAAGGACATTCTCCAACATTCTATGATATGAATGAATCACGATCATATTATACTAAGTGAAAAAAGCCAGTCACAAAAAGACAACTTACTACATGGTTCACCTTATATGAGGTACTCAGAGTATTCAAAATCATAGTGATAGAAAATAGAATGGTGGTTTCCAGAAGCTCGAAGAAATGGGGAATAAGGAGTTATTGTTTAAAGAGTGTAGAGTTCCAGGGGTGCCTGGGTGGCTCAGTGGGTTATGCCTCTGCCTTCAGCTCAGGTCATGATCTCCGGGTCCTGGGATGGAGCCCCGCCATCGGGCTCTCTGCTCGGCAGGGAGCCTACTTCCCCCTCTCTCTCTGCCTACTTGTGATCTCTCTCTCTCTGTCAAATAAATAAATAAAATCTTAAAAAAAAAAAAAAAAAAGGAGTGTAGAGTTCCAGTTGCAAGATGATAAGAGTTACGGAGATAGATGGTGCTGATGGTAGTACACTATTATGAATATATTTGAATTTGAATATATATTGAATATATATGAATATACCACTCAACTATATACTTAAAAATAACTTATTATAAATTTTTATGTGTATTTTACTACAGTTTAAAAAAAAAGGTTGCACAGATTGAAACCTAGTATCTAGATTCCCCCAGATGGAAAGTCAACTGACAAAATTAAGTCTTGGTTTATTATAGGAAAATACAAAAATACATTAAGATCACATCTCAAACTCAGGAGAAGTTACTCAAATTTCTTAAATTAAAATATATTTTTAAAAGCCCACTATAGATCTTGGTGGGCACCTTGGACTACCTACCAAAACGGAATGAAAAAGCTGCAAGCATTGATATGGAAGAATCTCCATATTATATGAAGCAGAAAAAAAATAGAGTATTCAGAATAGTAGATATAGTATGGTCTATTACGTATATTTATTTATATTCAAAACTGGGGGCATACTGGAGTACATATTTGGTATTTACATAATAAACTTTTGGAAAGATCCACAAAATAATAAAAGTGGTTGCCTATGGCAAGTTAAGAACCAGACAGATCTAAAATAAGGTAAAGATGATCTTAAAACTTTTCCCTGTGTGTCTTTCTATGATTTGGAATTTTTGAACCATGTGTAATATTATTGCTTATCAAATTTTAACGTAAAGATCAAATAAAACAAAAACAAAATTCCTCCAAATTAAAAATAAGTCTAACAAATGCCTCTCTCCTCCTCGAAAGCCCCAAAACAAATGACAAATGTCCTAAACAAATGTTGGGTGTACATTGGTTCCAAATCTTGTACCTGTCCTCCTGAATTAATTCTGGAATAGCTACAAGCAATCCAACATATTTCCACTGGAGAGGCCTGAATTTTTCTAAGTTACCTTCTTTTTTCCTGTTTCTTAATGAAGCTTATCATAGCTAATATAATACCATCATCATTTATGGTTACATTTAATTTAAATTTTCACTTCATATATCCGAAGCTACAATTCAAACTCTCTTAGACAATTTGTAACAGTTTACTTAAATAATCTGTCACTAATGCACTGTCCTATTCATGGCCCACTGGTTTAAAAAAAAAGGAAAAGAAAAGAAAAAGATTTTTAAAAGTTACATTTTCCTTCTTTTTTTTTTTTAGATTTTATTTATTTATTTGACAGAGAGAGAGATAGCGAGAGAGGGAACACAAGCAGGGGGAGCGGGAAAAGGAGAAGCAGGCCTCCCACCAAACAGGAAGCTTGATGCAGGGCTCGATCCCAGGACCCCAGGATCGTGACCTGTGCTGAAGGCAGAGGCTTAACCAACTGAGCCACCCAGGCACACCAACCAGAACATTTTTTGAGAGAGCTCAAATTTGAATTTGATGGGATGAAATCAGAGTATTGCTCCCATAATTTTCTTACAAACTCTACCCCTCCCTTTGGATTGAATAAATATAAATCTATCGCTCCTTAAGATTTAGTGTAATACTCACCCGTTCTAGGCCAAAGCACCAGTGGGTAAATTTTGAAAACAGAAAAATAAGTATTTACTTATATAGGAACTTCCAGAACAAATATCCTATGACTCATTTATTAGGCATTTATTAGGAACTTCCTTGGGTATTGAAAGTAATGTTACTTAAAGTGCCAGTCTGCTAAGGTACTTGGGCCAGAATATAAATCAATACACTTCCCTCTTTAACAAAAACTTGTTGTATTAAAAATGCCAACTGGGGTGCCTGGGTGGCTCAGTCGTTAAGCAGCTGCCTTTAGCTCAGGTTATGATCCCAGGGTCCTGGGATCGAGCCCCGCATCGGGCTCCCTGCTCAGCGGGAAGCCTGCTTCTCCATCTCCCACTCCCCCTGCTTATATTCCCTCTCTCACGGTCTCTCTCTCTCAAATAAATAAATAAAATCTTACCAAAAAAAAAAAAAAAAAAGTCAACTGACCCACTGTGTTCACTGACACAATTAACTTATATTCTGGTGCCAGCTCTTTATCCTGTCCTCAAACCACTTTGTATTGCAATGCAGAGCATTCAAAATAGAACAAAGCATGCCCCAAAAAGCCTCTCAAGAAGTTTACAAGTTAAGGGAACTGAGCCATGTATGTATGTAACTGTAACACATACGGAGTGCTTTAAGACAAAGGTAAACATGCTACAAATTCAATAAAAAGAGAAATCACTCACCATTAAGGATTAAAAACAAGGCTTAAAAGCAGAGTGATATTTGAACTAGATAGAGTAGGCAGAAGACTGAAATAAGCAAAAGGTTGGGAATACTTGGGTAGACTGAGAATTTTAGTTTGGTGGGAAAATAGGATATGTGAGGTCTAGTGGAAATAAACCATAAATCTAAGGGGGTTTGACAACAATACTCTTTGCATTTGGTAAGTAATGGTAAATGAAAATTTTTTGTTTTACAAAGATAGGAAAATGAACGATCAAAGCTGCACTTTTCGGAAAATCATTTCTGGCAATAATGTAAAGAATGGAATGAAGAGGAATGAGTAAAGAAGAGGAATGTAAAGAAAAGGAATGAGTTACAGAAAGGAGAAACAAATGAGATAAAGCTATTAAGTGATTCAAAGTTGTATAGTTTATTCAATACAAACACAGGATGGAAGCCTACACCTACCCAAAAACTCAAGTGATGGTCTACATTAAAAATATATGAACTATGAATTATCCATGGAACATCCTGAATTCAGACCAACTTAGTTAAAAAAAAAACCAAACAAGCTGTTATTTAACATAAAGAAGCTAAAACATTACAAATTAATTTTACTTAATTAATATCCTAATGGACTTGATTCTTTGCTGTTATAAGGCCTGGAAAAAAGAAAGCCAAATAGCTGTTATATTCCTAAAATTCAGTTAACTGAATAATAATAGAAAAGTGCATCAGAAATAGAACATAAATGCTATGAGTTTATAATAACTGAGTTTCTAAGTACTTACCATTCTCAGGCTGAGTTTTCTTAAGTGAATCAATGAGAGTACTGACTGCCTTTAAAACAAATATGATTTCCGTTACTTGTTGCCTGAAAAAGAGATGGGAAATTATTTCCATCAGGATTTTAAGATATGCCATGTGTGTTTTTTACTAGGTTTATACAAGTAGATGTACTTTGGAAAAATACTAGACACAATACAATGCAAAGTTAATATTAGTTTTAAATTCTTATAAAAGAAAAATTATTTTATTAATATGTAGTTCAGTATGCAAATAAGATTTACAGTTATTTTTATCATAAATTATCCATTTCAAAAGGGGGGCATCTATTCAGGCAAATCTAAATTTATTTGTAAGATATTTCACATAACTATTTAAATTTAAGATATTTTATACATCCTTTTAAAGCTTCTCTACAAATTTTTTTTTTCCTTTTTAACTAACTAGTACTAAAAGGGATTTGCCAAAGTTTAAATGGAAATAAAGACTACTACTACCTCCTGGCATGTAATTTTACCATGCTGTTAAAAGGACATTTAAATTTACAATAATACAGGGACGTCTTGGTAGCGCAGTTGGTTAAGTGTCCCAACACTTGGTTTCAGCTCCCTGTGATCTCAAGGTCCTGATTTCAGGATCATGAGGTCAAGCCCTGTGTTGGTCTCTAAGCTCAGTGTGGAGTCTGCTTGACTCTCTCTCTCCCTCTCCCTCTGCCCTCTTGCACTCTCTCTCTCTCTCAAATAAATAAGTAAATCTTTTTTAAAAATTACAATAGTACTGGGGTGGGAAAAAAGTATGATAGTACCTTTAAAGTTTCTAATACAACAAAAGAAACATGCTCAAAATTAATCCTAAGGCACGATTATTTGGAGACATTAGCAATGAAGAATTAACTTGGGAGTAAAGGATCAAGAGTAGCTTGATTCCCTTCTTTCTCCCTAGTCTCCTCAGTCCTGATACAAATCTGTGTTTTCATTCTACAAAAAAGATTTTTCTATTACTACGACAGTATATTTCAAGTTTCCTTTTTAAGCACAGAAGAATGTCATTGTGTTGCAATGTAGTTTAGAAAGTAATATAATGATACTGAGTCAAACACAGGATGATACACTGTAACACTTTTATAAGGCAACTATAAATAAGACTCAATTTAAAAGCAATAAACACTAAAAACATAAAGAGGAAAAATTACTTTCTGAAATAAAATAATGTTATACTGTAATAAATAAAAAATATTCCAAGCAAAGCAACCTTATTACTGCTTTTCAAAGTATACTTCAGAGATCAATTCTGACAAATCAATTTTCAATTATGCCCATAACCAAATTACCAACACCTGTCTTTGGAACTTTTTCACGTATAATTCTAAATATGAGAAGGTATAATTTATGTTTAAGAATTGGTAAGCACTGGTAATTAAAAAAACAATAACAAACTATTATGTAGCTATTTTTCATTCATCAAATTTTAAAAACATAAATCATAAACTGGCAAATAATTTTAAAATGCTAAAAACTGAGGAAAAGGACATTTATATACTCCTCGGAAATGTAAATTGGTAGAAATCTCAGGTAGGCAATTTATAATATACATATCAAAAGCTTTTAAAATGTCTTTATCTTCTGACAAGCCAATTCTCACTTCAAAAATTTATTATAAGTAAATAAGAATATACACAAGGATTTAGGGGTGGTGATTTACCTCTCCAATGCTACCTTATGAGATGGAACCTATCATGATTTTCGTTAATTCTTTTTTGACTTTGACAACTTTGTCTTCCAATATTATTTTGTTTCATTTGTTTTGCCTTAAACTCTAATTCCCATATTTAAAAATAGACTGGTGACATAACCATAATTTATTATTGCATTTTTTGATGAATTCTGATTTCTACCCCACCTTTGGGGGCTTAGCAGAAAGACCTAGAGTCCATTTTACTAACACAGCATGGCTAAATGGGAAGCAAATTAGTCCAGGAACAAGGGCTTAATTAAACAAGCCAGATGAAAAGAAGATCTAAGACATGGCTAGCTGACTTACAGAGAAATTTAAAAATAACTAAAACAAACTAGGAAGTTTGTGGAGTATGATTTACCATTATTTTCTCTCTAGAGAGAGTCACACCCATGTGCTCATACAGATCCATAAGTCATTATCCAGAAATGCTTAAGAAGACATATTTTAGAATTCAAAATTTTCTTTTAAATCCCAAAAGGAAACTTGGTACATATACATTACTTAACCTCCATGAGCAGTCTGAAAGAGCACCCCATAATAAAACACACTAATATATCTGCAGCAAAACTTACAAATATTTACACTGTATAAAATAAAATTATAAACAGCTTCAAGTCACATCAAATCACTTATGAAAACAATTTGGTGCTCAGAGCTTTTTTTATTCGTAGTAATTATGATAACATATTTCCTTCATCTATAAAATAAAATCTATACCTTGGAAGAGGGCATTTACCACTTAATCTTTCATCCTCTATATAGCGATGAAGCACATCTTGAGATCTCTTTAAAAGCACTGAGAGTGCCATTCGTGAGATGTAGCCTTCTTGAGGTGTTGTGACTTTATTACTGAAGGAAAACTGGAGCAATGTTTCAAAACACATTTTAGAAAATTCCTCTCTCAAACGAATATCAATCTCTGCTTCTGTAAAATTGACAATTATTGATGGTTAACAAAAGGCTTAATTAATAACCTTAATGATAACAACTCTTAGCCAACTAGAAATAGAAGGAAATTCTTCAATTGATGAAAGCCATCTATGAAAAACTTACAGCTAGAAGCATATATATAACAATTTTCCTCTTTGCAAGATCAAAAGCAAGGCAAGACTGTCCACTCTCATCACTTCCACATTTTTTTTTACCTAGACAAAGACAATTTTATACCCTTTTATACCCTTGACAGCACTATCAAATACTTCTCAATAGTTTTCCACAAGGTCAAACTTGCGATACTCTTTCTTTTTCTTCTTCCTCCCTCTCTCCCTTTCCGCCTTCCTCTTGGCAACATCTTTCCCAGAGCCAGACCTCTGCTCTAGTGTGGACTAGCTGCTCTCCAGACCTGCCATCCAGCTATATCCTCCAAATAGTCTCTGCCAAACCCTCAGAATTGTCTTTATTCTCTCTTGTTTTAATACCCAACTTCCTAGATCCATGCCCTCTGTTTCTTTGGTTTACTCCTTTGTTTTCATGGAACACATTCTGGAGTACCTGAGAAAGACTGAATAGGAAGTAAAATTTTTCAGAACTTGCATTTCTAAGAACGTCATTACTTTACTGTGGTACTCAAAGAAGTGTGTTACCTAGCATTAGCACCACCAGAGAACTCATTAGAAATGCACATTCACACATCCCACCCCAGACCTACTGAATCAGAAGCTCAGAGATTACAGCCCAGCAACAGCTTGCCCTTGGAACTGATTTTAATGCATGCTGACATTTGAGAATTACCATTCCGTGCTTATACTCTGACAACGGTGGGCCTACGTATAAAATTCCATGTTAAAAATCCTTTCCGACTATAACTCTGAAACCACTATGTCCATGTCTTTTAGCATCCAATGCTGCTACTGAGAAGTCCAGTATCATCTTGACAAAATCCTTTTGTGTCGGCCTTTTTTCTTTTCTTTCTGAAATCTTATAGAATCTTCTCTTTAGCCCAAGTACTCTGAAATTTCATGACAACATGAAATTTGTGGATCTTCCTATGGATCTTTTTTCTTCCACTGTTCTGGTTACTGAGTGGCCATTTTTAATCTGGAGACTGATTTCTTTGGTTTTATGTCTTTGATAATTTCCTCTTTTAGCTTTGCTCTGTATTTTCTCTTTCTGGAAGACCTATTGTCAGATATTAGACCACTTGGATTCCTTTTCTTTCTTTCTTCTCATATTGCCCACTTTTTTTTCTTTCTCTGCTTTTGGGGTTATTTCCTTATATTTTCTTGCAACCCTTCACTGAACGTGTTATTTTAGTGGTCATATTTTTAGTTTCTATGAGCTCTTTCTTATACTGATTGCTCCTTCTTAATAGCATTTTCTGTTTCATTGATGTAAAATCTTTTATCTCTTTGAACATCCTAATTATAATTGTGCTTTTTGGGAGTGGAATGCTTCTGTGGCCCTGAATTTACATTTCCTCTGGGTTTCTTTTCTTCCCTCTTCATCTGTTTTGGTTTTTCTCTTCGCGTTGGAAGATTTTCTCTGAAAGCTTTGGCTATCAGGTCATACTTAAGAGTGGTAGACCAAAAATGATCCCTGGAACCTAAGTCTTTATAAATTGGCCCATTTTAGCACAGAAGGCTTTCTATATATATGTTTTAAAAAGCCCTCCAAGTTCAAACTGAGAAGTTTGTGTCATATAGCAAAGCCATTGGAAGAATGTCCATGTACCTGTTTTATCTTGGTATATTTAATACTTTAAATGGCAAGACAGAAATCGCTTGAAAAGGTACACATGGCAATTCCGTGGTCCTTATTTAGCTTAAAATATTTACATCTGACTACAAATAGTTTGTAATACTTTTATAAAAATGTATCTAGAAATTTTTATATACTCTTAATAATAAAAAGTTGACTGTATTAACATATAAATAGTATTTAATCTTTTTTTCTGAGATTTTTATATTTGTTAAATCTGCACTTACCAGATCACTTTTATCACTTATCTGGGCTGGGAAAAAGAACTACTGTAGTTTCTGAACGAAGCAGTATGAGAGACACCTAGTGGCCAAACTGTGCGCATTTACATGCTCTTTAAAGTGTTAGCACAGTTCAGCAGAAGTTAGTCATGGCTCTGGTAAATTCCGGGGATAATGGATATGCATGGCACAAATTTAAAATTTTTTAATCATCTCAAGAGAAAAGTCATGTAATGATACCACACAATTACATTTAGCAATTGAGCACAGGTTTAGAAAAAGAGAAATAAGCAAAAGGCAATTTAAGTATTATCTCCCAATAAGGTAGCATGATAAAATGAAAAGAAGCATGGAATTCTTTTTAAGGATGAATTTGGCTTCCAGCTTTTAGATTATGGATAATTTTTCCAAACTTTTTAAACCTATTTCCCTCTGCAATATGGTGGAAACTATTCTCATAGAAATGTTGTGAGGAAACAGGTAACATTCTAGTGTAATACCCTGCACATAGTAAGCATTTACTAAACTTAGTTCCATTAACAATGTTATAGCATCTATTTGTTTTAACTGGTTAACTGTAATTTATAACTCTGAGCAATTGATATCAATATCTTTATTTCACAGATGACAAAACTGAGACTCATAGAAGTTAGCCAAACGCTAGGTGGTAGAATATACACTTATCCCTTCCCAATAATCCATGATTTCACAAAACTTTAAACTTGTGTCGGCCAACAGTGACTTAGGTAGATTTTGTAAGTGCTCTGCAATTTAATTCATAACACATAATTCACAGAATATTCACGTTTTCTCCGTATAAAACTTAATATTCTATCACATTCTTAAAATTTATCCGACAATTCTCAAGTTCACAATTTACCACAATCATAGGACTAAACATTTCTATAATCAGCCTCATCCAAAGTGCTTCAATAGTTACTAATATATTTAATAAATCATTAAAGTAACATACCCGTAAATGAAGATGACTGAGAGTGTATTGAGCCCTTATTAAGCATAGTCATTATCTGACCAACAAATTCCTTAGGAATAAAATTGGCATAAGGTAGTATCTCAGTGCTGATAAGCTGAACTACCTAAAACAAAAGAGGTAAACTCAAATGCATTTTTTTTCTTGAAAAAGACCAACACAAATGACAATTTCTAGACTAAAATCTAAATTTTATTTTAAAAGAAAATCGATTAAAGAATTTTTCTTAATAAAGTACACAAATATTTTAATGTTAACATACAGGATGGGTAGCCTATTTCACCTTGGTAATAATAATAGTTTATTTTTTAATAATAAATTACAAAACAGTCAATAATATAAACTGTTTACTATGCAGTCATTTTAATAAATGTTGATCTTATATGAAATGTATCCATGTTAGAATAAAATATCCAAAACAGATTTAAGAATAAATCTGGTTAAATCACCTTTTTAGAATCATAAACAATAAGCCAAAAGAGAAAGTAAAGTTATATTCATTTTTGCTAAACAGCTCACTTCTAATATATAATGCGTTAATTTGTCCTTTGAAGAAAAAGGAGTTTACAACAGTTTTAAAACACGGGACAAAAGGCAGTGTACACTTTAAAGTAGTTTACTTATTTGATTTACTTAAAAGATCCTTTATCCCACTTAAAGGAAAATCATCAAAACACCTCCCCCAACAAAGAACCCATAAAAAAACTACTTCCTTAAAAATTCCATTTACAATTAAAAAAAAAAAAAACCACTCATTATGTGCCTCCAGAGTTCTAGAGGTTTTATCTACAGCTGGTTAAAAACAAAAACCTAGGGGCGCCTGGCTGGCTCAGTCGGTAGACTATGTAACACTTGATCTCAGGAAGCCCCATGTTGGGCATAGAGCCTACTTAAAATATTCTCAACAACTTACTGATTATTTTGAACCACTAACACCTGGTTTGCCAAACTATAGAGCAAACTCTCAAATACATGCTCAATAACTGACAGATTTCACTGAATCAATTGCTTTTTTAAATTATTAAATGAACACAACTTCGTATTTAGAGACAAAGCTAATAAGTATAAGGAAATCATGTCAGGGCTTTCAAAACTAACCTTTAATCTATGTGAGAGTTTTACTGCTTTTAGGTTCAATCTTAAACCTATTACTTTACTTTTTCTCTTAGCAATTTTATAGTTCCAACATTTCTACAATTTGCTTTGCACAAATGGTTATGGGAAAATGTTTTAAATAGCTTCCTCACCTCAACATCAATACTTTCATTTCTCTGAAATTCTTGAATAGAGAGATTATCTGGAGGTATGCTAAAAAAATAAACAAAACACTTGATTTTTAAAAGGTAAAATGTTCTCTGGAAATAAACAGCATTCAAATGACAGAAAGTATTTTCTCACACAGGTTAGACATTACCATTTATTTAAAAGAACAGTATTTTTTTTTTTTTGTCAGAGAGAGAGAGGGAGAGAGAGCGAGCACAGGCAGACAGAACGGCAGGCAGAGGCAGAGCGAGAAGCAGGCTCCCTGACGAGCAAGGAGCCCGATGTGGGACTCGATCCCAGGACGCTGGGATCATGACCTGAGCCGAAGGCAGCTGTTAACCAACTGAGCCACCCAGGCGTCCCAAGAACAGTATTTTTAATTAAAAAGTTATTAGGATAAGTGACTAAACTAATTACAAACATGAATTTCTAGCTACAAAAATGCTTGGTGCAATCCTGAACTAAATAAAATCTGTAAAACTAAATTCCTTTCAGTACTAATGAATGAAAGAATAATGAAGAGTGAGGATATTACTATTATCTGTAATAACAACAAAAATTACCACTGTGACAATACCTGAATTCACTTATACTGCCAGTGAAGTATTTTGGTTATATGCTGAACTATTCACGCAGAGACTGACCATTAATCACTAATTTGTAACAAACACAATATATTAAAGATCTTTACAATAAAAAAGAGAACATCTGGGGGGGAAAAAAGCAGAAAATTGTTCCAGCAAGATCGCTGGAAATCAACATTCTGTGAGTACCAAGATGAATTTTAAACCACGTGACTCTTAATAAGAATGAACAGTAAAATGGTATTAAACTTGTGAAGCAGTGAAAAATAAACTACTTGAAAACTGCTGAGAATCAGATGTTAATGCCTATTATAATAATAGTAACAGTTAAAGTTACAGAGCCAGCCAATGTACAAAGGGCTTTATTTGTATTACTTCCTATGACTGAACAGTAACCACATGTAGTATTATCCTCATGTAATTGACAGAAGAGGAAACCGAGGCTTTGAATGCTAGTAATATGACCAAGAATGTATTATAAGCAAATGACAAGGTCAGAATTTGACCCTAAACTTCTCTGATGTTCGAGCTTAAATCCTTCTCTTTCATGTTGTAAATGCAAAAATAGTGTTATCATATTTAGGATTAGAGGCATAGTGTACACTTTTATATCTAGGGCTATTTTTGCTTTATTTGGTATTATTTGGTTTTTCTGTTTACAAGTATTTTTCTACTTACAAGTGTTTCCTATTTACAAATATTAGAATATACACACAAGTATTAGAATATACACACACACAAATGTACTCTACTATGGTTACCAGATCTTTGTTTGAATCTATTTTTCATTCAACAAATTACTGAGTAACAAATACTCTGTATTAGGCACTCTACGAGCCAGCTGTGAACAAGATGGACCCAGTCCCTGTTGCATGAAACGTGCATTTTGGTGTGCAAATCCTAGACTATAATCCAGTAGTAGGAAACTACAGAAAAAGTTTTAAAGACATGTACCCAAATTTGTACCAATGGTGGGAATTTTATAACCACTACTACTAAAGTAGCTTCACAGAATCTTTCTGTATCTCTAGAAATAAAACTGTTTAATTCTAATTTATAATCAAGTAATGTAAGTGTTCACTGATACAAAATAATTCTGAAGATGGTGGAGGTAACTAAGGATGGGCTGATTAGCAATTTAAAAAAAGTTTATTAGGAACAGACACTAATAATATTAATGTTATTGGAATCATATAGCAGAAACACTTAAATGGATATATTTTTTAAAGATTTTACTTATTTATTTATTTATTTATTTATTTAACAGAGATAGAGAGAGAGAGAGAGAGATCACAAGTAGGCAGAGAGGCAGGCAGAGAGAGAGGGGGAAGCAGGCTCCCCACTGAGCAGAGAGCCCAATGCGGGGCTCGATCCCAGGACCCTGAGATCACGACCTGAGCTGAAGGCAGAGGCTTAACCCACTGAGCCACCCAGGCACCCCACTTAAATGGATTTTTAAAATACTTTATAAATACTTTATAATACTTTAAAAGAAGGTAGCACACAAAGTCAGAAACTGATCCCAGTGATCAATAAAATTGGGAAATTATTTGATCATGCATAGATTACGTATTCTGATCTCAAAACCCAAACTAACTGTTATACTTTAACTAGAGTTAGTATCCTTATTAAACACTTTGAGCATATAAAAAAACACTGGTTGAATTTTTTAAAAACACTAATGATTAACACAGTTTACCTATAAAGTATAAGTAGAGACTGCCAATAATCCAGGCAGAAATGGGCCATATAAGATCTTTAAATTCTCTAAGACTGAGGTTAGTAAGTTAGTGATTTTTTAAAAATTATTTTTATGAAACTTTATTTGAAATAAAAGAGCCTTCAAACTGATAAAGTATTATTTGTAATTTCTGTCAGTTCTCTCTGCATGGTACATTAAAAAAATATATATTGAGATATAATTTCGTACACAATAAATTTCACCTTTTAAAATGTATAATTCGGTCCTTTTTAATATATTCACAAAGTTGTACCACTTTCAATTCTAGAGTATTTTCATAACTCCTGAAGACATTCTGTACTTTTAGCAGTCACTCCTCATTGTCTTCTCCTCCCACCTGTGGACATTAATCTACTTTGTCTCCATGCATTTGCCTACTCTGGATATACTATATAAATGAGATCATACACTATATAGCTTTTCATCTCTGGTTTCTTTCACTTAGCGTAATATCTTCAAGATTCATCTATATTGTAGCATGCATGCATCAGTATTTTATCTCTTTTTATGGCTGAATATTCCATTCTATGGACAGACCACATTTAATTTATCCACTCAACAGCTGATAAACACATTTGCATTTTTTTTTTCATTTTTTAGCTATTATGAAAAATACTGCTATGAACATTAGTGAACAAGTTTTTGTGTGACTATGTTTCACCTGATTCCTTTTGGGAACTACTTGGTGATTTTAAACTTAAGGTCCACTGACCACTAATTGTATGAATTCTCACTAGCCCAAGTGTATTCTAGAAAATAAATACATTTCAGTACTTTAAGGAGGACTGAATGATCCTAATAAACCTCAAGTGTCTACCTGATCACAATGTTTATGTTTTTCATCTTTAATCATGTATTTTCTTTTTCTCATTTAAAGTATTTACTTATCATAACCCTCAATTATATCCAAAGTCCTTGTTTTCTTCTAGCTAATTTTTTTTTAAGATTTTATTTATTTATTTCACAGATAGAGATCACAAGTAGGCAGAAAGGCAGGCAGAGAGAAAGAGAGAGGAAGCAGGCTCCCCGCTGAGTGGAGAGCCCGATACGGGACTTGATCCCAGCACCCTGGCTGGAATCATGACCCGAGCCAAAGGCAGAGGCTTTAACCCACTGAGCCACCCAGGGGCCCCTTGGTTTTATTTGTATTTCTTTGTTACACTGCCTTGCAAAACAGTTTACAGACCAAAAAGAAGCTAAGAAATATCAGAGAAAGGCATGGTTATTCGCAGTCTTAGAGAATTTACTAAAGAAGTTAAAGGATTTATAAATGTTCCAAGATAAAATATACTCAAATATTAGTATTATCTAAAAACCTATGTCTTGTTACTCTAGGCAACATTCTGAAACACCACTGTTCAAATACTAGTGATGGACTTCAGTTATAGAACAAGTATATATGTGACATAAAACAAAATTTTGTGATTTCCAAAGTAATCAATTATTTGGAAAACAAAACCAAAGCCCTCTCATGAAATAAAAATACACATCGTTTTTAAGTTCTCTTCATGAGCACTGCATTTTTAACTTCAACCAACTAATGAAAGCATTCAATTTGAGCCTTAAAATATTTTTGGACTATAAAATAAAAACTAAACTGGCTTTATCCATTTTAGCTGTTTTCACACTGATGAAAAATTTAAGTGAAAACGTATAAACTAGTGGGACTTCTACAACTAATCAATTCATTTCATTTTATAATTAAGAAAAATGATGCCTACTGAAGGGAAACAACCAGTTCAAGGTCAGCAGAAAGTAGGTAGCAGAGTCCAAAGCAGGTCATGGGTTTCCTGACTCTCAGTATAGGGTAGCAGAAGGCTTAAATCTATAACTAAAATAATCACAACTTAGAATGCTGATTCTGTGTTAATGACAGCAGAATTTAGTGCCTTTATTATTTTCTAGCCATTATAAGCAATTCCAAATTTAGAAGTAAATTTCTTCTCCCAGTTATTTAAAGTTTGGGTCTTTAAAACTCTGGTTTGAAATATGGCTGCTTCATGGGAAGGGATATGTATAATATCACTTTCTCTGAAGGAAAAGAAATAACAATAATGAGGATAATAAAAGTGGTAGCAAGCATTTTTAAAGCACTCACGTGCCAGCTACTAATCTAAGCAGTCACTTTTCTTAGTGACTTAATACTTGGGTGTCTGGGTGGCCAAGTCTTGATTTCAGCTCAAATCATGATCTCGGGGTTGTGAGACAGAGCCCCTTGTTGGGCTTCATGCTGGGCGTGGAGCCTGCCTAAGATTCTCTCTCACCCTTTCCCTCTGCCCTTCCCGCACCTACTCTAAAATAATAAAAATAAAATAAGTGACATAATACTCTAAGCAGTCACTTAATTTAAGTGACTTAACCCTCATAGTAACCCTATGAGTTAGGTAGCATTATCATTCCTACTTAACAGATAAAAATATCTCAATTACAAAGTAACTGTTGGGATTTGAATCCAGGTGGCCCAACCCCTGAGTCAGTGCACTACACTGGCTGCTTCTTAAGCAATATGATTTTTTAACATACCCAATATACTCAAACCTTTATCATAAGTAGGGCCATTGTTGGGCAAAAGACTCCAATGAAGTTATAGTACAGCTGCATTAACACAAAACGACAAGAGATGTATAGTATCTATTATTAGGACTTTGATTTCACTTTCTACTTTCCTGCACAAAAACAAACAAAAATCATTTCATAAAACTGAATTTAATAAAAATATGCAACAAGAAACTTGAGAATAATTAAGATGGTGTGGAAAGACTTAGCCATAGTAAAAGATTCTTTTTTTTTTTTTTTCAGATTTTTATTTACATGTTTGAGAGAGCAAAAGAGAGAGAGAGAAAGAGCACACAAGCAAGGTAAAGGGCAGAGGGAGAAGCAGACTCCCTGCTGAGCAGGGAACCAGATGAGGGGCTCTGATCCCGAGACTCCAGGATCACGAACTGAACAAAGACAGATGCTTAACTGACTGAGCCACCCAGGTATCCCAGGAAAAGAAATTCTTAAAGAAAAGTTTACTCATTGCTAAAAAACCTGCTCTAAAAGCTTGTATTGATAAAGCAACATGCATATACAGAGAGAGAACTGGGAAAGAAAAAGTGTAAATTTCCAAACCTACTCGATTTATACAAATTAACATAGTGATTTTACACAATGGAGTCCACAGAGGAACTCCAATTTTCAGGGTTGAAGATAAAAACATAATTTGTTTGAATATGTTTTGTGAGTCCTTATAATTTTTCTACAAATACAAAAAGTACACTTGCATTGGTATCCATAACATATCTAGAGATGAGAAATATAAAAGAAAGTAAAACAAAATCTAACCATTTGTGGAAACAGAAATTAGAATGTCATTACTTTCAATTTTGAAATACCAGATATGCTTTCACACAGCAAAATTTAAGTTAACCCACAGACGATTCCTCCTTCAAAAAATTCAGTGTGTGTTCCAATTATCCTACTCTCAGTGAGGGGTCAAAAGAGGATCCATAAGTGCTCAGGTGGATATCACATAGTGAAAATTCCACTCTTCTTTGCCAAACCTAACATCTTAAAGAGCTGATCATTATCACCACTAGTCTTATTTATTATGGTAAAAATACTGATTTTCTGAAATTGTTTTCCTCTTGCAATGTCAAATGGGTAGCAGATTTTAAAAAACAGATCTTCTTAGCTTCATTGAGTCAAAACCTTAATTATGATGCATCCATATAGTCTTATAGATTCCTGTCTTAAAACCCAAAATAGCGTGAAAAGCAAAAATCTCCACTTGTTCATGGATACTGTACTAGTGGATAAATGTTTAATCAGTTGTGCTCTGTATATAATGGAACAATCTTAATAATTACTTTGTTAATGAATGATGAGAAATACTGTTTTCAGATCAATTGCAGTTATTATATCCTTTTTGAGAGACTGTCTTAAAACTATAAAATTGAATAAGCTGACCTTTTGGTAAAGAGAAAGTCTTCAAAAGTATTGGCTAGTTCTGGCCACATACTGTCAAATTTCCCAGAAGAAGCATGCTGCCGGGCAACAGGTAGACCAATAGAAAGAACTTTGAGGAGAGAAGATACTGCTAATTTCCATGTGCTTTCGGAAGGGCAGGAATATTTCAAACTGAGAGGAACCCTAAGTGTCTGTGAAAATAAAGACAGTTTAAGATATGTATTAATTAAAATATATACGCACTTTAATTACTTAAAAAACTAAAGCAGAAAAAAAATAATAGCATAGGTATTTTCACTTAAAAAGGATGTTATTTTCTAGAAAGATCAATTTTCAAACATAGTCCTCAAATCTACTGCCTAGAAAGATATTCTGACTCCATTTTATAAACAATGACCTTGAATAAGGAACAACATTTTGAACTTCAGTCTCTCATCATAAAATACAGTGATGTTATCTCAAAAGTTAAGATAGGAGTAGCAAACTTAAATTTTGCAGGTTCTCTCAACCTAATGTTATTTAATTAGAACATTTTGCCATAGTTTTCCTAGAAGAAAATAACTTGGCTGATGGCGTTCTCACATCTAAGAGAGATCAATACCTTGCTTTTTTCATTATTGCTTAGGTAAACATAACCTAAAGCATCAATACTTTGAAGCCTTATGTTTTATCTCTAAAGTTCTTTAAATCTTATGTTCTATTCCAACATTTAAATGTACCTTTTTTTCCATTTCCAAGTTATTTCAGTAAAATTCATAATTAAAAAGACAATTTATTAAATCTTTAACCCTTGTGGATACAGGTGTAAAGCATCTGAGTTATGTATAGTGACTACGATGTTCAGATTTATTTTTAACTGGTCAGCTTTTGAGGTGGATTGCTATAAACCATTAAAGAACTAATTTGGTGATTCAGAATGAAATCCAAGAGTCATAGTTCTATCCACCAACTAGAAGACCAGATGGACCAAACTACCAAAGTGAGTTGTCTCAGAGCATTATCAATAGTTTTAGCATACAATCAGATCGTTTGCATTAGAGTGAAAATCCTGCTTTTATATAAAAATTCTAATTAGAGAGAGATAAGGAGTAGAAGAAATACATTTTCATATTTCAGAGTTATGGAGGGAATATAAAACTTAATTTCATCACCCTCCACACAATTATTACTAACTACTCACACAGTGAACCATTTACATATTAGCATGAACTGGGCCTCCCCTAAGAGACAATCCGCTTAGCCAAATCTATTTATCCTTTTCCTCTCCCTATGTGCTTTGGGGAAACCTGACTCCACTTCCAGTTAGGAATTTCAGCAATATCATACAATAGGGAAGATAATTAGAAAAAGACATAGGATTTAAAGATTTGCTCTTCTAATTTTTACGTCATTTCTGAAGCCCAATATGAAAGTAAGCCAGCATGTAGTGGGTTGAGAGAGAGCGGTGACTAGGTGAAGGACACAAGCTGTTTACAGTAAAGGAATTTGGAAAAGAAGGAAAGCTGAAAGAGGATGGCCATTTGAGTAGGAAGTAAAGTGAGAGAAAGTTCTTAAAGGGCTTAATCTTCTTTCTAAGATATGGTTATAAGGCTAAAAGGAAAATGAAAGAAAGGAGGAAAAAGAAAGAAAGGAAAAGAGAAAAGGAGAAAAACAAAGAGAAGGATGAGCTTTGGAACGGAGAGAGGCTTTCTTCCTTGAGGGAAGATGGTTCATATTGGCCTGAATCTGTTCAGTAAACAAAAGGCAAGGTTCAGATTTGCCCTTCAAAACACAGGAAAAAAACAAGAAATAAACTTTGGAGGAATCAGACACAATCAACCAGAGATGAGTTTTAAAAATAGTTGTCCATAAACTAGGGAACTGGCTTAAAAACAAAATACAGATCATCAGTTAAACTGATGCGCTGTGAATTTCTCTCCAAATGCTCATCAACCTTGAAGTATGAGAAGTATTGTCCTAAGAAACAGGATCCTTCATTGACTTGTGGCATAATTTAAGAATTGTAAAAAATCTAATGCATACTTATTTTAAAATATTTTTCGTTAAAAAAAATTTTTTTTCATAGTGGGAATGGCTTCCTAAACACTATCCATGAATGATGGAAAAAAGTCCCTATAAATAATAATATAAATATTTTTGCATTTATCTCAATATATGATAATATGTTATTACCTAAAAAGGAATTTCAGTAATAGTGTCATCATCAAAAAATAGAAATTAAAAAGAAAAAGGTACCTTAATAATATTCTGGAGTACTTTCTCATTCACCACCGCTTTGTGACAGGCTGTTTTCTGGTATAAATCCACAACTACTTCTAAAGACCTTTCAGCAAACGGTACATAATTCAAGGCTACCCATTCGGCCTAAAAAGTAATATTTTCACATGGAGTAAAAATAAATGAGATTAAATTAAATCATATTGCTTTCAAAGAGAAACCTTCTTTGTCTTAAAGTTCAGTCCTTGGTTTTAGGCTGCATTATATCACATGCAAAGTTTTCAAATAGATATGTACTTCACGAAAGAACAATTTTCAGCTAGGCAAAAATTAAGACTATCAGAAAAAGGACAGAGAGCATTCTTACTTTTTGCCAATAGGTTAGGACAATTTCAGGAAATTTAACTCACCGGTGCAAATAGTTGGATCTATTGTGATTCCATTGTGTTGCAAGACAAATAGAATGAGAAAAGTTAATACACATTAAAACTACTTTTCGGACCATGTAAAATTTTAATTTATGTTGAGTGAACAAAATCAGCCTGTGCATGCACTCAGAAATTTACTTTTCCCCTAAGCCAAAATTTGCAAGCTATGGCTATAAAAATCTTTTAGGTAAAATCCAACTAAATTTCACACCAGCAGTAGACAACTTATTTAGTATACACGGATTTCTTCATTTTGCATCGCAGCTATTTATTTTAGACAAGATTAGGCTTAGGGATTTAGAAGCCATTTTGTAATGGGATGGGGCAGTCAAGAAACGAACTTTGAAGAAAAATGTAACATGAAAAGCCAAACTATCTAGAGAACTATTTGGGAAAGGAAAGTCATAAACAAGAAAAAAAAAAAAGAACACAGAAAAGGTTTTCCAAATAGTGTTTCTTTTCAGCTTAAACTATTAACAGACACATGAAAGTTTATTTGTGAATGAAAATTTCTGAGATACTCAAAGTCCTTCTTAAGTAGAACTGTTTATAAGCCATGAAATCTTACAGAGAAAATACAATTTAAAGCAAATTACCTGATTATATTTTGCATTTGCAATGTGCTTTGTTTCCAGTTGTCCATACTGCGGAGGTTTACACGAAAATTCCACAAATGCCAGTAACTGGTCAAATATAGCTGGATACATTATTTGCATGTTTTCTGGCCCCACACAGATGGCCTATAAAAGCAAAAACATGAACAGTAGAATGCATAACCTGAACTCCAGTTAAGTTCTTCACTGTATACACATTTAACCAAATAATCTTAAAAACTGTCCTATTTTATGTAAGTATTCTATAATCTTTTATAAGCCCTGAAGAACATAGCTATTACAAGTTATTTTAAACTATTATTGAATACAGTAAAAGTTAAATGTGTTAATCAGCTAAAAAATTGCTTTTTAATAGAAAGCGTGATTTATTACTTAACAGACTGGAAAAAGGAGAGGAATCCCAGGCAGTCCTGAGTTTCCACGATCGGATCACTTATTCAGTAATATAGCCACTAGACCATCAAGAATACTTCACTGACCAAGATGATATTGACTGATACTGACTTCTATTTAAGTGATAGTATCAGTTCATTGAAATGACAGCTGATTTCTGCACTATGCTTAGTGTTCTGACTTTAACAAATAATCATGTGTATTATAGTTAGGAAAATAAATCATGTATGAAAATCTGTTTCTAAAAGAAATGTAGGGGCGCCTGGGTGGCTCAGTGGGTTAAAGCCTCTGCCTTCGGATCAGGTCATGATCCCAGGGTCCTGGGATCAAGCCCTGCATTGGGCTCTCTGCTCAGCAGGGAGCCTGCTTCCTCCTCTCTCTCTGCTTGCCTCTCTGCCTCCTTGTGATCTCTCTCTCTTTGTCAAATAAATAAATAAAATCTTTTTAAAAAAATTATTTAAAAAAAATAAAAAATAAAAGAAATGTATATGTTAATTTTTCAACAGGAAAGTATACATTTAATGTCTAATGTTCTGAATATACAGCCTTGGTTTAAAACAAGAATATTTTTAAAAATTAACAGAAATTAAATCTATTGCTATAAGCAATTTGATAAAACAAAGAGTAAAATGTGTATCCTGACACTGCAGATTTTAATTACTTCAGATATGCTGAAAGCACCTAAAATAAACCTTACATTTTCATTTTTTTCTAGCAACAAATGTGTTTTCTCCAGCAACAAATGTGTTTTCTCCTCTCACCCTTTCACATATTTTAGTGTTTCTTTTTCTCTGTGGGAAAAATATTTAATGATATTATTTACATAACGTCTAAAATAAATTTGTGCTTTACAAAACAAAAAGCATGGTCATTCTACACTTTAGGTACCCTCAAAGTACTAAATCAAAATTCAAAGCATTTCAATTTTTTTTTCAAAGCATTTCAAATTTTTAAGGAATTTCTTTAAAAAGATGTATACATTTATGTTTTTCTGCAATCCATGGCTTTTTAAACCTGTCAGATAATATATTAATTTTATTTTCCCTGAGAGAAGATGTAACCGTTTAGTTACTATGTTACCATTTAGTTCTAAATAAAAGTCTTGAAATATAAAGTAGATAAGCAAATTGCTGCCATGACTAAGTTAGATCATCTTGTAATTACAATGTAAAAAAGTAGAATAAAGATACCTAATACTATCTCTCAATATTTGGTTATTTTTCTCAGTAACAGTAAATGGAGAACTTGAATACCTAAAAAAAATTCACTCTACTGACTGCTTCTGTTAAGTTTCACTTTCTTCCTTATTAACCTCTTGCTGAGTCTTAACTCTTAGGAGTAAACAAGCAGTAATTAGGAAAAGAAATAATTATACCAAGTAGATACTTAATTTTCAATGACTAAAAAAGAGAGAAAAGCCTGTGTGGTTACCTTAGAAAACTAAGTATTACAATTTCTCTGGAAATATCTTAGCACCATATGAAGACTGTGATTATATACTTTGATTTTCAGCGGCTCTTTATAAAAAGAAAAACATATTATAGTGCTATACTTGACTTAATAAGCAATTCTGAGATCTTAAGATGCATAATATGGAACTGACATTTTTTTTTTAAAGATTTTATTTATTTATTTATTTGACAGAGAGAGATCACAAGTAGACGGAGAGGCAGGCAGAGAGAGAGAGAGAGAGAGAGGGAAGCAGGCTCCCTGCTGAGCAGAAAGCCCGATTCGGGACTGGATCCCAGGACCCTGAGATCATGACCCGAGCCAAAGGCAGCAGCTTAACCCACTGAGCCACCCAGGCGCCCTGGAACTGACATTTTGTTAAAAACAAATCCCATCTAAGAAAAAGTTATTATTGGTTTTTCTTCAGTATTCTTAAGCTTGCATATCAGAAAAAAACTATAGTATGAACCTGATAACAGATTTTAGTCCAAAAGTTAAGAATCAGTCAGCAATCTAGACATTTCCTATTATTCCAGTTTGAAAATACATGTGGAAACAAGAACAGAAAATAGACATCCAACCTCTGACATGGTTCAAGGTTTATCTTACTAAGTCCTTCAACAGTAATTCGTTCAGCACCTGTATATATTAAGACTTCTTTGCCCTCTACCCTCATATACTAATACCCTTGACAGGGAACTTGAAGACAGTAACAGCTAACATTTAGTTTAACTGTGTCAGGCATTTAGAAAATGCCTTCAGCAAATCCCATTTGATAAAAAGAAAGTTTTAGATCTGTTATTTTCATATTTTATAGATTAAGAAGCTGATAATTAAAGAGATCCCAAAACCCAACCCATTGAGTAGCAGGCAGGGCTTCATTGCACAACTCCAAGGGCACCATCCACACATAATGTGATGGTGTTTCCTGGAGTACTACTCTGACAGCCTTGATGACAGAGGCAGATACAGTACCCAGCCATCTGACTTTAGGAAGTTCAGCAATAAATAAGACAGATGCAGTCACCCGATCTCAGAACTTAGGTAAAACAAATAATCAAATTCTCGTCTCCCACACATGCCAAAATATCTTGGTCCCAAAAATAAATAAATAAATAAATCAGCATGCATAACTAGGTCAATTTGGTGGGAACTAGTGACTTAAAAACCAAGAGAAAACCGTGACCCTGAAGCCCTAAACTATATAAGGGTAAACATGAAATAAAAAATGAGGTTTTATGAAGGAAATGATCTTTAATCAATAAAATGTTTTATTGGATAGCTTATTAATTTAAAGATAAAGTCCCAAAGTAAGTAAATTTTGCTGTGAAAAAATTTTCTGACACCTATGGGAGTAAATACAGAAACACTTTTACTGATAATGAAGTATGTTAATTTTTTCTATTAGGAAAAATTAAAGACACCATATAGTTGACTCATATTCAAGTACTATGAAATATCATTTAGATAATCACAGAAGTAATAAATGTTAGAGTGAAAACTAGTAACACAAAATGGTATCAACTGATATAAATGAACAGCAGCAAAACTTCCTAAGTTTCAGACTGAAGGTATGTATATATTGTTTTCAAAGCCAGTAAGAGCTCAGAACAAATTCCTAGTAGTTGGAATAAATGATTGTTCTGTCATTGCTAAAGCAAAGTTTTTAAAAATAAAATTATGTACTTTTTTTCTTGAAAGGAATTTTGGAGGTTTGTTTCTTTGTTTATAAAAACCTATGTCAAATATCTGAATGAGAGTTCTAGATTACAGACATCCTATAAGGCCTGTGCTTTGCTCTGCTTTATGACAGAGTAACTTTTCAGTTTCCTCCAGGCCACTCCATAAGCAGCCTATATGCATGGTCAATCAAGGGGGACAAAGTAGGTACTGACAGGCTACTTTTATTTCTACACTGAAAATAAAATAGCTATTCTGATTTCAATTGTTGAAAGCCCATATCCCTAAAATAAAGTTTTTTAAATGTCAGATTCTCTTAAATTTGTAAGCTTCTACACAATTTTTCTTTACACAGTATAACTAGGGTTAAAGAGATCAAGGAATTACTGCTCAGCTGGACTTCCTCCAGAGCCAGTGAAAAGGTATTATGGTGTAACAGAAACCGCTACTTTTACTGTGAAAGTTTTCATCATTCCAGCTGGATATAATGCAATCAGTTAATTAGAAAACATGATTTGCAGTACACGAATCTGATTAACCATGTGTAATCAGAATCCAGTTCCATTCTAATTTTGTTAGAATGTCATAGCAACTTTGTTGGAATTGCTGGCTCCTCAGTAGACATTTTTCTGTTTAGTATTTTCGTTATTGTGAATTACGCAATTATCTTGATAGTTTAAAGAATTCTTTGATTTTGATCTGGTCTTGCCTGCTAATTGGGATTTACTCAATGATTTCTAGGTCAATTGTTTATTTTTTAGCTGTTTGGTTTTTAATTTTTTATTTAAATTCAATAATTAACATATAATGTATCACTGGTTTCAGAGGTAGAGGTCAGTGATTCGTCAGTTTTATATAATACCCAGTACTCCTTAATAACTTCTTTGCAGTAACAAAACACACATAGATAAGATACATCTTTTTAAAATTTCCATGAGGAAAATTTATAAATTTATTCTTATTTACTTTTTTAAAATATAGGCTTCCAACAATTCCAGAGCTAAATGAACAAAATATATATATGATCCCATACCTTATTAATTTTCTAATTATATAAGTATTTACAAACGTTGTTATTCAGAAAAGTATATCCTCTTATGAAGAACTGCATGATCAAACCAAAAATGCTGGTGAAAGGAAACAAGAGGATACATACAGTTTCTGAAAGATTCTCAAAACAAACCTGAATCACTTTTTCAGATACATCAGAAAACCCAATGTTTTTAAAATAACTGGATGTTTACAATCCTGAATTTACCCAACGTATACATATACGACAGTCTTGATGATCCCGATTTCATCTCAAAAAACATATAGCAAACTAAAAAACTGCCAGCAAACCACATGCATTATTGTTTAGACAGCCACTAAAATTCTATTACCTTTTGGAGAACATCTAAAGCTGTAAGCACAGCTTCCTGTAAACTTGTCAAAACGGCTTCCGTGTAAGATGGAAGAATGAAAGGGGATGCATCCGAACTTATTGGCACTGACACAGCACTGTGCAATATGACTCCCAGCTTTTGCAAGTCATCCATGTTGAAACCAGTTTTTATGTGTTGGTAGAGAGCGGGAAATATCTGAATTAAAGCTGTAAGGAAAGGCTGACTGGGAATGAAAGTCAGTTTGTCAAAAGTAACAGGAGGCTTAGTGCTTTCCGATCCAATTCTATACCAGGTATTCCATGCAGCCCACCAGAGATTCAAATCTTCAAGCTCATCAGTAACTACTGGTGGCTCAGAGCTATTGTATCTTCCCAGTCTGTCTCCAATGGAATCTGTTCTTACAAATGGTCTGCTCAGGCCAGGGCCTGATATGGACCCTAGAAGGACAGGCACAGGTACATTAACTGCAGGTGGGGTCTCAGGCTTATCTGAGTCTCTGACAGGGGACACAATCTGTAAAATTTCCTGGAAGCTTTTCAAGGCAGCCAGAGACACTTCATTGTTTTTGCTGAGTGCTGCTGACTGTATATGGTCAAGAAGAACATCCCATGCTCTTGAAAAATCTCCTGTATTAGGAAGAGAAGAACAAAATCTATCAAAGCAGTCAAGATTTCTCTTACTAGTCAAGATGTCTCTTACTACTACACACTTTAGAATGTTTGTTTTATTCTACTACTCTAATTCCTATACACTAGGAAAATATGCTTAGGTATTAAGATACAAACAATGTGAATTAAAATCGATGAAATCCAAAAATCCAGTAAAAATGTTTTTTTAAATATAGGAACAAAGAGCAACACAAAGAGGATAATGAATATATCATCAATGTTTCGGTCTTAAATACAGAACTCTACAAATGTACATACACATGTTTACAATATTTCCTGGTATTTCTGCCTAAGAAGAATGGAATAAAAATTTAAGAGGGTAAAAACAAAAGCTTTTTAATAACAACTTTGATCTATCCATCTATCTTTATTAATGTTAAAATCTTAAGATGTTCTCATTCTTGAAAATATTGGGAAAGTTATAAATTATTACTGAATAATATATTTTTATAGGTCTAAATGTTTAAAATAAACTATGCTATACTCATAAAATCTTAGCGCTACACTTTTTCATATTTACATAACTTATAGTTGCAGGGTTTTCCTTCCTTTTTTTGTTTTTTGTTGCAGAATTTTCTTAAACATTTATTCCCAATTACAAGGAGTCACCAGGAGAAAATGTACCATAAAGAATAGACTGCTTTTTAGAATGAGTCTAAATTTCTTCCTCTCATGGGAAACTGAGTCTGCTGATCCACCATCAGCAGAGCATGGGCTGAGTGGTAGTTATTGGTTTCCGCTGATCAATCCAATCTCTTTTTCTACTCCTATTACCAATTAAGCACATTTATATTGAAGCTTTTTACAGAAACATGTAGTTTGTTCCTATGAAGCCCAGCAAAAATGACCTTGTTCCTCCAGCACTCTAGCCCAATGGCTTTTAATACCATGGATTATTACCAACATACCTGCACTTTTTTTGGTAACGATTTTTTATTTTATTCATTTGAGAGAAAAAGAGCAAGCAAGCAAGAGCACGAGCAGGCAGGAGGGTTAGAAGGAGAGGGAGAAGCAGACTCCCCGCTGAGCACGGTGCCTAATGAGGGGCTCAATCCCAGGACCCGGGGATTATGACCTGAACCAAAGGCAGACACTTAAAACCAACTGAGCCGCCCAGGCGCCCTACATACTTGCATTTAAATAACACCAACATCAGAAGAACAGGTATTTTCCAAAGTAGGATGACATACGTAGGCTATGAAATACTTAAATAAGGTTTAAACTCACTTCCCAAAGGCTATAAACGACTAAATTTTTAAAGAGGAGATGAACCCATAAGCCTATGGAAGCATTCAGTTAGTAGGAAAGCTCAAAGTCGTCCTGCAATGAAACAATAGGTACTATTCTGCCCAAACAGGACAAAATATAATACCTCACCAGTTACATGCCTCTTCCTCTCCACTCTTTATTTTATTAAAAATTGAGGTATAATTTATATACAATTGAAAACAGATTTTTTTTTTCTTGTTAAACTGTTCAAAGAGTTTTGACATATTAGATCTAAAAACTATCAAAACAGCTAAACAAAACTTCGGTCTTTTGCCATCCTAGTTCAAAAGTTAGATGAAACAATAATTTGCCAACCAGAATGGTGACTTAATCTCAGAATATTTCATATAATCAGGGGAAAAACCCTGGAATTCCTTTACTAATTTAACTCTATGTCTAGAAAAAAGTCCTCTTTCTAAAAGACCAGGTATAATTATATATTGTACATGGTTATGTTAAACATATGAACATTCTAAGATAATAAAAAATACTTTCTAATCTTCGAATTATAAAAACATTATCAAAGCTACACAAACTGTCTTATGTCTTCATTTTTTAAAAAACTAGATCTTTATCTATTAGGTTTTAGCTTTTAAAATAAAGTAAGAATCATGGAAGTATTAAAAATGATGCTTATTTGGGGCACCTGAGTGGCTCAGTGGGTTAAAGCCTCTGCCTTCAGCTCAGGTCATGATCCCAGAGTCCTGGGATAGAGCCCCGCATCGGGCTCTCTGCTCAGCGGGGAACCTGCTTCCTCCTCTCTCTCTGTCTGCCTCTATGCCTACTTGTGATCTCTGTCTGTCAAATAAATAAATAAAATATTGAAAAAAAAATGATGCTTATTTTGTCAAAACTCAGCAAATGTGCACTTAAGACTGGTACATTTCATTTTCTATAAATTTTACATGAAAACTAAAAACTACGATTTTTACATATATATTATATTAGGCTCTAGGAATGCAAAATGGATCAGACACTATGGATTATTCTGGGGAAAAAAAAGGAAAAATGCATGAAGAACACTACACAAAAATGATGATGAAAAGAATAAATACACTTATGCCTTAAAAGAAACAGGAACAAAGGGCGCCTGGGAGGCTCAGTTGGTTAAGCAACTGCCTTTGGCTCAAGTCATGATCCTGGAGTCCCAGGATCGAGTCCCACATCAGACTCCCTGCAGGGAGTCTGCTTCTCCCACTGACCTCTCTCCTCTCATGCTCTCTCTCAAATAAATAAAATCTTAAAAAAAAAGAAAAGAACAGGAACAAAAAAGCTAAATGTAAAATAATAATTTGTAAAAATGCAAGACTCTGTAGGACATGCTCATAATTAAACAAAAAAAAAATTTCGTCCTGTTCATTTTTCTCTAGCACCACCATCACTACCATCAGAAGTGAAGGTACAATCCACACTGGGTTTCTTAATCTTAGTACTACTGACCTGTACAATTCTCTCTGCCTGTAAAACTCTTCACATTTCGTCTTACTATTGCCTGATGAACATACTACTCACTCCTCAGATCTCCTTGCTAAAATAGTGCTTTCTTAGGGAAGCCTACCTAGATCACAGAGGCCAGGTCAAATACGTATTAGAAGCTTACAAAGCACCACCCCTTTGTAACATTTATCACTGTAGTAAGTTTGTAGTTATGTAATTATAGTTACTCCCTCAGGCACAAGATACCAAGGATGCTGTGTATTTTACTCATCACTCTATCCCTTAGCCCATATGAGCTACATTACATGTTTTCTCAATAAGATGAATGAAAACATGTATAGCTCACACCACCCATACACAAAGACTGGCAGTTAAGATTGATTATTCTTGGGAAGTAACATTGTACATAAATTTTTTAAAGATCTTTTATATTTTCCAAATTTCCTTTAACATGAATTACTTATATAACCAGGGGGAAAATGTATATATATACCTAAAGGTTGCAGTAAATATCTTCTAGTGTTAAAGATTCTTGCTACTCCGGCCAATGTTAAAACCCATGTCTCTGCCCACTGCTTCTCTGCTGTGTCCCTTGAATGATGAATGAGAATATTGCCACCTCCAGACTCAATCTTTTCTTTGTCTGCAGTGGTAGAAGACTCCCGAACTCGGTCCAATAGATGAAAAAGAACCTGAATATTTATAAAAATGAACAGAAAAATAACACAGCTTAAGTAATAGCATAGTAGTTAGAAATTGTCACAAGAAATTATATCTGACAGATCAATCCCGAATACTAGAAAAATTTTAACAATAGATATACTGTATTATCTTTAAATATGAAATGGAATATGAAAAAATTTTTTTAAAGATTTTATTTATTTGTCAGAGAGAGAGATAGCACACAAGTAGAGGGAGCAGTAGGCAGAGGGAGAAGCAGACTCCCTAACGAGCAAGGAGACCAATGTGGGACTTGATCCCAGGACCCTGGGATCACGACCTGAGCCAAAGGCAGATGCTTAACCCACTGAACTACCCAGGCATCCTGGAATAGGAAAAACTTTAAAATTGGGTAGAATATTTTCTAAGACTTACTGATTTGGAGTATCAATAGAGTATCTATGGAGTAATATACAAGAAGGGAATGAAGCTAAAAAGTCCAGGCAAAAAATAAATTATGGAAGATATCTGTAGAGAGATTATAACTGAAAATTCAGGACTATATGAAGGTGCTTCAAAAAAATAAAGCAAGGGGACTTCTGGCTGGTTCAGTCCATAGAGCACGTGACTCTTGAACTCGGAATCACGAGTTCAAGCCCCACACTGGGCATAGAGCCTACATTAAAAAGAAGGCGCCTGGGTGGCTCAGTTGGTTAAGCGACTGCCTTTGGCTCAGGTGATGATTCTGGAGTCCCGGGATTGAGTCCCACATCAGGCTCTCTGCTTGGCAGGGAGTCTGCTTCTCCCTCTGACCCTCCCCCTTTTCATGCTCTTTCTCTCTCTCACACTCTGACTCTCACATAAAGAAATAAAACCTTAAAAAAATAATAAAATAAAAATAAAAAAATAAAAAGAAGAAAGAAAAAATCAAGCAGGAAGTGTTTGGGACTTGAAGAGTAGATTCAGGGGAAGGAACTGAAGAAAAATTTTTTAAAAATTGGAAAGAAGCAGAAGCATTCTGTGAAACAGAATCCAAGGGAAGAGAAATTTCAAGGAGAAAATAATCAAGTGTTAGATGCTACAAAAAAATAAAAGTGAATAGGGTAAGAACTGAATTAAGGTGAAAATCTTGGCAATTATAAGACCACCTATAGCCTAAGAACAATTTCCGTGGTTCTCAAAATATGGTCTCAGAACCAACAGCATTAGCATCACACAGGCAATTCACAGACATGCAATTCTCAGACCACAAGCCTGGGCGGCTCAGAAAAATCAGAAATTCTGGGAGGCAGGGGCTGGTGGCTCAGCAATCTGCACTTGAGCGAGTCTTCTAGGTGATTCTGTTACTTTAAGGTTTAAGGGTCAGGAGAATGCAGGGAAGGTAAGGAAGGAAAAAAAAAATCACTGACAACTAGGCAGCAAGATTAACAATTAAGCTGTTTAAAAGGAAAATAGGAATCAGAAAATATCAGTTTGTTTTTTTAAATGGTAAGGAAGGCTTAAGCATGTTTGTGATCTGAAGAGGAGGAGCCAGCGGATGGAGTTGAAACAGAATACACAGGACGGAGAAGGGATTTTAATTATTTTTATTAGTGGATATGAATTATTAATTTTTAAGAAGACATTTTGGAATATTTTTATTAAACTGAAGACAAATTGTTAAATATAACTAAGATTTACTATGCAGCCTATTGTCAAACACTGATCTCAGAAATTCACAAAAGTGGTGAAATGATAGATTTTTAAAAAAATTTTTTTAAAGATTTTATTTATTTATATGACAGAGGTCACAAGCAGGCAGAGAGGCAGGCAGAAAGAGGGGAAGCAGGCTCCCTGCTGAGCAGAGAGCCCCATGTGGGGCTCGATTCCAGACCCCTGAGATATGACCTGAGCCGAAGGCAGAGGCTTAACCCTCTGAGCCACCCAGGTACCCCAATAAATACATTTTTATTAAAATAGAATACATGGAACAAAAATGGAGAGCTTTCAGCAAAGAGGGGATCCTCACTAATAAGTTGTTGGCTTTGTAAAAAGTTTTTAAAGTATATTTATTTATCTTAACAGAGAGAGTATACCTGCACACAGCTGGGGGAGGGGCAGAGGGAGAAGGAGGGAGAGAATTCCAAGCAAACTCCATGCTGAGTACAGAGCACCCAACACAGGACCCAATCTCACAACTGTGAGATCATAACCTGAGCCGAAATCAAGAGCTGGATGCCCAACCAACTGAGCCATCCAGGCATCCCATAGAAAGTTTTTAAAAAGAGGACGAGAAAGAAAAATAAAGGGGTGCCTGGCTGGCTCAGTCAGTATAGCAAGTGACTTCTGGTCTCAGGATTGTGAGTTTGAGCCTCAGGTTGGATGTAGCGATTACTTAAAAATAAAATATTAAAAAACAAAGAAAAGCAAGAGAAAAAAAAAAAGAAAGAAAATGAAACTGTATATTTAATGAACAAATATACAGAATTTACCAATTAGAGGTTACTTCTGTTTGGTGATCCTGAAAGGAAATTTCACTACTGTTGATATTCTTTTATTTACAAAATTCTCAATTGGTTACATTTAAATTACGTGGTTTTAGGGAAACGGGAAGCAAAAAGGGAAAGGCAAAGGCAGAAATCAGAGACAGACAGTAAGAGATGAAGACCGAAAAAGAGAGAATAGGCTTTCAGTATGTAATTTATTCTGGGTGAGGTACAACTTAAAGTATGACAAAACTAACATTCTGTATTGTCAAAAGCACAAACGCCTGGAAATTCTTCTTCAAAAATTAATAGGTACAAGATTAATTGAAAAATTTAAAAATCTGTGTCAAAAGCTAGTAACTCAAGCTAATCCACAGTACCTTCCAAATAACAGTGTGCCACGTTGAGTGCTGTAGTAAAGTTCCATGTGCACCAATTGTTGAAAACAGAGTTTGTCCTGCACTCTTCCTCACAGCAGGACGGGGGTCCACACATAGTTCACCCAATTTTGCGTAAAGACACAACCACAAGCAATCAAATGGTGGTGCAGGATGGAAAGGCCGATTTAAAACAACTCCTTTCTCTTCTGCCTGCTTTTGCTGTGCTGCCTCTTCTTTATTTAATTCTTTTTCAATAGTTTCTCCTCTTTGGAAAAAATAATCTGAAATATTCCACTAAAAAGCAAAGTAGAAAAACGCCATTCACTCACAGATTTTATTTTAAACACATAAATACATATGCAACACATGGTTGCTTTCCTTTCAGAATAAAACTTTAAAAAGCCACTTCAGTAATTTCTTTTCTAGTAGAACAGATCTGAAAACATCTCTGTCACATGTCTCCATCTGATCTCAGGAGAATTTGGGGAAACAAGCATGGGCTAACGTGAACATTCTCAAACATTTTTATTATGAAACATTTCAGTAACATAGAAAAATGGGGAAAATATATCAATATAGTGATATACAGAAAGCCAGGTATTAACATTCTGTCATATTTATTTCGTTCCACTAGATAAAGTGTTTAAAAAAATAACCATGATGCCATTATGACACCACAAAAATCATTAACAATTCCTTAATATCATTTAATGGTATTTTATAATTTCATAAGAATAATTACTATATCCAAATAAATCTTGTGACTTCATTCTCAACCACAGTATGTGGTGTATGAATTAATGAGAATTATGCCAATGATAAAAATGTGACCATAAAAATACAGGAGGTGACACCTAGCAGTAATTTAATCAACACTGAACTACTCTTTGGGAACAATTCTATACATGTGCTTATTTCCTTTCCTATAATTACCTATTTAATAGTAACTTATCTTACTTGTAAGGGTATTTAAGTTTGACTTTTAAAACTTCTGGCTTATAATAAACATTAAAAAGAGTCAAAATAATCTCTTTAAATACATTTATATTGGGAACAGCTTTCTATTTGTTTACTTATATAATATTAATAATATGCTAGCTTAGATTTTACTTTCTACATTAAAGATGAGTAAAATGAGGCTCAAGATGTCAATAATTAAACAAGAGGCACAGAATTAAAATACAAGTATATCTGCTTCCACAGTCAAAGCTCTTCTATTAACATATGCCTTCTAACAGCTAATAAAGCAGCACTAACAAACTATAGGACTGTGTATATAGCAAAGCCCTACGTATATAGTAAAGCCTTTTATTGGAGCTTTATTTACTAAATAAGTAGTATATGGAAATGTTGCTACTGAAACAATATTAAAAATCAGTTAATCTTTACACAAGCATACATACTACTGTTTACTAAATCCTCTCACAATAAACCTTTTAAAGCTAAATTTTAGCTCAATATATCAAAATTATTCCAAATATTCTATTAATGAAGTAATTCTTAAGTTGTATCATTTAACCCTTCATGCAAAATAAAAGTTTATTACTTAAAAGTCATTTGAACAACCCCTCTAAAGCCAAAAGCCAATTCTCTTAGTATTCACTCTCAATAACATAACAGTGATTTCTAAATTATATGATCACAAGAAAGGCAGCAATACTTACCAATAAACCTATCGAAGTCAAACTAATATTAAGTTCTTGGTTATGAAGTCCAAAGCTACCTGCAACATCTACAACAATCTGCAGGCATGTACAAGGCATTGTTGGTAGAAAATCCGTCACAACCAACTGAAGACACTGGAATGCAGTTCGTATCAAGGATTCTCTGAAAAAAAATGGAGAAAAATTATACTCATGCACTTAAAAGAAATATAAGTAATAATACACACCTTACACTAATTTTAACCAAGTTAAATTCTATTTTAAAAATTGAACAAGAAAATCTTCCTAATATAGGTCATACAGTATTTCAGTATTTACATAAATGTAAAAGAGAAACACACACTTGAAAAAATTAACAAATAAAAATAAAGAATTTTGTATCAACTAGCCAAACAAAACTTAGACATTAATGAGAAAAGGAAACTGGCCACAGCTCCTTTCTCACCACTATACCCCCAATACCTAGCATGGTGCCTAGCACATGCAAATACACATAATTTACTCACTGAATGAAAATTAGTTCCTCATTCTTTTATATCTATATCTTATTTAAAATACTATATCTAGTCAGTAAAAGAAAAGAGTACATTTTGAATTTCAAATGAAGAGAATAAGAAGTAACTGATTTTAGAGAGAAATTCTAGTGGTGAAATATAATAATGAAATGAATTATAATAGCTAATGCTTATTTTTTCTTAAAGATTTTATTTATTTAGAGAGAGAGAGAGAAAAAGAAAGAGTGCACTCAAGCAAGGGGAAAGAGGAGAAGCAGACTCCAAGCTGATGCAGGGCTTGATCTCACAGCCCTGAGACTGTAACTGAAGTGGAAATCAGTCGGATGCCCAATGAACCGAGCCACCCCAGGCAACCCAATAGTTAAAACTTATTATTGAGTGTTTGTTACGTCATGCACTTCCTAAGTGTTCTACATGTACTAATTAAATTCATCCTACAACGATGTCCTATTTTATAACTGCACTGTAGACTGGGAGAAGAAAAATACTTAAGCTTGATTTAAGCCATGGCTGATCTCTTTCCACTTTAATCATCTCAGTATTTTGTAGTATTTAAGAAAATTTAGGGCCCCTGGGTGGCTCAATTTGTTAAACGACAGCCTTTGGCTCAGGTCTAGTCCCACATCAGGCTCCCTGCTCAGCAGGGAGTCTGCTTCTCTTTCTGACCCTCCCCCCTTTCATGCTCTCTCTCTCTCTCTCAAATAAATAAAACCTTAAAAAAAATTTATTACTACAAATAAGTAAGAAAAAATAATTTTCCTTAATAAGCCCAAGCACCTCAATCATATAAAACTCCTCAACTAGTCAGCATACCGGATAGCATGAGTTCTGCTGCAGAGTGAGACAAATATATGCAAACATTCGATAGACCTCTCTCTCCGCTGCAACATTCTACCTTAAGCTAAATAAGTCCATTTTGTTCTTCCTTCAGTATTTACTAGTTACCTAATAATACCACCATTCATTAAGCTGCCTAAGTTACAAATATAGGATTCATTCCTTATTCTATTTTCTATATCACCCTTCACTTCCATAATCAATCTGCTAAGTAGGTAACTCCATCACTTTGTGTTTCTAGAGAACACTGCAGGTTCTCTCATGTCCCACCCACCCCTCCATAGTGCTTTCACAGTGATGTATCTCAAATGCACATCAGATCACACTGTTCCTCTGCTTAAAACTCCTAAAATGCCCCTCAATGTACTTAAGATAAATCCAAATAGTTTATAAAAGCATATAAGGTTCCTCATAATTTTGACTCTGCCCTCCTCCAGGGACACAGGCCCCTACCACTGGAATCTTATTCTTTTGCAGGATAACAGACTATTCTCATTAGGATTCTACTTACAGATCTTGTTCTTCTTTCCTAAGATTCTACTTTTAGAGCAAGAGCTATTTATCTATGTAATCAGAGTAACTAGCAGGGCACAGGACTTAGAATACACTGGCACAGGGGCACCTGGGTGGCTCAGTGGGTTAAAGCCTCTGCCTTCGGCTCAGGCCATGATCCCAGGGTCCTGGGATTGAGCCCCACATTGTGTTCTCCGCTCGGAAGGGAGCCTGAATCCCTCCCTCTCTCTCTGCCTGCCTCTCTGCCTACTTGTAATCTCTGTCTGTCAAATAAATAAATAAAATCTTAAAAAAAAAAAAAAAAGAATACACTGGCACAAAATAAATGAACAATAAATTTTTACACTCGATCTTAGCCAAAAGGCCGAGAAGCGATGAACAATAAATTTTTCAAAGTCCCTTAAAAGTAATTTCTTAGATTTCCCAATATATGCAGTGAAGTCCTAAAGTGTTAATTCACATCTTACCAGTGCTTATTTTAATAATATAAGACCCAATCTTCCGATGTGTTACAAAATTTGTTAGCTTGGTGCATTTACCCTAGAAACCTTGTATTTCTGTATAAATGTGAAATGTCAAGTAAACAGCAATTTTTCTATCCTTCCAAAACAAAGCTGAGCCCTGATAATTCACTACAGTCACTGCGGGTAGAAATAAGAAAAACGATTCTAGATCTTAGCCAGGAAGAGGACACATAAAAAATTACCACTTTTTCAAGATTTTAGGGCAAAGTCCCTCCTCATTACTTTTTGGATGTTAATTTTAAACACTTACCCTTGATCATTTCTGATTGCTCCCATGACTCCAAGCAC